>NW_027181680.1:13214166-13855000 GCF_028537555.1 Battus philenor
TCTTTTGGATATACTATAGTTTTTGAAAAAACATGTCAACTATAGTTTTATAATTGAAATTCAAATCTAAGATCACTAGATACCGCGTAAGAAACAAAAGACATTATTTACAAGAGAAATCCTTGTAAATAATTATAATTTGAATTGGCATGTGTTTATTTCGAAATTTAAAATTTACAGGCACACAGTTGTCAGACCTGATGTTCCAGATGTCCCATAACTAGTTTTTTTACTATAAAACAATCAATATCTAGATATCTAGTCATTACATATACAAGTTATCTTAGATCTTTTTTTAGTTTTATATCTAAAATTAAAAGTATATTATTGAATAAATCTTATAGCATTCAAGAGTTTTTAGTTGAACTAAAAGTGTAGAACCTAGTTTGTTGACTCATTTACATAATTGATATTATAATATACAAATTAAACATTGTTAAATTACATTTAAAAGAGCAACTGTTGAGTTTCCGGTTCTTCTCAACAGATCGTAAAACGAACAGTCCTTCTGTGTGGACTATACTATACGTGGGGCCACGTATAGTATAGTCCACATAATATAAACATATTACATTGTAATTTCAAAGCCTTTCGTATTTCAATGTATTTCGTGTACTCCGCCTTATTATAAAACACATTATTAATTCACATAATAAGATCACTTTAACGTAATTATTGTAATAAAATTGTATGTATTTATGTATTAGTATGTAATTGTATTTATGTATTTAATCAAATAAAATTTCGGCGTGCCAAATCAAATGCCATCGGTATTAAATTTAAATAAACTAAAAAGTAATATCTGTAGGAGGTCAAATGAAAAAAAAATCAATAAAAATTTAAACACTGTGTTGACAAAATGTGTGGAACTTAGTCGACTTGTTTGCGGGGTTGATTGTTAAATTTCATCTAAAAGAGCAACTCTTTAGTTTTCAGCCGATTCTTCTCAACAGATCGTTTCGAGCCGGTGGTAGCTTACCACTTATAATGTTAAAATAAATACATTTAAAAAACTTTTAAGTTAAACGGTTTTTTGATACCCATATTGTGCTGGTTGTGGAAAAATATGTACCTAGTCCGCCATATTGGAACGGCGTCCATCTTGAATTTTAAATTTTGACATAATCATCGTGTTTTACTAGTGTAGCCCTTTCATTTGATACCCATATTGAGGGGGTTAAGGAAAAATACGTAATCCGCCATTATGTATTGGCGGCCATCTTAGATTAATAAAGTTATTGATTTTATTATATTGTATTGTCATCTAAATTAAATGTGTGTACTAAATTTTAGATCAATCTGACAACGGGAAGGTGCTTAAATTTCAATTTCTAATTTTGATCCAAATAAATTCCGTACGGGTCGAACTAAATAAAACCGTTTAATAATAGCCGATTCAAAAGCACATGTAAATTCATACTTGAATAAAAAGGTTTTGGTTTTGAATAATATTTACTGGCAATATATATTGGGATTCCGAAACTGTTTTGATAAAAAGATTTCTTTTTTAAATACTCTATAAATCGTATCCCGTATCGTTTCATTTTTTCCTATTAATACAAAATATAAATTAAATAACTTATGGCTGTTGTTTAAGTGTGATCGGATACAATTTTCCAAATTAAAATTTAACAATATCAATGGATATAAAATTTTTTGAAATATCAAATGTTATATAATGTACACGACGATATTACTGTACCAATACTGAAATATTCTGTATATTTTATGTACAAAACTGCCCTCTCCTTCATGTCTCTCATCTCCATCCAAAGATTGTCTGGTAGAGATCGACTCAAGCGATAAGACTGCCTCTTGTAAAAATTGTTTCTTTTTTTAAATTATTATCAATGTTGTTTCATTATATTTCTTTTTCCTTTTTAATATATAGTTTTGGTGTACAATAAAGTACAGATAAAAAATATTAATCATTTTTATAACAAATTTGTAGACGTAATATTAGATGCGAGTAGAGAAAGAATGCGTTAGTAACTTAAGTTTTATGAAGTATTTAATTATAGGGAAGATCGAATCGATTCTAATTTTTGTCAAGTGTCAAACTTGGTTTTTCTGGCATAACCAGCTTGTCACTGTAAATGGTGATATGTGGATAGTCACCATGTTAGCTGATGGTTGTCAAGTAGCGACCACGTGACGTAAGTTGGTTCTCCTCTAAGTGGATGAACGACATAGGATCACAGGAAACTTAGTGATCTTTGAGGAGGTCTATACCTTGCTTAATAATGACACGTAACAGAAACTTACACAGTATGATAAAAAATTCAAATAAGAACATACCAATTTCTAAATTCAATTTTTGTTCATTTATACTCCATAGAAACTGATTTTGACAATCATTTAACACGTTCACTGCGGCTTGAGGTCGATTCAGCCTCATGGTAGACTTTGCACTGGTGCGGCGCGTAAAACTCGTGTTTTCTCTCTAGTGCGGTGGCTGTTTACACTCAACCGTATGAGGTATGACAAAGACAAATATAGCTTTCTTTATGTCTGCGAAGCATTGACTCAATATTGTAAAAAAATATTGATGAACATGAGGCAGAAAAGGTCTCAACCGCACTACTAGGAAGTTCAGCTTGAGGCTGATTCGACCTCAGCCGCACCAGCTGAAAGTTCTTCAAAATTGGGCCCGCAGTGAACGTGTTAAGAAATTCTTGAGTCAATAAATGAAATTATTTAAATAACACAATTTGTAATGTTACATTCATACATAAACATTTCCTCTAACACGCGATTTCGTGTGAGGAAGTTAATAATTATTATTACGTATAACACTTCCGATACGAATACGCGTAACGTTAAAATTTACATGAAACAAATGAGGCGTTTAAGTTACGTGTTAATAAGTAATTGGTTATTGCGAGGGAGATGTTCGACTGTTAGATTAGTTTACCTTACGTGTGTTACTATTTTATTATCAAATTCAGCCATAGTACCTCTACTATTGTACATAGGCCTTTCCAATAAATTTTCACCAAGAACTGCTATAAACAGCCTGCAATAAGGTTCCAGGCGGACTACACTGTGCTCTTGCTCCGAGTTCTTAAATCTAGAATCTTCTATTCTACCAGCTATATATACCAATAAATAAATTCCTGGTAATATGTTCCTTGATAGACAGTCTTTATTGACTGACATTTCCGTATCTAAATATTACGTATGAAGATTAATAATTTAGACTAAAATAATTATCCTTATTATCGTGTCTGACGGACCCTTGAAGAGTATAAGCTCCCCCCCAAAAATCACCACGAAGATCAGTTTTGCGATGTTAACATTCAGCGACTTCCCGTAATAGAGTGAATGATTTAGTCAAAACAAAGAGAAATTACACGAAAATTAAAAGAAAAGTGACGAACGAATAATAATTACGACGAATTAAAAAAATTAAGTAAATTCTGTTTAATTTCAAATGTTGCATTGGAATATTATACAATTTTCAGTGATTTTAAAATTAACATCAGTATTTTTTAATTTATATGCCTCGTCACAACTTAGCATGTAACATATATGTGATACAAGATTTTTTTTATATTAAAGCGAAAGGGTTAAACTCGTATCTAGTCCAATTTGGAACTGCCCCCTTAACAATCAAATTGCCCCCTGTTGGGCGTGGGATTCACTTTGGGAAACACTAATGTACATTATTTTTCTAGCTAGAATATTTGACATTAGAAATTATAACTTATATTTTCCCAGGGTTCCTAATAAGATACATAAAATATCTAATAAAGGACCTCTTTTAAGTTTGTATAATAAAAATATCAAAACCCTGTGAATTTCACACGACTACATTTCAGAAAAGATTAATAAACATTGGCTATATTCCTCGGTAATAAAAGTTATTTTATCAAGTTTTTCTTAATTATGATTTAAATCCTTACTATGCATCTATGCATAATCACTAATAATCTATGCAACCCTTTTTTAATACGTGTCTTATAAAAATTGTAGTTTTGACGATATTTTCGACGATTTAAAAAAAATCGATTCAAAAATCGATTTATTATAATGTAAAACTTTCACAGAAACAGAAATAACTTAAAATTGAAATTGAAATTATGCCCTATAGTAAATATCTGATTTTAATTAAATGTAAAAAAAAATAATTTACTCACCCACGCAAAACAGAACTGCCGTGAAAGCCTTCATATTTCCACCAGTCGAACTGAAACCGCGGTAATTATATGTTAAACACAGTTATTTGTATATAAAAAAGTTTAAATTAATCGAATCACAAATTGATTATTGCATGATATTTAGTCTATGGCTATTAAAATGTTTAAGCGGGAAAAAGTATATTGGCAAATGGCCGAACCTTTCAATACTTTCACAAAAGTTTAGGATATGGCGTTGTGGGAACAAGTGCCCCTGTACTCGCTCTGCGCAGAAATGTGCTGGTTGACGGACTGCCCAGCTATTTATAGCACTGGTCCCAAGAAGCCGCTGGTCGCTGCAGGGGAATGGTGGCCGCTGTTCAAACGGAAGACAATGGAATTTCTATTACGTCGCATAAAGGATGAAAAACAATTTGAGTTTCTTTTTTAATTCGCCGGGGTGCGTTCGTTTTAAAGATTAAATAATAATTTATCGATTCTTTTCATGTTTATGCAATTTTAATCGGTGCTATATAATTTCACATCAATAGCATTTATGATCATTCTGTTATATATGTCGGAATCGATTCATTTTGTATCGATTATGGTTATGACATTATAATATATATTTGTGTAAATTTAAAAAAAAATCGAAAGCCAACACTAATAAAATTGTTTATTAGTTCAATTATTTTGAAATTATTAGTAGTAAGTCAGCACCGGTTCGGAATATTGATCTGCTGAGAAGAGCTATCTAAAAATTATAATATAATAGAAATAAGTATATGCAGCGATTCGCATGTTTCCGAACGCACGCCACGAAAATGTCAAAGGGCGTGGCGCATCATGGCGGTTGAATAAATAGATACGAAAGCAGACGCTACATTGATGACCCCGACTTGCTGAAAACGCAACATTCTAATACATTACAATACAACAATACAAAACAGGCAATAGAACTAAGTTCTAAACATTTCGATCAACTAAAATCTCTTGAATGCCATAAAATATTTATTTAATAATATTCTTCTAATTAAATATTTATCCCTAGAAAAATGATGCTCTAAAATATCTTGTAGAACCTTATATATGCATAAGCTTGAACCTTTAAAGGATTTTTTAAATCATTAAGATATTTATTATATATCTGACACTGTTTTAAAATAAGTATTAAAAATTTCGGCGCAAAAATATGTTACTAAAAATGCATTGAGAAGCAAACGTTAGAATGCCAATTTTTTGACATCTGCCAGAAATCTTTTAATTTATAAGAAAGACGCACGGTACTTTTTTGTAATTTAAATATAGAATTATTTTTAAATATAGAAGGCACTGTTCCATATAAAAATAATATAATATAAGATGATATGAAAATAACTCAAATATCTATATAATTTTTACGCTCTGTGCAATTGCAAAATTAATGTAGACATTAAAATATATACTTCAAATAAGTTACTAGATTATTTACGTACTGTCATTTTTACTGTGTTGGTTTTGATATAAAACGATATTAATGCAGTACCCGGCAATAAATATTGCACATCGACCTCTGTAGAGCGTTATCTCTATCGCACGACTGAGAAAACGCCACATAGGTAGTGTGGGACAGAGATAATGCTCTGCGAAGCCGAAATTAGCCGATTGTCTCTTTCCAGAGGTCGATGTGCAATATTTATCACCAGGTACTGTATCGTTCATTCCGACACATTAATATAAATCTTAAAAACAATATTCTGTCTGTGCATTTGTAAATCAGTGTTTCCAAAGTTGGGACCCATGCTCAACCATGGTGGCAATTTTATTAAGGGGTCAATTCGAAAGTGGACTCAACACATGTTTAACCATTTTGCTTAAATATAAAAATTATGTATGCTGAAAAATGGTTCGAAAATAATGGCCTAAATAGTGTTAATAACATACAGCGTGATTGATTATAGATATAAATGCTTTAAAAGGGTATACAAAGAGCTAGTTTGTAATCAATTAATGTATAGTACATCCTATATCCACCGAACTGTGATAGCTCAGCGGATAACCACTGAGACATGCGATCTTAGGTTGCGGGTTCGATTATTCGGATAAAATCTTACACAATTTATTTTGATCATTAATTATATAGGATTGTCACTGTTCACTAAAAAGTTTCCAGAGGATAGACAGCAGTGTTATTTGCGTACCATAATACACTGTGATCGTCAACCCGTCTACCAACAATGGCGATTATGGTATAATCCCCTTTAGATATATTTGGAGGAGTTCTATGTATTTCAGTGGATTCCTAGGAGTTAAAACGACCACGATATCCTAACCTAAAATCAATGATTTCAGAAATCATAAATAATCACATTACAGTAATACCAGAAGTTATCGGTCTGTCGCATTCCAATGTAGAAATTAAATTTATGAAACATGTTTTAAAGTGATTACTTTATATAAGATGATTAGAAATAAGAGTAAAAAAGCTTTAAAGCTATTTGCTAAAAAATGAGATAGAAACCTTTTTAGTTTTTACACCTTTATCGAATCGTCTTGTTTACTCGTTTCATGTGATTTCTTTTCATTACAAATAACCTTTATTTAGTATAAAGTTTCAAGTTAAATAACTTGCCAATTATCGTCTTATAATTTTTTTAAATCTTTGTCTATATCACATCAGACGTTATCTTCTATTTTAATATTAGCTGCCTTTATAAACTTCGCACTGTCAAACGTCAATGACATCTGGAAGTCTATAAAAAAAAACTTTTTTCAGAGTTATCGATATGTTAATCGATTTAAGGGCTTTTATAATAAACATCGATTAATCTAAAACAATAAATTTTCTATTTCGTAAAATACAAGACCATAGATAATAACGTAATATTTGTTGGATTGACATGTTGAAATAGTAGTGGGTAGATTATATACAGATTAAAGATAAAATTCATTTATTTAACATTGGAACTTTAAACAAGACTATTATTGATCGTCAACTTTTTTTAATAAAAATAAAAAATGGTAATGTTGTTTATTCAAATATGCATATTTAATTACAAGCTCTTGAATCAGCAATCAACATAAAATGTCGGCATTGTTGTCCCCACAGGAAGCTACCGCCTCGGATGGCAGTTCTGCTGCAGTCGGCGAGAAACTCAACAGTTGCTCTTTTCAAATATAGTTTTATAAAGAGTGCGCGACTATAATTAACTTCCTGAGCATCGACAACATTTAATTCCACGCATTAATATCAATATCATCAATTTTTTTATGACTCTCGTAAAGTGTTACAGTTGAGAAGAAGCAGGAAGAAACTCCAGAAGTTTAACAATATCGATTTATGAACATACAATTTAAGATATAGCCTAAATGAAAACATATATGTATTCTTGTCATTTAAATATGTTTTGAATTCTATAAATGGCAGTTGAATAATTCATTGCGGAATTTTATTTAAATCTGATTAGTTTTAATGATTATATAGTGCGCAGAACCAATGGCCGTTGGTTTTTTAAGGTTTTGTTTCTTTATGACCTCCGTTTTAAGAAGTCTCTCGTTACTTCTGCCACTTGGAGCAGGGGCGTTACCTTTCAGGTGTAAATATTATTTCAGATTTTTTTCTCTTCTTGTTACTTTCTTTCCTCACAAATTCTTTCATTCTTCACGTTCTGATCTTATTTCGCACATCACCTTACTTCCCTCGTATACATTCCTGATTACATTTGGTTTTTATATCACAGATTACATTAATTTATTTTCTTTATTTCCAGGTTTAGTTTACATTATTATTATTTATACTTTGCATCTATATACATATTCATAATCATCGATAGTGGACTTTCTCTTCTAAGACATTTAACTTCTGGTTTTTTATTGTCGGGATTACCTGACTCCCTATTTTGATCCTTAGTTTTATTCTAATCTATTGTCTGCTATACCAATATCATGGAGAACCTGGGGAACACACGGCGACATTTATCATCTTTCAAGAAGGCGACGCTATCGTCTTCTATTCTTCTTGCTTTTTCAACTTTGAGTCCAAAGCAGAGCCTTCCAAATGCAAGACAGCAGACGATAAGGTGCATGGGGTTATAAGGTCCTGGAATGGAGATCACAAACCAGCAAGCGCTCCATTGGAAACCTTTCTTAAGTTTGTCGGACGACTCTGGAAGCTGACAGCTTCCAGCCGGTCCTATTTGAAATCTTTTAGAGTCCTTATGAAAGAAGAAACGAAATATATTCTCTTGTTTCTTTTTCATTACCTTCCCCGTATAAAATATGTATATATAATAATAAAAAACTGTTAGTACCGACGCAGATATTTCAGCTGTCAAATTTTACGCTTAATAATACATTTGGCGATTTTTTTTAAATTAGTTAAATAGATTAAATCCACTATCATACTATGAACGTTTATTTATAAACACGAGTATACATCTGTTGACTGACAAAATAGTCTCGCGGGAACTCATTGGATGCAGTGCAAGTATATGCAGTGGACCTCTACCAGCTGAGATGATGAACATTTTCAATGGCTTCACCGCGGGGGGCCCGGGGCCATGACGTTGTAGGAGAGTGTGCGACAGAGATAGTGCTCTACGAAGCCGAAATTAGCCGATTGTCTCTTTCCAAAGTTCGATATGCAATATTTATCGCCGGGTATTCTAGTTACGTAATACAAGGTTGAGTAAGATCTCAGTACTGTGATTCATAATTAAAAATTCATTTAAAATTTACAATTAATATAATTGTTTAATAAAAAGAACAAAGTAAAAACTACATATGGAGGCAAGTTGTATTTCGGTAACCAAATCTGTTATAGAAAAGCAATGTGATACTTAAAACATATCTGTGATATCTTGAGAATGCAGAAGAGGGATGTAAGTGGAAGTCTGAACGGAATTCGACGAGTGACAGACATTGTGAAGAAAGAAAAATGATAAAGAAAATAAAATAAAATAAAATTGTTAATTAAAAAAAAATTATCCTTATAAACAAAGTCCCTATCTCATATAAAAAAATGATTTATAAATTAAAATATTTCCTGTACAGAGAAGATTACTATTATAATCTGTGGAATATGTACTGCGTCTGTTCATTCTATTTTCAATTCTATTATGAATTACATTGTTACAGTGTGTATGTTATATATGTAATTTTTATGTTACGTTTCAATATTGAATAGATAGTTACATTTACTTCGATTCAAGGTAAGTTTGTAAACGAAGTTATATCTTTATCTCACGATTTACACTCAAATTAAGCAAGTTATGAAGATATAAGATAAGAAAAGTACCAACAAATGACATTACAAAATTCAATTATTCTAATCTAGGACATCTAGCGGTGTCAAAATTAATAAGATTTTGATTAAAAATTGCAATGTACTTCAGGCAAGTTATGTTATCAACTGGACAAATTATCTTATTAATTTTGATTTTAAGAGTAAAGAAAGCTATTCTATTCTAAAATAATTGAAACAAATAAACCCTATGAATATTATAATTTGCGATAGCCCATATATATACCTTTAAAACGTCTGTGATGGATTTCTAATTAAAAAGTTATAAATATCTAGTACAGATCTTTTTTGGTAAATAAAATATGGAATTAATAATAATCAATCATCGTATTTGATTTAAATTTAGAACGGACGTAATGAGTTGTAAGCAATATGATTTTATTACAAAACCGAATGACAGTTGGTCAACCATTTTCCATTCGGCACTTTAACACAAAGCGCGCCAAAAACGTTCTGAAATCTTTATTTAATAACATTTAAGATTAACAATCGATTGTCGAGTGTTGCGGTGCCTAATATTATATAATCGATATAAAACTTCTGGCAACATTTTCAGAAAGTATTTTAATTTTATTTTTAATAATATACTTACAACATTATAAAGTAGTTTTATTGCCACATTATATTAGATGTCAATTCACTTGATACAGATTAAATAACTGTTAACTAATTCAACTGTCAGAATTGTTTTTTTTTAGATATTTTCCTGTTTTCGTCTAGTCATGGTACGTTATAATGATTATAATAGATAAATATTTAATAATATAACAGTATTTAATAGCTATGTGGATCTAGATCAAACAAGGAGGCTCTATCGGAATAAGACTATTCCTACTATTACGAGGACTGAAAAAATCGTGCCCAAAAGTGTATTTTATCGGACTGCAATTATTCTGAAGGGGATAAAATTGATTTTGATGAAAAAATAAAGAATTTTCATTTTATTTACAAATTCACCTTATTTTTTGATCACATTTATAATATATTATGTTATAAAGGTATATGTAAGCATATAGTGCGACACGCGCCTCTAAATATATAAATTGATTGTTGTTTTAATTCTTTATTGTACTAATTGTCTGGTGGCAGATTTATGTTTTTAATTCTGGTTATTTAAAAAATAAAATATCAACGCGGAAAGAAATTGGTGTCCTTGAAATCACTGATCGTGTGGGTTTTTGGAATATGATGTTTTAATAGAAGTTATAAATTATGAAATTTCAAAAATCTGAAGTTTCCTCCTTTTAAGATTTAAACTATACCAGAGCTTATAGAAAGTGATTGTGTTTCAGCCAAAAATTTTGGTCTAGCGATATTGGAGCATTTCCGAACTGTATATCTCATTACTACCGAGTTTTGCTTATCGACGTCTCCAATCAAACCTCAAAAACCATTGTATAACCCTAAGGTCACTGCTTGTAGTGCGTTATCCACTTATGGGGTATTAGGACCATTTTTTTTTCGAAAATGTTCGAAGTCAGCGACGAACGTCAATAATGAGAATTATCGACACATGATTACTGATTTCTTTTTACCTAAAGTGGGAGCTCATTTATCGTACCCATCACACAAATAATGTCAAGAGAATGGTGCGATTGCACCATCGGCCAGAGCTTCGACAATTTTCCTTGGTGAAGCCTTCATAATCTCCCGTGGCAGCCCAGGTCACTCGACTTAACTATAACGGATTTTTTTATAAAGCAACCACAAAGCTAGTTTACAATAATAATCACCGAAGTCTTGTCAATTTAAAAGAAAACATTCGTCGACTCAATTGAATCAAGTTTACCGCAGAGTGGGGCGTAGAACGTAGGATTCTGTTTTAAAAAGCATGTGCAATTAGACGGAAGATATTTGTATATTTTACTCATTAAAAATTTTAATCCGCATTTATTTTATATCGTTCAATGCTTTTATTAAAACTATGCGTCAAATATCACATTTTTTATTTAAGTTCAAAAACATAAATCAACCACCAGACACCTTGAAAACACAATTATAATTATCCCGACAGATTTTGTACTGCCAGAAATAGCTGTCGCTTTTTTTCGGAATTGAAAAAAAAAGTAAATTGACGATTACAAAAGGCGCCAATTCTGTGCTAATGTCAAGTTTATATAATATCAGTGAAGTTTTTTTTTTTAATTTTTTTAAGAGCGTGTCAAGGTGTTTACGTGATGGGGACATGCCGTTTGTGACGAGAAAGTATTTAGCTAAATTAAATGAACTTTGCAATGAAACTATTACAGTTTGATGTAAATAATTAAATTCATAATGAAATGTTATTATTATTATTTATTATGTCTGTAGTTGAATTAATTGTGTAAAAATTGCGAAAATTACAGTTTTACACTATAGTATTTATTTTGATTATTAAACATTTTACATCAAAAAAATAATTATCGAAAGATATTTTAATTCCTCAACTTGATCTCAGGCCATATTTTTACCAACTTCTTTAAAAATTTCTATACTCTATTTAAACGTGACGGAAAAAAAATATGTCAAAACATATTACTTATTTGACATATATAATTTCGGTACTGAAAAAAAACACGTAGCATAATAATAATCACATTTTTGCTTACTATCATTTACGTATTCATATCTAATATTCAGAACAATTAATATTAGAGTGTATTCTCCATATATTTGTACAAGCAGCTGCTCTTGGTTCATGTTGTCCTAGTTTGAAACCCAATGCTCTTTCATTTTTCAGTTCACAAAATGCTCTAAACAACATCATCCTCATTTCAGCCGCGGGACATACGGCTGTTTCATAAATTTTCAATAAGACCATTTTTAAATTGATTACGCAAAATATAATTTATTAAAACCTGAAAGAAATTTCAAAGATCAAATTTCAAATTAAGTGTCGAAATATTAAAAAAACGAAGAAAAAAGTTCGCAGTCGGTAGGATTCGAACCTACGCTCCCAGAGGGAATCTGATTTCTAGTCAGACGCCTTAACCGCTCGGCCACGACTGCTACATCCATGGGTTACAAATTAAGGTATATATGTCTTCTATTTATCATATGTATATCATTTAAAATTACATAATTATGTCAGAAATTACAAAACCTCAAAGTTGTTAAGTGTGTTTATATTCTTATTACATTTTAAACTTATTTATATATCGATCGACTCGAAAATGCACCAAAGAGTATTTACGGTAAACAATTTTAAAACTTCAAAATGGCCGTCATGTGTTTAATTTTCATATTCGTATTTTAAAATTTTCGTATTCTGATTATTGTTCTGAACACTAATAAAATAATATTTCTACATTTTTATGTCATAATTTTTCTAAAAATCGTTAAATCTTTTTAAATCTCATATAATATTAAATTGCTATTAATAACTTAATTTTTATTATTTATTATTATAGCAGTCTTATGTAATTTTTTTTTAAGATTTGACCTGTGTCTCGCCTGATGTTAAGCAATGCTACATGCTTGCTAGAAAAAACCTATTCACTCTTTACTTAAAGACTCCCAAGTTATAGTTAGCTGGAAACAACTACATTATAGAACAACAAAGTAAGTTATAGAACAACTTACCGGAGGTTGTTCTATAACTTGGCTGTTGACAGTATTTCCTTTCGTTTTTTCACGCCTGAGACGACATATCCAATTTTACTACTACTGTAATGCTATTAACAAAATTACAGAGACATTTTTGTAATTCTTTTGGAATATTCTTGTTTTAGTTTTGAAGAAAAATCTGAATTATTACAGGGTAATGATCAAATTACCATTCGAAAAAATACGGGGCCATTCAAAATTGCTGCCTACTAAAACCTTGGTCTACTAAATCCTTGGTGATTCTTTATAGTTTTAGACCAAGAAGTCTTCTTTTGAATCTCTCACGTTAGTCGCCAAAACAACATTTTATTCATTTTTGTAACTTTTTAGTGCTTTCACACTTTTTGACAGATCCTATCGCAGCCATATTATTTATAAACAGAGACGTAAGGTACTTAATAGAATTTTGAGAAATTTGAAACTTTAAGGATAAGGTAAAGGCTGTACCTAACACTATATACTTCTTTAATAATAAAGATTATTAGTAAATTAAAACACCCGTCAAACATTCGACATCATTCGAAATTAAAAACAATCTATTTTTTTTTTTTGTTTACCAAATCTATTACTTATTTTTCACGCAACAATCCTAATTATCAATTAGTTACTATGTAAATAATCTTTGTCAATTAGTAAGATAAAAAAGAAATAAAGAGATCGATATTGTATCGAGATTGATAACAGATAATTAATTTTAAAAATATTAAATCCAGCCAGCTAGTAAATAATAAATAGTTCCCAAAGATTGTAAGTATGCAAATGAAGGTCACTTTCGATTTAAGAAAGATAAGCGTTACAAAAAAACACGTGATCGTGGAATTGAAAAAAAAAAAAAGTTTTCAGGAAGCGTTTTCGCGCCAACCGGTTTCACCATCTCTCGGCCGGTGACGGTAATGTCATAACATCGCCTCCTATTCACTTAGACCGTAACAGATTGTGAAAAGCTGAAAAATCAACTGCATAGAAGCATTATCGGAAAGAAAGGCAACATCTTTGTGATCGAACAAAGTGGACCAAAAAATCGTGCATTTGAATTCGTGCCATAAAAATGTCACTTTGCAATTATTTACCGTTACACGACTGGCAGTACCACGACGAAGAACAAATGAAAAAAAAAAAGAAAGATAATCATTTTATTCGCATTAAAGTTACAAGCCGTATTAACACTAGAACTCAGAGATATATTTGTTAAACTAATATACAATTTTAATTTAATATTCTAGCTATATTTCAAGATATAAATAAAAAAAAACGTAATTTTACTTCCATAACCATCATTTTTACGCGCCAAAACTTAAATACAAAACACCGTGACAGATAGTCAAGTTTCATAAATCTGTGACTTTTAAAAAAAAAAAGTTACACGCGAATATATTTCTTATTCTATTGTTTAAATTATTGAGTCGATTTTGGGGACAATGTGAGTGATTTTGTACTCTGGTGAATAGCAATTCCCCTGGAGCCTAATCCAGAACTAACGCTTTGACCATCGGATGTCCCTCGCGTTGTTTTTTCTTGGAAGGGACGCTAGATGTCTAAATAATGTCATGAAAAGTCTTATTCAGCAAAGTGAAGTCTACAAAATATATATTATTTCTTGCTTAGATTGCGCATTATTGAACAATAAGCCGTTTACTGATTTTATAACTAGACACATGATAAATATAAGAAATAAAAATAATCCCGTAAAGCCTAAATCTCTATTTAAAAGGTTAACAAATCCTTCATGAATTATTTGTATATAATAAATTTTCACAACATATATTACACCTTCCATAGCAATATTTTTAGTAGTTAGCATTGAAGAGTTTTTAGTTGATCTAAATTGATTTTTTATTCGTTTACTTGATTAATATTATAATTTATATATTAAACATTGTTCAATTTTATTTATAAAAATCGATTGTTGAGTTTCTAACCGGCTCTTCTCATATCAGCATTTCAAATCGGTGGTAGCTTACTACTTAAAAGGTTAAAAAAAAGTTGAAAGATATCGAATTTGAATAAATAATACTACCTAACAAAACACTACGCTACTCGCAACCTGTCTCGTAGATTGAATTAAGTTTTAATAACAAATTGAACTGTTGTGCAACGTTGGACAGTACTAAAAGATGCGATAATATTAGAGACCTATAATTATCTATCTCTCAGTTCATTTCTTTTTCTTGTTGCTTGAGACAAGTGCGATCGAACCAATACTGATCGAAGTCAATTAGATCTTTTTATTTATTATTGTATTATATTTATAATATGTTTTAAACCTTTTTTATTATAAGTATATATATTATATACGTATGTATGTATGTTTAAGTATGTATGTCTATGTATGTTTATGTATATTTATGTTCATTTGTTTGTGAATATGTATTTTTTTGTACACGTGAACTACCCTTTATCTTTTCCTTACTATGTTTTGTTATTGTTACTTTTATCTTTTCCTTACTATGTTTGTCTGTAAGAGATTGCCTTGTGTGATAAGACTGCCCATTGTACTTTTCTGTATATTATTTATCTTATCGTGTACAATAAAGAATATTAAATAAAAATAAATAAAAAATAATATAATTACTGGATGCTTTTCGTAAAATTTTCGATGTTAGTGGGACAAGTTTATCAATTCTTTTATGATGGTAATTTGTACTTTCCAATAGCTTAGATTGTAATGTAAATGTATCTAAAAAGAATTTTAATGTTATTAATATTGTATAAATATGGCTTCATAAAGAAATTGAAGCTTCAAGCGAATGCTTTTTGGACTGGAGACACCGGTATAGCTAATGTACGCTTTACTTTTATAATTTGTTTGTACAGGATGATCGTTTACAGGAATTTTTTTTTTAAATTATTGTATAGCTCGTACGGAACGTAATTTAAAAATTGTTAAGGCGTCTTTAATAACAAATGAAATAATAATTATAATAATTAGTTGACTTCAACTTAGTATTAAATAGTTTAAGATACTTAAACATTGTAAAATGCAAAACCGTGAGCAAAAAATAATTTCGGAAATATTGAACGTAATTGCAAAAGCACGGATGCAAATGTCTGTGGAATCCTAAAAAAAGTATAGTTTGATTGATCTCAAACGTTTGGTACACCCTATAAAAAAACTAATATGTTTATACGTAAAGATAATATATCAAAAAGAGCGTTTTAAAAATTTTGATTACTATATACTAAAATTAATTATTGTTTACTATCAGTACCCCCAGACTTTATTCTGCCTGAAATTATTGACATTGCAATAGAAAAAGTAAATAAATGTAACATAATTCAGAGTGATCACTTTATACGTGCTTATAAGATATAGATATGGTATAGTAATAAAGAATCTTCCTGTATATAATACAGCGAGATGTGTTATATACAGGGAGATTCTTTATTTCTACCTTTAAATTATTTGAATACGATAAAAACTCTTTAAGATATTTTAACACCGTGAAATAAATATATTAAGACGCAATAATAACAGTTGGCGCAAAAGTAATATTATAATGTGAACGTGCCTTATTTTTTACAAATGGCGCCAAATTTCACTGTACTTTGACATATAGATATACGTCATCGCTTATTGACAACTAATTTGAATACGATAAAAACTCTTTAAAATATTTTAACACCGTGCAATAAATATATTAAGATGCAATAATAACAGTTGGCGCAAAAGTAATGTTATTACGTGAACTTGCCTTATCTTTTACAAATGGCGCCAAATTTCACTGTATTTTGACATTTATGACATAGATATACGTCATCGCTTGTTGACAACTAATTCTCAATATATCTGTCAAATATTTAAAAAAAAATTAGTACCTGTTATTTAGAAAGTAAATTACATATTTTGAATTGAATAAATAATACTTTCAAGTTGCGATAAAATGGTGAGAAATCTACCACGCAGCATGCGGTCACAGTCTGTTCAAACATTTATTGTAAAATCTTTTAACATTATTTAACGCTTTGATATCCATTTTATTGAATTTACGTTTGTGGAATTTAGTTATTGAATATAGTTATTGCTATTTTTTAGAAAGCTTAATATATAATAGTAGTTCAGGGTGACGTGAACCTTGATGATTTCAGAATGTTGTAATGGCGAATATTTTTGGTCAGAAAAGTCGTCATATGTGGTCTGCATGTCCAAACATGGATAAAACTAAAAACTAAAATTAAAGATATTTTAAAATTATTATTACGATCTACATTTTACAGATATTAGCGTCCGTACTCTTGTTTTTACAATTACGTTTAATATTTTCGAAAAATTTCTTATCCTCGTGTTTTTTGCATGTTACAGTGTTCAAGTCTCTTTAACTTGTTTACTAATTTAAATCGTAAGCTATTTAAAACTAAATTGAAATTTACTATTTTTTTTAAACTATTGGTGTCTTGTTAGTTTTTAACGGCGCCATAACAATGTCCAGTTTTTAAATCACGTTTCATGCGACCACTACCTTATTCCTACTCCATATTGGCATCCTCAGATTGTGCGCCAGTATCAGTGCGGCGGTTGCCGTATTCGCCACATCGACAAATCTCTCTCGTCCGTGCAATACACGCAGGAGTTCATGTGACGTGATATTGCTACATGATGGACACTGTTATGAAGCACGAGAGTGTCTGTTGTTCGAAGAACGATGACCACCTCGCTCTTCAGCCTTTGATCCTCGTAGATGATAAGCGTCCTCGAACCTGTCAAAAAATAAAATATAAAACAAGTTTAAATTACATGCCTGTCAAGATCTGAGAATGTCATAAAAACATAGACGAGAGTTTTGTTTCTAATCACAGATATCCATAGCGCAGTATTTACAATAATTATTTCTCAAGTTTTAACATAAAAGAAGTATTTAAATTTTTTAACTTATTTCATGTTAATTTAAAGGCATTACGGAAGTAAGAAGACATAGTTAAGATCGGGGTAAGTCGATAGCTGCGGACAGCGCGAAACCTGTCATCGTGGCGATCTTTAGGCAAGGTATATATATATGCCTTGCAGTGGGCGCCCATTGACTGAAAAGAAGACCAGAAGTAAAAGCGTACATAATTACATAAACGAGATACAATTTCTTTCTATTTTTTTACGTTGCTTACACAATTGATCAAGTAGCAATTGACTCCGCGGGTTCAAAGCAGTAGGTCGCAGAGGCCGATTAGCCTAAAACCTCTTTACAGGCAGCAAAACCTCCCGGTTCAGATCGCTACAACCTATAGGTTCATGGAATTGAAAGGCCTCTTAGATTACTTAGACGGATGCTTCACAATGTTCCACTCTAGATGACTTCGGCTTGGACAACAGATCTTTAGATTACGTTACCTCATCAAGGCTGGACATCAGCTTGGTAGATTGCTATCGCCTGACTAATATTAGTGGTATTCCACCCACTTCGGAAATCATTGGCGCTAGGAGAAGTAAAAGAAGAAACTCCAGCACGCTTAAATCTAGAACGAACGGAAGTTGAACAGCTGTATAAAGTTTTTGAGTATTGCCATATAAAAGCAGCAGTCGTGGCCGAGCGGTTAAGGCGTCTGACTAGAAATCAGATTCCCTCTGGGAGCGTAGGTTCGAATCCTGCCGACTGCGAATAATTATTTTATTTTGCATATAATTTTATTTCGATTTCCAAACGATAATTTGAAAAAAAAAATTATGAGCACACTTGCAAATTAAATGCGACTATCGCCTTTTAATATCCGTCTACATATTTATCTGTTGGAGACGATAAGAAACTAATTAACCTTTATTACTTATATATATATATATATATATATATATATATATATATATATATATATATAGAGAGAGAGAGAGGGATACTTTCACCAGACTCATCACAATATCTCAGGAACCATAAGATTTAGAGACTTGTGATTTAATACTAATATTTATTATGCTTAGTAGAAATCAGCTAAGAACGAATATTATGAAATTCATCCTGCAAAGAACGTTGGGGTGTCGTTGAATTTTAAAATATTCAAATAATCAAACTATACTTTTAATAGGAATAAAACTTCAAATTATTTTGCTATCTTAAAAATTACCAAGAAAAAGTAGATCAGGAAAGGAATTAAACTAGCCGAAATAATCTAAAGTATTGGGAAGTTGAAATGCTAGTTGGCAGGTTACATAGAGCGCAGAAGTTCTGAGGTCTTTAGCTTCTGGACTGGAAACCAAACCACGTAATGTCAGCCCTCAGGGTGGACAGAAGACTTGATTAAAATCGTCGGAAAAATCTAGATGCACGCCGCTTTCAACCGGTCTTATAAAAAATCTATAGTAGAAGCAAGTAATGAACGTCATACAGCTGAAACGTTCTTTAAATATGAGACAACTCATTGTCAATAGATTATGCGGTTGCAGGTGCAGACGATACGAAGTAATAGAATAATACTGGTTTACTGGAGCATCTTAAGCCTCTTTAATATAACATAATATCTTGACAGTAATATCCCTATATATATTTAGTCTCAGCAAGAATATTTCAAGTATCTTCAACTAGAACCATCTAGCAGACTACAAATACAACGTGGAAAGCTGATACAGCGTTCGTACATTTTTTTTAAATAGTTTGTCTTCCATCTCACCTGATGGAAAGTGTAGATGAAGACGAATGTGGTACACGCTCATCCAAAGGAAACCTGATCACTCTACTCTTAAAGGCTCCAAAGTTCAACTCATCAGGAAAAAAGACCCAGGCAGGTCGTTCCAAATCTTGGTGACTCTCGCCAAAAACGAGCTGTCAAACCGTTTAGTTCGACTATGATAAAAAGGCTTTCCTTGCGTGTGTTTTGAAATATATAAACTGTCGATTAAAATATGTTGTGGAACCCTTAGGAAATGTCAGATGTTAATAAATAAAAAATCCGTTGTACAATTTGCAAGAATTTTGCGAGTTGTGTAAGGCTGTTAAAATAAAATATATTGAAATAATAATAATGATTGAATATACGTAGTTCCGCTTGTTTATTGATTTTATTGTATTGATTTAAAACAATTATTTTAAACCTCCAAACTTTATTTTGTCTTATTTAAATGATGGCGCCAAAAATAAACCGATTATACAATCTCCGTTAACAATACTGGTTATAGCTATAGTTAGTTTAAAAAGACCAAGAAATTTTTCATTCAAAAGCAGTTAACAAGCCGTAAAAGCGTTTTTTCTAAGTTATTATTAAATTGCATCTAGACCTGTCTAATTTTCACAAAGTCTAGACAAAAAAAGATGTCTAAGTGGTCGTTGCGCCGGATTATGTAACGAGAAGCCTATTTTAAACATTGGAGCCATAAATTTTATTTATAATATTTGACTAACTATTTATATATACATAAATAAATGTTTAAATGTAAAATTTGTAATATAATAGTGATCAAAAAGTAAGATGAATTTGTTTATGTAATTTAAATTCTTTATTTATTCTTCCAAGTCAAATCCATCCCCTTCAAAGTAATCCCCGTCTGATAAAACGCACATTTGCCAAAGCTTTTTTCAGTTCTTGAAATATTCAGAATTGTTTTTCCAATACAGTCTTCAAGACCTTCGATTTGGTTATCTCAATAGTGTCAAAACGGCGTCTCCGCATTGGGTTTTTTAGTTTGCTGAATAGCCAGAAGTCCCACGGAGCGAAATCAAATACAGTGGTTGCAGAACGATAAGAGTAGAGTTTTTGGCAAAAAAAAGTCGCGAAGAACGAATGCAGTATGACATCGACCAATCGAGACTTGACGCGTTTAAGACACAAAACATCTTTCAAAATGATTAGGGCTGAGACAAATGACATTCCAGCTTTTGTCAAACAGACGCTTGGCAAACGTTATAGACAGTTCTACCAACCTACAAAAAAAATTACTTGTCTTCCCAATGCTCGGAAGTTTTAAATGACAATTTCACCTTAGTTTTTGATCACAGCAGCTTATTTAGGAATCCGAGAACTTTGATTTCTAAAATTCATCTCACTTTAGTCGCCCAGTTACGGATAAAATGGACGCCATTTTTAAAAAAATTGTTCAAGATCAGCATATCATTAGTTACGACGTTATTGAAGAATTGAAAATTTATAACAATACAGTTTTTAACCATTCTAAAAACCTGACAAGATCTATTTGAAAGAAACCTAATAAACTGTTTATTAATTTGCTATTTGAGACCTAATTAAATCTAACCGTGATTAATACATTTATAACTGGTGATGAAAAGTGGATGATATACTACAAGTACCAACTAAGATCGTGATCGAATAACATTCAGGCTGAGGCATAACCAGGGTTATATTACCATAAGGTAATGCTGTGAGTAGTGGGTTTGGAAGGGCATTGTTTATTGTAAGTTTTTTTTTCAGCTGGGTAGAACTATTTATAAATAATAACCGCTTATTTCATGGCCCAACCGGAAAATGCATTCTGTCTCGCTAACAAGTCGCACAAAAAAAATACCAAAGTATTATCTGTGCAGCACTCTCTCACTGTCTTTATGCAATTTTGCTCGTTCACAAATAAAACAAAAATTACTAATTGTATCATAGTTGTTTTTTTTTAAATGACAATACCAACTAAATCATGTCATATTTTTTAATTCCATTTTTAATGTCAATCATTAAGACAGCGTATTAAAACTCATATATCCAGCGAAAGAGTAGATTTATCTTTTCTTTTTTATCCGATGGTCACCCACTGCAAGGCATAGGCCTCCCCCCAAAGATCTCCGCGATGACCGGTCCAACGACTTCCCGGGACCTTAACTATTTCGTCGGTCCATCTAGTGGGGACCCACTCTCGCCACGTCTACCTGCTCGTGGTCGCCACTCGAGAACCTTTCGGCCCCAACGGCCATCGGGTGCATGAGCAATGTGTTTCACCTACTGCCATTTCACACGAGCAATTCTTCGAGCTACGTCGGTGATCTTGGTTCTATTGTGAATCCTCTTATTTCTGATACGATCTCGCAGCGAAACTCATCCTAAGCCTATGAACTTCCACATCAGTATTTTATTATAAAAAACGTTCCAAAGAACGTGTTCCTGGCTTTATAAAACCAGTAACTCTTATTGGCAACTGTATACTTTGGCAATGAGACTTTCTGTACGATCGATTCTTTCCTGTATTGTGTCGAAGAAGTCTGTACGCCCTGCCCGGGCAGGCCAATGATCGACTAGCCGGTTATATACACTATACCATCAACATATCACGCGTTAAAGGTGTTAAGCCCTATTCGCAGATGACACCTGCTATACCCACATTACCTATGATTTTAAAAGTATAGAGTCATAATTAATTCCAAAATAAGCGCGAGAATATTCTTCTAGAAGAACAATTGTTCCAAACCAATGACATAGGCAAAGCAAGGCTGTCATCTAGATGTCCTGTCCAGAATGAGAAACTAAACTTTAGTGCGCATTTTGCTAACGTTTCTATATATATGGATACTAAACAGCCGTAGTTAAACTATCAAATAAAGTAACCGTATATAAACCTGTAGTCAGACGCGTTCTTACCTACGCAAGCTTTGATTTCGCATGCAAACCAGCGTGTCATTCAGTCTAAGTGATACGAGGCCCACATTACACATATACTTGGAACAACCAACGCACTTCTTAAAACGAACTTAGATCCATTACTTGGACTCTGTCGCTCAACACAAAAAATTGTTAAAATATTAGGGTGATCTGAAAGGAATGTTTCTGTGGACATATTTTACAAAAAAACAGATTGATTTTTACCGCTCAGACATTGATTTGTATACTAGATGGCAAAAGGTTGTTGATAACGAAAGTGAATATATTGTTGATTAGATATAAAAACTGTAGTCGTGTGAATTTAAGAAAGCGACATTACTTTTCGGTTCCCTTAATAAGTGCTGCCATCTACATAACAGTCAATGCCTACACATACAGACGCCGCGCCTTTCTAAGACCGACATATGCCCTTGACTCTCCGGACAACCTTAAGACAGAGATCAAACAATTCATTGAAACTTATTTATAATTTCACAGCAAAAATCTGATTTAACTGTCCTCGATCTTTGGTCTACATGATGTACAACCCACCAAAGGCCTCCCCCAAAGATATCTCTAGGGGATGTACCATAATCGCCACGTTTGACAGATGGGTTGGCGATTAAATTGTGATGTTATGGTACGCAGGACACTGCTGCACATCTTCTGGAAACTTATTTGTGAGCTGTAGCAATACTATTTATTAATAATGTGAATTACAAGATAAAGGGTGGGCCATAAATTTTTGCACTTTTGAAACATGTGTAGAAATAAAAGTACAAATGCTATTTTGTTTATGATTTATTTACCGTAATTATCATTTATTAAAATTACATCGGCGAGATGTGCTCCGTCTCGCCGTTGGCCCCGTACTCTCACGGTTTTGGAGAAATCAAGTGTTGCTATTTGCAAAAATTTTTGGCCCTCCCTATAGTATCCCGGGCAGTGGCGTACCTAGGGGGGGGGGGGGGGGGCGGTGGGTGCGGTCCGCACCGGGCGGCACTTACCTTGGGGCGGCATTTTTTATATTCACTTATAGTTGTAAAAAGCAACTTTTTCATTTCAAATTTATTTTCTTTCTTGAATAATAAATGATTAATATTATTCCTCGGTGTATATAAATGCATTTTAGTGTAAATTTTGGATTCTAATTCAAGAACAAGATATTTTTATTTTATTGTATTCATAAAATTCGTTGAATTCGTAAAAGGATCTTTACGACGTTGTTCGGCAATTTTTCCTACTAAAATTTTTTGATGTCAGTTTATAAATGACATTTCTTTTGAAAAGTTTATATGATTACTTTGAAGTGATATATCAATATTTTTTTAAATCAAAAACCACTATTTGATTGACATATAATAGAAAGGGCGGCAAACTGGAGATCGCCCCGGGCGGCAAAAGTTCTAGGTACGCCACTGATCCCGGGAATCAAACGACTACTAGCCCTTATTCATACATCATTAACACCTATAACTAATCATCTTGTAAATTTTTATTCATTTTCAGTCCGCCATTTTTCATAAAAACCTAATTATGACGTCATTATTGTTTTAGCGGACAGACCCCAAAAAGCATATGCATCTCCCAAAGACCTTCATGATAACAAGACTTGTGCTACCTGAAGCCACGGTCCACCTAGAGGGAATCTTTATCACCCTATACCTTAAGTCTATGAATAAAACACAGAGAGTATCAATTGTTTATATTTCTCCATAGCACACCATCGCATTTGATTGCAAGTACAAAAACTAACAGAGGTCCGTCACAGCACCAGTCCATAGGCCGTAGGAACACACAGTATCTCCAATAAATTGTTTAACACATTGCATATCTCCTTGTATTATTTTACTATATAAAACAATGTAGAAAATTTATTACAAAAATTATATACAGAGACGGATTGTTTAGGCATCTCCGCTGGGTGGATCTACCGTTTCCTTTGAACTCGTCTCAGGTATGCTCTCATCTGCGTCTGACTTTTCTTTAATACTGCTTTTCTCTTCTTTTTCTTTAATACTAGTTTCTTTGGCAGGCTCCACTGGAGCAGGGGTTTCTTTCTCTTTAGGTAACTCCTCAGTAGCTACAATTTCCTTTTTAACTTCCTTTTGTTCGTCACTTGATTCAGTATTAGCTTCTGTAGCCAGTGTATCCACTACTTTAATACTGGCTTCGTCACTTTGAGCTATTCCATCAGAAGCACTTGTTTCCTTTGCTACACTGGAGTCACTTTCAGGTTCCTTTGCATCGCTCGTCTCTGCTGCCTGTTTCTGAGCCTGTTTCTCTGCTTTGCTCTTCTTTGATTTCGGCTTCTTCTGTTTCTCGGGCTTCGGAGATTCTTCCTTGGCGCCGTTCTTTATCGTAAGGACGTTCAGTTGCGTCTGTAGGTGAGCGAGGCTTTGCCTTAGCTGTGCGCAGTTTGCTGCCATTGCCTCCACCTGTTGGTAGTAACAAGAGTTATATTATCACCATAGTTAATAATTTATCATCATTATTATCATAATCATCATGTCAGCCGAAAGAGGTCCACTGCAAGGCCTAGGGTCCTTAAAAATCGTCACAAACACCGGACTTTTCTCTTGACATTAACAGTGTCATCGGTGCATCTAGTAGGAGGTATTTATACAACCACACCAGTTGAAAAACCTGTGATATTACATATTTTATAAGTAGTGTAAATAAATACATCTTTACTATCTAAAAAATACTCAAAGTCAAATGAATTGAATTCTTTTTCTTATTTTAGTGTTGCAATACTTTATGGATTCTGAATTACTTCCACAATCTAATTCAAACATAATTTAAAATCGATATAAATAAAATTTCAATGTCAATGTGCTTACAAAACTTATTTTTATGACATCTATACAAAGTGCTTTCGAAAAAACATTAGAATATTGGCGCCAAAATCGAGAAACGCTCGATCGAATAAGGTTTATTCTTTTTTGTAATGTTTAAATCTTTTATGAATAGAAATAAATTATAATCTTTTTATTACAATAATAATAGTAATAATACGTCTTTGTTCAAAGTTATAACTATATTTGTTATAACTGAGTAAATAAAGACACACCTCATTTTCAGTCAATGGACGGACACTATGATCTACCTACGCCGCGTGTATCGGCACGTGGTCGCCACTTGAGAACCTTTCGGTTCCAACGGCCCCGCCCACTGTCACTTTAGACGAACTATTCTTTAAGTTAGGTCAGTGATTTTGCGGACACTCTTATTTCTGGGTTGATTGTCGTGACAAGTCTCGGACCCGTATGTCACATACACACACACACGCTTGGGATATCATCCACCCACTAGAGAATCCCACCGAAGGATTCTGCGCTTTATGATGAACTGCGACATTTCACAGTTAAGGCCACGACGACTGTACGCGAGGTACGGCCTAAGGACCACCCGCAATCCACTACATTGTAATATTTTGAATGTCATGACGTCTGCCTCAGAGAGTGAAGCTAATCCGATGAGTGCAATGTCGCTTGGTTATGGTAAGCTCATGGAGACAAGAGAAGATGATGTAATACCTTGGCGTTGGAGGCTGGTGTGGTGGATGGCGTGTTCGCGGGAGCGATTGGCGGAGGTGGTGGTAAGGCTGGTGGAGTGGTGGGGGGTGCCGGTGCCGGCAGCGGCGGCCGCTCTATGTTATTCTCCTTCAACGTGTTTAAAAGCACCGTACGCTCGGCCTGAAATCAAAATATACACATAAGTTTCCCAACAATGTATGTAGCGCCATCTAGTGATCGCAATTACTTCACATGACTCATTATACCTGGTCTTTGATTACCTGGTTTCGACATAAGGGTAAAAGTCAAACGATTTAAGAATACTAGACCATTTGTAGCTACGTAGTTAAACATTGTTGACCTGTGACGAGTTAAATCGTGTTTTTAAGACTAAGCGTTGCTGATCGGCCACGAGTAACCTCGTGATGGATTCTCTGTTGGCGATGCAGTGCAATTGTTTGTCAGCTATACAAACTGTTTCTCCTGCTTATAAAAGCCGCCAAAACTTTGGTTGTAAAAATATTTAATGGAACCTAATGATGAATATTTCAATGAGTCCGAGTGATTATGAATCAAATTGTGGTGATCAAAAACGATACTGCATCAGAAGAGAGCGACTCTGATATCTGTCCAACAAAATATCTAAAAAGAAATATTATAGCATCAGATAGTGCCGACGATATGAATGAAGAGTGGAAACAACATATTACACCAAACTTACTGAATTATTTAAATATTCCTGATGCAACTATTCAACTTGACACTCCCACTGTCAGTAGGGTGACGGCTTTATTTTGTGATGATGGTGTTTTTGATTTAGTTGTTACACAGACCAACTTATACCATTCTCGAATGAGTTACATAAAATTTATGCAGAAACAGTACCAGGCCGGTGACACGAGATAAATTTTCAGTAAAATTGCCAGTAAACATGTATTATTATCAGGATGTCACAGATTATAAGTTACCAATGAGTGTGGTATTCACTAGTGGGCGCTGGAATATTTCCCAGTACTGCATGAAAATTTTATAACGAAATAACGATTCAGGCGTTACTTTACGGAAGTCCATCCTAAATAAGAAAAAGACTAATATATAGCTGCTTCCGCTATATAACAGTAGTCGTGCAATAAAGTGCACCGCCCGCCAGCCCGCTGATAAATGCTATTGGCATCATCAGAAATAAAAAATGTATAAGTTAATGTAATTAAGAAGACTTAACAATCAAATGTGTCGAAAAAATTAACTTTCATTTACTATATTAGCATAAGGGAAATATATTAACTGCTTGTGTGAAATGGCAGTGGCACTCAAAGTCGAAGGTCGAGGGGTAGGTCCCCCACTGGATCTATGACATGGTCAAGGTTGAAGTCATTGGATTCAATGCATTGTGGAGTATATCAAGTGATGGTGGTGATGATGACAGGCTTGGAAGACCGCCTAGCTGTCAGGTCGCTTAGGCGTATGCTGCATTTACCTGCAAGGTCCTGCACAGACTCTGCATATGGTGGAGCTGGCGGCCGGAAGCAGCTGCACGTTCCTCGCTGGCCTGCCTCTCACTGCACATGTCCAGCAGAGCGTTCTGCGACGTCTCCCATCTCTGCTTCCACGACAGAGATTCCTTTTCCAACTTTTGGATCTTTTTGGACATCTGCAATAAACGTTTGACGGAATATCAAATGAAAATGAAATATTATATATATATATATATTGTTGTCCACTAATTTTTATTAATTAATTGATTCCGACACTAGCCTATATTCGATCGTTGCTGGACAAGCAGTGTCTTTATTTGCGACTACCAACACGCGCCACCTGTCTGCGTCGTCCGACGTTAAGAACCAAAATAGTATGACATACTTCAAAATAGTTTGGCCTGAGCCAAATGATATTCCAACTTTTGACAAACAGACTATTGGTAAATGTTATAGACAGTCCTAACCTAGCGAAAAAATATTTATATGCATTCCTTAGGCCCGGAAGCTTTAAATGACAATTTCACAGTGTATATATACACACTATATATACATATTAATGTGGTATGTAGTTTTAAAACAAACTTCGAAGCAAATCTCGTTTAGAGCATCCGGCGATAAATATTGCACATCGACATTTGGAAAGAGACACTACTTATGTGACGTTCTGTCAGTCGTATTTTGTACGACAGATATAGTGCTAAGCCGAAATTAGCCGATTGTCTCTTTCCAAAAGTCGATTTGCAATATTTATCGTCGGGTACTGTAAATATATATTAAATAATCATCCTTACACACACACAAGTTATACCGTCCTTCGACTTTTTTTACACTGTGTTGTCATATTCAACAAAAAGTTACCACAATCTAAAACATGCTTAACTAAAATATAATCTGAATCATACAATATAATAGTTAATTTTTACTAGGATCCGATAACAAATTTTCTTTTATAACATTATATTAGGTTTTAATTAGAAATTACAGTTAATTTAAAATAACCGTAGAAGAAAATGGATTTATGTCAAACTGGTTGCTTGTTGTTGCGTCTATTTTGCTTATTAGTTGATATATCGTCGCCTACATCGTATAAACCTGTATCATGCTATTGTAGGCATACCATTTCTGTCAATATCGGCATCTACAGGTTATATTAGACCTTGTAATTTTTTGGGATATTTCTAACGTAAAACAAAGGAAACAAAATAATCATACGTATAATCGTAAGAGCGAGTACGATTTTCGCGGGAGAAATGTTTGACAAGTTTCCAACGATGAGAAATTCTGGCCACTTTATACGTATATATTTACAGTAACATTTGTACTTATATGTATATATTTACAGTAACATCTTATCACCATAACCTGTTTTAAAGAATCGATCACCAGTTGAGCGTCTTGCGGTGAAAAGAGCTAGCAGAAATGTACACATGAATATCGTATAATAAAATAAAGTAATAAAATTTAATTCAAATAAATTTTCCGTAACAACTCCCGTCTCAACGTCAGGATATACGCCTCACATCGAGCCCCGGCGGTCTCGATGCAAATGTCATTCACAACTCACACATGACACGGCGGCCGTGTCCGCCTAACCCGCGTTCAAGTGAGGGCGGTCCGGAGAGGACCGTATCTCTCCCGACAGCCGAGTAGTCCTCGCTTCGTGCTACATACACTACACTATACACCTACACGGGTATAGTTCTCCGCGTGTGGACGTCTTCGTTGTAACTGGGGTACGATCGCCAGCGTAAAAATTTTTATTCCGCGGATCTCTGTTTCCACGGACTCAATTTCGATGAAGCTACACAAAGCCTAGATCGGCTTGCAGCATAACTTCAAATACATCACAAGCACGAGCAAGCCGTTGTAACTCAGATAATTTCTATAATATATAAGCAGAAATTAAATACATAGATGCAGAAAAAAATAGATTTAGATTTTGTATATAACCCCTTGTAGGTGGTTGAATATAATGATACAGAAATTTGTTTTTTTTTTTATTTCTCTTGTAAAATTAGCTTTTCATCGATTCCGTCAAGTTTCAAGATCAACTTTCAGGAATTTAAAACAAAAATTTTATTAGACTCACCTTCTCCATCTGCTCTTTAAACCCACCAAACACCTGGTTACTCTTCACCAGCGCGTTCTGGAACTCATCGTATTTGTCCGTGTAAATTTTCAGCTGTCCCTTCAGCGATTTTTCATTGGTCTGCAGTTCCCCCACCTTCTGTCTGTACTGTGAGAGGGTCAATTTCATCTGCTCCAACTCAGCTACGAGCCTCTCCTTCTCCGCCTGGTGCTCCAGTGATGCCTTCTGGAGCTTCGCATCTGAAAGTTCCGACTCCAACGCCATTTGCTTCGCCATTTTATCTACCTGAAATAATTATCTAATGTTTAATATAATGAACTGTACTATATATTCACCAGATATAGTAATTCAAGAGATTTCTCGTCTGCACTATTGCAAGCAAATAAGGGAATTTAAAATAGTAGTCAGCGACAACAAACGTAAATAAATTTAAAGATGCGTATGCACATGACTACATTTATAAAAGAGATACAATAACAAATTCATTTATTCGATTATTTCGACTGACAGTTTCTTAGCTAATAATAAAATATATGACACGAAAACCTTTTATAACTAAAATTTATATACTATTTACAATTTATAATGAGCGACGCGGACTGAGATGTGCGCATAAGCATATTCAAACTGTTACTCGTGCCGCGGCCGCGCGCCTACTGCGGTCCGCCGGCCAGCTCCGTCGCAAGCGGCGAGGCCATTTTGTGCCGCGTTTAAACGGTTTGTGCTGCGTTCGCATCGACTGACTCGCGCCACTTTTATAAAAGCTTTTATAGTTTAAGTCGAAAGTATTTTCAGTATCTACTTGTACACAATCAGGTACCTATCTAATTCGCCCTATTAATATGTCTGGAATTTTTTCGACACAAAAATGCTTTTCATAGTTAGCCAAACCGGTGTATGCCTCCCCAAAAGATCACCACAATTATTGGTCTGGTGCTGCTCGAATCCAGCGACTTATAGTGGCCTCATCTATGTCGTCGGTACTCCTAGTGGGAGCCTTTTTACCAGCTTACGGCTGCCACTTGAGAACCTTTCGGCCCAAACGGCCAAACTAAAGTAATTTTAAATATGTGCATCCGCTTATATTGTGTTTATAATGTAATATACCCACTAGAGATGTATGTTACTCACTATGCTACCACCTCAAAACATATGATATAGTATGTATTTTATTATACGGGTCATTTCACAAGCTATGACACTGTTTTTTAATATAAATATAGACTATTGTGATTAAAAATTAATGTAAAATTGTCATATAAAACTCTCGGGCATAAGGCAGGTAAATATTTTTTCTTACGTTGTTTCGAGTGTCTATAACATTTGCGATGAGTCTTTTTGTCGAAAGTCAAAATATCATTTGGCTAAGTTCAAATCATTTTGAACGATTATTTGTGTCCCAAACACAAGTCTCGATAGGTCGATGTCACAAAATTAAGAAGAACATTAGTATTATACGACCTTTGTGCCATAACCTTTAAAATTCTTATGCCCACTGTTACATATTTTTATATTAAAACCTCCTTAACTCGTTCGAGACCGCGCATATTTTTGGAAACCATCCCCCGAATTTTTTTTTTTTTTGCTTTATATTGACCATTTTTGATACAAAAACATGTTGGCAAGAGAAATAAGTCGCTTTGTCTTTGTCACACGAATAAGATGAGAGCACACCATGTGTGCAGGTAGTACCCCTGAATGTTTTTTATTACAAGGGACGGGATTTTTTTTAATTACCGTCATCACCCCATCTCTCAGTATCTTCACTAACTTCAATTTCACTTCCATCTTACCAAACACTATTCTTCAACAATATCATCAAGTATATCATCTGCTCAATATTCATGTCTTCATCATATTCCGGATATCATATAATAACATTTCGGTTCTTTTTTCTAGTTTCCGTGGACATCAAATCATCACTTTCACTATCGCTACTCATTTTCTGTAATTGTTTTTATGTTAAATTATCCTGTTGCTGCTATTGCTGTTGTAACAGCTGTTTTTTTTAGACTGACTCCTTGGAAATGCATTGCACACACGGTGTGCAGTTCGTCTTCAATAGGTTAACAATCATATTATCCCCTTACGGTATGGTTGCACAGACTTATTAAGACTAGGGGCCACTCGGGCAAATCATGAACTGTTGGCGGTTCGGCCGCCAGAAGTATAAGTAATAATTTTTTTTGGTTTTATTCTGGAAAAGAATTAAGTATTTTTCGAATGTACGAGAGTATTAATTTTTGCTGTCGGCGGGCCACCAGTATTCGACAGGCGGGCCGCGGTCTGTGCATCCATGCCTTATGGGATTTGGGCCCAACGTTCGCAAACTGGTGCAGAGGAAAAATTAAAATCGTCAATTGTTTTTACATTTGGCCGACTAATCCGACGCCATTACTAATAACGATTTTTTTACACGTACATTTTTAGTTTTACAAATTTCGTTGTTTTATTATAAACTTTTTTATAGTTTCTAATTATATGTCTGTCTCCTGCCAGCTTTGCGTGGCTCACATTGATTTTTGTTAGTGTCATTACATTATGTTATAACAATTTTTTTTAAATAAAAGTACCCTGAGTTACTCTTTATTACTTCAGCTGCTTGCCAGTATAAGTCCTGTCAAAATATATCCAGCCATTTTAGAGGATAATCCGAACAAACAGGAAAAAAGTTTGAAAAATGTAATTTTGGTATATGTACCATATATATTATCATAAGTAGTAAAAACCCGTTATTTTAATATTACAAACAGACACTCCAATCATTTATTTGTATAGACAATTTGTTACAAATTTCACCTCACCACCCTAATACCTAAATATTTAGAAAAGGTATTTTTAAAAAAAATATAGTTCGAATTTTGAATATTGCTTACATTTACGTAGCAAAATTTTTGTATAGTGGGTAATTTAAAATATTATGGTAATCGATCTAATATATATTGTTGTACAAAAAGAAGAATAGAAGAGAATGTGAACACCCTAAGTATGAAAGAATCAGAGACCACAGGAATCATTTGTGTTGAGTATTCATTTTATAACTTGTCATACCTCGTCCTGTTCCGTAGAATCGGCCTCCACAGCTGATAATGTAATATCCATTTTTATTTATAATATTTATAACGCACAAATTCTATTTTAAACTTTATTAAAATATTCAAACTTTTAAATAAATGCTAACTTTCTACTTCTTTCTTCAACTATCTTTTACGTTATGTCAAATGGTAAAACTTTTATTTCTACCCTAATAAAAAAGGCAAAGGTATAAGACACCATACAGCCAAGTTTTTTTATTTTTTCAAATTAATTTTATAAAGCATAGGTGGTGAAACTAACTCTCGCGAGACTCATGTGACTCTTTGAATGATATTTTAAATTACCCGTGGTAAATACATAGATGTGTTTTGTCATATTTTTTCTGAAAATCTACTAGATGGCGCTAGTCAATAAGCCTCACAGACGTAGTACTGATTTACCGATGTTTTGTTCTTTTTAAAACCAACTCTGTATGCGTGCAATACGTGCTCAAAAAATAAATAATTTATCACAAAAATTGTGTTTCCGGAACTTGAAGACTCGTTTGCATAAAATAAATCATATCCGTAAATGTTTAAAAATGTCTTTTAAAGAAATACTAAATGCAATTTTAAATTTGACAAACTAGTTTTATAGTTTTATTTATTTATTTTTATGTAACATTTTTCATTGCACATATCTTTTATGCTCCTTTTTTTGCCTACCTTTTTTTTTAAAATGCTTCGAACTGTAAAATCATTTGGCAATTCCTGTTACAGGGTATAACATACGACCACGCAATTTTGTTTGGCACTTCGGAGACAATGTTATGTATTGCATATATAATAAATATGTTGCTTACATGAAGCTGTTATATAATCATATGCATTTAATAAAAATTTATTATACTTTTTATAATGTACTGGATAACTCCATGGAACGACAGCTTTAGTAATCTAAGAGCTCAGTGGCCTATGAAACGGGTAATCTAGTAGAATGTAGACACCCTAGCTAAAGTTCCCGAAGTAGCTTTTGAGGTTTGCTACCAATAAAATAGGTTCAGGCTATGCAAAATCAGCCCACTTTGAACTAGTTGATATTGCAAATGCCATTTGGAAGGCAATATAGTATAAATCTAAAAAACAATAAAATACCCGTTTGAAGTTGTAATTTTTTTTTCTCCATGCTTATCTGCAGTCAGCCTCCAACTATGGACAGCCACCCACATCCTAACCGCGAACTTCGTGGGCGAACCGAGATTGAATCCAGATCCATCCCAGGCTCGCTTGTGCTCCACACTGTCGTTCCAAGCCGCATAGACAACATCAACACTACACATCTCTACTCGGGTAGAGTAGTTCACTACTTGTGAATGACTTCATACAACTGGAATACCTCTGTCCAGCTTTTGTTTTATATTTTAATTCATACTCCTTTCCACTCCGTGAACTCAATTCCGGTGAAGCTGTAAAAGCCCCCAGGCTTAAAATATCAACTTGAACCGAAACCAAGCTCCGATTATATCCTAAGCTTATAGCTTAAGCTATATAGCTTCGTCAAGTTGTTCTAATGATTTGAACAGTTGTTTTATATATTTATTCGCTGCTACTTTTAACTCTAAGTTATGTTTAGTGTAACAAAACATTACCTGCTGCTCTCTAAGCTGATATTGCTGCATGATCGTCTTAAACTTTTCCGTCATATTTATATTGTCGTCCCTGAGCTTGACGTTCTTTTCATTGTTCTGCTGCAGCAGGGTTGTGATCTCCGACAGTGTGTTCTGGAACTTGGCCTGCGTTTCCTTCCGCCGTTCTTCCTCTTCGCGTATTTTAAGTAGAGATTCTTCCTAGAAAATAAAAAGTTAAAGTTAAAATTCTATATTTTATAACATTATCTTGAATAAGTTCTTTCAAGGTCACCCAGAGAGAGATGGAGAGGGCTATGCTCGGAGTTTGGCTGCGATATTGAATCAGAAAGGACCAAGATTACTGACATACCTCAAATAATTGCTCATCCGAAGTGGCACATCACTTGTGCAACTGATGGTAGTTGGGGCTGAAGGTTCTCTAGTGGCGGCCAGCCAGTAAACGAGGCGTGGGTAGGAGCTCCACTAGGTGGACTAGTTGAGGATGGAGGAAGTCGTTGGATGTGGGAAATATAAGCAATTTATACTTCCTGTGTTTTATTTATAGATTTAAGATATAAAAGGTGATAAAGGTTCTCGAGTTGCCTTCCACTAGGTGGACCGACCACATGGTTAAAGACCCCGGAAATCACTGGATCCAGGCAGTAAAAGACCTGTAATCAAGGCGATCTTTGGGGGGAGGCCTATGCCTTGCAGTGGTACATCTGCTGAAAAGAGAATATTCTAGAACATCCCCATATATTTCTACAGTATTATTATCATTTATACCGATTTAATAAAATGAACAGTTCAATTTAATTGAAACCAGAATCATTACCAACTAAAATGATATTTTTCATATTAAAGCTTGTCCTGGTCCTAAATAAAACTCGTATGAATATCAGACATATTTGTTTATTATACATTTTATTCTGGACAGTGGTTAAAACGATTTATATCAAATTATTTCAAAGTTTTAGTATTTTTTTAAAATACATATTATATTAATTCAAAGACATTATACAGGAATATATTGTAAAATCATAAAGGTAAAGATAAAATTTATTTATTCCACATTGGAACTAACTCTTTTTATTCTATTACTCTGCTTTACAAGATGTTATAATTGTGGAGAATAAGAAAGAAGAAACTCCACAACAACACACCTTTTAATAAAGTTTAACATAGATTTATACTATATCGGATATAGCCGAAATGAAATCAAAATAATGAAGCAAAATCACTCCAAGGATTCTTATCTTTTAAATATTTGTTTAGTGAATAATAAGCCTTTTCCGTCAATTTACTTTTAACATGCATTGTGAATTTTATTATTGATTATGGAATTTATTTAAAAAATCTAATTCCATTTATTGCAAATGACTCGGAGACTTTTTGCAGTCGAAAGTTTTGTACAGTTAGTTTTTCACGGAGCCTTTTAAATAAGCTATGGACGTCGATTTTTAATAATTATTATAAACTTACTAAATATTATCATAAATATATTGTAAGACCACTGTAAGAGTATTGACCTTTTAAAACTGTTTCCTCAAGGAGCTTTCTCATATGTAATAGATATCGTATAACAAGTTCATACTTTAAACTTAATTAAAAAAAAAAACTTTTAGCAGTACATTATAACTGTGTTTATTAAACCAGCTTATGTTTATTAATAAATTATTTAAACAAGTCAGACCAACCAAGTAACCGCCTAGACCTCTATTTTTAAACAATCATGTTCCATGCCTCACTGTTGTCTTTCTTAAATTCTTATGCTCCTCTAAGGAACATATATACATATATTAAAGCAAAAGGGTTAGACCTATGTCGAGTCCACTTTTAAATTGCCCCCCTATGGGATGAGGGACCTACATTGGGAAACACTGTCATAGACTTAAATATTTTTGTTAAATGTTCTTGATTTAAAACTGATACTAAAGACTCTTTACAAATGTTATATACTCTAATTTTATTCATTTTTATTTTTTTATTTATATTTATTAATATCTATTTAATTACATACATTTTCATCAAATTCAATTTTTAAAATCCTTCACATGCTTATTAATAGATGCAATGAAATCTCCTCAGTTTGTAACAGAAAAATATCTGACTGTCGATTTGTATGAAAAAGCTATCAGAGGAGTAAGGAAAAAAATTTAAAGAAATCTTGTCTGAAAGAAAAAGATCTTATCTAGGGAGATAGAGGTAGCACCTATAACCATGTCACATAAGATGAGTTAAGATTTGCAGCCTGTAAGAGACATACTGGTCATTTCTTAATTGATGATTTATAAATTATTGGGTGTCAAAATCAAAGCAACTACTTAAGCGGTAGTCACAGGGAGGTCACAGAAAAATAATGTTTCTAGATGAGAAAATTTTTACAATTGAGCAAAATTTTAACTAAAATAATGGCCTTATTTATGTTGAAAGCACTGAAGACACCTCCCAATTAGTCAACAGAATACAATGTGTACATTATCAGACTTCAATGATGGTTTTAAAGGGAGTTAGTTATGAAGGAGTGACAGCCATATTTTTATACATGGCACAGGTGTATCAAGACCATGTGTACCATTCTTGTGAAGGTAAAGTTCCTTAAAAACACCATGTTTAGTAACCAAGAATGGTCCTTTCAACTAGAGTCTGCGCTGGGTCATAAAGCTAAATCCACTTAATTTCAGTTAGAAATGAACATACCGGACTTCATCAGAACTGAAGACTGGCCATCATCTAGTTCGATCTTAATCAACTCGTTCAATATTTATGGTCAGTTTTAGAGAGCAAGGCTTGCTTTAAACACCTATCATGGCATCCCTAAAACAATCCACACAAGATGCAGTGAGCGCTGCTATTGATGCCTGGCCTTAACATTTAAATGACTGTATTGCAGTCAATGGCCACTTTGGATAAGCTATATATATTTTTAATGGTTTTATATTAATAAATTAAACTAACACAAAAAAAATAGTTTTTCTTTGTAACAATATTTATGGCAACACAAAGTATACTTATTCTTTTTAATTTTTAACTTGACCATTAATGACCAGTGGATACATAATGAAAAAAAAAAAACAATATCCTACCATATATATATCAAACCCAAAATCCAGTATCATAACCTTAATTTTCAACTGTAACGGCTAAAAAAAATAAAATACATGAATACCTTTATTGCTTTATTCTGTTTCTGTAGTTCGCGGCACAGGTTTTCAAGTTTCGACTTAACAAGTATAGTTTTGTTGAACTCATGCTGGAGTTGTTCCTTCTCCTTCACCAGCAACGCATAACGTTTATCCGACTGTTTGATGTAGAATTGCATCTTCTTATTATCATCAGCTGTTTGCGTGTATTTCTTACATAATAGAGAGAACTTGTCTTCTAATGATGCAATTGAATTGAGTGACTTCATAAACTGTTCAGCATTTTTATCATCTTTTTTCAACCGATCCTCTTTCTTTGACTTCTTTGGCTGCTCATGTATTTGCGGAGGCGGTGATTTCTCCTGGAAACCAGTGGAATTATTAATAATTTTATATTTAACTAGAATATAATGCACCATTACTTTTATTACAGAATCTTTAAGCATAGAAGCATGATGCTGATGCATGATGACTTTATGTTTGGCACTAATCAGAGTAACATAACTCCTGAAGATGCCCCGTGGAGGGGTAAAACACGTGTTGAGTAATTTGGCGGTGGCGGTTGAGTGATTTGCATTGTTTGCCGCATACGCATTTATCAGCGGGTTGGCGGGCGGTGCACTTTGTTGCACGACTACCACTGCATGTGCGGAAGTGGCTAAATATTGGTCCTTTTCTTACTTAGGATGGACTTCCGCAAGGTAATGCCTGATTCCATTAAATAAATAAAAGCATGAGCCATAAAATGCCTACTGATAGTCAAGGGTTTCTTCCATAGATTGCCAATATTAAAAAAAAATCCCTATGAACCTAATAAGTCCAGAAATAAAGGTAGATATAGTAGGTTTAAATTATTACTATCAATTTAATAAAAAAATAGAGGTAGTTAATAATGCTCCCAATATGTGTTTAGATATCCATAATGTGAAATAATAAAACTGATAAAAGAATAATTAAAAAAATAGCGAGAAATGTAGCAAAAAATGGGAGGAGATGTATGAAAGAATTATAAATAAAAGATGCAAGAGTGTGTGGAATTACGAAGGATTCAAAAGAGAGAGTGAGTTAGATTGAGATGTATAGGAGAAGGAGAATGCAAAATAAACAATAAAACTGAAAAAGTTACTAAGAAATACACAGTCAAGTAGTTCCTGTCAGAGTATAAGAGATAGGGAAATGATAGGCTCCGGGCCCCAGGTGCCATATTAACAAAAAAATGTGTTTAGAACTACTAACTATAATCCTTATGCAAAGCTTCAGCACTCACTTTAGATTTCTCTAAGATATGAAAGTAACCAAAGTATCCCAGCAGATTGGCAAATTGAAGTAACCATGCACACATCACATAGCGCACTGTACACATAGTCACTAAGAACTGAAGGTTCTGAAGCAGATACCATAGTCTGACAAGCATTGCAGAGGACATCCGTCAATTAAATGGAAAGACAATATTGTTAAGTCTTTATAACGCTGAATACAGGTTGCTGTCAAAAAAACATCTAATATATAAAATTCTCCTGTCACGGTGTGCATGATTGAACTCCTCTGAAACGGCTTGACGGCTTTTTCGTGAATCAAAGCGTGTATATCGGCCAGGGTGGAGAATCGGACAACGCCTGTTTTTCATCCCCCAAAATGTTAAGGGTGGTCCACCCCAATTTTTTTTTTAGACAAAATTTTTGTTTTTTTTTTTATGATACCAGTATACAAAAATACAACTCTAAATTATCACCCCTCTGCGATCAACCCCTATTTTTTAATTGTTAATTAAAAACTTTAATTTTTCAAACAACGTTTGCGGGGTTAGCTAGTATTATATATCTTTGGAGAAGAGAAAAAAAATATAGTTGAGAAACTGGTATGAACCAGGTTTTATAACCATGATCAAAATAGCATAATTAAGATAGAAATACTGCTTGCAATATAAGATATAAGGGGTGTCTAACATGTTTCATGAACAAAAAAATTTTTATCCTTATTTCTCTTTAAAATCTTTGTAGCATTTTAATGTAGTATTCTGATGTGATCCACTTGACAGGTCTAACACTATGTTTATTAATAAATAATCTAAATCTGCTCTTCAGAAAATGAAAATATTATAAAAATGTTTATAATATTATTGTAATTTATATTTCTTTCTCTTACACATGAAGCATCATTGCTATTATAAATCTATTAAATTATATTTTTGTCAGCCACAAGTAGCTACTTGGCATATCCTCAGGATAATCCTTAGGGATACCATTTACTTGAGACTCGCATTTCCACATGGATACACCATGTGATGTTATTTGATATCTTTGTATTATTTATTGTCATAAAATATAGATTACATTATTAAATTGTGCATTAACTAGTTTTATAACAGAGAGTTAAATAAAATATTCTATAAAATTCTCAAAATATCTATGATTTTTTTGATGCATCGTCTTAAAAATTTAAGAGCACTTTGTTTATGTTTTGTTTGATGTCTCTATAGAAACTGAATTAAAATGTTTATTAAATAAAATAAGTAATGGATGAAGGAAAAACATTTTACAGTTAACCATAAAAGAACAAAACGGGTAATAATGTGCCGCGGAACAGAAATATCATAAACAGTTTGAAAATTGGCCGATAGCCAAAATTGTTTTAGGTTAACAATTGTGCTTGATTTTTACATTTTTACGTAAATACACTGTTTCCAACAACGGTGCCTTTTAATTATATTTAAATAGGAAATATTTAATGCCGTTACGAACATAAAAATTCTAAAAAAACATTGTGAAACTCTCTCATAAACTTTCGACGACATACGATACATGTCTATTTATAAAATTCAGATGAATAAACTTACATTGTCAATTACATTGTTTTCTGTTATTTTGTTTACCGAATTTTCCTTCGGGGTTTCTTCAGTCGCAATTTCCATTTTATAAAGATTTGAATTTTCTGCGGATTTAGAAACAAAACGTTTAGCAAAGAACGTACAACGAAAACGAATGAATGATATGCTATCAATAAATATAAATAGAATGGAGCTTTGCACATCCATGCCTTTAAAATCGATTATATCCTGTGCGACGTAAAACAGTGCATTGTGACATAAAACATTATTAAAGTTTCGTTTAAAATAAAGTACATAATTAATGATAATGAGGTTTATTCATAATAAATCATTTAAGTTTTAAATTTTTTATCTCTAAATTTATTTTGCACATCGATCTTATACATTAATAATCGAATCAAAGAAACATCGATATCGCATACTAAACTAAATTTTATAAAAACCTAGTTTCTGAAACAATATTATAATTTATATTTCAATAAGTCAAATACATTTTTTATTAATATGCTGATTAAGATATTTATTTTACATATATGAATATATTTTTAAATTGTAGGGTAAATATCTGTTGAAATCTAGTTAAAACTAGTTTTTAGCAGATAAATATGCAGTGTTACATGCTTTAATACTTTTTACTAAGTTGGTAATTTGCTGGTTAATTATGTCCATTTATAAGAAATTAAAAATGTTCTTAAGGTTTTGATCATATTAATAAACATTTGAATAAATAGCAGCCAATTTGTTACAAGCAAGTTAATTATTGCAAAAATACCGATATTCTTTAAATAAATCTTTTATTTAATTTTTCCTACAAACATGTTTTACATAAAACCACATTGAAAATTATTTAGAAAATACAACAACTCAAAGTTATTCAAAATTCAATTACATAGTACATAAATATATCATAATCAGTTCATAAATAAAGTACATAGCGATAAAACGTAAATATAGTCATTACTAATTATATCATTAGGTGATATGAACATGAAATATTTTGGCCTCTGTTTATACTAAGCTCTTCTGTAAGATTATGATTTTGTTTTGATTTGCTCCGATTAAAAAATTTGTATAGGCTCGGTTTATTTTTGAAAATTAATCTTTTTACATTTAAACAAAATGCTTTCTTTTGAAAAGAATAAAATTACTTTGGGTTTTGGGAAAGTTTAAGATATATTTTAATATAATAATTTATACAGTAAAGAGTTAATGCCAGAAATATATATTTTTTTAAATGCTAAATAAGCATGCATTTGTAAATGACTTTTCTAAGCAAAAAAGATAAAAATCGGTGGAAAATGTAGCAGTTGTTTTTTCTTTACAAATGGTTGTTTTTAGATTTTAGATATAGTAATACAGAAATTCTGCCTACTACCCGTCTCTTTTACGCATTCATTCTATCAAAAAGAAGGCGACGGACAAAGCGGTGAGTAATCTTTTAATAATTTAAAATTTTCTAAATTATTTTAAATTGTACGGAGAAATTGTCTTTCAGTATGAACTTATACTGATATTACAACTTTAATATTTAACTTTACATATGTGCGATGTAAAGGAATTGTATTAGCCGGTAAGTACCGTAAGTTGTGCGGCCGTTATTTTTTAAGATGAACAGGTCAATGCGCTCCGGATTCGTTTATCTCGTTAAATGTGCGGTTGTACACAACCCTTAGATTTGCGTTAAAACTGTTTTATTGTAAATTCCTCTTTGCCTTCCGAAACTTAACAAAGAGGAGCCGTTACTTCGCCACATGATCGCGCCACTCCATCGATGCGCGGATACATCGCGTTGTACAGTTATAGAAAACCGCAAATAATTGTTGGTTTTCACTTTACAGTGTTTCTTTGTTATATTTTTTTACATTCGACGTCCGCCGATCGAGTTTTGCGGTCAATTTCCTTGCATCTTGCATTGTTTGTTGCTACCAATATAACCATGCGAAATAACGACCAATTTTAATCGGTTTTTTTTTTATTTAAATTTTAGAAAAAGCTCTTTAAAACTGAGAGTGTTTACAAATTAATACGTTTAAATTATGCTTTTATATTATAGACAGCGAAACGAATGATATATAATAATTATAAAGGAACAATAGATGTTTTTAAAACATCTTAAATGTTTACATTTCACGTAAAGATCGCGTCATATAGTTTATGGATGAATTGTTTTTTTTTTGTTAACATTTTTTCATAGACTTCTATTTTGACCAAATAAATGTTCCAGTCTGAATTGGTATAATTTTTTTTAACATCTAATCGACTGCTCTAAAAATATTTCTTGACAAAGATCTTTATTACATTTATATTATGGAGATTCCTAACATACTATTCATACATGTTAATAATATACAAATTACTAATTTAGTAAGAGTTTGACATAGAATTCTGATATTTTATCTTGCAACCTCTTTCCCGGTCATTCAGAAGGTTTACTTTATGAACCTTTAATATATGATTTTATTAAATTTATAAATTATAGTAAATAAATCTACTGTTTTCATATCAACCAATTTTATTTAAAAGGAATTTTAACAATTAACATTTTAATAAATTCTAATTTAAAATATCTTCATTCAATTAAAAATTTACACTATTGAATCATCAATTATTTTTATAGTTTCACAAATGTAGTCAGTCCATGAGTAAGATACAAATGTTTCGGAGTGATGATCTGGTGAGAATAGTCAGCCAGAAACAACAGTTGCTATTTTTAAATGAAAACTATAGAAAAAATCCTGCGAATGAGTCAACAACCCAAATTCCACAAATTTCATTCTATAAAAAACTTAATTGCTGTTAATTATTTAAACTGTAAAAGAATTTATTTAATTAGAGTTACCAAAGGATGTTCGTTTTTTTTTGTGTAAAATGTTTTTGAAATTAAGTGGCCCAAGCTACTCCTTATTACATCACTTATCTTCCAGTATAAGTCTTGTCGAAATTGGTTCAGCCATTTCAGAGATAAGCAAGACCAAACTGACAGAAAAAAAATTAAAAATGTAGTTTCAATTATGTATATATATTCATATGTATGTAATAATAAGCGGTTATTTTTATATTCCAAACAGACACTACAATTTTATTTATTTCAATAGAGATAAAATTGATTTAATATTTAAAATAAAGAATCTTTTTTTTAGTTTTAAATCTCTAGGTATAAAATATAAGATTCCTTTGTGAAACTATATCTGTAAGACTGTTCTGCCAGGAATATGTCTCAATTTTTGTATTTTAATCATTATAGCCTCTTTTCCTGGTAAAATTAGCTCGGTATGTGTTGACTGTAATAAATATAATAAATAAAACTTATTCAAATTTAAGATCCTATATATTAAAAATAATTTAAAGAATAGACACATGATAAATGCTAAAAATAAACTCATAAATTTAGTCTTCAAAAAGTTAAAAAACCCTTTATGTACCCCTATATTCTCAGACCCTGAGGTAGATAGTGGGGTACATAGATAGTTCCACGAGATATCTTAGACTTTGTTTTCTTATTTTTAAATTTAAAATAGTTTTTAGTTGATCAAAATATGCGGAACTTGGTTTTTAAACTATTTATATAATTGATTTTATAATGTACACATGAAAAAATGTTACATTTCATTTAAAAACAGATACTGAGCTGTTGAGCAACAGTTGAGCTTCTGGGTGGCTCTTAACAGATCTGCATTCCAAGTCAATAATAGCTTACAATATATAATGTTAAAACTTAAAACAATAATGCATATAAAATCCTTTAAATATTTTTTTTTTCAAAAATACGTTTACATTTCAGTTCATTATTAATGTATAAAAGTGGTATTTGTTCTGCTAATATTAATAGAAATAGGCTTGTAAATTAAATTTCGTATCTGATTATGTTTACAGGCCATAAAGCGTGTTTCGAAATGTGTCAGCCCACACAGTTGTCCAAATTTGCAAATGTTAATTTTGTATTCATTCCAAACGCACTGTATACCAGTCGTTAACATAATTACAGTCTTCACTGTACCATATTTGTTTCTAGATTGTTCTACGCTGATAAATTATTTTGTATTGTTACTATAATGTAGGCGCCGGTTACAATTCAAATGTATTTTATTATTAATTTCTATTTATATAAACAGGCAAATGCACATAAACCTGACCACAGATAATTAACCAAAGTACTACTGTATATGTATTTATTATTAATTAAAATTGTTATTCCGGATGCAATGATAAATTAGTTTACAAGGCCAATGTTTTATTTAGTAAACTTTCTGCCTTTTCTTGTCAATTTTGATACACTAGCTTTTTTGACTGTACGTTGGTTAAAATATATCTCATATACATAAGATATAAGGTGGTTAGATATAGATATCAACCCTTTAAAGGGATAATTCTGAAGCTCCTTTCTCGGCAAACTTTTTACAAGCTTTTTACACTTATTTTGAAACATACTGTATAGAGTGATCAATTTGAAACTATTAGAATGCTATAGACCAATAACTTGTGGCAGAATAAACAATAATTTATTTTAATATGGTGTAATTCCAATTTTAAAAACGTTTTTAGTTATTATATTATCACTAGCTGATCCCACAAACGTTGTTTTGCAAAAATAAAATAGTTTTTAATTAACAAATAAAATATAAGGGTTGATCGTAGAGGGGTGAAAATTCAGGATTGTATGTATTTTTGTATGCTGTATCATAAAAAAATAAAAGATAAAAATTTCATCAAAAAATTTAAAAAAAAATTTAAGGGTGAACAACCTTTATCACTAAGGGGTATGGAAAGTAGATAGGAGCCGATTCTTAGACCTACTGAATACGCATATGAAATTTGGTAAAAATCGGTCAAGCCGTTTCGGAGGAGTATGGTAACTAACATTGTGACATGGAAATTTTATATATTAGATTACGTTATTTATTATTTGTGAAAGTATTTATTTCTGTATAGGATGTTGCCTTATGTTGACTGCAAATGAGCCAATACATTCACCCGTTTAAAGCTTTTATACTAATAACCAAACACCCTGTATATTTAAGAATATATAAAAGGCTGCCCTTTATAGTATTATAAAAATCTAAAATGTAAATAACCTTGTATTCACTTGGAACATATGGAGGTAGTTTAGAAAACTATTGTATTCCATTTTTAAGGCTTCTTAATCTTTCCTGCTCTAAACCGAATTTTTGTTGACCGAAAGCCACAAAAAAGCAGTCAAAGAAACACACGTCATAGTTTATTGGTACCTGGTCTAGAAGATTTATAATTATTGATATATAAAGAATTATCTGCCTACTTATTTAAAAGAAAAATGTTATATATATGTAATATATAAAATTCTCGTGTCATGTTCGAACTTGAACTCCTCTGAAACGGCTCGACCGATTTTTACCAAATTTTTTTATGCGTATTCAGTAGGTATGAGAATCAGCTACTATCTGTTTTCTATACCCCTAAGTGATAAGGGTGGTCCACCCCTAAATTTTATTTTTAATTTTTTAGACAATTTTTTTTGGTTTTTATTTTATTATGATACAGCATACCAAAATACATACAACCCTAAATTTTCACCCCTCTACGATTAACCCTTATTTTTTATTTGTTAATTAAAAACTTTAATTTTTTTTTGCAAAACAACGTTTGCGGGATCTGCTAGTATATATATAAAAGACTTAGTGGGTTCCATGTGTAGCCTATTTATTAGCAAACTTAGCAATATTTCTACATCTAGTTTCTAATCATTCTCTACAAAGTGCAGATGAAACTTTTGATATCAGACATGCCAATAACTTATGTCATTACAAAGTCTATAGGACAAGATAGATAGTAAACAACAATTAATTTTAATATGTAATTATATGAATTCTGGTAACCTTTTTTCATACTATATTATCATTACATTATTTATTATTTCTAGAGGCATTTATTTTTATATAGGGGGGTGTACATTCTCCCCTTTATTATGTGATATAGTTTTTTTTGACACATTTCAATAGAATGAAATCAATTGAAGAATCAAATAGTGTTAGAATAAAAAAATGCTTTTAATGAAATCTTTTTGAACTACTTTTGAATGTATCCCAACTTTGAATAGTAAATGAAAAATTTATTTTAAGTTTCTATTATCAAGTACCATAGTAAAATTTCATCATACTAAATTAGTTGTGATACTTGAGTTTTGTTTTGAAGTGTATATTCAATTTCATTGCTCTGTGTTATTTAAGTTGTTCAATGAAATGCAACTCTTATGTTTATTAATAGGATAATTTATTTTGAATTACAACCACTTCAGTATTGTAATGATTCTATAGTTATATATTTAAATCATAGACTTTATTGGTAATGCCTTATTATCTATTGTGTGCAATGTGCATTTAGATTAATTTTAATGTGTATATAGCAGGGGTGGCCAAGTTCTTTGATAGTTTGAGCCGCTGTTCGAAATTTAAAATTTTTCGCGGACGACAATTTAATACGCATTTAAAAAACGTCATGGAAAATTTTTTTTTTACAGAAATTATATGACAAAAGTACAAAATATGTGTATTGAAGTTAGATATAATGGCACACGTGTATGACAGTGCTCCTTATAATACTTAAGGTGGCTGTTGGTTAATTATGATCGGTGTTTGGATTTCGCTAATTTTATGGTGAAATAATAATAAATATTATTCACACCAGTAATTCGCTTCGATTTCTCAGGAGCTGACTTATGTTATATAAATTTAAATATTGAAATAATTCGACAATCAATTGGAGAAAAAAATTTTTTTTAGAGTGGCATGTGGCTCGCGGGCCAGTTTGTCCAGCCCTGCTACAACTCAAAAGTTAATTTAAATAAACAATGCTCAACTTTAGGGTTGCCACAATAAATTATTTTCATAGAATCAAAATATTTTTATTTTGACTAGTATATTGTGATAAACATAGTCAAAAAGAGTGGTTAATTTGTTTATGAAATTTAAATTCTTTATTTATTCATCTACGTCAATCATTACTTTCAAAGTAATCAAAGTGCGATAAACGCATTTTCTCCAAAGCTTTTTTCCACTCCTCAATAAAGTCGGAGTAGAATAAATCTTTAATGGAATTAGGCGTTACCATGAGGAAGTCCATCCTAAGTAAGAAAAGGACCAATATTTAGCCACTCCCGCACATGCAGTGGTAGTCGTGCAACAAAGTGCACCGCCCGCCAGCCCGCTGATAAATGTCAAACACAGAGTCCCTGACTAAGACTCTGTTTGGCACTAGTCGGTGTAACAACTCCTGAAGATGCCCCGTGGAGGGGTGAAACACGTGTTGAGTGATTTGGCGGTAGCGGTTGTGTGATTCGCATTGTTTGCCGCATACGCATTTATCAGCGGGCGGTGCACTTTGTTGCACGACTACTGCTACATAGCGGAAGTAGCTATATATTAGTCCTTTTCTTACTCTACAACCTTTTTTTAATTTTGTGACTCCAGCTTTTACGTTTATCTCAACTATATATTTAAATCTTTTGTTTCTGGTATTTCTTATTTGTTTTAAAACTAATTATCGACATTACAGTTTTGATATTAAATAATTTCCACTGGAAAGTTCCAGAATTATCTTAACCACATAATAATAATATATAATTGAATGATTATTTTAGCCGTTACTCTCGCAATCAAGAGTACATTGACCCACTTTACATCAACAATACAACTGTTATGTTACGATAACTTTTCTATAAACAGCTGTTCATCATTTTTTATAAGGAAATATTGATTCATCACTTGTATATGAATCATCTGTATTTATATTGAATGAACTATGTATTCGACGGATAGATTTAACTTCAAATTGGGTCGAAATATTCGACCTTAAAATTAATTTAAGAATCCTTTGTTTTTCAATGGGAATTGCAAATGGCCTGAGATTCAAATGCAGCGGGGTCGTATACGCCCCATATGGCATGGAATTTGTTTAAATTTGTAATTAGAATTTCGAAAACGCTTTTTTTACTACAATATATAATAAGTAACGAATAAACTATACATTCACCTATTTAAATCGTACTGTATAAGAAAGCTACACAGGTATTAGTTTACAAGATATTGCCAAATACAGTTAAGAGGAGGTAGGGAACCCTCCCTGAGGTATCAATTACGTGTAAACCTACACGGAGTATGCGTTGTGAAACGCGAAAAGGCTTTAGTTACAGACTGGGACCCACCGTTGTCACTGGACCGGAGAAATTAGCCCTATGGGTTCACATGAGGTTCTATTAGATTGAACGCTTTTTTAATGGCCCACGTTTTTGATTCCCCATTCCTCCTTCCATGATGCAAGGATATTACATTTCGGGTATACATCAATACCTCATTTTGCGTCGTGGTTACGTTCCAGAAAAACACAACGCAAATTGAAACGCCGCAGAGTGAATTAAGATTTTTTATAGCAAACCATTTAAAGATCGAAGATAGGTTCCAGGGTCACGAAAATATTACTTTTTAAAAAGAAAATTGAACAAAGTAAACATTTAAAAAACAATAACAATATGACTCTGCCAATAAATAAATTGGAATGTTTACTTTTTTTTGTAACCAGAAAGGGCACGTAAAAATTAATATAAATTTATTATTCTCTTTTAACTGAAACGAATGCCATAAATATAATCAGTTTTATTTTATTTATGTAGGTACATCTGCAGTAGTACACATAAAAGTACATTAAAAGTTACCGTATCAATAAAAGTTCTATTATTTGTTCCTTTATACTTGACACGATATTAAAAATTGATTTTATACTACATTGTATAAATAAAGGTCAGACTATGTTAATCAAAAACAACATCTGGGACACATCTGGATTACGGCTTTAGGTACAAAAACAGCTGTTAATTTGAAAATGTTTCCTCTGGCGCCCAATTTTTTTCAAGGCTTTGTTCAATATTTATAAATCTTCATATTGTAATTTAAATAAAAGTAATAAGGCTCATGTCTTTTTTTTATTCTTACTCATGTATATTATATATTGAATATGAGGAATTATACAAGAAAAAGGAAATTTAGAAGAAATTGGGCTTTCAAAATATACGAAATGGATATATTATCAACGAATCCCAAACCAAATGTTAATATACTTGTAATACCATCTAACACGGTGCCAGGATCGCCAAAATGGGCGCCAGCTTCTCCGTGTACGGCACCAAGGGCAGTGCTAGCGCCAACTGCGCGGGCGCTCATTCCAGTGGCCATATAAGCGAAGCGCCAGTTTCCGCTTGCAGCCGTTTAGATTGTGTCCATGTGCATCGTACCTTTATTCAATATCCGGCATGCAGGCCCGAGGTCAGGATGCATTGGACACTATAGTGTTGATTTATTTATTATCTGTGCAAATCAAATTTATTTTAGCTTTCAAGTTTTCTATTTAATTTGTATAGTAAAATACAATGTTGATTCTGGCTCTTACAGTTTTTAATTCCTCTGTCATACATTTTTATTTCGGAGGGAATTTTCCTGATATACAAGGTGGACTACTTCTGGGGGGGATAGGGTTATGTGAAATGCTTACTAATTATCGCTAGCCGCCCTTTGCAATTTGATGGATTCAGGTATCTTCAAGTTGAGGAACATCGACAGTCCCTCGTGTTATTCTATTTTGGATAGCCTGTCTTGTGGTATGCGTTGTTGAAATTACCCTGGAACCCTCGTGGTGCAACCATCATGGTTGACCACGTCAATCCATCATCCTCCTCAAATTTGCTAAAGATAATAATAAATTAAGCGCCTCTACCAAGCGATTCTAAGTCAAGTTTGTTGTGTCTTATGTAATACCCTAAATCTAATACTAGATTTAGATTTCCGGACTAACAATTAAAACTACTTGCCAATGGCAATTATAATGTTTGGTGTTTTCATTTAGACTAAAGTAAAAAATTAAAACCAGAGAGGCACGGAATGTTCTAGAGTGAAGGAAGGTGAAGTCTTTGTAATTATTTAATGGAATCAAGCGTTACTCTGTGTTTGGCACTAATCGGTGTAACATCCAACTCCTGAAGATGCCCTGTGGAGGGGTGAAACACGTGTTGAGTGATTTGACGGTGGCAGTTGTGTAATTCGCATTGTTTGCCGCATGCGCATTTATCAGCGGGCTGGCGGGCGGTGCACTTTGTTGCACGACTGCATTTGCGGAAGTGGCTAAATATTGGTCTTTTTCTCACTTTGTAATTAAGACTTTAGATAAAGACATATTTCGGATCATAACTACCAACTCCTGGCTAACTAGGTAAATATCTTGATATTCATTAAAGTTCGATAGTTCGATGAGAATAAAAAGAAGTCAAGTATGATTGTACAAGCTCATTGTGGTAAACATTTTAGATATTGAAAATAAAAGAAAAATTAAAAACGTAACAATCGATTCATTTTTAGTTATCTTTAAATTGAAAATTACAAGAACAAAATTTTAATTACCCGTATGACTAAAGGAATACCAGGGCGGTGTCAACGAACTACAAAAAAAAAAACAACACTAAACCGCTGTACGAGGCATGAATATCAATTAATAGAATGCAATTTGCAAATGCTTGTCTATTACTGGAAGTGGTTTTGAAGCATAAAGTAATCAACATCGCAGTCGAGCCAAGCGTCTAGACCAGGGGTGCCCAACTCAAAAGCTACAAAAACTGGTGGGCCGCAAAAACAATGATCATTGAAAAAAAATTCAATGGTACATTGTAATAAATATAAATTTATTGTTTACTTCCTATTACTTGATATCTCTGATATAGCCTTTACAGTCACGAGAGAAATTTTATTGATTGAAACTGCGTTCAAAATTGTCGAAATTGCGTTATGAACACAGGACCCATAGGAAATCTGTAAGTCTTATGCCTATGATCGCACATTTTGAGGCAAACTTTTACGTTCGAAAATTATCATAACTTTGTTATTTGTGAAGTAATAAACATTCTAGGTGTTAATTAAAAATATGTTTTTTAATAATTAAATTAACTTTTTTTCTTTAAAGATTAATTTGTTCGAAATTTTTAGATGTAAAATATAATGCACATTAGTTAAATAAATTATTCCGATTATTCTAGTGCTCCTTTTAAAGAATATTTTGTGGAAATATTTCTCTCTAAATAATAACCATACAAAATATACATATATGTATTGTATCCCCTGTTTTTCATAGGCGCCGCAAACTGCAGGGTAAACACGTGTTATGTCGTGATTCACACGTAATAGACGAAACGAGAAACACTAGAAAACCCGTGATAGGTCCTTGATATACAGCTCTTTTGTTCTTGTTTCTTGCTTACAATTTATCGATAGAGTTGATAAATAAAGTATATAATAATTTTATATGCCGGATTCGTTTCTATTTGATATTTCTGTTTTATATTTACCTTTTCGTAAAAATGTTTATAGTTTATATCGGCCCGCGAGTTTTACACCCCTAGTCTAGACTGAATTATTGTAGCGGTTTTTAAGCGGAAACTGTTTATTCTTTGAGTCATAGATCGCAAGTCACCGCTCGTGAGTAATGATTTAGAGAATAAATAGAATAGATTGCCTTATCTTTGATAGCGATGGTTTGTATTGACTTTTTATTAATCATCATTTGCCAGAAATATTTACATTCTTATTTTATAATCTATGTATTCTGTTTTATTATTAGGTTCATGATTAATTTGGTGGAGGCCGAAAGGTGTCGAGTGTCGACCACGAGACAAAAATGTTTCATTATAAATCAAGGTAGTTTTAAATCGCAGGGAACGAAAAAGGCAAGATCGGTCGTTGTGGCGATCTTTAATAGAGACCTATGCCTTGTATTGGACGTCAATCTAAACTAAAAATTATGGATTTCCACTCAAAATTTTTTGACTAATTATTTCACATTACACGTGGTGAATATGCGAAAAAATATATTTAATAAGTTCTCAATGTTCTTTCTATGATGTGTGTTAAAAAATCGTTTGTTGATATCAAGTTGCCAACGTAACAGTAAATTCGACCCTAACAGTGGGAATCCCCGCAAATTAAGGGCTCGTTGCGGTTTTCTCCGCCTACCCGCAGTACGCATAGTCGCGTTTTACCCTCTATAATTACATAGTGTATAGCATAGAGAAGTATTTAATACGTGTAGGTAGGTAAATATCTGAGAACCGGTTACAGTTCAACGTACCGGCGTACTAGTGTTCGATATCCAACCGCGACGCGATACGTTTAGATTTCATCACTCGTTTATGCGTGTAAGACTGGTCATCTTGGTGATATGATGATGGCAGTACTCATAGCTAGAAGTAGAAACGGTTGAGAATTTAGGGTTTTTTTGGTGATAAACTTCAACTGATTTAAACTGTACTTTTGTCGGATACTCCATATCGATTTTCAAAATCGATACGTAAATAAAAATAGAATTGATGATTGATGACATTTGTTATCTTAATTATATCAAGTTTCCGGAATATTTATATAGGGTAATTAGGTGATATTGCCGCCCTCTACCGAATAAAATTAAAGTCTGAAAATACAAGTTTTCAAGAGAAGCGAAAAACTAAATATTGGTTATATTTCAAAATATTGATAGTTTTAAAGTTAATTTGTACCGAACAATCTTTGTATATGTAATCGATTTTTTTCAGTTGATAGACTGCAAGGCCAAGGCCTCCTCAATAGATCGCCACTATGCCCAATCTTTCGCTGCCTGCAACCAGCTACTGTTTTTATTTCGTTCCCTGATCTCATTTTTGGAAAAAGGAAATATATTCCAATAATTTATACCTGACTTCCTGCGACCTTTTAACTATGTCGTCCATGTCCGTATTGTTTAATAATATTACTTGTTATGTTCTGCGCAAGTAGAAAGCCAGTTTTCAACATTACCTCGGCAAAAAGCCAGAACTAAGTGATTTGTAAACCTAATGGATTTTCCTTCCGATTCACATCCGTCGACAAGATGGCGCTGCGCAATTATATCCGGTCACGGAACCATTCTCCGATACGTTCCACTTTACTGTCTCATTTTTAATTAAAGCTGTGAGAATAAGTTTATGGAAACTACTGAGTCGAGACAGTCGCTGCGAGAAAGGGACAGCTGTAAACGAGAAACTGCAGATTTGTTTGCAATGTGTATTATTTACTTGTAGACATTTGCAGCGTAGAAAACTTGTTTCTGATATTCCTAGAAATGAATACATCTGTTCATTTGTTAGTAGATTTTTCATTCCACTATGCTACATAAATAAGTACGATTTCACAGGTTTAGTAGTATTAAATTATACACGATGATTGGTTATATGTGTAGAAGCTTGAGTAAATGTATAGCTTGTCACAAAATAATTTTAAAGCTCTTATACCTATTTTCTGACAACCTGTATACAGTGAACTATATATGTTATATTAGTTGAATTTTCTATCGGAATGCGACATACATATAACTTCTGGCAGAACAAAGTATACAAGGACAGGTAGTAACAATAATTAATTTTAATATAAAGTTAGCTGTGGTAGCGGTAGAAGACTTAGATTTACGATTGCAGGTCGCAGGTTCCATTAACGGGATACAAATTAATATACTATTGCTTAGAAAGAAGTTTCCAGAGGATGGGCAGCAGCGTCCTCTGCGTACTACCGTAATACCACACTGCTATCACCGACCCTCCTGCAAAGCGTGACGATTATGGTATATCGCTACATAGATCTATACAAATAAATCAAATTGTAGTGTCTCTTTGTATTATAAAATAAAATAATCGTTTTATATTACTATGCATGTGTGTATGTGAGAGTATATATATATATATATATATACATATATATATATATAATACTATTAAAAGTTGTAGAGTGAAAGATATTTAACGGATGGAAGTAGAAAAATGAAGAACAAAATATTTCGTTATTATTTTTTTATATTAAAAAATATTTCGCAAGCATCTGTCATAGTTTTAGATAAGGTATCGAAAGGCCCCTAAAAAGGGGGACGATTAAAATAGATTATATATGCGATACACACACCAAAATTACACTTTTTAAAATTTTGGTCTATTTATTCCGGCTTATCTCTGAAATGGGTGGAACAATTTTGACGGGACTTACACTGGTAGGTATTAGAGTACTTTTATTTTATAAAAATTCTTAAACCAACAAAAAGCTTAACTAAATATTATTTTGTTGAATTCCACGCGAAGTCGCAGCTATAGTTATAGTATACTAGCTGATCCCGCAAACGTTGTTTTGCAAAAAAAATTAAAGTTTTTAATTAACAAATGTAAGATGAGGGTTGATCGTAGAGGGGTAAAAATTTAGGTTTGTATGTTTTTTTGTATGCTGTATCATAATAAAAAATTGTCTAAAAAATTAAAAATAAAATTTAGGGGTGGACCACCCTTATCACTTAGGGGTATGGAAAATAGATAATAGCCGATTCTCAGATATACTGAATACGCATGTAAAATTTGGTAAAAATCGGTCAAGCCGTTTCGGAGGAGTTCAAGTTCGAACACCGTGACACGAGAATTTTATATATTAGATATCAAAGACCTAGAGTACCATTTACGTAACTTAAACGTGTACGGTTTTGTCTCTACCCACAATAATTCAATGAAACAATTCAGTATTGTTATTATAATATATAAGCAGCGAACAATCCAAAGTGAGCGGCGAACAGGAAAAGTGTACGAATTGTCGCACACGCTTTGGATCGAGTAGTTTGCATCCTGTTGTTGCAGGTATAGCTCGCGCCATATTTTCAGTTCACTTTGAAGTTTCACGCAGACATACAAAGAGACTGTATAGCTATATAGTTCATTTGTTAGCAAGAGTTTATATATCTACTTCCAATAGACCACTATACCTAGGCAGTAGATAGTAGTAAGTTAGTAGATTTACTAACATATGCATTTTTAAACGGTTTTATTTAGTTCGACCCGTACGGAATTTATTTGGATCAAAATTAGAAATTGAAATTTAAGCAGCTTCCCGTTGTCAGATTGATTTGAAATTTGGTACACACATTTAATTTAGATGACAATACAATATAATAAAATCAATAACATTATTAATCTAAGATGGCTGCCGATACAAAATGGCGGATTACGTATTTTTCCTGAACCCCCTCAATGTGGGTATCAAATGAAAGGGCTACACTAGTAAAACACGATGATTATGTCGAAATTTAAAATTCAAGATGGACGCCGTTCCAATATGGCGGACTAGGTACATATTTTTCCACAACCACCACAATATGGGTATCAAAAAACCTTTTAACATAAAAGTTTTTTAAATGTATTTATAAAATAGTTTGAGTATATAGTAATAATAAATATGTGCAGAGGTAGCCAAGTAAGAAATGAGGCTTACAAACCTAATTCGCGAGTTCGATTCCTAAGAACTTATACAATGCAACACTGTGCATTAATTATATAGGATTGCCACTGCTCTTTATTTATTCTGCCAATTTCATCTCCGACTTGTAAAACTTACTATAGTCAACGCTTCTGTCGTAACAGTCAGAATAGTCTTTTTCCAGTATAGCCTTCAAGACCTTCGATTAGATGTATGTCAATTATGTCAAAACGGCGACCCCTCATTGGTCTTTTGTGTTTGATAAATAGGCAAAAGTAGCTTAGAGCTAAATCGAATACGGTAGTTGCGGAGCGATATGAGTAGCGTTTTTTGGGAAAAATTGCGAGATAGTTTGGGCTGAGCCAAATTTGAATCCAACTTTTGAGAAACAAACGTTTGGCAGATGTTATAGACAGTCCTATCAACTTAGGAAAAAGATTTGCCTGCCTTATTCCAGGGAATTTTAAATGATAATTTCACCTTTTTGATCACAGTAGCGTTATATTCTTTTTAACCGTAAGAGCATATTAACGCACGTTTATTTGTCTTCGTCCCGTTAATACGTTCATATATTAGTTGTTGCGATGCAACTCGTGTCTAAGTTCAGAGCGTACAAGTCTAGCGTGAGATGTCTGCGTCGCAAAGTGAAATGCGTCACTACCCGCATTTGCAATACGGAAACGGCTTCACTTAAACGCAGTCAGCAACTATATATCAGTCATACGACTCGTATTTTGAATCATGCTGTATACAATGTATATATGAAACAATCGTCACAGTGGTGAGTAAATTATATTTTAGATTCCGTACACGGTTGAAAACCAATCTACCCGCATTAAGCGTTTTGATGCTAACAACAAGGAGTGGAACAACGTACTATCCTCAGGTTGTATGATGAATCTTGATCGCATCTTCGTGTGACGTGATATTGCTGCCGCATTATGGACGCTGTTATACAGACCAAAGGTGTTGTTCCACTAACATATATTTCTACTAAAAGATATAAAGCTGATGTTCAACTCTTGAATGCATAATGATGCAAATCTGCAACATACAACTTATACGGTATAAGTAGCAGTAAATGCATAGTGTTGTGAAGCTGCAACATAAGGATTTGAAAAAAAAATTAAATAAGTAAGAATTTTATTCATATATAAAATATTTTCCTCTGCATTGTAGTGTACCTATCTGCAAGATATATATTTTTTAAAAGTATAAATAAAAGTCGTGCATTAGAAAAGGGTTAAATTTTAAATTTTGATAGTATATTCTAAAAATTTGTAACTTCACGTTTTTGGCAATGGACCATTTCTAAGTTTTAACATATTAGCTTCAATCTATACTTGGCAAAGGCGCTATAAGATGACTCATTACTTAGTTTTATTCGATACTTCGTAGTAAGTGACCTACTTTATCTCGATCAATGCAGCGTACGTTGAATCGTCGATTAAGGCCTTAGGGGGAAAGAGATTTGGGAGAAATGGGTGGTAGTTACGTAAAATTATTTTTGTGACGTCATTTTTTTTTCGCAAATCTTGGGGAATATATTTAAAGAGTCAATATCCTTACAGTGGCTTTAATATTAGATGGACCGGAAAGTAATGTTTCTGAGCATATCGATATTTGATTTTCATATGGTAGCTCATTATGTAATTGGAAAACGTATACTAGATGGCAAAAGGTTGTTGATAACGAAGGTGAATATATTGTTGATTAGAAATAAAAACTTGTTAAAAATGTAGCCGTGTGAATTTAACTTAAAGCGACATTACTTTTCGGTCCCCTTAATATATTTATGATAATATTTTGTATGTGTGCAATAACAATAATACGTAAAACAAGTGACGTCCATAGTGTTTACAAGGCAACACAAAAACTGTCTGTATCCAAGTTTCGACTGAAAAAAGTCTAATTTATGGATGCACAGACCGCGGCCCGCCGATCGAATACTGGTGGCCCGCCGACAGCAAAAATAATTCTCTCGTACATTCGAAAAATATTTAATTCTGTTCCAGAATAAAACCAAAAAAAAATTAATTACCTATACTTCTGGCGGTCGGCCCGCCATCAGTTCATGATTTGCCCGAATGGCCCCTAGTCTTAATAAGTCTGTGCAACCATGGTCTAATTAATTTGTAATAAACAAGGAACAGATTTTCTATAAAAGATCCGTTAAACATTGGACTACCAAACAAAATTAAAAAATCATATTATAAGTAAATTAACGGAAAAGGCTTGTTATTCAATAAACGAATATTTAAATGATTAGAATCGTCATCAGTGATGTCGCTTAATTACTTTGATTTCATTAAGGCGTATATATATAAATCTGTGTTAAACTTATTAAAAAATGTATTGTTGTGGAGTTTCTTCTTGCTTCTTCTCTACAACTAACTATTTCACGTTGAAAGCAGAGTAGACAAATATAGATAAAAAAATTGACGATCAATAAGAATTGTGTTAAAAGTTCCGATGTTGAATAAACTAATTTTACCTTTTATGTTATTATAGTTTAGTGTTTAGATTGCATGTGTGGGTAGTAAGCAACACGTAATTACATGGACCATTATAGGCTATAGCTAGTGTAATCGATTTTACAAAGTACATGATAAAGTTTGTCCTTAATGGGTATGTAGGCGTATCAAGATTAACGATACGCTTGTGCTTTTAAAATCCAATTTGATAGTAAAAGATTAGTAAAAATAGTTATATCAACTCGCGTATTATATCGATTTAGTGTATTTGGATATATATGGTTGTGATACCAACCGCTCCCAGTGTCTGGTGAGACCGAGGTGAGTCACGTGCCTCCTACGGACTAACAGCTTAGGTACGCATTTGTATTAGATTGTTGTATACAGTTCAATAGCCCGAGTAAAATAATGCTTATAACTGGTCAATAAAATTAAGGAAAAATGGAATAGATAAAGGGATTCACAAACACGTGTAATTTCTTCTATTAAACTACAATCATAGAAAAATTAGTATGTAAATTGTATAAAACAGTGAATAAAAAGAATTATCAAAAGAAGCAAATGATACTTGTTGTAACAGCTCCTAATAGATACCGGACTGTTTGTATTTAGTGCGACAGAGATGACGCTCTGCAAAGCCGAAATTAGCCAATTGTCTCTTTCTAAATGTCGATGAGCAATATTTATCGCAGGGTATTGTACTTTTTTATATATAAGGGGTTTAAGCCTTTCATTCGCAAAACACAAAGTGTTTTTTAAAAGGGCCTTAAATCACAAAACACATATCTGTGTTCATGAGATGCAGAAGAAGATATATGTGTTCAATATTTAAGGACATGAATGTATAAACCAGAAAGATGGGTTCATAAAGGGTTCAAAAAATTCTGGAAACACATTTTTGTTTTATACAAAAAGGGCGAGGATCATGTCCCTTTAAGATAAAAAAAATATTTTGATTTCTTTAATATTTAAAAAAAAAAAACAAAATTGAGCTTCGGATTTTTCACTATTTTATGGGGAAAAAATAAAAAAGTACCAAAATGTGAAAAATATATAAATAAAGAATGTAGACTCTTGGGGGGGGGCTAGGGGGCACCAAACCCCAATCTGCTCTCTGATCTGATCTGAGTTTCTCGCCGGCTCTCAACAGGAATGCCTTCCGAGCCGGCGGTAGCTTCCTTTAGGGACAACAATGCCGACATTTTATGTTGATTGACGATTCGAAAGTGCTAACAGCCTATTTGATTAATATTTTTATTTTGTATCTATGAAGCCTTACCGAATTTCGATCACGACATTTGTCACACGTCATTCACTTTTCATCACCATTTATCGAGGTCTTCAAAGATGAGAGAGAGAGAGAGGTTTCATTACGTCTCTATAAGAAATGAGTACACAGTTTAAATTTCTTTCAGTTAGCTCGTGTGGTACTCAAGATGTGAGGTATTATTATATCCACCTTCAGATCGGTCAAAACTGTTTTGTGATAAATTTTCAACTCTTCAATTATATCGTACTGATGTACCGGTCTTAATCCATTTCTTCAAGAATGGCTTTCGTTCTATCAGTAAATTTGCAACCAGAGAATGTATCTTTGATAAAATTGTTTTATCACAGAAAAACAATTTAAAAATAGAACGAAAACATTTCTTTTTTCCAAATGTAACTTTGTTTTAAGTTAAAATCAGCTGGACACACTGTACAGCCGAAGATATTTTAGACCTTTTTCCTGAGTAGTTTGAAACCTGTCAAAAAAGCTAGTGTTCAATGCAGTAATGCACACATTTGCAATTCTTTAGGTACTTTGTAACTGTTGATATGCCGTTCTTAATCCACTTCTTCAAGATTGGCATTCGTTCTATCAGCGACTGGGCGACCAAAGAATGTACCTTTGGCTTCAAAATTTCTAGATTAAAAAAACCGCTTAAATAAAATGTCTGCGTCTTGCGGTGCATTTTTCTACGTATATGAAATAAAATTAATATCTTTTTGAATATCTTTAATTCTCATTTTGACTGAAAGTAAAACAATTTAAAAATGGAACGAAAATTTTTCTTTTTTCTAAATGTAACTTTTTTTATGTTAATCAAAATCAGCCAGATGCAAACTGTTCAGCCGAAGTTATTTTAGACTTTTTTTTTATTAGTTTGAATTCTGTCAGTGTTTCTAATACAGAAGCACATGAAAGAAAGGTAAACAGAGCAAAAGGGAAAGAAAGCAGAATTGTGATTATGTGAAGTATGAAAGTAGAGAATGAAAATAAAAAATAATTATGTGAATAAATAAAATTGCCCATAAAGTCCCTGTCCCACCAAAGACAGGGTTACGAGAGGCCCCCAATAGCGGGGACCATCAAAAAAATACAGAAGCACGTATTAAGGTATTTAGTGTGATGCACACATTTGCAATTTGACTTAAAATGGTCATTATCTATTCATGTTTCTCAAAGACATTCATAGAGTTGCTAATTGAGATGCGGTAAATGAAACGTTTCGTTTGTAATTGAAGTAATAACAGTTGCAAATAAATCAATGTACGACCTGAATACTTGGCGAAAACAACGCCTCGCTGACGGTCCGGGGTATCCGCCCTACGCTCCACTGGTTAGATAACGCGATTAGATAAATGCGTTCTTTATCTCGCTCACTTGTTTGTGAATTGCACATATTAAATATTTGGCACACAGACACACATATATATATATGAACCGCAAGCCAATGCAGTCAAGTCTGAAACACTAAAATTGAGTAAATTAATGTTTTCTGATACATTAGTTTTTAAATTTCTTGGTTTAATAATTTAATTATAAAAATGTATAGTCTTTTTTCGAGGTTTAAACTGCGCCAATAAACAAGATATGTACAGGTGTGTAAATAAAAACGTGAAATAATGACAGCATCTTATAAATTTTAGGATATATTGGCAGCAGAAAAAGATAAGAAATTTATGTAAAAAAATATTGATAAAAGATGGACTAATTCACAATGGCTTTTGTAATTTTTATACAATATATTCGGGAGCTATTAAAAGGGCTGTCTATCCTAGAAAAAAGTAACCAACGGGTAGATCCATTAAGAACTAAGAAGATTATTATTCATCTATCGACATATATTTATTATCAAAATATGGACTTAACTGCATTGGCTTCTGAGCGGCTCATCTATATATATATATATATATATATATATATATATATATATATATATATATATATATATATATATATATATATATATATATCTGTTTAATGGAATCAGGCGTTACCTCGCGGAAGTCCATCCCAAGTAAGAAAAGGATCAATATTTAGCCACTTCCGCACATGCAGTGGTAGTCGTGCAATGAAATGCACCGCCCGCCAGCCCGCACAGGCGTTACTCTGTTTGGCACTAATCGGTGTAACATAACTCCTGAAGATGCCCCTTGGAGGACACGACTACCACTGCATGTGCGGAAGTGGCTAAATATTGGTTCTTTTCTTACTTATATATGTCTGTCTAATTTACATTTGCTTTTCTGTTTGGTTTTCATAGTATATTTGATAATACCGTGTAATCAAGCACTATGATAAAGAAACATGAATATTACATTAATGCGTTGATTGATAGTTTTATCGTATTTTTAGTTTATCGAACGTTTAATTTTGATTTCAGATAAAAAAATGACTTCGACACCATTTAGCGTTGGCCTTTCAGACGAGCCCCGACTATCGAGCAGGGTGCTTCGCCCCCCTGGTGGCGGTCACACCGATATCTTCGGCTCCGAGCCCGAACCGCAACGCCTTGGCAGACGCCCTGGACCCAATACTGCGGGTACATAGACATTTTTGACTTTCTAGTTTTTAGGTTAATGCATAAAACTTATCTATTTAGTGAAAAACAATATTTATATACAGCATGATTAATTAGAGCTGCCTAATTAATGTGTGGTACACCTATCCAAAAATCAATGGTCTTGGAAATAATAAATAAATTATTATTAATAAAGAAGTAAGAAAAACATTTTCAAAATTCGAATTACTGCATATTTTTTCTTCATTTATCAGTTTACACAGGGTAATTGGAAATAAGTATAAAAGCTTAAAGCATTTTTCTGACAAATGGACTGTAAATATAATCCTTTAAAGTTTTATAATTTTTAACCAATCATCCTGTATAATACATTAATTGTTTCTACCAGTATAGTATTTAAAATTCCAGTTCCAGTAGCACCAAAAGCGGAAGAGCCGGCTAAGCCAACAAACGGTGCAGCTGAGCCGAGTCAAAATGGTAACTGCCAGGCCATGCCTAAGGAAGCACCGCCGCCGGAAACCCCAGCCGTGACTCCAGTGACCCCAGTGGAACCGATAAAGAGCGACCCTCCGAAGTCGGAAGCCCCTAAACCCGAACCATCCAAGACTGAACCCCCCAAGCGCGTACGCGTGCCTCCAGGCGGCTTCTCCTCGGGGCTCTGGTAAAACTGGTCCATGTTAACTGTCGCATGTGTTAAGATTCTCGCTGGGACCAGTTTATATATTACATTTGTTCGGGCCTTTCTTTGTTAACTTCTTTGGGGGCATGATTATACTCGAAATTTGTAAGTCGTTATCATTTTATTTTGTACCACACTACTAAAAAACCCTTTTTTTAATTGATTTTGACTAATATTTGGAAATAAAAACCATTCATTGTCAAATTTTAACCAAATATTCACCATTGTTTCTCTAAAAAAGTTTTATTTAGCTTAATTTTTCCATTGTCAGAAAAAATACCATCTCAAGCTATAACGATATCTATATTACTTGATTGACAATCTTTTTTAGTGCGTACTTCATTGTTATTCTTCATTTAAATATTGATTTTTATTCTTATGACATTTGAATTATTTTTATGGGCTCCAAGTGTCCCCCAAAATGCTACTACAAAAAAGGTCCTGTATTTGTTAGGTTAATTTCTATGTTGTGCCTTCGCTAGATGTATTGTTGCAGGCAGTCGAGTTCTAAACGCGCTTGTTGTGAATTGATTACAAATCGTGGCTCAAAGGGCTTTTTGTATGTCTGTACACATATGACGGACACAGTTGAGGAGTTTGATTGTTGTGGTGATGATTGTTACTGTCTCCAGATTGTGAACTTGGCTGTAGAAATTGTGTTAATTGGATTATCTCTCTGGTCCCATGCCAGTTTTCTTAGCGTGGTTTCGCTTTGGTCCATTTTAAACTCAGTTACTTTATTCCTTGCACTGGCAATTTGTTCTATATATGTACTCTATGGCACTTAAATGCTGTAGGATTTAATTTTATACTTTTTTTTAATGAACAGAGCTTGTATTGGAATGGCAGAGATTAGCCAAAAGTCTAGACTAAGACTGTATTGTCACAACATTTTTTCACGATTGCCAAAAATTAACAAATTCGCTGTAGAATTCCCAAAAAAAATCTGTGTGATATAATTAGATTTCTTAAATTAATTTTTTAATCTTAACATGAGATAATTGTCTCTAAAGTAATTTTTATATCAATCATACACAATCATCTGGTGTTTGAGTATTTCTGCAACTCGGAATTGTTCAAAAACCAAATAGCTATGTTTCAGAACGCAGTAGCAGGGTATATCTAGCTTATACAGCTTCATCTAAAGCCTAAAATTTGAGCTTAAAAGGATGCTATTAAAGCTGTAAATTTATTGTTTAATAGTGTTGGATAGTTATATATATGCTGATGACATGTATTCAATTTGGTGTATATCATTCTTAGATCTCATTGGAATTTAAGCTGTGGCAATTTGTATATGATGTAAGACGCTCTTAAATCTATCTTTAATAGTATAGAGCAGGGGTGTCCAACTTTCGACTCGCGAGCCATATTCGACTCTGAAGGATTATTTGCAGCTCGCGATACATATATCAGAGTTACTTTTTCATTTTTTAAATTTAAATTTCGAACAATCAGTATTGACTAACAAGTGTCTGAAAGAATTACTGAGAAATGACGGAAGACATTTGTTCACGAAATTTTAAAGTAAAATAAATAATTGTAATTTTAAATGTGCATTCATTTCAAATTTTCTGTACTTTTACTTATATGATATCAATAAAAATAATTTGTTAATTTATTGTACACTTTTGCATACCTTTTAAATACGTGTTAATTTGCGGTCAAATAAATGGCTCCAACTGTCAAGGAGTTGGTCACCCCTGGTATAGAGGTGTTCAAAAAGTAATTTTTTTTAAATAAAATTTCCGATGACAGACCGGTTTTATTTCATCCTGAGAATTTTGAATGATTTCCACAGACAATAAGACGGAAGCCAGTTTGAAGGCTCTTTTTTAATTTTGAGTGGCATATCTTTTAACGAAGCTAATTTGTGTCCGAGACTGAAGTGTGGCCTCAAACGATGTACTTAAATTGTCTCAGTGTTGTGCAGTCTTTCTATCTTTTTATAAAACAATAATTTTTTTGTATGCCTTCGCCGGCAATTGACAGAATAATGTCTATTAATGATTGTATTTTTATATGAATTACAATACAATAAATTTTATCCGTGTTTTATTTTGAACCTTATTACCTTGAAATAATGTACTCCTCACTCTATAGGCCAAGGCATAGACCTCAAAAATCGCCATGAACTGCCCCTGTGCTGCAACTTCCCGGAACCTAAACTATGTCGCCGGTCCACTTAGTGGGAGGGCTACTCATGATATGTGTTGCCAAAAGAAACTGGCTTGATGCGTAATAAAAAAAATAGTCACATATTTCAGAATGATCACATTGATTGGAACTATGTGTAAAAACTTTCTGCTGTCCAATGGTCTATATATTCATCTCTATAGTCTACTAAAACCAATTACCTTGTATATGTATAAATTGAGTCTGATATAATGAATAGCAATAAATACTTTAAACTTGTTCATATGTACAATATAATGTTCGAAATAATTTTGAGATACATAACATATATTTTTAATGTGTATTAGGAATAATTGAGGATTGTATAGTGTAATTTAAAGAACCTATTTTATCACAAGAGCCATAGACTCTACCTTATTTCTATTAAAGTAATACAACTTCGACTATGAAACTGACTTTTTAAAACATCAAAATAAAGGCTACAGAAAAAAAATACGGAATGCCTGAAGGTGTAGTTAACCATATTGATTACAGGTTCCATGAATAATAGCAAAGGTCGATATTAGTGGACCCTCACTAGATCGACGGCATACTTAGGGTCAAGTAGAAAAAACCTTGTCGATCTTTGAGGGAGGCCTTTACTTAGCAGTGGGAGTTTATCGGCTGACATGATGGCAGAATGCTGGTCATGAATTAAATTCTTATATAGCAATTGGTCTCGAGCTTTTACACAGTTACTTCACCAGTTCGGACGCTCCACAGAATAACATAGAGCAAAGGGCCCCAAAAAAGTGTTTAAGCTATTATCTAAAATCATAGTAACTGAAATAAATCTAAGAGGTATGAAAGAGCAGGTAATCATATAAAAAGTTTATTTTGCGACTTTTACCGTAATTTCATTTTAAAAATGATGATATTGAAATATATCTGAAAATAAGATATGACCGTTTTAAAAACTCCTTATATTATTATAAATAGCACCGCACTCTAAAAATAATTAATAATTTTTGTAAACTGCCTAATAATACTAAAAATAAAAAAAATAGTTGTCAATGTCACTGTCAAAAAACCATTGACAGTTGTCAAAATGTCACCGACAACAACAAAGGTTCCGGTCAGAAGAAAATAAATAAAATGCATTTGAATGCCATCAAATCAAAGAATTTATACATTCAGACACATTGTTAAAAATTTGTAAGTAATCAAATTATTTACTAAACTGTCTTAAAATAGATCTATAATTTTTTGTTTATGTCTTTTTAAACAGTACAAATATACATTGTATAGATAAAAACTAGTAGTGTTTGTTGCGTGACAGTTACGTGTTTTTGAGTCGCGGTAAGTGGCAGAATGCGGGCAGAAAAAGACTGGTCATCGTGACTATCTTTGGTAGAGGCCTATTCTTTGCAGTGGAAGTCTATTGGCTAACATAATGATTTATTGCGATCTTTTACAATTTCTTTCACACGAGAGAGAACATATTAACTGTTTATTTTATTTTTGAAAAAAAAAACTGATACATTAAATTTGTCCTTCATTGTCCTTTCTATCTTCTGCAAGGCATACGCTTACCCTCTTTTTATGATGAGATATACCATAATCGCCACGCTTGATAGGCGATTTGGCGATCGCAGTGTGGTATTATGGTACGTAGAGGTCGCTTCTGTCTATCCTTTGGAAACATTTTTGAGAGCAGCGGCAATCCTGTATAATTAATGCAAAATGTGTGAATTATATATGAATGTATCTGTGGAATTAAACCTGCGACCTACGATTCTTTGGATTGTATTGCGCACATGGACTGTAGTTCCTGTTGTTTGACAATTCTGTATTTTTCATTCATAGAAAATGACAGCACATGTCGTGAAATAAAATATTTAGCACAATAAATAAAGTTTTCTAGGTTATCCTTGAATAGATTTGGAAGAACTAGAACAGTTTGTGAGGCATGGATGGCGGGAGGCAGTCGCGCTTACTGAGCCGTCTACTCGGCAGGCTTCGTGGCGACCATCATCGCCTGGACCAAAACTACTCACTCACTTCTACAGCGTAAGTTGCCTGTTGGTTGGACAGATAATGCAAATCAGAACTTTCTGCAATATTGCACGTTTTTTATTCATTTTTCACAACAGGTCGATATTTGAAGATTTCACGTTTGGGAACGTTATACGCACACAGACACGCGCGCGCACACGCACGCACACATACACACGCACGCACACACGCACAAACACACGCACACGCACGCACACACGCACACACACACACACACACATACGTATATACATATTAGTATATATTTTATATGTATAAAATCCAAGTTTTATCTCCTTTGACAAGCCTATTTAAAAAAGAAAACCTTTTATATCGCCGGAGAAGAAATTCGCACGTAGAAACACAATTCATAACGACTATCCCCGTCAATAGTTGTGGAAGGCAAATATCATGTCATTTCGCAAGACCCATGTATGGATTGTTTAAAGGAGTCCGAATTATCATGGCGTTTATCATTTAGAACAAGCCTCACTGTCTAAAATTGATTATTAAATCATAAGTCATTGATTAAGGTCAGATTGGTAGGATCAGGACTGTATGATGGCCAGTCTACAGCTCTGATGAAATCCGGAAGTCCTACTGCATGATTACGGCTCATTCATAAGCTTCATGTTTTACTTTACTATAATAATATTAATAATGTTATCAAAGTAAACAAATAAATATTTAATAATAAACTCATGATGATTTCGTGCTTTTTGGCGTAAACATAAATTTTATTACAGATATCTTAAAAAAACATGTTAATTTTGGTTTCATTTAAGTATAATCTGTGGTATTAATAATAATACAGATGCAGCACAGACAGCGCGGGTTTCGCCAGCGCGAATGACGAAGAGGAAGTAGAACCGTCTCCCATGAACCCAGCCGCGACGGCATCGACCTCGTCTCCGGGCGACGAGCAGTTTGCTGCCAACATTGATTTAAGGTCACACATGAGATTGTAACAAGTTGATAGTTTTTAAACGGTTTTATTTAGTTCGACCCGTACGGAATTTATTTGTTTATTTGGGTCAAAATTAGAAATAGAAATTTAAGCACCTTCCCGTTGTATGATTGATCTGAAATTTGGTACACACGTTTAATTTAGATGACAATACAATATAATAAAATCAATAACATTATAAATCTAAGATGGCCGCCGATACAAAATGGCGGATTACGTATTTTTCCTCAACCTCCTCAATATGGGTATCAAATGAAAGGGCTACACTAGTAAAACACGATGATTATGTCAAAATTTAAAATTCAAGATGGACGCCGTTCCAATATGGCGGCCTAGTTACATATTTTTTCACAACCACCACAATATGGGTATCAAAAAACCGTTTAACTTAAAAGTTTTTAAATGTATTTTTTATCGTTTGTAGACGAAGCATGCGATCTCTGTCGCGCTTGATATTAAGCAATGACGAGGTCTGAGATGGTACATGCTTGCACCAAGAAATCCATTCACAATTCTCTTTTAGACTCCTAAGTTATAATTGCCTGGAAACAATGACGCCGGTAGGTTGTTCCACTTCTTGACTGTTCGCAGTATAAAAGTATTAGCGAAACGCTTAGTGCGGGTGAAAGGAATTTCAACCGTGTTCGGATGCCGTGAATCCGTGCATCTTCTTGTCCGATGCAAGAAAGAAGACAGAGGAATTATTTGATGTAATTCCAACGCATATTCTCCAAAATACAGTCTGTAGAATATCTATAAAATGGTAACTTTTCGCCGATGCTCCAGGCTTAACGATCGTAATAAATAAGATCTAAGATGAAACTAAAGTGGCCTGGACATGTCTGTGGAAGAATGGATTCAGGTTAACAAATTGTAGACATTCGGATAAAATGTCGTTCACCAAGGCAAATGTGTCGTTGACCCAATAGTTGTGAGCTTGACTCTTGAAACTATTGTCTCGTCCTGTGGCAAGACATCAAACTAAGTAAATCCACCGATAAGAAAGAGGTCACTAGTAGAATCAAATTCCTGGGTTCGTGAAACTAAGATACATCATCTCAACCAAACTCAAACGTCGCCCAAAGACAAAAGTCTACCAGTGTGTATTACCGGTGATGATTTAAAGCACAGGAACGTGGTCGTTCACTCTGGGCCTTATTGGTAAACTCAGTGGCTATGCTCGGGGTTGGTCTATAATATCGAATCTGAAATGAGGAAATTCAAAGACAAAGAGAAGTTACTGGCTTAGTCCAGCTAGTTGGTAAGTTGCATGGACAGGCCACATATCACGTGGAACATTTGGTCACTATCCTAAGGTTCTGAAGCGGAAAATAGAGTAGGACATTTACCCACATTCGGGGGTAGCGTCAACCATACATGCATACTCCGGGACGAGCTATCTAAAATAGCACAGCGCGAGGAAATACCTCGTGGCGATCCCTGACCGCAAGATACCGTTGTTCCCCTTATTGAGCAGAGAGCGATCATCAGAGTGGTTTTATTGGGTTGGAATCCCACATAATCCTGTCCTTCCTCCAGAGACAGCATCTTTAACATCTGGTAGATTCCCCCCCCCCCCCCAACCAAAAAAGGACATCCACCCAAAAAGTGGACAGAAGATATCGGATTCTGCATACAGGCCGCTTTCAACCGGTTATAAAAGTGATGCCTAAGTCCAGATGTGAAGGTTTTACGACTGAAATGATGAATGATAGCGATGACTAGGGTGAAAATGGGTCTATGTGATATTGTCTTCTTTTTTGATGTAATGAAACTAGGATACAAGATGTTGACCTATATAATGTTGTATAGATCCACGATACAATCGGACAGTTAGATATTTCCCATACGGATTATGCGTCTTCAAGTAGCGTCTGAAGGAGTGACGTCAGAGACATTTAGTTTTGCATTTGGGTGCGTTGAATATTTAGTGGGCAAGAGAGTCGCCTCAGGTAGATGGAAGCTTCCTTTTTATGAATATTCGTTGACTGGTAAGATAGGCATATGGGAGATGAAAAAAAAACAATGATTTTTCTTTGACCTTCAAGTGAAGAAGTATTATAATAAAAGTACGTTTTCATTTGTAGTACCCGGCGTTTGATTTGTCATACCGTAAAGTTTCCGTAAAAAATGTTAACTTACTATGTCACAGTTGATGTATATGTACCCAACATTTCTAGAGTTTGGCCTGTGACAATGGATAAATAAGATATAGTTGAAGGCTGTACACGCAGGGACTTTCTCAGCTCAGGACGTTCAGTGAGAGGCCATCTTAAGTCGCTTGGACAAAGGCTCCATGGAGTAACTGGCCACAAAGGTCCTTGAGAGAAAGGTGTTTCGGATCCCAAGTGTCAGAGGAATGAACCTCGCATCGATAATTTGCATTTATTGGAATATTTTTACGTTTTATTCGAGTAAAACAAATGTAATGTTCATGCTACGAATTGCAGGCCTCAACGGCTCCAATATTTTTGTGTTAAACCATTCTTTTTTTTAAATCGGACGCCATCAGTGATGTGATCGTATCTCCGTCGAAGTCTAGTCTTTGTATAAATGTAAATGTTCACCATCTCCACAGTTATTGTCTATCATCTTCCTCACCATTAATAAGGAATGCAACCTCTCACCTATACCAGCTAAACGTATATACTATTTCCTTGTCTCTAAGTATACGAGTTATGGTGGTGAATATTTATTCTTCTCTAATTTAGATACGGCGGTCAATATTTAACACCGGAGCAGCTGCCAGAGTTCTGCAACCAGCTCCACCATCTAGTGGAAGTTATCAGGAACATACAGTCGTACGCCAGGGTGACGGGAGAATACCCGAGGTATAATATCCTTTAATTATTTTTTCATTGATGATGTAAATATGAAATATTTAAAATAATACATCGTTGGATTGGTGAGGCTGTAGTGATCCTTTCATTAATTAATTAATTAATTCAATCATTCAGTCATTCATTCATTCATACCTTCATTTATTTGCCGCGATAACCAGTCTAACTCCGCAAAGCCTTCGGTCCCTCGGAGCGCTTTCTCTGTATTGCGGAGCACTCGGCCCTTCTCGTCGCCCTTAAAGCGGAATTTAAATAATATCCGCTTCCCCATATCAACGCCTGGACACATGCCTCACATCGAGCCCCGGCGGTCTCGATGCACATGTCATGCACTACACACCTACACATGACACGGCGGCCACGTCCGCCTAACCTGCGTTCAAGCGAGGGCGGTCCGGAGAGGCCCGTGTCTCTCCCAACCGCTGAGTAGTCCTAGCTTCATGCACTACGCTATACACCTACATGGTTATAGTTGTCCGCGTGTAGACGTCTTCGTCGTAACTGAAGTACGATCCTTAGCGTAAAATTTTTAGTCCGTAGACCGCTGTTTCCACGGGCTCAATTTCGATGAAGCTGTACAAAGCCTAGACCGGCTAGCAGCACAACATCAAATACATCAAATAGTCAAAAAGAAGACCAGTGTTCCGCTGGCCGCATCCAGCGATTTCCCGTGACCTTGATTATGTCATCGGTCTACCTAGTAGAGAGCTACCCAAACCGCGTCCACTGACTCGTGGTCACCCTTCAAGAATCTTTCTGCGCCAATAGCCGTCATTTACACGAGCGATGTGTTCCGTTCTTTTCCTCCACTGCTACGTCGGTGACTTTAATTCTTCTGCGGATCTTCTCATTTGTGATTCGATCTCTTAACGTAGCTCTGAACTTCATCTCTATCAAATCCTAAGTTATTTAGTGATTATAATCATCATCAGGTTAACCAAAAGCCGCTCACCGCAAGGCATAGCCCTCCCTAACATCTCCGCGATGACCAGACCTACGCTTCTCATATTCAGCGACCACCTGGACCTTCGCTATCCTCTTTATATGACTATGTTTCTTGATCAGTAAATGAAAAGGTCATGAAAACGGTGGTTGAAATTTAACAAAGGTAGTTTCAAAACAATCCTGATGGTTTTTCTGATGGGAACTGTACAGTGAGCTGGAGAAGCGGCTGGAACAGGAGGCGCGGGAGGTGGCTTCGCTGGCAAGCGAGGCTCGACAGGCAAGGGACGTGGTGACCCGCACGCGGACCCAGCGCCGGGCCCTGCACGCCCTCAAGAAGCAGCTGGCGGCACACTTAGCCACGCTTAGGCATACAGGTAACCAGGGACCTTGCACTTACATTTATATCATTTTTACTAAAGCAGACATTTACACGTAAAAACACAACTGTTACGAAACCGAAGAGAGAGAAAATACGATCTAATCCCAAAAAAAAAAGATGACTATAGGTGAGACATAAAGGACGAATCCGCTGGCTTGGTCACTTGGAGCGAATGGGATCGGATCGGAGCGTGAAGGTAGCGTACCTGGAAAAACCGAAGGGTCGAAGACCAGTGGGTAGACCCAGGTATTGCTGGATCGATCGCGTTGAGGCAGACTTGCGCGAATTGAATGTCAACCAATGGCAGACGATGGCGCAAGATAGAGGAAAGTGGAAGTCTCTCGCTTCGGAGGCCAAGACCCACTTTGGGTCACTGAGCCAGCGGAGTAGTAGTAGTAGTAGACATTTACACGCACTTTTGAAACTTAATTATTTTTAACATCAAAAGTGTTATTCTATCGTGCAGTGGACTTGTTTACTAAAAACAAATATACTTAGTCTTGTCATAAATATTGTTACAAAGAAAAAAAAACATTCTTTTTGTACGTAACATTTAATACTATTGCAGTGTGTTAGTTTAATACATAAATATTACACCACTAAACACATAAAGCTTATTCGAAGTGAAACGTTGAAGCCAGATATCCATTGCACGCATTCTATGGGAAAATTCTTCACTACCAATCATATGGATTGTTTTAGGGACTCCGAATTACCATGACGTTTAGAGCAAGCCTTATTCTCTAAAACTGACCATAGATTATAAACAGATCTTTATCTGTCACAAACAGAGGTTTCATTGTACCTATCAATAGCCTGGTACACAAACATTTGAATAATATTGTTACGTATTGTGGGTTCTGACTCGAAATGAAACACCACTGGTTCACAAGGAGTCTTTTATTCACATATCAGATGGTCATCCTACTTAAACACAAAGTATACTTTCGCTTAGTTCATACTACGCTTCCAAATCGCTTAAAAAAATCACTGTCCAAATAGTCACTTTATTTCACTGATGGTTGATCTCAATCTTATAACTCATAAAACTACACTGAAATGTCGACATAGGGAATACATTTATTTATACTACGGAGAAGGCTCGAGTAAGTTCGAGATAGTACTCGGTTAGAATTTCCTAGAACCGTACCCAAAAATCTATAAATAACTTCAAGTTCACGCGTGTTTACAACACTTCTTGATCCTAGGATTCTGTGTTTATTTTTAGAGGGTTCTGTAACTCGTGCTTTGTAACAATACGTATGGAGGGTTTACAAAATTGTTTTTGGCGCCATACCTACTTTATGTAATGCAATCATAGCGATTTAGTTCTCTTTATTTACCACACTCCATTTTATATTACAAATTAATTTACGAATATTTGGCGCGAAAATGGTATCTGTCATTATCAAATGAACAATCTTATGAAAATGACAGATTCCAAATTCAAAGGTTATGTTTTGTTTATTTTTAATTATAACATTGTTTATGGCCACACTAAAGATTACATGACTTTTTTATTGCGCAAAACTGGTATTTGGTTGACATCGATAATATGTAGACTTTTATTTTTTTTTAACAATACTCGGAATTTCTACAAGAGATGTATAAAATCGATTTTTGTAAATAGAAATCCGTGAACTGGAAAATCTAGTCCGCGTGTCAGACCGAAAGCTGTACAAGAATTGGGAGGCGCTGAAAGACTCGGTAGATCCAAGCGCTTTCGAGCCACTGCTTGAAGAAATCAGGGTAAAACAATTTACTTTCTTCATTACGAACATCTTTTTATTTAGAGACGTCCCAGGGAAAGATTTAAGCTTCTGTACACGAATTAAATTAATGGGATACTACAGGGGTCACAGCTTGGACCGCTGTGTTAGTCACATCATCGGATTAGAAGGCTTTCATATTCTTTTGCACCCAGATAGTTGCTTCTTGGAATAAATGTAGTAAGTGTTAAGTACGTTGGGTCTGATTTTCAGTGAGGAAGAAAAGGACCAATATTTAACCACTTCCGCACAAGCAGTGTTAGTCGTGCAACAAAGTGCACCGCCCGCCAGCTCGCTGATAAATGCGCATGCGGCAAACAATGCGAATTACACAACTACCATCGTTAAACCACACAAATCACAGAGACTCTGTGTTTGGCACTAATCGGTGTAACATAACTCCTGAAGATGCTCCGTGGAGGGGTGAAACACGTGTTGAGTGCACTTTGTTGCACGTCTACCACTGTATGTGCGGAAGTGGCTAAATATTGGTCCTTTTCTTACTTAGGATGGACTTCCCCAAAATACCGCCTGATTCCATAAAATATTTCAGTAAGGAAGAAAGCTTTTTGATTCTTATATTTAGGTATTATGGTAGGTTATTACTGCTCGTAATTTTAATTAAAGTTGGGGTTTGGAAATAAAATACATGATAAATATGTAAATATGTGGATTTATTTTTGGCCAGATCAACAATATTAAACAACTGTCAATTTTAAGTATTTACATTTTTTTTTATTTAAAATAGAACAGTGCTGGTTAGGTCATTGTTGCAATATCAAGAGAGTTCCCGTGCCTCTTATTACTCTTACTCCATAGAAGACAGGTTATCTCTTGAAGACCTGAATGAATCTCTAATTGTTGTTGTTGTTGGTGTTGATAGAGTAAGCAGACGGCTCTCGAGTGCCTGGTGCGCCTGATCACAAACCGCCGCTGCAGCATCTCGCGCGCCGCCATCGCCCCGCACCCCTTGCCAGCGCCACCTCGCGACGACGACGGTAAACTACCAATTTGTACACATATTCAAATTCGTAATATCTTTATTCAAACAAGCATTTACATGCTCTTTTGAATCGACTATTTTAACATTATAAGCAGTAAGCTACCTCCAGCAAAGAATGCTGATCTGTTGAGAAGAGCAGACCAGTAACTTAACAGTTGCTCTTTTTAAATGAAATTTAAAAGAAAATTGTTGTGTGCATTATAACATCCCGTGGCTACAGAGGTCTTTCGACTCAATTATGATGACTCTTTATGGGAGTAACTCAAAGAGAGAGTTTACAATAACAATCCTAAAAACTCTTGTGTTAATATACTTTTTAATAAAAGAAAATATTCGTCGATAAATCAGCCCAAATGACACAATTTTACTGCAGCGTGTTGCGAAGAACACAAGGCTCCGTTTTGAACAGTATCTGCAACTTGGTGAAAGACAATAGGATGTTATGATTTTAAAAAAAATATCCGCGTTTCTGTTCTATCGTTTGATATTTAAGTACAACTGTATCTCAAGTATTAAATGTTTTATTTAAGTTTGAAAATATAAATCTTTCACCAGACACTATTTATATATAATTTCTGTCATAATTTATTAAACGAATGTTTAAATTTTGGAACATTAAAAATATCTTCTTAATATGTATTGAAAAGCAATCATACTAAAACATTTTTACCATATTAAATTTTTTACACCGAATCATCTTCTAACTATATATAGATAATAAAAGGTGATGTTAATTGGCATAAAAGCCTTAAACTTAAACTCATTTGCTGTAATTTTATTAATGGTACATGTTTTTCAAAATTAATCGTTTTAAAAATAATAACGTACACATATCGTGTATTATCGACCAGTGACCTTCCAAACTGAGGTCCCCTTGTAAAGTCCCTTGAGTCCCTATCTAAGAGGTCGAGGGCCTCCTAATCCGGTGAAATAATTGTAGGTTTCGCTATTTTAAAAGAGTTATTCAGTTAGGCGTCGTCTGCCACCTTAAACCTGTGTAATCTGCGAATGCCTTGCAGTAATGAATCTCCGATCCAAAAACATAAAATTACGTAATGATAATATTGTAAGAAAAGGCTATTTCAAAACTCCGTTTATAAAATATTCAAAAATAATTTCTGTTACTAATTGTCCTAGTAGAAACCAGAAGTTAATGCCCTTGCATTTTAATAGAAAAAAGAGAATTAATTTTATACAGAAATCTCGGATATGGCCGTCTCCTTGACTCGTTGAGAGTTTGTAAGCTTGGTCCTGTGTTATCAGTTTCTCCAACGATCCCTGAAGAGATTTAATGGAATCAGGCGTTACCTCGCGGAAATCCATCCTAAGTAAGAAAAGGACCAATATTTAGCCACTTCCGCACATGCAGTGGTAGTCGTGCAATAAACGTCGACTATGTGTTTGGCACTAATCGGTGTAACATGACTCCTGAGGATGCCCCGTGGAGGGATGAAACACGTGTTGAGTGATTTGGCGGTGGCGGTTGTGTGATGCGCATTGTTTGCCGCATACGCATTTATCAGCGGGCTGGCGGGCAGTGCATTTTATTGCCCGACTACCACTGCATGTGCGGAAATGGCTAAATATTGGTCCTTTTCTTACCCTGAAGAGATATCCAAAAACGTCCTTATAATTTATGATGATAAAAGTATGTCAGGATCTTGTTACACGTAGACACCACAACTATAGAGTCGACCACAGCGGGGTCGGCGCGAAAGAGACACGAGATCGGGCGACGGGCGGCGCACAAGCGGAGAAAGAGGGACGCAACGAGGGAGCCCCGATCCGTCCCTCTGTCGGGCGAGTCGAGCAGACATGGCGCCACTGTGCAGGTGATTTAATCACTTATCTTCAACTAAATAATTCAGGAGCCTAACCTATATTTTTCTTTTCGAAGGGAGAGACAGGGTTATGTGGAATTCCTATCCTCAACAAAACCCTATCGATAGTCGCCCTATGTGCTGGGAAACCGTTATTTCAATTAGGAACTTTTTAATTATTCTTGTAGTCGCTCGCTCTGTGCTATTCTGGATAGCCAGTTCTGAAGAATGCGTTGTTCATGCTACCTATAAACCCGTTGTACTCTCACGACGGTTCGAGACCAAGACGATTTATTTTACGACACAGAGTGGCAAAAGCTGGTGGGAGTTTAGAGCCACCACCATTCTTCTTTTCAGTCGATGGACGCCCACTGCAAGGCATAGGCCTCTTCACGATGACCAGTCTTGCGCTGCCAGCATCCAGCGACTTCCTGCGTCCTTGACAATGTCGTCGGTCTACCTAATGGGTCTACCCACGACGCGTCGACCAGCTCGTGGTCGTCACTAGAGAACCTTTGACCCCGACGGTCATAGGTTGCACGACCAGTATGCCCCGCCCACCAACTCAGACGAGCAATTCTTCGAGCTACGTTGGTGAACTTGGTTCCTCTGCAGATCTCAACATTTTTGATTTGATCTCGCAGCGAAACTGCAAGCATAGCCCTCGCCGTTGCTCTCTGGGTGAATACGGTCTTCAAACATTACAGTATTTTGGACCTTTTAGAGCTACCACCCTAAATACCTGAAATTCCTAACCACATTTTAGATAGGGACACCAATCTCCGGAGGCCCGTCACAAGACACGCTTCTGTGCTGATGGCGTCGTCTCCGAGTGAGATCTATGAGAGAGATCGACTAGTTCTAACGTCATTACAATTTTTAAAGACTTATTTTTATTGATAGATCACACAGTCGTCATATAGCATTAAGGAGTCTCCGCCAAATAGCCTGTCATTAAATCCGCCGTGGTACATTGTGTGGTTAAAGAAGGGTTTAAATAAATAATTCGAGCGTGACAAAGGGGCTTATTTTACAAGCGTTTGCACGAGGTGACGCTGTACGGAATCATAATAAATAAATTACACGCAAGCGTGCATTATCGATTAAAGTAAATAGTCCAATGGAAATGAACGCTTACAACTACGGAATTTCCAAATGCGTTCTTATGTATTTGACAACAGGGATCAAAAGAAGATAACTATCGATAAAATGAAACTTGGCGCTTGTAGGCGACAATTAGATACAAGGTACCACAGCAAAGATCACTTACACAGCCTGTTTAAATGTCGCTACCATAATAAGGGAGCAATAGATAGTGATATGTATTTAAGAAAATACTTCACTATTTATTTTCCTTATTAGGTCACTACTCATTTTCCTAAATACGTAACTATTTATTTCCCGAAATACATCACTATTCATTTTCCTAAATTCATTACTATGTACTTTCCTGAATACATCAGTATCTATTTTCAAGAATACACCGCTAACTATATAATAAACGCCTTCCCTGTAATAGATAGTGATGTCTTAAGTAAATAAATCACTATCTATTTTCGAGAATACACCAGTTTCTATTTTCCCAAATACACCACTACATATTTTTCCAAATACACCTCTATCTATTTTCCCAAATACACCACTATCTATTTTCCTTAATACACCACTATCAATTTTCTCAAATACATTACTATTTATTTTCCCAAATACACCACTATCTATTTTCCTAAATACACCACTTTCTATTTTCCTAAATACACGACTGTCTATTATCAGAAATTCATCAGTATATTTTTTCCTGAACATATTATTATCTATATGATAAATAACTTTCGTAAGTTACCGATTGAGGATTTAAATTAATTTTTTTGGACTCGCAGGTGACGGTCGGACAACCGACACTGGAACTGGCAACCCGTGCAAGCGTTAGAGACATTTTATTCTTCACCAGCAACTGACCCGCCTAGCGTTAACTGTACCCATGGAATATAAAACAAGCTTTAAATGTGTTTTATTTGTAGTTTTTTATACTTTATTGTATAATAAGACAGACTGTCAATTTTAACTTAATACTTAATATTTGAGCATCATCTTCTTCTCTTCATCTTCAAACAGCTGGATTTCCACCGGTCCTATGTGTTTTATATAGTGTAGGTTTATGTCCAACATTGGACGTGCTATGACTAAAACAATGATTTAAACATCATTACTCTTAAAGGATATAGGAAGTCCATAAGTTATTTTAGGATTTGCATCATGCAATCTAAACTGAACTACACTATCCTGTATCAGGAACTTTTGCGAATTTAAATAGAGCCTTATGATGAAAGGATACATCTATATGTAATAGTATTGGTAGTTAAAGAGTAGGGAAGTTATTTATTCTTTTTTTTTCGTGGGTAAATCCTGCATGGCATACCCCTCCGCTGCGGGGGCAACGAAAGGTTATGCCGGACTTCTACCAGCTAAAACCCAATGGTCTTCAACGCCTTATGATAAAACCACGGGAACGCTCTCTACTACAGCAGTTTCAACGGCGGTGGCCTAGTGTCTTAACTCTGGACTACAGCTGCAGTTCCCCATCCATCATAAATACGAGAGATATAGTTCGAATGCCATCGCAGGACCAAGAGAGAGGTTATTTATCCTGAATCAAGTAAAAGACTTGTGAAGTGAACCGCATTATTGTTCCACACGGAACACTTTGGAATATTTGTTAACAAAGTTATATAATTCTTTTTCCACCTGTACGAATCATACCAGGAGTTTTCAGTCTGCCTATGTGTGACTAGTTGAAACAATGGGTCATGTTATACTTAGGCGTAGTAATTGGAAGCTGAAGATAATGTAGCACTGGAGAATAATTTACCAACACTGCCACGGAGAATATACAGGACGATCCTAGATGGGAATAAGCTTTAAAGGGATCAATGTATAGCTCATATTTCCTTATCTGCGTCAGAAGTTATTATCATATAGATTTTGATATATAAAATTTATTTAAAACTACATATTTAATGGAATCAGGCGTTCCCTTGCGGAAGTCCATCCTAAGTAAGAAAAGGGCCAATATTTAGTAACCACCGACGATATTCCGCCTATATCAGCCGCATGGCTGACCGTGTTGGAATGGATATTAATATAATTTGGAACTACATTTAACCGCTTGCATTGTTGGTTAAACCAAACTTTTTGAGCTGCCACCCGATTTAATTTGGTTTATTTGATTTATAAACACGCCTGTTCAGCTTGGCATGCTGATCTTAAATATTTAATGGAATCAGGCGTTACCTTGAGGAAGTCCATCTTAAGTATGTGCGGAAGTGGCTAAATATTGGCCCTTTTTTTTACAATACTACAATTACACATGCAATGAATAATCCTATATACAATTACTTTGTTGGGGTTGTTTAAAAAACACAGTAAATTAGTTAATGATTTTATTATACAAACATTACATTAAATACGTAAGACGTTTGAAGAGTGCGATGTGATCAGCTGAGTGGTGGGAGTTCAAATCGGACCTTGGACGGAGAGTTAGGGCTTCTTCTCCTCAACTGGCGCCGCCTCCGAGCTAGGAGAAGCGACTGACTCCGCGGGGACCGACTTTCCCTGCAAATTATTTTTTCGTTTACTTTTTTCCAAATATAACTCGTAGAAGTTTCCTTGCTAAAATCTAAAATGTTAAACTCTTATTTTTCTTCATGTTAGCAGATAGACGCTCATTGCCAGAAAGGCCATCTCCAAAGACAGCGACGATAACTGGTCTTTCACTACTACCTTGACTGTCGTCGATCCAACTAGCTGGGGCCTATCCTCACTGAATCTACCGGTTGTTATTATAAATCATTAATATGATTATTATAAATATAATATACAATAACCCTGTAGCGTTCATGCTTCGAATTACCAGCCATTACGGCCAAAATACGTTTATGATAAATCATTCCTGGAATTTGAAATTGGAACGATGATTTGAATTCGGAAGCTGTCAGTGATGAGGTCGCTGCTGTAGCGGTAGGTCGTGTAAACTGTAAATACTCTATACATTTGTGAATATATCTTCTCACATTTGGTTAACATCTTCCTCGCCAACCTGCTCGGGGGGTAACTCATCTCTTCCTGCTAATAGTTTATACCATTAGGGATATCGGATTCTACGGATCTTCTTATATAAGGAATCGTTTATAACCGTCGCATTTTTAAGCTGAACGAAGTCATTATTACATATCTTGTATTAAAAACTATTCAACAACAATTGACTTGTTAAAAATACTTTTTTATAGTGTAGAATTTATTAGAATGTTTTAAAGGTGACCTTATCCGTTAGAGGATCCTTTATCATAGAAAGCCTTATAACTGTATCCTTCATCTTAAAATACATGGTTGCGAGGTTTTTGAACGGACCTAATTTTAGAAGATCCTAAACCTAAATCAGTCCGGTGTTTTTCCGTGACCACTATCGGCAGTTATTGCAATAGTCTGCTTTAAGGTTCTGAAGTGGAAACCTTGGGTAACCGCAGCGTAGACTCTCCATCCACACGGTAAACGGACGACCTTGTTCCAACTGGTTCAATTTGTTCCAATTTCACGAGATATAAGATACATTTTAATTACGTGCTAGTAAGTTTCTGGGAGAACCCTGTGTTAAGCAATGGACAACTTAAGACAGCAATGATGGTCACGATTGTCTTCTATTTTATTATCGCCTAAAAATTTTAAAGCTCTAATATAATTTTTATAAGTTTTTGTCAATAAACTTTTTAAATTTATTGCGTGGTCATTAATAGGCATATTATAATACGGTGTTTTACCATAGATAATAGATATAGCTGTCAAAATTAGGAGGAAAATTTTAAAATCTTAGAATCTTTGTTTACCTCAGCTACTGCTGCAGGGGAGGAAGGTTCTGCAGCAGCGACGGACACTGGTGCATGTTCTTTTTTATCTTCATCAGGTACTGGTGAAGAACTGCTTAACTATAAATTATTTTTTTTTTCTTCTTAGCATCTTCTATAAATATAGATAATTAATCATATAAAAATATCTATTCGATACTCAAATCTAATAAATTGACATCCTCTAAATATTGTTTTAAAACGTTTTTGTATACAATTTTTCCAGTTTTGATTTATTAAAATTATTATAAAAAAATAAAATGAAACAATGGATCCAAAATCGATAGATGTTCAGATTAATTTTTAATTTACACAGATGATGTTCGTTCTTTGGCACAAATATAAATCAGAATGATTTCTTTTGCTATTATTTAAAATAGAAATGCAAAATTTTGATTGAAAGTATTTATATATAAATAATACATTGTCAAATAAAGATGGTTAATTTAAATAAATACATAATTTCTATTTTAATATAAAATAATTATAATATGTTATCTATATTACGATAATAAAAGATTATAAATGTCTTGGGCCCTGTTATTGTGTGAAATTTATGAAATAAAATTTAGATTTATTACCTGGATAGCGACGAAAGCAAACAAAGCAACTGCGACTAATAACTTCATGTTTTTACAGTGAGCACAAACCAACTAACAATATGACGACGCGAGAGAATCGCACTCTTTTATAACCGAGCACCGGAAACAGCCCGTGGACGAATGAAAATAAAACCTTTGCCATATCAATAATGGCTTCTGTTTATAAAACATGGTCGAGACGGAAACAATTAAAATTGTTATCGTTCCGTAAGCTTGTTTCAATTTGCCGCGCTGCCCGTGCGGGACAGATTATAAATCGTGACGCTACAATTTCGTTAAAAAAAAGGAATATATTCATTAACCAACTTTAAATGAAGTTTACAAAATTACGTTTATTAAAATCAATTTATCCACCAACTAATGTTAAATATAAATAAGATTAGTTCCCAAAAGTTCCGATTATTTTAAATATTGTTATATGTATGTAAATATAATTTATTATACAATAAAAGCCCTGAAATATCCTAAAGTTTTACGTAAGTTTTTTACCTAAATAAATCTAAATTTTCTTAGCTATTAATAAAATAATGTAGTGTAATAAATAATATATTATTGTTACTTTATCGAATTAATTATGAACGCCATTTTATTTTCTCCGTGACAGTTATGGAATGCACAATATTTGAACAACCATTAAACAATTGATTTGAAACAAACAGAAAATTTTACGCTTATTATAAGTTTGAATAACATACGAGTAATAATATTTTTATTACAGGGAATTAATAGTTCAGTTATAGATTCAATTTATTTCACACTTATGTTGCAAATACCTTTTTACGGATTATTATGAAAATTTATAACCTAGGGAAGCAGTCCACAGTTTTGACAACTAAACAGAAGTTTTGTTTTGAGAGATAGCGCTCTACGAAGCTGAAATTAGCCATTTGTCTCTTTCCAAACGTCGATGTGCAATATTTACCGCCGGGTACTTTATTGACATTAACATGTTTAACATATACAATAATTGAACAAGAACAAAATAGTCATCGAATGAAACTAAAATCTACTTTTTAAAACTAAAAGTTTAACGTGAAACGAGTTTTTAGTTATAATACACGTCATTATATTAAAAACTCCTAAAATTTATAGCCACGGCGCATTTTGAAGAAAAAAATATATAATTACAACGTAGAAAACAACATGCATTAAAAACCATAAAATTACTTCGTGCGGAAAATACTTAATTAAGATATAATGAATTTTAAATTTTGCTTCGTAGCTAATTCATTTGCTAATTGGAAAGCAATGCATTTCGCGTTTTATAGAAGTGATTTATGTTTTATTGCTATGACACTAAAATTGAGGAGCGTGAATGCGCAAGGGTGGAAGCGAGCAGTCCAGGCAAACATGTAGTTAACAAAAGTTAACAATAATTGTTTTGTTATTATAAACAGAGATTTAGTACTTATTCCAAAGTATGTCGTTGTTGCAGTGGCGTACCTAGGGGGGGGCGGTGGGTGCGGTCCGCACCGGGCGGCACTTACCTAGGGGCGGCATTTTTTAAATTTACTTATAGTTGTAAAAAGCAACATATTCATTTCATATTTATTTTCTTTCTTAAATAATAAGTTAAATTATCTTCGTTCTACAATGAGTCAATTAGGACCAAAAACTCTTGCAATATTGCCAATAGAACAAGAAATTACAAATAATTTTAATTTTGAGAGCATTATACACGATTTTTCTAGTATGAAAGCTAGAAAGAAGAGTAGATATTATATAAATATGTTTACGAGTGCATACACATATGTCTAAAAAAATTTACTTTGTGTATTAATTAATATTGATTAAATAACTTAATAATTTATTTATGTGTATTAATTTATAAAAAACCACTATTTGATTGACTTATAATAGAAGGGGCGGCAAACTGGAGATCGCCCCGGGCGGCAAAAGTTCTTGGTACACCACTGCGTTGTTGCAGACCACCACCATCATTATTTTTTCAGTGCAATATAATATTATTGAATAAGTCTCTATTAATTCTCTTCTCTATTAATTAACTCGCATCGAGTATAAATCGTATATTATAAAAGTTTAAAATAAGAATATTCTTGGAAAATTTAACCTTGTTTTTTATCACTAATATGTAGCAGTCTACTATATAAACTTGCTATCGTTAAAGTCGTTGATGTAAAAATAACGTATTTTTTAAAAAAACGTTATTGTATTTCTTTTAAAAATACGCAAAATATATTTAAATAATACGGAGAAATTCATGTAAAACAGTAACATGTTTAATTTTTTTGCTTTGAAAGAACGATCAATTTCTAAACTGAAGAAATTTTTAACGCGTCAATTCCGTGACGTTGGCATTCTGTCATTGTAATCAAGTGTGGCTACTATGTTAAAAATTCCACGTTTATTGGAAAATACTTTATAATAATATGTGCCTAGTTTGATTTACGAATTTTGCCAACGACGGGCTCAATGCATTTCGCCACTACTACTATACGCGCACACTATTCGATTTAAGACCACTTTGCTTATAAACTCATCCCCAAAAAATCAATGTTTTTTGTTCAAAGGAAATCCTAATCTAAATCTAGGTTAAGAGTCAAGTCCTTGAAATTTTGTTGCCCTGAGCCTAGGGCCATGTTACCTATGCCTGAATTAACTAAACTGAAAATTAATTAACGGCCCTGAACATGTGTATTAAAAAATAAAAATGTTTTTAATAACTGAATGTAAATATTCTTAACGTATTATTGAAAATTAGATTATTTCAAAATAATGTAAACAAAATATAGTATTTAAAGAGTAGCAAGAAATATGTGTAATTTTATTACTCCTTAACTTTCTATATTTGGGTGACAACAGAAAATAAATGTGTTAACACTGGTTGTTGCATTCTGCCAGCTCGGTTCGATTTCGTTTGGCAGATGTAATATCTCGATGGATTGATCGAAAAAATTCTTTTAAAAACAAAGCCCCATGAATGAAGCTCAGAGTGTTTGCGAAATAAATCAGTTTTAATATTCTTGTTAATTACAAAGAATTGTTAAGTGTGAAGATATGGCATCCCGTGGGGGTATTATGGTGACTGGTACAAACGGGGCTGATTTTGAACATCGGGAAAAAGTCGCTATACAGTATCAGTTAAGGTGAGCGATTGGCTTATTTATACGTACACTGACCTGTTGTATAGAAATACACGGCGCTCCGGCGATGTGACATCGACATCGCGTTTGGAGTTCCGTCAAATTATTTTTAGACTTAAGCAAAAGGTGGACATTTCGCGCCACAAATCGAAATTATCTTAACAGCTGTTAACTACCAATTACAAACTATATTGTTTATCAAGTTACTTTAACTTTAAATTTAAGAGCTTTATGAATGAGCCTCTGTTTTCGTTTTTAATCTCAAGTTAAAGGTATATTATTTAACAAATCTTATTTTAGCATTTAAGAGGCTTTAGTTGATCGAAATGTGTAAAATTTGGTTTGTTGACTCATTTACATTGTCTATATTATATTCTACACATTCATAAAATTGATTTACATAGACAAACTATTGAGATTCTGGCCGACTTTCTCTGCAGAACAGCATCTAGAGCTAGTGGTAGCTTACCTCATATAATGTTAACGTAACCAATAATTTAAAAGTTCATGTAAATGCCTACTTGAATGGAGAAATTATGAATTTGAAATTTAAAAAGATTTTTAGTTGATTAGTATGGACAATTTTTTTTTGATTTTGATAAATTTTACTAACAACATATTTTAATACAAATGGGTGACTGATGTTGTGAACAGTAGTAGCTTAGCTATTAGAACTGTAACATGTGATCATAGGTCACGGGTTAGATTCCGGGGATACAATCTTGTATAATTCACACTTTGCACATTAATTATATAGGATTACAACTGCTTATAAACAAGTTTTTGGAAGATTGGCAGCAGTGTCTTGTGTTTGCCATAATGCCACAATGCAGTTGCCAACCTACCTGCCAAGCGTGGCAATTTTGGTATATACCCCATAGAAACCATTGGCAGAGGCCTGGCAACAACAATGAAACTATATATTCATCCTGTTAAAGCTATTACACTTATCACCAATCAACTTATTTGCTATTTGTTGATGCTACCTCTTTTATTCCATTAGTATTATTTTTGACACAAATGTTGTTATTCATTATACTAATATTTATTCTGCCTATTTTCTTGCCAAGTGTGGCAAATATATTATAATCCCTTAGAGATATCTTTGGGGGAGGCCAATGCCTTACGGTTGGTAAGGTGGTGATTATTTAAATGATTGAATCAGCAAATACATATAATACTGAAAAATATGTTGCATTATATATTTATAAAGATTACCAATGTTGGTCACTTCTTAAGAGTTCAAAATTATGTAGACCTTGTTGACTGAGGATTTTAATACAGACCGTTTTTTAAGTTTCTCATTATCTGGTTTGATTTAATTTAACTTGACTATCTTTTTATTATATTGCAGCTGTGGAGAAACTAATAGGATTATTCTTATTTATTTACATTTAATTGCCACATATGTTTGTGAGAAAATCTAAATCAAGCCAACTGATTTGCTCTAGTGTTACATTCAACATAAAACATACTACAATAGCCTCTTACGAATATAACACTCTCCAAAATAGTTGATGTGTCTTTATTAATTTTCTGTAAGTTAGGAAATCCTTTTAAATAGTCATATACATATCAGTCCTAATCCGGAGTTATATTACTATGCAGTGGTCCACACAGATGAACACAGCAATATTCATTTCTAGACTTCCCTATAGATTTGCAAGTTTTTGGCATAAAATATTCTTCTATGCCAAAAATGTTTATTCGCTTCGTATTTCACACCATGCAATTTCTGGCCCTTACCAAATATTAAAAATGTTGCCGAAATGAAACCAATTTTTAATGGAATAAAGCATTACCTTGCGGAAGTCCATCTTAAGTAAGAAAGGACCAATATTTAGCCACTTCCGCACATGCAGTAGTAGTCGTGCAACAAAGTGCACCACCTGCCAGCCCACTGATAAATGTGCATGCGGCAAACAATGCGAATTACACAACTGCCACCGTCAAATCACTCAACACGTGTTTCACCTCTCCATGGGGCATCTTCAGGAGTTATGTTACACCGATTAGTGCCAAACATAGAGTGAGCTCAGTCCGTCGCCATTGTTAAACCAATTTAACACCAACTCGGACCAGCAAAAGAGCTTTCCGAATGAATCATTTCAGAAGTGCTTCCAATTATGGAATCGATGTTGGGATAAGTGCATCACTAGCCTAGAAGAGTACTTCGAAGGAAATTAAATTATTTCTAATACTTTGTTTGCTTTCAAATAAGTCACCATATTTTTTGGTTGCACCACATGCTTGTAAACTGTTTAAAATAAGCGATAAATGTAATTTCCAGTGCACTGAACAAGTCTCGTCTGAAATACTGTGTCTTCTTCCATCACATACTGTTCCTGGTGATGCTCGCAAAGCTGTCCGCTGATATTCTAGACAAACTGGACATATTCATATTGGAAATTGAAGAGTTGCAAATACCGCAGGTAATGTATATGTTATGTTCTTCATCAAGTTCATTGTTTATAAGTATTTATGTAAGAAATAAGTAACTCTTTAGTAATGTCTCTAAATAAGCTTTTAATTTATTTGAGAAGTTTGAACAAAACCTTAATAAATCCTAAATTTGTAAACAATTTGTATTCCACTTCTACTGGCCCCAAAAAAAATCTGATTCGGCTATGGGTTTGAACAGTGGTGAGCAGTTTTTAAAGGATTAGGGTGTTTGGAACCCTACAAAGGTTACTTTAAATTGAAAGATGTGTTTATGTGGAAGTTAATCTGAGCCTAGTTTCTAGCGAATTTAGTTCTTGAGTTATTCTTCTGACAAAAAAAAGTGGTAAATGTAAATGGTTTTTTTTGTTTTTTTTTTAGTGGCTCTGTTTTATGGGGCCACTCCTACTCCATATATTGAAGACAGGGACATTTATATTTTAAATATTTCTTTCAGGTTTTTTAATCACTATTTTCTATTCTTCACAATCTCTATTACTCTACGAGATGTGTGAGATCGACAAACATTTATCTGCTTTTGATAGTGAAGAACTAAAATGTTGGGTTGTCTTCATCTATCAATGTAAACAGATAATATTTGACAACTGCAGCAATGTGCTTGGCAGCAGAAAATTAATTCCCATTCCTTTTTTTTTTTCAAAAAATAATAATTAATGTAGCTGCAGGTGATCCCCCAGAACCAGTAAAATTTAGAAAAAGCTATGTAGGTATGAAAAACAAATTGGGAAAAAAAATTTGGGAACCTCTGATTATTACTGAAGACAAAACTCCATTGACTTCTATTTTTGAAAACATTCAGTTTTTAGTTCTACCCCTGACCATATTGGATATCACCTAGCACTTGTAATGTGGAAAACCTTAAAATAAAATAAATTCAAAAATAATCTGAAAAAATAAGGTTTATTTCAATAACTTTTGTGTTAAGTAAATAAGTTAAGTAGATAAGTTAATAAGGACTTCTTATTTTATTTTCAGCCCCTGTGGTGGGAGTACACCTGGTGCCTTTCATTACTGCTTTCTTTCCTCGGCCTGGCAGCTATAAAACGGAACAACATTAAACAGCTTCGGAGATACATGTATGGTATCACCATTCTCGGATTTGGTCCACTTTTATACTGTCTGATTTATTACTGCGGTGATGTGTGGAGGTACTTATCAAGGGATGATGAAGAAGACAGCTCAGAAAACGAAATTGATTTATGGCAGGTTAGTAATATTCATTTTAATTAACATAAAATGTTGTCTCACTATCTACAGGATGATTAGTTATGCATGTAAAACATTTATTGTGGTAAATGTATAAATCATTTGCCGTTAATTAATGTAAAGTACACCATATGCATAAATCAATGGTTTGAGGATTAATAAAAAACGTAAGGGTAATCTAAATGAGTAAATAAAATCACCGCATTATACTTATATGTCCTGTATATATACATGTATATGTATATATACAGGACATGTATCAAAATTAGATTTTTAAAATTTTGGTCTGTCTGATTGTTCCGGTTAATCTCTGAAATAGCTGGAATGATTTTTCCAGCACTTACACTGGCTAGTAGCTGATGTAATAAGAAGTATCTAAGACTTGTTTTATTTTAGAAAAGTCCTTAAATAAAAAAAAATCCTAAATTGTTTTTTTTTGTGTGCACATTGGTTTTACATTGCCTTTGGACCCTCTACTGTAGTGTTTCCCAACTTGGAGTTGTAAAGAGTGATACTTTAGTACACGATGCGAGTATAACTCTTTCGTTTTAAAATCAAAAATATATTTGTTACATTGGGGGGTATAAGAATTTTAGGAAGACAATGGTGAGGCATGACAAATGAAAGGTTAAAAAATACTGCTCTACCATTTTGAAAAACTAGTGCCTATTAGTGGGCAGTCCCTTTATGTTGGAAAGCTTTTCTTTAAAGGCTCCATTTTTAGAGGAACTCTTACTCTCTTTACTTCTCCCATACCATGTGTGAACAGGGTTGTTTTTACAATAATAATTTTTTCAAGTAACCTTTTATCTCTCTTCTTACGAATTTTTTTTATTAGTTCTAATTTCTCCACTTCACATTACCTTTCATTCCTTCCCATTCTTTTTCAAACATACATCGCCTCTCTTTCATTGCTTCTTCTGGATTATGTTGAACACATTATATATTGTAGTATGACATATGGTAGGTTAAAGCTGTTATGTTCCAAGCAGTTGATATAAATGTAAAATTGGTTTCGGGGCTAAATACGAATCGTAATGTACTGCTTTTATTAGAAACATGGGGGAGGTCCATGTCCAGCTGTGGAAATTTGTTTGGATGAAGTTTTAATGAATTGACTGTATTGTATTGAATGTACTAACCTTATAGTATTTTTAAAAATCTATTTATTTAATTTAATATTCTTTATTGTACATGCTAGGATACATTTAAATAGTTTGATAATAATAAGCAAAAAACTACAATGGGATTCTTATCACAGAGGCAATCTCATAGAGACAACAATAGAAGTATAAATATTGGGTAGTTAATGTTTACAAAACATACATATACACAAACATACATGCACATACACATATATATAACATATGTACTTATAATTAATAAGATATAATACATATTACGGTATAGTACATATTGTAAACATAATATAATAATTAATAAAAACAGCAAATTGATTTTGATCACATTTGTCTCAGAAAGAATAAAGAAATGGAGAAAGAAAAGGAAATGAATTAACAGATAAATAATCATAATCATCTATTATCTGCCGAAAAAATTATGTCAAGTTTACTCAACCAACCGCAATGTTTTTAAATTAACATAGCAACAGCTATAACTAGAGATAGAAAATTGAGGGTAATTTGACTGAGGAAATCTCCTCTGTAGCCACATCTAAATTTTATAATTCCATCTCTTGCTCAAAATGTTCGCCTTAAGGAGAGAGAGTTCTGTCCACTTGTAGACTTCAGGCAGGACCAACTCTCAGGTGTCTCCTACTGTTTTCGTATACCTAACCATGTTGTCCGGGAAGAATATAAGACTATACTGGGTGAAAGCGCACGCGGGGATGGAGAGGAATGAGAGGGCGGATCAGTTGGCCAAGGAAGAAGAAAGTGCAAAAGAAGACCTGAATATGAGAGATGCCCCGTTTCATTCGTCAAGCGACAACTGAGACTGGAGTCGCTCGACGAATGGAACAGGAGGTATAAGGAAGGAACGACGGCTTCAGTGACGAGGATATTTTTCCCGGACGTCACTTCAGCCTACCGCGTGCTCCGCAGTGTCGAGATGGATACGGTCTTGGCTAGCCCAGCTCTTCACAGGTCACGGGGGTCCTCTGAGTACCTTCACAGGTTCAAGCTTAAGGAGGACCCCTTGTGCTTCTGTGAACCGGGCGTGGGCCAGACCGTGGTCCACCTTGTGGCCCACTGTTCGGCGTTCGGAAGACTGCGCGCAGATTGCGAATGCCGGATGGGCAAAAAGATAGAGGAAAAGAATGTCTCGGCCATCATGCAAGACGAAGGGGAGAGAGTATGCTTCCTCAGCTACTGCAGGAAGGTGGTAATAAATGCAATAGGTAAAAATAAATAATGTTGCAAAATAAAATAGTAAGGAAACCTAGAATGTAGTGGTTGAGGATGAATGTATGGCTAATGGAATAAAATGAAATGGGAAAATTGTAGAATGAAAGAAACAGTATGACTGATAAGATGATATATGAAAGAGAAGAATGATAATAATAAAAAAATGAATATATTACTAGAATTAAAAAGTCCCTGTCCCACACGAGATAGGGGAACGAGAGGTCACCAACAGCGGGGACCATTATATAAAAAAAAACCATGTTGTCCAAAACCCCCTTTTTGGTAATCTAATAAATAAACATGGTGACACCAAACCGTTATGGTTAGACATCACCTGCTAGAATGTTGTTGCTATGCATAATTACCTATGAAGTTATTTAAATGCCTAATTTTTATTTTCAGGGCTACCCATATGGTCTCCTGTGGTATGCATTCATACTGCTAGCATCTCAAGTTCACTTCTTCCAACTCTACTTCTCATTCAATCTCTTAAAAGCATGGCGCGCAAGGGGTGCGCTCAGGAAATCCGATTAAATTATTATTTGTTATAGGGTTTATTTTTGTTCAACAAATTATAAGGTTGTTAACCAATTTTGTTATTGTGATTTGTTAAGGAATAAATGGAGTTTTGCATTGATATTGTAAAGTTGTATCAATATTATTGAATTGAGTTATTTTTAATTGAATGTTGTGTTTATTAAAACAAAAAAAAAAATTATATACCACTGCCATAAGTGTGAGTGAGATAAAAAATTATACCACCCGTACCCAGTGTGAACACTAACATCTTGACATGCATATAGTCTTTTTGAGAAACAAAAATATGTGGCTCTTGTTATAGACCTTCCTCAGCAGCTTGTAATATGTATATAGTTTTAAAAACAGGCAATATATTAAATTAATTTAAGTAAAAAACATTTTAATAATATAAAAACTATATATAATTAATATATAAAGACCACAGATAAAAGTAAAAATGACGGCACTCAAGTGTACATTTAAGATCTGTTAACATATCCATGCTTGGTACAGATGTATTAATTTATAAACATTTTTTGTAGTCCAACAAGAATACATACTTTTATAAAGAAACTCATTGTAAATTCTTGAAAAACTCATCAAAGAGTATTTAAAAAATATAAATATATTAGAGAAGTTGGCAGAGATGCTAAAGAGTGCTCTTAATCCTAAAAAAATCAGTATTTTTGAAAAGAAAACGAAATTTGCTCAGAAAAGTGTGGCATAAAAACAAAATGTAATTTTTTGTACATTTATTAACAAATAATAGCATAACTCATGACTGATTATGTTAATATGTGCACAAAATAAGAATTTCTATTATATTTAAATAAATCATCAAATTTGAAAATATCACATTAAATAGTGCTAATGTAGATTAAAAATTTAAATATATTTAGGTTTCGATAGTGTGTTTAGGAATAATGTTTTATGTTAAGGCGCGAATGTCACAAAATGGCGGCAAACCATGACAAGCTTAAAAAAATTAGAAATATTTAATTATTATAAATAAACATATATCGGATATATTTATATGTAAAGTATATTTATTTTTTAAGATAAAATTAAACAAATTAGAAAAAAAATATGATTAAAATTGGGTATAATTTACAAGAAACTTATTTAATTTCTACTGCCATATTAAATTATCGTTTGAAGGTTTACTTTCTTTTTCTATCTCTTATAATGTATCAAATACTGATAATAAAGTCTTAAGATACATAAAGTGTAGAGTATTTTTGGAATGATGAAATATTTTGCATGTGAAATGGAACTCATTTGGAACTTTGGGTTTTGATTCGAAGACTCCAATTGGTCTGATGCCAATATCTACAAATATATTAAGTTAAAAGTAATTAACAGCATTCGGACTGTCTTATCAAAAACAAATCTCTTACAGTTTAATATTACTTAAGTGAGAACTTAAATTTGAAATTATTTTGTCTGTTATGAATAGAGATATAGACATTTATTTATATTAGTAGACAAATTGGTAAATGAATTAAATAAAATTTTATATAATACTCAAAATGTATCCCTTGATTAAAAAACTTGTTATGTATTCTGTATTGAATAATTGTATTTTCTTTACACATTAAAAATTCATGTTTCATGGACTGCATTCAAAAAATTGTCAGTAATGGCGTCATTTCCGAATTATGCATGATGTTAAAATGGCGCCTATCTGGACTGCGGTATACAGTTAAGGTTACTTATATTTGAGTGTGAAAAGGTTATGCAACTTGACGCAAATTGCAATTAATGCATACAAATATATTTCAACATTTGAAAATTGAGAAATACATAAAATTGGATTGGATTATTAATGTAAAGAAAATGAGAAGAGATTTTAATTATTTAGAGACAAGAAAGGACAGACGGAAGAAATTAGTGAGGACCCTTAAGCACTAAATTCTTTAAGCGCTAAATTCTTTTTTATTAAGGAGTTAAAAGTAAATATATTTTCATTAATGGGTATGGTTCTCAAAGATAAATACAATTTATATATTTTCACATGTTTGTACTGATGGTAGCAAAGTAGAACAAGACATTGATAAAATTTCATTTTCTAGAATACATGTGTCAATTTTCTGTCATTTAATGGGTTCCAGTTATGTAAAATTTTCTGTGCAGCATTATGATAGAGTTTAATATTATTTTAGTTTCATTGTTAAATAGTAGTTTTTATTAAATAATGTATTTTTATACTCTCATATAAATTTGCTTTGATTTTATATACTATTAAAAATATGTGAAATTATTAGTACTGGTATATTTTGTTTAAGTTCATTAAAAAATTTGCAATAAAATTGTTTTTATCTACATTGTTGCCATCAAAGTATAAACTGGAACAATGAAATGAATTATTTCATTTAACTTTATATTCGAGTCTATGTTTGATTACCGTCCATGCACTCTCTAAGTGACACTCTCTTTAGAGTGAAACACACAAGTGTTGCATGTCCATTGCATGTGACAACAAGTCTTAGTGATTGAGATATATATATGTATACCGGCCTAAGTGTTTGGTTTTTATGTGAGTTGTAAATAATGTCTTATCGAATGCCATGTGTCATTCGGTTTTGTTTTCGGAGTTTTTGGCCATTGTGGTTGTTTTTAATGAATAAATATATTTTTAATTTGTTGGTGTGTATTAATTAATAATTATTGATTTATGATCAAGGGTTTATTTTGACATAAATGTGTGTGTATGTCAATTTTTCATCTTCACTGATTAAAATATTAAAAATACATAGGATTAGATGCAGATGCTTAATCCAAATCAATTTCCTATTAAGTTGATGTTCCTCTCATAAGGTTCACTAGTAATTAAGATTATATGCATTATGATTAAAAACTGCAACATACCACTTAAACGAAAAATGGTACTACACCTAAAAGTAACTGCATGGTATATCTGCAACATAAGATTTCTTAACAAATAAATATAAAATTTATGTATATATATTTTTTTATTTTCACTGCATTGTAGTGTACTTTTCTGCAAATATATATATTTTTAAAGTTAGAGTAAAAGTCATGCATTTAAGGGTTAAGTATGAAAAATGATAGAAATTAAAAAAAAAACAACGTATTATCCGCTAAAGTTTTTGTTTTCTTAAAAAAGCTACGTCCACTGACATAGTGGACAGACGCAGGAGGCCGATGTCTTACGAATTAAATTTCGAATTATTTTTCGAAATATAAAATAATAACGATATTATCATAATAAATACATGTAATTAGATAATTTTAAACATTAAGAATTTATCAAAGGATTAACATAACGGCCAGATTCGTGTGGATAATAAGGTAAGTTTACAAACAATATACCAAATATCGGCCGTCGGAGCCCGATTGACGTATTTCGAGGTAATCGATCAAAGCTTACAATGCAATTAATACGCGCAGATAAGTTATCACACGTATACTTTAATTATTTTTCTTGTAGACTTAATATTAAATTATTTGTAGATTAGTTGAAGTAATTTTTAATGCTTGCACTTTGGAAATCCCTCAAAACGTCAACTTCGAACTAACCCCAGATAACTGTTAAATAAATCTGTCATTCTTTAAATTATTGCCACAGAAAATAAATAAATGAATTTTATGCACAAATCTTTTTTTCTAACTTTAATACTACCATTAGTAATCTTTTAAGCGTCAGACAAAAATTTATACTGTAATGGTCTGATTTTGAAAGGAGATAGCAGTTTTTGTCAAGTAATATATTCAATATGACAGCTCCATTCAACTTTAAAGAATCGTGTTGAAAATAAAAGTATGATGCATACGATTTTTTTAAAAGTAATTTTGATAGGCATGGCTGAAACCTTTGATAAGGCTTTGACCTGACTTTGATTTATGGGACACCTTGTGTACATATCAAACCGAAGTATTCTTAATACTACTCTACATCTCATTACTCTGACAAATGAAACATTACCTTAGCCTTCAGAAGCTGGTAGTATTTTAACATTTCTTACCGACACAGGTTATTAAAGTCAAAATATCTTTTTTTAAGTAGGCATAAACAAGCAATTTTGAGTTGTCGATTAATTTAGCACTATAAGCAGTAAAGTTGCCACCGGCCGGGAACGCTGATCAGTTGAAGAGTCGGACAAAAACTGAAAAGTTGTTCTTTTAAATGAATTTTAACAATTTGTTATATGTAAATTATAATATCTACCATGTAAATGAGTTAACAAACCAAGTTCCACACATTTCGATCAACTTAACACTTTTGAATGCCATGATTTATATAATAATATACTTTATTTAATTTTAGATTTAAAGTTGTTGGTCTTGAATATCTTATAGATTTTTAAAATTTTTGAAGACGAAACATATATTAATATAATTTTTTTTAATAAGCTTGTATGGGATTCTTCCTAGGGCTGATAGATCTTGGAGGTTATAACAAAACGAAGTCCAAAGCAGAAATGTTTATATTCATCAAGCTTAGTCCATATTTATACCAATTTAAAACTATGAAAACAATGATTATTCAAGATAAATCGTAAGCCAATCACAAGTAAAGAAATATCGTAGCGCGCTCTCTTTCGCGCGATGTATATAAAGAATTATATTTCTGTGGAATTCCCCTTTTCGATATGCCGCTGAGGATGACGTAACTACTTTTAATATGAATAGTATTGTATCAGCTCTATGTTTATGTTTTTTTCTTTTAAATGATTGGAATCGTTGTTTTAAAGAAGATATACTTTTAATTAGAAGGTTAGAAAAATGATTAGAAAAAGGTTACCAGTATCTTAAAGAAAATCGAAGATATATACATATATTGCCTGTAAATACGGAAATGTTCTTCTACTTTTTTTTTGTCGACGTACGCCCACTGCAAGACACGGGCATGCTCCAAAGATCATTCAGACGAGCTATTCCTCGAGCTACCTCGGTGATGGCTCTTCTGCGGATCTCCTATTTTCTGATTCAATCTCGCAGCGACACTGGATGACCTTAGGAATTCCTACACGGCCCGTTGTAAGTGACCATTCATTTTAGTTAAAAACCATAATTAATTAAATACAAACTCATGTTTTATTATCTGTTATAACTCATTTAATGTGATATATATCAGTAAACTTATTACTATAAATTATTCCTAGCTTCATTGTGTTATTTAATCTGTTCCCGCTGGAGACGCGGCCACCGTTGCGAGAGGATTGTGGAGGTCGGGTAGAGGTCAGTCTTCGTCGGCGACGGTGACGTCATCGTCGGAAAGTTCGTCAGCAGAATGCGGACTGTCGACATCCGCTGCGTCAGGTGCAGACCGACGCCATTTTGCGCGTCGATTTTGGAACCATGTCTTCACCTGTCAATATAATAAGAGAGCTACAGAGAATATGTTAGGACAATACGTCATCATGATTGCAAATCTGTCCTTCGGGACTTCCACAGCTGGACAAGAGCCTCCTCAAAGATTTGTAATAGGACTAGTCGGAAATAGCCTGCATCTCATGTCTTCCGACGACCCTAATATAATCATGATATATTTCTTACTTAAGATTCACCAGCAGTACACGAAAGGTAAAAGTACATTAAAAGTATTTAAAATTTATTAAAAGTAAATGTGAATAAAGGTTTAGTTATGTGTTCCTTTATAGGTGACACTACATTAAAATTTACTATGTACAACGTTGTAGAAAGATCAGATCACATCACGTAAAAGAAAATAAAAAAAATGATCGCACGTAAGAGGAAACATCTGGATTACGACTTTAGACACCAAAAGAAATCTTAATTTAAAAATATTTCCTCCGACGCGTAATCTTCTTCAAGGCTGTGTTCAAAATATTTAAAATTTTAAATCTGTCATGGATGCAGTGAATTATTAAGATGGTTTCTAAAGACTCTATAAGAGTTGCCAAAGATATATACTCATATAAATATTATATTCTTGTCTATATACATAGGAATACTAATAATTATAAAAAATAGAGATGTGTATGATTATATTTTAACAGTAGAATTAAAGAAAAGTCTTTCATTATGACATTGATTTACTCCAGTTTCAGTGTACATTTACGTCGCTTGCAGGGTATGTCAAGGTCAATACTTAAAGTCAAAACTTACTTAAAGTTAACGAGGTATTCGGATTTTTTTCTTAGACCGAGTTTAAGTTACATCGTAAATAGTTGACAGAACTTTGTAGTTTCGCCTGGCGTCAACAGATGGCGCTAGTAGTTTCCCCGTATAAAAGGGACACCGTCCGGCAAAATTGACATTAATAAAGAAGAATCGACAACGAGAAGACGTACTATTAAAACAGTTACGTAATCATTAAGTATAAACTAGATAATTAGGCTTAGGGTTGTCGATAATAGGTTTATGCATGGTGGTAAACATTATAAGAAAGAGATAGAAATGGAATTTATTTTTAATTGTGATTATTGTCAGATTTGATTGTCGAAATAGAATGGGCTAGAGGTAGGTGGAACTAACCTGCCGATCGCTGAGCCTCAGTGAAGCAGCCAGGGCGCGTCTCTCGTCGGGACTGAGGTATTTGCTGGCGCCGAACCTGCGCTCTAGTGCTCCGGTCTGCGCTGCACTGAACCGCACTTGTCCACCTTTCCGTCTCCCCCCCACGCCCCACCATGGACTGCAGCAGGTCGTCGTTACTGCGAACATTGGCGACCTATTTATCTTTATATCAATACCTTTGCTTAACATTCTTTTCTCTAATTCTTAGTTTCAGACCTTATGTAGTTGTCATTTCAGTCGCCCATTGCAGAGAATGGGCATCTCTCATGGATATCAATGTACCTATACCATAATCACCACACTTGGCAAGCGGGTTGACAATTGCAGTGTAATATTGTGGTACGTAGAGGGCGCTGCTATCTATTTTCTAAAAACTTCTTTTGTGAGCAGTGGCAATCCTATATAATTAATGCGCAAAGTGTGAATTATATAAGATTGTATCCTACGATCGCAAGTCTCAGTCCTTTACCACATAGCTCTCTGTGTAATAATTATTATAAATTGTATTTACATTAATATATCGTTATCCTTTCGATCATAGAAGTTTGTAGTTATTATCGAAGTAATGTTAATGTTGTTTATAAAAAAATGTATTATGATAGTTCCAGCAGTAGGATATTCACTGCTGGACCTCTCTCATAGATCTGCAACAGAACTGGTTAGAAGTGGCTTCCACTCAGGGTCTTCCGACGTCCTTAGTACTTGGTTCAATGACATATTTTTATTTAATTATAATGTCTTGTAACAATGATTAGTTTAAATAAATATCAGGCGGACAGTCGGCACAGTTGTTTGAAATAATATGTACACTAAAGATTTGTAAAATAACACTGATATGAAATGTAAAAAAAATAACTATTGATACACTGCAAATGAATCACGTTTAGTTCCATGGGTGTAACAAGCAATTGTAGATATATCTGTCGCCGATAAGAAATAAAAAGTAATTTTGGATCGTACATTTTTATCAATCGATTAGTTGATAAGGCATATTAAGTGTAATTTACAATTAGGACAGTCTCTGCGTGTTCCGATATCGATAATAAAAAAACACTTTGGACGATGGCTGTATCTATCGGCGACTACGGCGAAACAGTTTAAAAAAAATAATTCTAACCTAAATTATTTTCTTATTTTTAACAACACTGTCAAATTGTTTATTCATGATTAAAAATATAGGTTTTGATGAATTTGCGCCTAGAAGCATTCTTCAAAATGGAGGACGGAGACGTTACGAAAATAGTTAGACATAACAATTAATTTAGACATACAAACATTTCAGTCTAGATTATAAAAGAAATAAAACTAATAAAATATTTCTATACAATAAGCTGTTTATTTTTAAATACTTATCAAATATGGAATATTGCATTATAATGTAGCTATAAGTTCATGAAATATTTAATGGAACCAGGCATTACTTCGCGGAAGTCCATCCTAAGTAAGAAAAGGACCAATATTTAGCCACTTCCGCACATGCAGTGATAGTCGTGCAATGAAATGCACCGCCCGCCAGCCCGCTGATAAATGCGCATGCGGCAAACAATGACAATTTGACTCTGTGTTTGGCACTAATCGGTGTAATATAGCTGAAGATGCCCCGTGGAGGGGTGAAACACGTGTTGAGTGATATGGTGGTGGCGGTTGTGTGATTCGCATTGTTGTCGCTATCGTCTGATGTCTTCTCTAGAGGTATCTTTATTATTAGGCTTAATAAATAACACTCGGAGAGTAATGGAGAGAGCTATGCTCAAAGTTTCGCAACGAGATCAAGTCAGAAGGAGATCCGCAAAAGAACCAAGATCACCGACGTAGATGGAAGAATCATCTACAGTGGCGACCGTGGGCGTGGGCAGGCTCCCACTAGGTGGACGACATAGTTAAGGTCGTGGGAAGTCGCTGGATGCCGGCAGCGCAGAACCTGTCATCGTGGCCAGATTTTTGAAGAAAGAATATGCCTTTCAGAGGGCATCTATTGACTGAAAATAATATGGAGTAAATTATAATTTGATTTGTATTTATGTGTAAAATAAATAATATTATTAGACATAATTTTTTTATTATTATTATATTTTGTGCAATTTGTATATACTCATTGCATTTGGCATTGGTTTTATCTTTGCCTATAATAAAACGAATAAAAAAAATTAAATTCTACTATTGTTTATATCCATGAAAATTGGAGAAAACATCGCAATCTTTATCAAAACTATTTTAGTACACGGATTAGCGCAACGAATGAGTATTATCAAATTATAATTAATCAATTAAAGCTATCGCCTGTTCACTGTATGGGCTTTACATGTTTTTATGTACGTAATGATACCATAACAAATATTTAGATATAGAAACACTTTTGCATTCGTTTCGTAAATTTGAGATGTGTAATTATGGCAATATTAAAAATCGTTCTTTTTGACAACCTAATGTCAATGTCAAATCTATTATTAAAACGTTCTTTATTGTACGATAAGGCTCAGTGAAAAAAAAAAGGATAATAAGAAGTAAAAATAGCGATATTATCGCAAATAGCCATTTTTTACAATCAACTTTTGGATAGACCTATTCACCAAGGAAAATAGATAAATAACAATATAGATAAATTGTGAATTGGTATTTTATCTGTATTGCTTATGTATTATTGTACCTATTATAATTATATATATATTATAAGTAGTCTGTATTTTATATGTATATCTATATCTAGTGAAAATTGTTTCACTAGTATTTTAAAACTGGTAGAGATTTAGCTTTTCTTATCAGTACACGCAACGTATTCCAAAAGCGTGCACTCATATATAATTAGATATTTATGAGTGCACGCACTATTATTGTACTAAAAATTGTGTATGGTGAAAGACGTCAAAAAAAAGTTCCTTCAAATACCTTTTTATGTAAAAAATTACGAGATAATCTTTATAATCACCATCTAAAACGACAACGACGTGACATTATCTTTGGCAGTAAAATTGTAGCCCATATATTCTCAATGTTAATTTATTTATGAAACTGTCACAGACTAGCTATTTCTTTCCTTTACACGCTACGGAATCTTCTCAGCAAATTGATCGTATCGTGTATATATGATTTTGGCAATAAAGTGAGGAATTTATACACTATGCCATGTATCTGAAGCTAAAAAAGAATTTTGACAGATGTCAATTATGTCAATATCTGTCATTGCTGCCGAAGCTAAGTTTTCTTGAAAAAAAAAAAAATAATGCGGCGATAATTTTTTTTAAATACCACGAAAAACAGTCATGGAAAATTATTTATATGTCTGTTGTTGTTGACATGTTGATATTTCTGTACTTTACAAAATGCTATTTAAATGCAGCTGATTGTTTTTAGCAATATTCTAAATTTTCCTTTTGATTTGATGAATCGATTAAATAAACGATTTAAAAAATAATCTTTAGATTCTTTTTCAAAGATTAATTATTAACTAAACTTTGAACTTAACTATTTATTATTATTTAATTATTATTAATAGTTAAACTCCATATTTTGTCTGAGTTTTTAATTCAGCAATTCCACAAATGCGTATTTATTTACTGGTCAAAAAATGTCGGGAAATTGTTTCTACTTTGACAGTTGTGAATTGTTATCGAAGTACGTACGTATATATGACATTAACAAGCTGTAATGATTATTTTATTTCGTAATAGCACAATTGTTTTAAAAATAATGAACTTTTAACTCCAAGAGACAGTCTCCTAAACATTATTCAATTAGAATAGACAGGGGGAAGAGGTTTAGGAATATTTTTAAACAATTTTAATAAAGCGTCTGTGCTTCATTTCTTTGTACTCTATTTTTTACAAAGGTCTTCTGGAACAATGTAAGTGCAATTTCTAACGATGAATTCTGTATCTAGTTTACAGATTTTTACTTGAAGGATATAACAAGAAAATGCCGAATGAGTGATGTAAGTTTGACTTTAAAAGTTTTACCGATATGGTATCAAGAAAATCTCTCGTCTTGATCGTGGGATATCTAAGCGTGTTATCATTGTTGGAGGGGTGTAGGGGATGTTGAAAAATAGAGCAGATTATGATAAATCTACTCCCTGATTCGTCAATCTACTCGAATCATATTTTTATCTTCACTATAATGGAATCCTCAAGGAAAGCGAAGACGTAGCTGCCCAAAGCAAACCTGGCGGCGGACGATCTTTGCAGAAATGAAGGGCAGTTGGAATGACGTGGAGTGAAGTAAAGCGCGAAGCTCAAGACCACTCGGGATGGATTTACTGTGGATGCCCTCTGCCCCATCTTGGGGAAATAGGAATAAATGATGATGATGATATTTTTCATTTAAAGCTTGTTAATTTCCTTAACAGCAGTTGAAGAACGATCACTTGTTTCTTCATCCCACAAATTAACATTTAAGCTATGTCGTTTGTTTTAGAAGAGCGCCTTGTTCATAAAGTACTTGTTGATTGAACGTTTATGTTTCAAATCGGATTGGAAGTCGTCGCATGACATTATTTCCGACACTGTTATGTTTTTTATAACACGCGATATTTTCGTAATAGGGATAAAAATTTTTTGTGGGAAATATAAATTCGGAACTCATTTGATATATGGACCAATTATTAACCTATTTTTGTATCGAAAATTTGTACTTATATAGTGAAAAAGTGTTCAGAATTAGATTTTTTTATAACAATTACGACGTTACGTTTTTAAACATCATCTAAAAATTATACTTCATTAGTTGGCTGTAAATTCGCGCCATTTTTAATTGGTGACATTATCTTAGACAGATTGTAGGCCATTTACTCTCAATGACAATTCGTTTAGGAAACTGTCACATGTGCCACATTTGTTTTTTTTTTGTTACAACGCTACAGAATCTTAGCTAATTGCTTGCTTCGTATGTATGATTAAATTGGACTCGAAGTCGTAAAAAATCATCCAATCCGATGCCGTTTTGTTTTTTATTACACGTCATAGTTTTGTAATGGTGATAAAAAAAATGTTTGAGGGAAATTTAAATTTTGAACAAAAATATTTCGATTTTTAAAACGAGAATTTTTATTCATACGCGATAAAGTTTCTACTCAAAAGTTTCTGAGTAACTTGATCTAATTATCGTTAGTCTATTTTAGTTTGTCGTCATGTTGAGTATGTAGTATGTGACTAGCATAGTCTTAGGTTGTCAGATTGAACCTATCAATTATACTGACATGAGATAAAAGCAACCATGCATTTATGGCAACTTCACATATAATTCGCGTGATTTCAACGCCGATAGCGGTGATTACATCAAATTATTGATTTTATTTATCTTAATAATTTAATTATTGATTGTGCGCGCAAATCTTTTTATCGGTTTTATTGAATTTGTACATTCCATTGTTTATGTGTGTAACATTCTATGCTTGTGTGCGAATTGATTATGATAATTCTTGTATAGATAAGGATTCTTAATTTATATTGGATTAGATTATGTACGAAATATTAAGGATGGGATTGTGGTAATCGCTTGATATTGTTAATCCGACTACTTTAAGCTTGTTGCTTCCAATGTTTTTTAGTTGGACGGTTCTCGGGGCTGACGATACGCGGGTCGTCAGCCCCGATGAGGTTTAGTGAAGCCGCCTTGCTGATCACATTTACCGCAAATATTGCTCTTCCTACCTAACTAAACTTTAAATATTGTTTACTAGTAGTTTAGTTTTAGATAAACTTCTCTCTGCACAATTCATTCTCAATACAACGCAGGTCAGATGCCGTTCGAGTCCAAGGTCTTTAAGGTTTCAGTTTTGTTCTTCTTTAGCATCGCATCTTATATTTCTAGCGTCTTAATTTCATAGATGGTTTACATTTGGAAAGAGTATATAAATATTAAAAATGGGTGTTTTAAAAATGATATGATATATTTCCTGCAGATGTAATCATAAGTGATTTTTTTTTCAACAAAACCAATTATAGTCCTTACACGTACATTTAATTATAATGTGATTCTCTTTAATTGGATATAATATTGTGATTAATTAGTAAATTTGTTTATAAAATGTAAAATAAATTTAATCCCCCTTAAAGTAATCCACGTTTGATAAAACGCACTTTTGTCAACGCTTTTTTCAGTCCTCCAAAACAGTCAGATTTGTTTTTTTTCCGGTATAGCTTTCAAGATCTTCGAATCGGTTTTTATCTCCTCTATCGTATCAAAACGGCGTCGCCGCATTGTCTCTTTGGGTTTGCTGTATAGCCAGAAGTCACACAGAGTCAAATAAGACGAATACGGAACTATATAAATAACGAAAAACAGATGATAAAATTGAGCGACGGAGTTTTTAACACAAAATATCTTTCAAAATGGTTTGGGCTAAGCCAAATGATATTTAAACTTTTGATATACAGACACCTGGCAAAGGAATTATCTTTAATTGATTCAATGTTTCTACTTCTCTGTATTTCTTTTCAATTATTTTATTAGAACCAACTTCTCAACATTATAGAGAACGTTTAGTGAACCCGCCTTGCAATGCATTGCCGATCACATTTGTCGGCTAGATTCTTCTAACTAATCAAATTAAAAATAATCTTGCCTATGATGCTTTAAAAGCTTGTTCTAAAAATAAGCGAATGTACTCTTATGACAGGCTTGTCCTTCAGCTGGTTATAGAGAGCTTTCTTTGTTATATCTCTCGTTTCTAAGTCAACTGCGTACAAATGCAATTTAAATCTATTGTTCATATGTGTTATGTGACTTTTAAGTATAATTGTTAGGTTTATTAAGTCATTGGGTCCGAAAGCTTCTTGAGTGGTAACCATGAGATTACATAAAAGATGAACGTACATACGATTAATATCATACTGTCGTCACGTGACACATTATGTCAAAGTATTGAGTTTTTGGAAGGCGTTTAACAAAGTTTATACTTAAGAATAAACATATATGTGTCTATGAAGAATGAATGGAGAAGCAAGGCGAAGAATAAAGTAGTTTGAATTGAGCTATAGGGGGCGTTTGCCCAGTTCAAGGTTCCGAAGACAGAGTGACATTTGAAGAAGCTGTGTTATTTATGAGGGGGAGTTAGACGCGGCATGGGTGACCATCACTAGATGAACAACTGACATAGTGGAGGTCGCGGGAAATCGCTGGGGAGGCCTTCACCTATATATGGTGATGATGAAGTGACAGTTGTATAGCAGAACGATTGTGAATTGTTTTTTATAGTAATTTGAAATTTAATACGTAATGATGTAACAGGCTATAACCTGGTCATTTATAGGACGTAACAGTAATCGATTTTATAGATTATAGAATGTGCAAGTGTTATAATTTGTTTGTCGCGTTAGATAGTGTTATCTTTGGTGCTCTTGCGTGACAGGATTTCCAATTGATTGTAACCTGAATTAATGTAGTTTATTGTTGACTTAAAAAATAATGTATCTAGGATTTAAGAGGTTTAATCCTTAATAGCCTAGAGTTTCAATTTTGATACCAATCTTTTATACCGAATGTTCACATTACTATAAGTTTTTTTTATAGGTTGGCTGTACGAATTTTACTGTTGTATAATATTCTTTCCAACGAAATTTAAAAAAAAATCTATTTTTCCCTTCATCTAGACCCTCAAGCAAACACAGTAATATTAAAAAAAATCACTTTCGTAAATCAGGCTATTAAGGGTTAAATAGCGCCTCGTGTACGGTGATTTTTTGTAGCGATGCAGTATCGCGACGGGGAGAAGACGAAGGTTAGTCGCGTTTGCGTCGCGACAAAAGTGCGACAGTAGCTAGTGAACGCGACAGCGCCGCTACTAAGTCGTCGTAGGCGAGTGTCCTGTATATCAAATTCTAATTGTAAATATCTAGGGACTTCTATGTCCACCAGTGGACATTCTGTGACTGAAATGATAACGATGATTGTTTTAAGTTTATCTTCACATAGACGTAAAGTTATGTTTTTAATCTTGTACCTTTCTCAATTTATTACGCATAACAAAGTGCTTCTATAGAATTTTAAGGAAAATATCTAAACATTTTCAGGTGTTAATTAAAATCAAGTGATATAGATTTTCTTGTTTTGTTATTTTGTAAAACAAATATATAGTGTATGTATGTATTAAATAATAGCTGTTTCCTGCCTGCTTGACGAACATAATAAACGTGTAACTAAACATCCATGTGAGTAAAAGTTTATAACATCCTAACTGAACTTCATTCGACAAAAAAATATTTCAACCAAATTTTAAATCTTTATGACTTATGTTTCCAGAAATGTCGTGACGAGTATATATAAAATTAATAAAACTAATATATAAAATTCTCGTGTCACAGTGTGTGATTGAACTCCTCCGAAACGGCTCGACCGATTTTCGTAAATCTTAGTGCGCATATCGGCTAGGCTGGAGAATTGGACAACATCTTTTTTTCATCCCCCTAAATGTTAAGGGTGGTACACCCCTAATTTTTTTAATTTTTTAGACAATTTTTTTTATTTATTTTTTTATGATATAGCATACAAAAATATATACAACCCTAAATTTTCACACGTCTATGATCAACCCTTATTTTTAATAAAAAACTTTTTTTTTTCGTTTTCGGGATCAGCTAGTATATATATATATATATATATATATATATATGATTATATATGATTCACTCCCACATATATATATATATATATATATATATATATATATATATATATATATATATATGTGGGAGTGAATCACGCAGGCGAATAATAGATGTAAATCTTTTTTCAAACTCTTTAATTTTTTCACGTCTTACATAGTTGACATCAACCGCCCCACCGCCATCTTACCCGAGAATGCCATAATCCATTCCTACTCTTCATTCATTCATCAATCAATCGCTCACTTCCTTTTCTCTTACGTTCCGTTCCCACATATATATGTAACATCATTATCATTTCAGACCAAGATGTTCACCGCTTGACGTAGACGAGAGGCCAAAGATCTTCAATAGGCTGGTTGTAAGCGGTCTGCATTCAGTTCCGAGCAGTAATAGCCGAGCGGTAGAGAACTAAGACTTGCGATCTCAGGTCTCTGGTTTGATTTCCGCGATACGACTTATATAAATAACACTTTGTGTGTTAAATATAGGATTGCATTGCTATGCCTGCATAAGTTTTCACAGGATTGACAGCAGCGTCCCCTGCGTACAAACATGGCGATTATGGTATATCCCCCCTATAGATATAGTGAGGTATATAGGATGATACAAAATTCTCTTATTGATCGTGATAAGAAGTATAGCGTTCACAATAACAGATCAATAATGATTATTCCTAATGTCTGTAATTACGTGGCCTTCGTGTAATTAAATAAGATAAGGATAGTGTTCATTCTTAAATTTTAATTGATAAAATTTATTTATACACCACCTACGTACTTTCGTACTGTAAAAAGTTATTGGCCTATAGCAGGGCTTCTTAAACTTTTGTCATTCACGACCCCATTTACGACCCCATACAAATATAAATAAAAATATTTTTTGACGATTTATTTACTAGCACTACTAACAATATACATATACATATGAAAATATATGGTTTTAGAATTCGTTTTGAAACTTACAAAAATCTAAAATTGCACAAAAAATTATAAAATTGTATTTATATTGTTTTTAACCATTCAACAAATGTCAAGTCTACTGCATTTCGCCAATTCTAGTGAAATAGTGTTATAAAATGGTATATATAAATATTTGACATTGAAATCCCTCGACACCAGAATTTTGCCACCCATAGTTTAAGAAGCCCTGGCCTATAGCATTACGATAGAAAAGATAGATAAATAATTCCTATATCGGAATGATCGCTGGAAACGTTGAGGTATTGGAAGTCTATAGGGGAGGGTGGAGGGGGCTATCTTTAGCTATTGACGTTCTATGGTTAAATAGATGATTGTTGATAAACTTTAAGTTTAATTTTTAAAAATAAACAATTTCTTGTCACAGTGATAGCAAGGAATAGGTGATTTAAATTCTCTTTTTTTTTTGCTGTTTCCTTCAAAACTTTTATTTTTTTTCCAATTGCAATATCTATCCATAAATATATTTCCCGTGGCGAAACGAAAATATGTTTTCTCCAGGGCAGCGCTTAGCAACAATATGGCGATAAATTTTTATCTACATATATTTTGAATTTGTTTTGGATATTATTTATACATACTTGTCTAATATCAAAATAAGTGACCATTAATATTACGGTGTTCATTCTTTTAGATCACGGTTTGTGGGATATGTTCTAATTTTGATTTTATTTTGGAATTTTGTAAATATAAATTATACACAGCATAATTATTGCAATTTGTATAAATCGTCTATCTTTTTATGTATATCCGCTTTTATTATGATAAATACTCGTTAAAATGATATTACATTATAATGTATTTTTAGGTTATAGTACAGTTTGTTTTTTATTTAGAAAAGTTATTATAAAAAAAAGATTTAGTTTATTGTGGGCTTTTCTCAGACCGTGGCGAAATTGAAAACCACGTAGCCAAGTATTGTAAGTTGCGATATATCAGTGCTAGTTTTTTCAGCAATTTAGGTTTTTCTAGCATTCTTCTCCAATGAGATTGAAAGATATCATCAAAACTGTCACTAATCAACTGTGAAACCGAGTCACCAGGTCACCAAAACCAATCGGAACATGGCTACGACCACGACAAGTGTACACATATGAGAAGAAAATCAATATTTTTCAGTCCATCTTGAATGTCTTCGTCTAAGAGACCGAAGCTTTCGTATATTTCTCTACGAGATTCACCCAACGCAGTTTCCTTTCAATGCCTTTCGTCTGGCATGAATCTGTGTCGCATTGCCTATGTACTTGGATATTTGTTAACACGCTAAATAGCACGTTATATAGCACGCTATATAACACGCTATATAGCACGCTATATAACACGCTATGTACCACGCTGTGTAACACGCTATTCTAAACAAGCTATAAAGTTTTTGTTACCATAAAGCATAGGTCCCAAACGGCTATCGTCCTTTATTAGGTGTTGGTGTTTTTAGTAGGATTATTATCGAATTCATACAATCTTGATACACATCTGTTTTTAAAAAAAATACATTTTATCTAGCCGTCTAAAATGATTACCTTATTTGGAGCGTAAATAAGAATTGAAACATTTAAGACGGTATATATATGTGAGAATTTGCGAGAAAAATAGCAAATATAACATTTTTCTTACATCATACAAATCACAGAGTATATATAAATATAGGACAGGAAATATTGATATAATTATTATATTTATATATTTAAAAGCGAATGAAGACGAAAAAAATTAAAAATATGTAATAACATTATTACTGAAGTCTTGCAGTGTTCGAAATTGAAAAAAGACTATTTTAATAATACTTGTTTACATTTAAGTGATCAAATAAATATAATATGTGATCACTCTGAAAAATTTTGTTTATTTATTTTTATTTATTGAATTGCAACCTTTGTACATGTGAATTCTTTCGTACTAGCTAATTTGATAACATAATTATAATTGAAATTTTAAATATAGAGTAATCTCACCTCTGTCAAATCCGTAGGTAGGCTGAACACTGTAAGGATGCGGTACGAGCCTGCCGGCCAGCTGACTGCGCAGGATCTGATCAGAATTCATCACCGGCTCACTGTAGTAGTTAAACGGATGCTTCGCTTCCAACGGGTAATTCCCCTTTACTCTATACGGCGTCCAGGGGATTCCCGCTTTGATCGGCATCGGGTAAACCGGAAACGCGCTCCTCGCATCTCCATTTATTTTTGTTATATCCGCTTCCGCTTGTCTTTCTGTTACGTTTAACCTCGGCTCGACTGGTTGCGGTTTAGATTTACACGTGAGCGGTTCCTTCGGTTCGTTGCTGAGGTTCCTGTGTGGTTTCTTCGCGTCCTTGAGGATGTCCTCTATGAGGAACGACTTCTTGTGCCTGCAAGCGCACATGCCGACGGCCGGTTTGATACTGCCGAATTCGTTATCAGGGTTATCAGTGCGCGCTCGGTAATTGATATAGGCGGAGCGGACACGCCTAATCGTCCGGAGATAGTGAACCACTTTGCAGCGTGCTTTTTAAAGGCATGACAGCGGGATTAGCACCAACGACAGACTGATAGCTCGCCACCATTGGAATGACACGCTTGTTTTTCTGAATCAGTATCGATTTATCTTCATTATCATCTATTATCTTCATTTTACGATCAACTAGGGACATCTGCGTCTTCTCTTGTTCTTGTCCTCTCCGTGTGCCTCGGTCTTCTGCTTTTCTGGTGTCTTTGAAAAGAGTCATGATATCCACATCACCTTTTCCCTCGTCCCTATTACCCATTTCCCGCCAAGGATTATGTGATTTAAGGTGTTACTATAAGATGAAGTTGAAAGAGCTTAAGGAAGATCACCAAGATGCAGTTGCAAAAGCGTGCGGCGTGCTTTACCGGGCCATCCATAAAACTTTTCAAAAATAGGAAAGCTTGGAGAAAAATGGTAGGGTCACGAGGAAACAGCTATGAAGAAGAATGAAACAAAAGCGTTCACATAATTAGTACGTCTAGCGTGTTGTGTTTGTTCTGATCCAGATGTTCACGGGGTACGGGGGATACGTTGAATACTGGTTTAAACTGAAGGAGAATCTCTCGTGCACCTGTGACCCTGCGGTGGACCAGACTGTAGCGCACCTGATCACAGGTTGTCTCGTATTTGGTGCGCTAAGAACGGATTGCCAGAGTCGTTTTGCAACAAGGGGTCGAAGAAAAGAACCTCGCATCACTTATGGACAACGAAAAGAGTCGCGGGACCATTCTAGAATACTGCAGAAGGGTCATAGGAGAGCCAATTAAAAGGCAAAAGAAAAATAAAGTATATACTTAAATCTGTGATAAATGCATGCATCTGTGATACAGGTATACTACAGGAGTATTCTGGTAGGAAAGCGACGAAAGTGAGGTGATGAATGAAAGGATAAAGAAAAAATGAAAGGAACGAAAGTATTCATTCTAAATCCTATGAAGATAGATAATATGTGATAGCATCCAGTCCTTCATCTGTTACAGATTTTAAATCTATGTTTTTAATTGGTTTCTGGTCATGCTTAGTCTGGATCCCCAGACATGGAAGCTAATTTCCTCTTTCCCTTTTTTAATACAGGAACCATCCATAAGGATTGTCAACATAGGTCCTTAGTTCTTTTTTTATTATTAGAATCGATGTTCAACAGACATTAGCGTCCGTGCCTTTGTTTTACATTCACACTTATTATTTCAGATTTTTCTCTTGCTCACATTTTGCGTGTTACAGTGTTTACAAAGTCTCTTAATCTATTTTAACGACGCCCTAACAATGTCCAGTTTTTGAGATTACGTTTCGTGCGACCACTTCTACAACCCTACTCCATATTACCATCCTCAGGTTGTGCGCCAGTATCTGTGCGGCGGTTGCAGTATTGGCCACATCGATGAACTTTGCGATCGTATTTCGAGTCTCGTCCGTGCAATACACGCACGAGTTCGTGTGACGTGATATTGCTACCTCATCATGGACACTGTTATACAGCCCAAGGGTTGTTGTTTTTATTCTTAGACATCTTAAACTAAAGCAGGATCCAGGGGTTTTGTTATTGAGAATATAACAAAGCTAATAACATATACCGAGGCTGTTTCTTTTCGCAGGCTGCGTTTGAATGTTCAACTGAGCCTGACGAACTCAATTGCGAAGTAATATTATCATCAAAGCAATTCGCCTGCGTGGACCTGGAAACGTCGGTACAGAGTAATTAAGCGACAGAGGCTTTTCGGGATAATGCGGCGATTTTATTCTTTCGAATAGAATACAGATAAAAAATCGTATATTCAACATTGGAACTTTTTTTAATCTATTTTAATTTTGAATCTACTCTGCTTTACAAGGCATTATAGTTGTGGAGAAGAAGCATAAAGAAACTCCACAACAACACATTTTTTAATAAAGTTTAATACAGATTAATATATATACACTTTATCAGATATAGCCTATCAGATAAATCCAAATAATTAGGCGACGTCACTGCCAAGGATTTTTGTCATTTGAATTTTCGTTTATTGATTAATAAGCCAATTCCGTCAAATCAACTATTAATATGCATTTTAAACTTTGTAAATGGTACTCCAATGTTGTTTTATTATTGCGAAATTTTATTATAAAATCTTATTCCGTTATTTACAAACGAATAGAGACTTTTTCAGTCGAGACAGTTATTTTCTCACGGTGCTTTGTAAATACACTATGGATTTTTACCTATTTTTTGAGATATTGGGAAAATGTACATATAAGTGTGTATTTATACACAGTATTATCATATTTCTCTATTATATAGAAGTTACTATAGAGAAGAAACAACCCCAATTTTGCAATCTTCTATTTCAAAATTAGAATGATACTTTTACTAGACATGTTTATCTTCTGTGTCTTCCTTTAATATAATAGTAAGCTTTGTTCAGTCTTACTTCTTTATAGAAGAAATGGATTAGTTTTTATTATAGAAGCCTATATTTTGTCCCGAAACCGGGAAACAAGTTTTGATACAGACGAAAACAGGGTGTTTCAAGGTGATTTTTCTTAAAAAATAATGGTTGTCGCTAGTCATTTCGAAATCATTTTTTTCTTCTTCTTTTCAGTAGTTGGACGCCCACTTCAAGGAAGAGGTTTCCGTCAAAGATCGCTACGATGACCGGTGCTGTGCTGCCCGCATCTAGAGACATTCTGCGCTTTTTAAACGGTTTTATTTAGTTCGACCCGTACGGAATTTATTTGAATCAAAAATAGAAATTGAAATTTAAGCACCTTCCCGTTGTCAGATTGATCTGAAATTTGGTACACACATTTAATTTAGATGACAATACAATAAAATAAAATCAATAACATTATAAATCTAAGATGGCCGCCGATACAAAATGGCGGAATACCTATTTTTCCTTAACCCCCTCAATATGGGTATCAAATAAAAGGGCTACACTAGTAAAACACGATGATTATGTCAAAATTTAAAATTCAAGATGGACGCCGTTCCAATATGGCGGACTAGGTACATATTTTTCCACAACCACCACAATATGGGTATCAAAAAACCTTTTAACTTAAAAGTTTTTTAAATGTATTTATTATTATTCACCTAGTGGGGCGCTCACGCCGCGTCTACCGGCTTTTGATTGCCAATCGAGAAACTTTCGGCTCCAACGGCCATCGATTGCACGAACGATTTGCGTCTCCTACTGCCACTTGAGACGGACAATTGTTCGCGTTGCGTTAGTGATCTTAATTCTTCTGCGAATCTCCTTACTTCTGATTCCACTAGATGGTACTAGCCTACCCACTCCCTTTTTTCGTAATTATTTATATTACTCGAATATACAGGAAGTTGTTATAGATATGTGATAGTATGTTTAGTGTTAAAAGAGCGTATACTTATATATGATTAGTATATTATTTTGTCGTTCTTCGATGCTTAGTCGTATTCTCTCGGCAATAAATATGTGATCAAAGAGTTTGTTATACTATATAGCCGATGAACTGAATTATAATCAGCCAGTCATGGTAGTGTATCGGAACTTTTCGCCACAGCGCACGGAGATGTAAATGCTGTAAATGAATCTTGGTTGTTTACTCTGTGCCGCAGACTTGTGTCTACTCTAATGGATTCCTCTTGAAAAACAAAGGGGTGAATTCGCGAGCGCACCTTCTCTCCTGAATAGGGTGTCCATAATTTATCCGGGAATAATAACGAATTATATTTTTTTTCTAATTTAAATATTTACTAATGAAAAACTGTATTGAAATTAAAATGGTTTTGAATTGTACATAAAATAATGCTAAATATAATTAATGATACTTTTTTCTAGTATGATCTCTTTATGTAAGACCTCACATTATTTTTGTTTATATGCTATTCAGCTAATTGTTTACACAAATCTATAAACCAATAACTATACAGGTTGATTGGAAATAGATGTAAACAGATGAACTTTCTGAGCTGGTGGTAGTTTACTATTTGTAGGAGCTATATTACGTCATCGTCAGTGGATCGAATAGGGGAATCCCAACAATACATTGCATGAAAGATCGCGTTCTCCAATACTTCTCGACGCGTAATTGGCTGACGATTTTTATTAGTTAACCACTGTTTTCTTAGTTTTAAATCATACACGTACACACTTCTACTTCGGACATTGTGTTTTTACTATCTCTAATACCTACCGGCCCTAAGAAGATTCTCAAATACTTATAACGTTGAAATAAATGAAAATTCAAAATTAAGTGCCTTTAAATAAAGATATTTTGAACTTGGATTTCAAGATAAGATGGCGGAAGCTATTCAATTCTTCGACAACAGCTATGCACGAGGACTATGATTTTGAGTAAAGAAGAAACTAGATAGAATTATTAAATAAGTTTAGAAGTACTCACAATCACCATCGAATCACTTATGCATTATGTGATTGTAGGGTAAAGAAGTTCGGTATGTTTGCGGGGTTTAATCGGCTATGGGATATGGAATGAAAGTTTTTTGGAAATAGTTTAAATTACTTTTGATTAATACGTGAATATAAGATATACAAGAGTAGACGCGACGGGAGCGCGGCAACGACGTATCGCTAAATATTTTGACTTATTAAATGTGTGTGTCCATAAGTGATTATAAAACAAATAATTTAGGACCATTTCTAATAATAATTATTGGTCCATCAAGAAGCATGGTCACCCGAGCGCAGCCCTCTTTGCCTCGTAATTAATGGGTGGAGTTTTTCTACCTTTTGTTACGGAAGGGCGGCTAATTGTCTCAAATTAATTGGACCGGGCGTATTTTTAAACCCTTTATTCCCTTTGTCCCGGCTAGAGAGGTAGCTGCCGCGCACGCTCAAGTGGCCACTATTCACTGTGCGATACGGCCCGTTATCCCCTGAACAATGGCCACAATGGAGACAAACGCTGTGTTGTCGGGTGTACGATTTGCGTTTGAAAGAGAACCGAAATCGTCGAGCGGCAGTCGATTTGTGATTTATTAATTCAACATTAATTGGGAATATATAGTACAGTCAGACTTTGTGAGTTGGTCCGTCCCAATGTAGGCGCTCACGTCCAAGATGTTCCTCACAACGAGTATACTCGTCTCTGTTTGTTGAAGTTTCTCTCGTATATATCTACACAAAAGCAGATTTATCTAATATATCTAGGTGATTTGTAACATTATCATCATCAGCATATAAGTCTATATATGACCTCTGCAATACACCAAGATTGAGGTGAAATGTTTAGATTATTTCGAAAAGCATTTCATAATATAAGTCGTCGTCGTTTCAACCCATAGATGCTTCTAGAATATCAGATATTGTATTGCATAGTTTACGCATTAATCTATTAAAATTAATATGTTTAGTATAATTACATTATAATAGATAATAGTTTAATTTTAATACCGTAAATACGCAAATCTTTTTGTTTTACATACATGCCTCTGGTTTATATTAACAAGCTGGCGTGGTTATTTTACCCCATAGACCCCAAGACATCATTGGAGATATAAAATAATCGCCGTGGTTGACAGGCGGGTTGGCGACCACAGTATTATTATGGTATGGAAAGGACACTGCTGTACATCCTCTAAAAATTTGTGTACACCAATACCTCACTTTGCGTCGTGGTTAAGTTCCAAAAAAACACGACGCAAAGTGAAACGCCGCAAAGTGAATTAACATTTTCTATAGCAAACCATGCAAAGATCTAAGATAGATTCCAGGGTTACGAAAATACTACTTTTTAAAAAGAAAATTGAACTAAGTGAACATTTAAAAAATAAAAATAATATAACTCTAGCAATAAATAAATTGGAAAAATATATACCTTTCTTGTAACCAGAAACAACACGTTAAAATTTATATAAATTTATTATTCTCTTTTAAAAAAAGCACAACACATTACATTACAACACGATACGTAATTGAAACTGAACACCAAAATTAGCAAAACAAAGTGAAAATAAAACTGTATTAAAATTGCGTTGATTTTTAGTTAGAAAGGGAATCCTCGAGTTTTGAAGGCATGGCGCAATTAGAAACAAAAGTGTTGCTATCTTTTGAAAAAAAAAAACAGAAAATTTAAAAAAAAAAGTATTAAAGACACGAACCCAAAACAACGCAACCTCCAAAATCTAACGACGCTCAGTGAAAATTAGTACTAATTAAGCAGCGACGCAATTTCGAAAAAACGCAAAACGAATCGTCGCAAAGCGAGGTATTAGTGAATATATAATTAATGCACTAGAGTCAATTATATAAGATCACATCACGGGATTTGAACCCGCGACCTACGGTCGAAGTCTCAGTTCTCTTCCGCCCTAGGCTTATAGCTTTTGATAGTACGAAGTCTGTTACAGATGTTAACAGTAAATATACAGGATGATGGACTGTAGGTGCAAAGGTTTTTAAAAACGTGAATATTTAGCTTATTTACTGTCAATGAATGTGGTACAACATACCCACAAATTAATGTTTCAGAAATAATAAATAAAGTTATGATAATATAGCATGATAAATTGTATTTAAAATTCAGATAATAAAATATTAAAATTATTTATTATTATTGTCCGCTATCTGTTTCTATAGGCTGTCCTGTCAAAAATTATTGTCACATTGTAATATAAAAGAAAATGTAATTTATTTTAAAGTGAACACTTAATAAATGGTGATCGGAAATGTGTGCAAAATCTTTAAAGTTTTTTATGTCAAATTAGCTACACATTCACGTTTGCAGTTAAAACAAATCACCTATATAATATCAAGTTGAACTAAGTAAGTACCAAATTATTTGTGAGTATAAAAATGTATACAGGGTCATTGTAAAAAGGTGTAAATGCGTTTTGCTATCAAGTTTTATATTCACCTCTTAAAGTTTTTACGTTTATATATCATGCTGTATATTTGATAGGTTACTATTGCTCTTGAGTTTAGACTGATTGTTTAACCCTTAAATGCATGACTCTTATTTATGCTTAAAAAAATATTTATCTTGCAGATAAGTACACTAAAATGCAGGGCAAAAAAAATGAAATGTATATAATATTTTTTAAACTTACTTTTTAAACTTACTTTAAAAAAACCTAACGTTGCATATTTACAACACTATGCATTTTCTCTCTCATTTTACGTTTAAGGTACGTTGCAAGTTTACATAATTATGCATTTAAGGGTTAAGGCTTTTAATATTAATTAATTGAATATAGATGCGAAATGAATCGATGGGTGAATGACAACATCGATGCATCGGAGCGTCCGAACGCCGCGCGTCTGTGTGCGTTCAATAAATTATCTAAACACGAGCGCTCGCTCTATATAATCTGTACACAATCAATTAATCTGTCCATTTATTACTCTACGTAACGCCATGTAATCGCCCGGCCGCGTCCCTCCAACAATGCGACGATATACACTGTTCGTCATACATGAATCACTAAGTGAGAGGCCGTTACAAATTGCCGGCAATTAGAGCGGCTTTGTATAGTGAAGTATAAACAATATCGCACGGATGAAATAGGATTCCGGAGTCATGAATCAGTGGTCGTTGGCTGAATCGATACAGATAATGGCCGATTACTTAGAGAGAGTTGACAGCCCTGAGCGGCTAGGGACGCGCCGAGACATTGATATCTCGATACACGTATTTTAAAATTATTATTTTAAAAACAACATTATTTTTAAAATTGTCGAACACGTGTTCGTTTAGAATACTAAAATTAACCATTCATTTTTTTATTTACATATGTACAGGCTGATTAAAAAAAAATTATAGCAAAAATAGCATTTGTCACACCTAATTCAAATAACACTGCCATAAAGCTATGAAAAATAAAACTACATTTTTTATTAGATTGCGATAAGCTAATAACTTCTGGCAGTAGAAAGTTTGCACATATTAAACAATAATTATAATATGATTTAATTTGAATTTAAAAAGCGCTTTTTCTTACTGTATGATCATTATATGTCATATAATAATTGACAGCAAATAAGCTATATATTCATCATTTAAAGCCTTTATATCTATAACCAATCATTCTGTATGTCATGATATTTTGTAAATTAAAAATAAATCATTGTTTACTATCTGTCTGTGCAGATTTTGTGCTGTACTCCAATACAAAATATATAAATAAATATAATATATTGTATACTGATCATTTTATACAGGGTGATTAGAAATAAATGTGAAAGCTTTTATGGTTTTTGCAGATTAATAAGTTTTTACAACTTTAAAGCATTTAGAAGTATAATCAATCACCCTGTATATTAATAACTTGAAGTAAATGAGTCCCAATTACGTCTCCATATTTAAATACACTAGTTAAGAGGAGACGGGTTAAATATTTAACTGTTATTGTCACAATACGTGTGGTCCGCTTAATTAATAACTTTGTTTAAGTACAAGTGGATGCGGAGTTAAGTGAAATTTTAGTAGAGCTTATCAAGTTTATTACTTATTATTTTATTTTATAACTTACTCGTAACTTGTTTTAGGGTTAATAATTTAGAAGAAATTGTTACACTAGATCGTATAATTGTGTGTCATCCCATTAATGTAGTACTATGGTCAAAAAGTTAGTTAAATTTATTTATAAAATGTAAATACTTTAATAATATAATAAATTAATAAATGATAAATTAATAAATTAATAAATAAATTAATATGTAATAATAAATTAATAATATAATTTATTTTTCCAAATCAATTTCATCGCTTCTTTCAGTCCTCCAAATAGTCGGAATAGTTATTTTCCGGTATAGCCTTATATATCTCCGATTCGGTTTTTAACTCCTCAATCGTTTCAAAACGGCGTCCCCATATCGGCCTTTTGAGTTTGATGAATAGCCAGAAGTTGCACGGAGTCAAATCAGGTGAATATGGTCGCGGAACGACATGAGTCGATTTTTTGGCAAAAAAATCGCGAAGTACCAATGCAGTATGATATCGACTAATCGAAACTTGACGCGTTAGAGACACAAAACATTCTTCAAAATGGTTTGAATTAAGTCTAATGATATTCCAACACTATCATCTTTGATTTTTAAGACGTATTTCAAGTCAGTTTCAAATAATAATTTCACCTTACTTTTTGTTGACAGTATATTACGGATTTGCATCTATATATGGAATATTTCTTTAATCAAGTAAAGGTGAACTAAGAACGGAAATTACGAAATTTCTTCCAACAGGAGGTTGAATGTGACAATCATTAAAAAAACATATTTTCAAACTATTGCTCCAAAAGGTATAAGATTTAGTCAGAATATTTTTTTAGTCGTGTTGAAAATTGCCTAGAGTGGACTTAATGAAATTACCTCTACAAAAGTTAGAGACAGTTAGTAAAGAGCCTTAAAGTCCACTGCAAAGCTTGCCTTGTGCTGCACGCATTAGCGATTTCCCAACACCTAAAAACTATGTTGTTGGTCCACTAGTGGGGCTTCTACCCACACCGGCGGTACCTGCTCATGATTTTTACTTGAGAACGATTCTGTTCTAATGAAGTCCATGATTGCATTAGCGATGACACCGCCCGCTACCACTTTAGATTCATTCATTATATTATAATTAATTCTCGCTCAGGGTACAGCTAGTTCATTATATTTCATTTCATATGTTTTAAGTAAGAAAAGGACCAATATTTAGCCACCTCGCACCGATTAGTGCCAAACACAGAGTCTCTGTGCAGAGTCTCTGTGTTTGGCACTAATCGGTGTGGCATGGCTCCTTAGGATGCCCCGTGGAGGGGTGAAACACGTGTTGAGTAATTTGGCGGTGGCGGTTGTGTGATTCGCATTGTTAGCCGCATACGCATTTATCAGCGGGCTGGCGGGTGGTGCATTTCATTGCACGACTGCCACTGCATGTGCGGAGGTGGCTAAATATTGGTCCTTTTCTTACTTAGAATGGACTTCCGCGAGGTAACGCCTGATTCCATTAAATACCATATGTTTTAGTCTCTCCTACTCTTACGTTTCATTTATTTTGATTATATTGTACATATACTTAATTACTTATTGTCTTTGTGGCAACTGTGTTACTCTACGTCATCTAGTAGAGTTGCCGTGAACGAGATCGGGTGCAAAGCGCAGAGCCGTGTGCGCAGATGTAGATGCCCGCAAACTTCGAGTGTCCTAGTGACACCTCGAGCATGGTGGCGAACACATGTTTCTTTTGTTTATTTTCTTACCGCGTGACCTTTTGAAAATTGTCTGCCATACCTCATAAACTCATATCCACAAAAGCCTTAATTACAGTTCATATCTGAAGAGTTATATCCTATAGTTATCTTACAGTATTTTTCAATTACCTGAATAAGATCTCCTTGACCTATTTTTTTGAAGAAGCCGAAAAATGGCTTGATTCATGGATTGCCTCGAAAGATGAGTCATTTTTCCGACGGGGGATTCAATTGCTACCAGAGAGATGGAAGAAAGTGGTCTCTAATGATGGACAATACTTTGAGTAATGTCATTGTAAGCATTGTATTTTAAATAATTTTTTTTTGAATAAAAAAAACAACGAGAACTTATTCAAGGTCCTATATATCTCTATGTGCTTATAAATTTTCCATTCATCTTGTTTTCGTCTAAAAGTAAACATAAAAAATGAGAATTAAATATTGTAATTTCGATAACAATATCGATATGAAACTATTAACAAAATAAAACATTTACATCACTAGTTATAACTATTTAAGTTGCGATATTGATTTTAAGTTTATTTTTATTTCACCGCCGACCCACCTGGTCGAGACGACCGCCTTTAGTGTAATATTTTAAGTGTTTGCTTTCGTCTCTTGAGATTTTACGCAGTGTGTTATAAGTAAAAGGGTTTTATTAAACTATTAATGGGTATATTTGTCTATAACTGCCTTTATCTGTAACCTAAGTTAATCTCAATATTTGTATATCATGTACATAAACAGATTGATTTGGGTAAAAGATTTAAAGGGATCGATACATGACTTATTTGTCAGATAAAACCTTAAAACCATTAATTCTTTTTTTTACTTTTGGAACACGATAGGCCCATACCTTCCGGCAAGATCTATAGGGATTTATAGTAAACAATAACTAATTTAATATGTAGTGATTCAAAAGTCGAAAAAGATTTTTCTTACTGTATTACGTCAAATCTCATTGATTATTGAACAGGACGTACCATATATTAATTTTCAAAAAAAGAGCTATACATTCACCCATTTAAAGCTCAACAAATCAGTCTATATGTTGGTAAAATTGCGTTGAAATGTCGCTTGAATATGAATAGGGGAGTTTAACGTGTTCCCACTGCTAAAGGTACAGCTCTACTCAGAGGTATTTTCTTGGGAGACTGCACCTACACGCATGGAAGTTCCGTGTAAACCTATTCTGAGTTTAAAACCAATCCTGAGCTTAGTGGACTTCCGAGTGAGCGTCGGAGCTTTGTAACTTAGTAATAAGCCTCATTAGAAAGCCTACTTTAAGCAATAAATGCTAATGGAAGAACATAAACACAAAAAAATGTTCGTGATAAAAAATCAAGGTAATATATGTTGTAATACCTTCGGTGCGGTGATATCTGCACATAATTAGAAAGAGATAGATCGGACTTCTTTTCATCCGTTGAACGTCTATTACAAGGCACGGGTTTCCACCAAAGGCCGCCACGACCACTGGTCTTCGGCTGTCCGCACCAGCGACCTCTTGCGACATTATGTCTTTGGTCCACTTAATGGGAGACTTACCCACGTCGCGTCAACCTACTCGTGGTCGGCACTCATAGAACCTTTCGTTCCCAACAGCCATCAATTGCATCCCTCCATGACTACGTGACCTTAATTTTTTCTGTGTGTGAGTGCTGATCAAATGCGATTGCAGGAGAACCGCTAACTACTATTCCAGATGAGCAATTCCTGGAGATACATCAATGATTTCGTTTCTACTGCAGGTTTCCGCATTCTGACTCAATCTCGCAACGAAGATCAAAGCATATATCTCTGAGTGACCATGAGCTTTCTGGTTATTGTTATTAAATATAATTTCCTGGTGATCCTGAAAAAGATCCCACAAGTAATATAGAAACGCTATAATAAAAGCTGATTTTTTATATGTTACCACTACTATCAGACAAACATTTTATTCATTACTTTTCTTTCATACTTCTCAATTTCTTATACATTCCTTCTGTGCTTCACAATATCTTTTTTCCTTTCTATTTTATATTTTCTTCCACACATTGGCTTTCCTCGATCTAATTCCTAGATCATAGATTATTACATTATCACAGTTTATTTGACTTATAAATAACTTTTTATTTCTTATAATAATTTTCTTTACAATAAAACTCTTTTTATTTCTAATGTTACTAACCTTATTTATGTATTTATTTCTGCTTGTGGGCATAATTTACCTTGGATCCAATCCGACCCTTTAGTTTGAACCCTGAGTCTTATTTTTGTTTACGCACTGTACCTTTTTACAGACCTCTAGGAAGACATGGATACAATTATCGTCGCCCATGAAGATAATAGCTGCACGTCGGCTTTATAAGATGCAAATTTTTTAGCTTCGTCTAACAGATGCCAAACCGGTCGACGCACTGATGTATCAACATGCAAATTGACCGTGGAGAATTAATGTCAATCAATCAACGAGAATTTAACTAATTAGGAGAATATAATATGCATAGCTATGAAAATTTATCGGTTTCGTATGATGTTTATTTTTACAAATATCACTGTTGCACATATTTCCAGTTTCGAGACTTCTGAGCTCTTGAAATTAAAATGGACGATAGACACCGCATGGGGAAATCCCCATTAAGTGGAGCGACGGCAGATTTAAGTCCAAGGAAGTCGCAGGAAGCGGGCAGCGCCAGACCGGTCATCGTGATGAATCCTTGGGAGAGGATAACGCTTTGTGGGCATCTATCAGCTGATATGATGATGATATAAAATAAGTTAAAGTTTTAGTTGATTGATATGTGGATCTTGGTTTGATGACTCATTTATATTCTAGATATAAAAAGTACAGTAATTGTTAAATTTCATTTAAAAAGTAACTGTTTAGTTACTGGTCGACTCTTCTCAACAGATCAGCGTTCTGTGCCGATACTAGCTTACTGCTTATAATCTACGATTAAAGTGCATGTAAATGCCTACTTGAATAAAGATATTTAGAATTTTTAAATTGAATTTAACTTTCAGAAAGTTCCGAAACGTCTTCTCGTACAAAATACCGCAATGTCTGAAGACGAAGGTTTTCGAAGGTGTTGCCGGTATGACAATACGGATCCGAGACGTGGTAATTTACAAGAGGCTTCATTATGAGGCTCAAGTTCACTCAGAGAGGAGTGGAGAGGGCGTTACTCAGAGTTTCATTCAGAAATGAGAAGATACAGAGAAGAACCAAGATCATCGATGTAGCTTGAAGAGTTGTTCGTCTAAAGTGGCAGGTGACGGGACACATCGCTCGTGCAACTGATGGCGGTTGGGCGGCAAGGTTCTAGATGGACCAATGACATAGTTAAGAACCAGTCTTCTTGGCGATCATCAATCAGCTGAAAAAGAATTTCGAACTGATTATTTACGTTTATACACAGACAAACAATCTCCATTTTATATATATGTCAAGACTTGGCATTGGACTAATTTAGACGGACCTCCAGACACAGACCAAGTAAAACGAAGACGCTCTTCTTTTATTTATTAATGTGTTTTACATACGTAGATCATTAAAGATGTTACAGATAAAATTAAAAAAAACTTTTAAAAGTTGTTTAATTAGCGAACTGTTTTATCTTTATAGATTTGATATCGACGTAGCATTCACGTGAGAACTCACAGTGTTACTGGCTGTTACGTACAAAATATTTTTAACGAGTTAAGATTCTTCAATTTTTGATTTTAATTTGGACGCAATCAGTAAGCTAGTAAATGCATTGTATTTATGTTAAAATTGTAAATGTTAAACAATTGTAAGTAGTTGCTGTATGTAAAAAACACCAGGTCAATCAAACCTGGTTGTCATTTTTCTCGCTATCGAAGTAACAAGTACACGCAAGGTTGCCACTTGATTAAATAGATAGATTTGAAAATGCGTGACCTTGATGGATCGACTGTAAATAGAGCTGAATAACTTACCTAAGTGAGTTTGTTATAGGCTTTTATTAGATAACTAGCCTTAAGTTGAAGTATGCTTTTATTTTTCTAGTCTTATTGACTCTTATCATCGTCCTTTCAGCTTATAACTCGTTCATTGCAAGGCATATGCCTCACTCAAAGATATCTATGGAGGTATACCAGAGACAGGATTCTGTGTTTGGCACTAATCGGTGTAACATAACTCCTCAAGATGCCCCGTGGAGGGGTGAAGCACGTGTTGAGTGAATTAACGGTGGCAGTTGCGTAATTCGCATTGTTTGCCGCATACGCATTTATCAGCGGGCTGGCGGGCGGTGCACGTCTACCACTGCATGTGCGGAAGTGTCTAAATATTGGTCCTTTTCATACTTAGGATGGACTTCCGAAAGGTAACGCCTGATTCCATTAAATACTCTGGAAACTTGTTTGTGAGTAGTGGCAAACCTGTCTATAGCACAATGGGTGAATTATCTAAGATTGTATCCCGGGAACCAAATCCGTGTTCGCAAGTCGATGACCTCTACCGCTTAGCTACCACTGCTGAGCTATTTGACCCTAGTGGCTATCAAATGGTGTCATCAATATAGGTGATAAAAATAACATAAAAAACAACAAAATACATTATACAGAGTGATTGGTTATAGATGTAAAAGCTTTAAGTCTGTAAAAGTAAAGCCTTTATCAACAAAAACTTTTAAGGCTTTACATTTATTTCCAACCTATTGGAATGCGATAGGTCAATAACTTTTGTTAGTACAAAATCTGCAGGCACAAAAAGTTCATTTATTATGACACGTAAATGACAACACGAAGGCGACTTCAATCAATTTTTTTTTAATTTTTAATTACATAGTTAACATATTAATACTCAAATCAATACTAACATTAGAATAATATTGCTGCTTGGATATTATTTTTTAAGTTTTTCGTATAATATCACTGTAACTAAAGTATATATAGCAAAAAGTATTTAGTCTTGACTTAATTGAACATACAATAGATTATACTTGTTTTATTATAATTTACAGAGAAGTTTTAATATTGATATCTGTTTTATTAAGTTATTAACTTTTAGATATAAGTATGATTAAGGCCAGGGCTGTCTATGCCTGTAATAGGCAAACATATTTAATTTTGTGGTTTGTTATATGAAACCAATGATGATTTTTTTAAAAGAGAATAATAAATGTATATAAATATTAACGTGTTGTTTCTGGTTACAAAAAAAAGATATATATTTTTACAATTTATTTATTGGTAGAGTTATATTATTTTTGTTTTTTAAATGTTTACTTTGTTCAATTTTCTTTTTAAAAAGTAGTATTTTCGTGACCCTGGAATCTATCTTCGATCTGTACATGGTTTGCTATAGAAAATGTTAATTCACTTTGCGGCGTTTCGATTTGGGTCGTGTTTTTTTGGAACGTAACCGCGACGCAAAGTGAGGTATTGGTGTATAGCATTTCTACACAAAGACACCAGAGAGTATGGAACATCGACTTGGTCGGTTACTATTGGTTTACTAACATCACTATCTCTTCAGAAGCCATTAACACTGGGGAGGGGGCCCAGTCACAAAAGTCAGTTAAGAGGTAACCGGCGCCGCGTGTGATGGCTAGTCAAACAATAAAGTCCGATCGACATACATCTAGTATTCATGCATATTCAGAGGAAATCTTGTTTATGGTAATTAGTCAATCAGCATTCTAAATGGCGCGGAGTGAACGCCGGAGGGACGGAGGTACGGAGGGACAAGCGGGGCCATCAATCAAGCCGTAAACTCGTCCGACCAATGCCTACCCGCGGCACCTTCACCACTAATGCCTTTCTGATACTTTTATTTGGCGACATAAAAGGCGATTAAATGTGGGAAGCAATGAAAAATCGACGCGGTTCCGTAGTATTTAATTTTACTCTGAAATATAAGACAGTAATAAAAACAAAGGTGTTTAATCAACGTGTGTTGCTGGTGATGACTTAAGCATTTGAGATGTAGTTTACGATTGGTTTTATATGGCTCAAGGTTACCTTGAGCAATAGAGAGGGCTATAGGAGTCTCACTGCGAGATGAAATCAAGAATTAGGAGATCTGGAGAAGAAGTAAAATCACCGACGTAGGTCTGACAATTGCTTGACTAAACTGGTAGTGGTAGTGGTGGTCATATTGCTCTTGCAAGCCATGGTGGCGACCATATGTAAACGCAGCGTGGGTAGCGCTGATTTTCAGTAAAGTATCCAGTGATATCCAAACATAAAATCGATTGTATTTCTCTTAAAACATCACTATATTAAAGTTAAGAAGTGGTTAAACCATGAAAATTATTTATATCAATAATACAAAGCCATAAAAAACAATATCTCTCTAGCGGCGTGGATAGGTCTCCACTAGATGGATTGATGGTATAGAGGTTGGTAATTGTGGCGATGTTTGAGGGAGAACTTTGCCTTGTAACGGACATATATGATAATGATAGTGACAATATAGGCATTGAAAAGTAAAAATTACCAACTATTATACCATTTTCAGTTAGAAGCAGAGATGCCTCTGTAATTATAAGGTCTTAACTAAATAATAATAGCGATAAACACAAAATAGATTGATAGAAATCAGAGTCCATAACTATTACAAGCAAGAGACTCCTGTTAAGAAATACACAGATACCTCAACCCCTATAGTTAAATTATTTCAAAAAATTTCTAGTTTTTTTTCCATATTACTCTCCGAAAAACTTTCGGTTATCTGTAGTCCACGCTGCTGTCCCACTTGTGGTCTTCGCTGCCGTCCCAAGCCACTACTTCATCACTACACAGCTCTACTCGGGTAGAACGTCATCGTACAACTGGAATGCGCCTGTCCAGCTTCTGTTTTATTTTTAAGTTCACGGACTCTTCGGCCTCGTCAACTCAGTTCCTATGAAGCGGTAAAATCCCCCGTACTAACAGCATCGACTTCAACCGAAACCATACCATACATTTCCGATTATTATTTTACAACTATAAATTTATAATCTATAATTCTGAAGCCTACGATATAGCTACCAGTATTTTAGAGTCCAGATCACGATAAAACAGGTTTATATATACTATTTGCCAAAATTATGTTTTCATAAATAAATCTTTTTTTTGTTTGTTTTTATTTTAATCCGGTAATGTAGAAGTATGTACTAGCCCAAACCGAGGCTCCTTTACTTTACAAGATGTCTTATGCTAGGTACCCTCTGCACTCTTTTTGCTGGAGAGACTGGTAAACAAACATGTTTAACGAGAAGAGAATGAAACTGTACAAAAATAAAAAGATTACTGAAAAATTTATTGCCCCAAAAACACCTGATTCCCGACGAAATAGGGGGTGCTACAAGAAGTCCTCAATAGCGGGGGCCGCAAAAAAACATGTTTAACGAAGAGGGATTTTTTATCGCGCTTACTGAACCCTGCCGGTTCGTACAGAGTCGAACTAATTTTTATTGCCCGGCTACCTGCGCTCACCACTTACGCGACATCCCGTCCCAGATTTACAAACAGGCTGTATTATTAAAACATTAATGGTCAAATATTAACCATCACTTAAACAAATGTATTATAATTAACTATAATACTTATTTTATTAAGGTAAATTACTTTATAACTTACTCTTAACCATACTTAATTCTACTGACATGGAATTAACCTGAAACAATTCTCTTCTTTCTCTTTAATGTTAATAAATTGTTGGGCGGATTCGTTGATACTATTGCTAAACAATTTTTTTGTTTATTTCAAATATTTGCTGTAATTAAGTTTTAAGTTTTGTTCTACAATTCATTTTAAATACACTACTTTATAAAATCGTAATATATGCATTTGATCGTGTGATAATTTTTAGCAAAGTTGTTGAGCATGAGCTCACGAAGGTTTCTAAATTAGTATGACTAATTTTTGACAGATGGCGCCAATGTCATTCTAATGAATATTATATATATGAATGACTCAAAATTAAATGAATAATTGTGTAAATTTCCTTTACATTTATTTTAGTTGGTGGCGTAGCAAATCGCACAGGTTATGTAGTGACTCGCAGCTGGGAGAAAGAAGATCCGTATCAAATAGTAACAACCCTCTCCCAACTGTCTGCGCTTAGTAAAAAGAATACTACAAACAAATAAGAATTAATAAAAAATAATCTATTAAAGATTTTTTATTTTAATTCATCCTTAACACAGCCTTGAAGTAGGTTGCGCACCGGAGGAAACATATTCAAAATAAGCGCTCTTTTGTTGTTTTAATTTTTTTTATTTTGATGTGATCATATCTTTCTACAATGTTGTATAAAGTAAATTTTTAATGTTATAAAGGAATACATAACAGAACTATTATTAATATGGTAACTTTTAATGTACTTCTAACTTATATGTACTACTGATATATTTGAATAAATAAGTGCTAGTGTTGTACCATTTCACAGATAAAAAATTGTCAATAATTTCAAGCCTTACAATTGTACCACTCTTTTTGTGTCAAATAAAAAGTGAATGCGTCGTTTTAAAATATCTGGTAAGTATTTAAGCATTGGAGCAATAAATCCGATCGTCTTAATAGATATCTTAAAAGCCTTCAGAATACCCGTCAGCCGAAAAAAAAGGCGACGGCATACGCGATGGAGATGTATACACGAAGTTTTTTTTAACATTTTTTTAGTGCTACCCGTAGCTATTAACTGAATGGCCTTTTTTAATTATTCCCTCTTAATAGTTAAGAAGGTTATTTGGGTTTTTGTCGAATTCATGACAGTGTAAGTCATATGTGCGTGCGTTTTTATGTGTGAGTGAACATATAGGTACGCTGCCTAAATATGTGTGTCGGTGTCAGTTGACATAATCACACACTCAGTTGATTTGTGTGTAGACATAGCACACATGGAGCGGCGCGCTTAAATAATTTAAATTAGTTCGTCGTAGTCGTACGCCATGTTTTTTGTGGGTTTATTTGACAGGGTCGAGATGACGGCTCACAGATTGTTTTGTGTTCCGCACCCAATTAAGGATAAGTGTCTTTTGTTTGTTGTTACTCGTAATATCTTTATTATTAAGGTTATTATATTAATACGTGCATGTATTCATATCGAGTTACATCTACATATGTTTAATACAGAAGTAGGTTAATGATAATTGTATAAAGAGAAGTACTACTGTGATCTAAAAGTAAGGTGGAATTGTCATTTAAACTCCCTGCCATTAGGACGGGAGATAATTTTTTCCTAGGTTAGTACGACTGTCTATAACATTTGCAAGCGTGTTTTTGTGCTCATTTTTTGTAAAAAAGCTTTAAAATTTCGACTTGCATCATTCAGCAAACATCATATTCGTTTTATTTGACTCCGACCGACTTCTGGCTATTCAGCAAAAGGCCAATGCAGAGATGCCGTTTTGACACGATTGTAGAAATAAAACGTAATTGAAGATGGTATTGAAGGCTGTACTAAAAGACTAATCCTAAATGTTTCGAGGACTGAAAAAAGCGTTGTCAAAAGCGCGTTTCATCCGACTGGAATTACTTTGAAGGGGATGAAATTGATTTGGAAGCATAAATAAATAATTTATATTTTATGACCAAATTCACCTTACTTTTTGATATACACAGTCATTAAAATATTACCTATATATCTACTAAACATATAACGACTATGTACCGCTACTATATTTAGTGAAGATAATGTCATAGCGATATATGTCGATATATGTATGAATGGTAAGCGGGTGTTTTTAACGAGTGACAGCCTAAGCAGAGGTCCCGTCCTAGGGACTCTTGAGTATAGCCACTTTATGGTCCGTCAGCTGAAGCTATCTAAGAGCTCGGTGACATAGTAAAAAGTGTGGTTTTAGAGTTACTTCCTGCTTCTTCTCCACAACTATAACGCGTTGCAAAGCAAAGCGAAGTCAAAAATATAATAGATTTAAAAAATAATAAATTGAAACATACAGTAAGAGTTTTGTTAAAAGTTAAAATGTAAAATATAAGAATTTTATCTATATGTAGCGACCTGAATTGAGGCTTCTCCGGGAGCCTTAGCTACCTTAAAAGAGGTCGTAAGCTAGGCGCCATCTGTGCACTGCCACTCTTAATTCGTAGAATCTGCAAACAACATTTGGAAAGCAGTGAAAGTCTAGTTCAAAAAATATATTCCGGTCTATCTATATAAGCATACAAATAAATTAAAAAATAGATACCTCTCTATTTTAATATAATAATTTTTTTGCTAATAGCAATAGAGATAAAGCTTAATAGAATTACTATTTTTTTTTGGGCAATTTTTTCTTGTTCCTTATAGGTGAAGCATTTGACCTGTCTCCCCTGTTGAGCGAAGATGAGGTCTACGATGTTACATGCTTGCCTGGAAAATACCTATTCTGTTGTCTTGAAGACTCTTAAGTTATAATTGTCTGGAAATTACGCCGGCTGTTCCACTCCTTGCACTATAAAAGTATTAGCAAAATGCTTAGTGCAGGTGAAAGGAATTTCAACCGTGTACGGATGAATACGTGTGTCTTGTTGTACGAAATTATTTGGTGTAATTCCGACAAACACATTCCGAAATGCAATTTAATACAGTATGACTATAAATTCCTAGATGATGTCACTAAATTATTTTGTTATAGCACACTAAACTAACACTTATAAATCTTATGAAAGTGTGATACATATATAAGCTTGGGAATGTATTGATCTACTGTGTTAAAGATGTTGTAAAAATTACATTAAAAATATCGGATTCATTTTGAGCTCTCCTCATATCTTCTCACATCACCTTGAACGATGCTATTGTAGGTGAGTTCAATCTGATGGTAATGATTCCTGGCATCATTCTTATAACTTACGCAACAGATCATTCCAAATGATACTCAGCGAACAATACAAAGATAGGGGGACCGACAACATAATTAAGTTAGCATTAAGACCGGTCTTCGTAGCGATCTTTGAGTGAAGCCTATGCTCAGCAGTGGGCATCTATCGGCTAAAAAGAGAAAGCGAACAAAAATCATCTTCATTTCAGCTTTAGGTTGTCCAGGGTCTATCACATAAATTTCCAACAGGAAGCTATCTATATCCACTGGCTTCCGACGACAATAAGGCTGTACATCTTGTGACTAAACGACGTTAGTTTCTTATTGCGGTCTATCTCCATTCCAGAATCTTGAAACCCCAGCTGCCATTAGACTGCGATCTTAGGTTCCCCTAATTTTATTTTATTATATGCTTATGTTTTACAGTGAACGTCCACCGGCTGAAAAAAAAGAAGAAAATGAATATAAGTAGAATCATTAAACAGTGTTAGTGATATTCTGTAACAAATTGATTTTGGTATTAAAACGTAAGGGGTGAATGTATAGCTTACCGCTGTCAATGGATCTATGGTACACACTTTAATTATGATTTCAGAAAGAATAAATACATTTAAAAAATCTTTAAGTTAAACGGTTTTTTGATACCCATATTGTGGTGGTTGTGGAATAATATGTACCTAGTCCGCCATATTGGAACGGCGTCCATCTTGAATTTAAAATTTTGACATAATCATCGTGTTTTACTAGTGTAGCCCTTTCATTTGATACCCATATTGAGGGGGTTAAGGAAAAATATGTAATCCGCCATTTTGTATCGGCGGCCATCTTAGATTTATAATGTTATTGATTTTATTATATAGTATTGTCATCTAAATTAAATGTGTGTACCAAATTTCAGATCAATCTGACAACGGGAAGGTGGTTAAATTTCAATTTCTAATTTTGACCCAAATAAACAAATTCCGTACGGGTCGAACTAAATAAAACCGTTTAATAATAAAAAAAATTGATGATATTATCGTAATAAACGCTTTTCCATAATTTGGATTGCTAAATTTTAAAATTAATAATTGTTTACAATCCGTCTATGCTGGTTTTGTACTGTCCGAAGTTATTGACTTGTCGAAATTCAGTAGAGTTTCTAAGTGATAATTTTATACAGGCTCTATAGGTTAAAAACTTTATAAGTTTTTGCTTACTAATTAGCAATATTATTATTATTATAGTCTCTTTGTTTCCATTATGTATAATATATTCAACAAGTATATTATATGATTAATTATTACATGTGTATGCATTACTAAATAAAATAATATTATTAATATTTAAATTTGAATTCCAATCATAATAAATAATTTCAATGATAAATAAATTAAAAGGAATTAAAATCAAAATTCATCACATAAATCATTATGGGCCACTCTATGGGTAAAGGCCTCCTCCATTATGCTCCAAATCTGTATTTTGTTTTGGTGATCCAGTTTTCACCAGCTTTTCATTTTATTTCATAAATCTATTTTTCGTTTGCTCTACCTCTTAATCTTTTATTTTTTTATCCTTGCAAAAGGATAACTACCTGTAGTTATCCTTTGCGTCCATTTTTCAGTGCGTGCAATCTCATCCAATTTTATTTTTGTTTTTGAGAATATTCTAAACCGTCTATCATTTTATATTTAGCAATATATAACATCCTGTATAATTTCAAATGATCAATTAATATTTCTGGTACACGTATATTAGAACCCAGATATGTAATCTCTTTTCTTAATATCCGTCAGCGGTATTTATTACATGTACAATTACATCGGATCGCGTGCGTAGCTTGACATTTGGTTCGTAATTTATAACGACGTAGCTCGTAGCACATGGCGCGTAGCATCTCGCTACGAAGGGTTGTAATTGTTTTCAAGTGCTATTAAGATAATGTCATGATTGTTGTATAGCATTTGATTTAATATATAGAATATGAAATTAAAAATTCAAATTATCTTTATTCAAATTCGCATTTATACGCACTTTTGCAACATCAATTATTTTTTAAATTACCAAAAGCTCAGTTTTGTTAGTTCATTCGTAAGTTGCCACCTGCTCGGAATGATGATCTGCTGAGAGAAGTCGTCCAGAAGTTGTTGTCAACAGTTGCTATTTTGAATGATATTTAAATATTAATGTGAAATTTCTTGAATTGTAATTTTAATATCAGCAATGTAACTGAATCAACAAACCAAGTTCAACACATTTCTATAAAATGAGGTTTCTTTAGTAATATACTTTTGATTTTAGATTTGAAAGTAAGTCATAGTGTAAGTATATATATGTATATACACTTAAACCCATGAAGAATTTATAAACCTTTTAAAGAACAACATTATTTTTTAGTATTATATCACGTTTACATATATACATATGTGGAATGCAAATCAATTCGTTTCACGCTGGCTTCACATTAATCCAAAGCGTATTCTAATTATAGATAAAGGAGTTTTTTTAAGGAGCCATTTTTGAGGCCTCTCGTTCTTTTCTAGATAAGGACTTTTTTAAAATAATTTATTCAAAAATATTTTTTTTACATTTAACCTCTTTTTATGTTTCATCATTCTTTTCTATACTTAGTTTTCCATACATCGCTTTTCTTACTTATATATAATTTACAGAATACTACATTTGTTGCAGTTTTATTATTTTTGACTTAGTTTATATATCAATTGAATACATTACATTTCAAGCAGTAGTAGAGCACTGGAACTAGGGATCTTAGATCTTGGGTTCGATTCCCAACGTACAACCTTATATAATTCATTCAGGTACATACAAGTGTATTTCATTATAGCCTCTTTTATTATATTTCATTTTTATTTTCTTTGAAAAGTCCCTTATTATATAACAATTGTACTATTGTGTACATGTTACAATCTGTGGTGACAGAGAACCACACCGAATGTAAAAAACATTGTAAAACAAACATTTTTAAATCATAACTTTTGCCCAGTGGTAGAACACTGGTATTTGTGATCTTAGGTGGTTGGTTAATATATTCCAAGGTACAATCTAATATTATTCACACTTTATGCATTAATTAAATAGGATTGCTACTAAAAACAAGTTCCCAGAGAATGGACAGCAGTGTCCCATGTATACCATAATACCATACTGCGATCGTCAACCTGTCTGCCAAGTGTGGCGATTGTGTTATATCCTCATATAGATATTATTAGGCTTAGCTTTGCAGTAGGATTCTGTGGGCTGAAACGAAGAACTTAAGTCTTCTTTACAAAACCTATTTTCTGTTTATTCTATATTCTGACTGTTATTTTATTTTTTATTTTTAATTTAAAATTCTTAAAGCAATTAAAACATTATTAATTCGAAACTAGTTCATTGGTTCGATCACAAGTTTTCATTATGTTACCTATATAAATATACAAACATTAAAAATTAGATTATCTGTTTGCAATATTAAAATAACAGGATCATGTCATGATAAGTAACAGCATATAAATGACTATATAACGTACAGTACAAATATGTTATTTGACCAAATCTCGTTTTTTTTATAAGGTGTGTTCGAAATTTAAATTAAAAATTTTTCCATAAGTTTAGCGAAAAAAAAAAGAATTAGAGCACCGATAGGTTTGTTCATCCTGCCGGTTTATAATCGTGATATCGCATTGAACAGAAAAACAACGCATATTAGCGATCGAAGTCAACAAAAGTATTGTATAGTTAAAGTCCCTTAAATAATTAAAGATTAAATTTCAGTTAAGATAAGTGTAGATTAATACAGTACGATATCTTGTATTTTAATATACGTAACAATGATACAACATGTATGTTCAATTATCTTTAATTGAACACCGATTCAAAACATTAATTGTCACTATATTATTCATTCAATTATGGTTACAAATTAACTTAATTTAAAACAACAATTACAAACACTTTAGATCGTAGGTATTAATATGTTTATCGTAATGTTACAAAGCACGTGTTACAGAACCCTCTAAACAATAAACACGGAACCCTAGGATCAAGAAGTGCTGTGAACACGTGTGACCTTGAAGTTATATTTAAATTTTTGTGTACGGATCCCGAAAATTCTAATCGAGTACTATCTCGAACTTATTAGAACCTTATACGTAGTATAAATAGATGTACTCCCCATGTCGATAGTTCAGTGTTGTTTTTCGAGTTATAAAATTAAGATCTACGATCAGTGATACAAAGCAACTATTTGGCAAGTTATTTGGAGAGTGATTTCTTGAGCGACTTGGAAGCGAAGTTTGGACTAAGCGAAAGTATACTATGTTTTAAAGTAGGGTGACCATCTGAGCTGTGAATTAAAGACTCCTTGTGAACCAGTGGTGTTTCATTTCGAATCAGAACCCACCATACATAACAGTATGATTTAATTCAACGACTGTTTATACTAAAGTGTTATACTTTGTTCATATGGTAATAATAGCGTATCTACATTTATCTTTCAGTAACAAGATTATCACATTATATACAAGTATATATGTTTATTATAAAAGTAATCACGCATTAAAATTGTGTTTATGTATAATTGCTGTAGATAATATATACCAAACTCCTTTACGATATGCAGTTCGTATTTAGAGACCTCCATAGTCATGATTATATGTTCAGTCCGTCTAGTGGTGAATAAATAAATTAAAGGCTATGACACTAAGGCTGATAACCGGATGCTACAGCTAAAGTACAGTCACAAGGACCGTTAAAATAATCTCCAAGTGGACACACAAATAAGAGACCTCAAGGAAGAGTCAGAGAAGAGATCGCTAAATTGTGGGGAAGATCTCAGGAGTGTAGGATGGAAGACATCTCGGCAAAGAGAGGAGAAGGATTAAGAGAGATAGAAGATATTGGAAGATGCAAAGACTTAGAAAGGATTGTATTGCAAGAAGAACATAGTAACAATGCTAGTATACCAATGCTTTTCAACTAGGAGCTTACACCCCACTGGTGGGCAATTTGATTATAAGAGGTGTAATTCGAAAGTAGATTCGACATGAATTTAACCTTCTAGCTTTAATATAAATATATATATATCACATTGGAGGGGTGTAAGAATTTTAGAAAGCCTATTGTCTCTAGCATAGCATTTCTAAAATGGCACGAAAAAGGTTAAAAATATATAAAGGTTATAAATATACTGAGTTTCCTCAGAAAGCTCTAGAGCTTAAAGAACAGAACTTTTTATATTAATAAAAAATATTCTTTTACTGCGTTTCTGCCATCTTCTATATTTTCATAAAATTTTCAAGACTGCTCAATTTTTATAATAAATAAATTCGTTCTAAATTTACAGCGTAATCATAGGAAATAAGAATTCAAAAAGTAGTGTGAAATTGTCATCTAAAACCGATACGGGCGACGTCCAAATAATCAAAGATTTAGTGCTTGAAAATCGTCGATTAACATTTAAATATCAATTGGCCTGATCCATACCATTTTGAAGGATATTTTGAGTCTCAAAGGCGTCAAGTTCGATTGGTTCTTCGCGACTTTTTTGGCCAAAAACTTGATTTGTATCGTTCCGCATCTATATTCACCTAATTTGGCCCCATGCGACTTTAGGCTATTCAGAAATCTCAAAAGACCAATGAATTTGACACAAAAGGATATAAAAACCGATTCGAAGATCTTTTAGGTTATACAGAAAAAAATTTTTTCTACTGTTTCAATGACTAGAATAAGCATAGGCAATAGTGGCTTTATTCGGACAGTGATTACTTTAATGAGTAATAAAATGATTTGGATAAGTAAATAGAGAATTAATATATTATGAATAAATTCACCTTACTTTTTGATCACAGTGTTATATTGTTACTAGCTGATCCCGCAAACGTTGTTTTGCAAAAAAAAATTGATATTTTAATTTACAAATAAAAAATAAGGGTTGATCGTAGAGGGGTGAAAATTTATGGTTGTATGTATTCTTGTATGCTGTATCATAAAAAAATAAAAACAAAAAAATTCGTAAAAAAAAATAAAAAATTTTGAAGTGTGAACAACCTTTATCACTTAGGGGTATAGAAAATAGATAGTAGCCGATTCTCAGACCTACTGAATACGCATATTAAATTTGGTAAAAATCAGTCAAGCCGTTTCAGAGGAGTTCAAGTTCGAACACCGTGACACGAGAATTTTATATATTAGATATACGTCAAGAATCTATATCTTGGCTACTTAGTATCTGTTGACTTAAAATGGTTGTCAACAGATTATCTTTATGACTATGTTTATATTAAAACTACGAAGCGTGATTATACAATCTAACAGCCCTGTAACGAGGCAACTCGTGATTATAATACGTCAAGTAAGTTAAGTAAGTTAACAAAGGTAAACATTAACAAGGAAAGTTGATGTGCATGTTTAACATGAAACACTCGGGGCATACGTCATTTAATAAAAACGTATATTTTCCTTCAACTTTTCGTGCGAATAAGGGATTATTCATGTTATTATATGCACGTAATCATTTACGGTGACCTTTTGTGGACGCCATGAGAATATTCTTATCTATTCTTACTTACTTACTCCGCTGGCTCAGTGACCCAAAGTGGGTCTTGGCCTCCGAAGCGAGAGACTTCCACTTTCCTCTATCTTGCGCCATCGTCTACCATTGGCTGACATTCAATTCGCGCAAGTCTGCCTCAACGCGATCGATCCAGCGATACCTGGGTCTACCCACTGGTCTTCGACCCCTCGGTTTTTCCAGTTAAGCTACCTTCACGCTCCGATCCCATCCCATTCGCTCCAAGTGACCAAGCCATTAGCCTTATCTATTCTAGAAGAGCCAATTCGACAAAAGACTATCCTCCTATCTAATATATAAAATTCTCGTGTCACTGTGTTCGAACTTGAACTCCTCTGAAACGGCTTGACTGATTTTTACCAAATTTAATATGCGTATTCAGTAGGTCTGAGAATCGGCTACTATCTATTTTCTATACCCCTAAATGATAAAGCTTGTTCACACTTAAAAAGTTTTTTTATTTTTTTTAACAAAATTATTTGTTTTTATTTTTTTATGATACAGCATACAAGAATACATACAACCATAAATTTTCACCCCTCTACGATCAACCCTTATTTTTTATTTGTAAATTAAAATTTCAATTTTTTTTGCAAAATAACGTTTGCGGGATCAGCTAGTATATTTATATTAGACGGGTAGGCGACCGCAGTGTGGTAATATGGTGCACAGAGGACGCTTCTGATCATCCTCTGGAAGCTTGTTTTTAAGCTGTGGCAATCCTATATAATTAATGTACAAACTGTAAGTTATATAAGATTGTAACTTGGGAATCGAAACTGTGACCTGTGATCGCAAATCACTGTACTATACAGCTGGGCTACCACCGAGCGTGAATTGTATAAAAATGTAACTTGGGATACGAATCCACAACTTGCGATCGCAAGTCCTAGCGCTCTACCATTGCTTGAAAAGTGAAATGTAGTATTCTGGAAGGTGTGAAGGAAGATAAGCGATGTGTGGAATGAAAACAATGTATGGAAAGGAATGATATCCTATATAATTTATGCATAAAGTGTGAATTATATGAGAGGAAATCGTTGTCCAAATTTCTCTATAGTTGGACTATGCCTGCTCTACCTTATTTTAAGAATTCATAAAAAGTTTTTCGTATTAATGAACTTCTTAAATTTATTAAAGAATAATTTAGACATATATATAAACATTCAGGGTTGTTCTGTGTCGCCATATTTGGAAGTGAGATGTACAAAACAACACGACTGTTTTTGGGATTTTAAAAGGGATTATTTAATGACAATTATTAAGAGGAATAATAAAAGATATTAAGGCGTTAAGTACGCCGTTATATATAAAATGGGTTTTTAATAAATTTTTAAATAAATGAAGAAATCAGTAATGAAATACAGATGTATGTATTTACTATGAGTGAGCATATAACTTGAAAAATAATCTGTGGTTAGTGTGATGAAATTGATACAGTTTTAAACAACAAAGTTTCAGTAGTTTAGTTAAATCGATTGAAGGCTCCATAAAAGAGAGTAAATATAATTTTAAAACATGATGCACCGATATGCGCCGTGCGCAGTGTAGCCGCGTGCAACAGGCGCGGTGCGCGTGTGTGCGTGCGGGCGCGCGCGTGTGCGTGCAGTAATAGAGCGATGACGTGATTTCCTGCGCTGAGTTATTGCTACTGTGCCGGCGCTAAACGATTCGTGCGACGTGACTTTGTACCACGTCCACTTTTAAATCACTTTCTCTTGTATTTCGTCACTTCCGAATAATCGTTTATAGGACTATAATATTATTATACTTCCGGTCAAATTATATATTTAAAAGTGCTAATAAATTATAGCATATTTTAACATTTTTGTAGCTAAATTTAAATTTTTAACTAATATCGTTGTGATAAACTATTCCAGTTTAAATGAAAATATCTTTGTTATAATAACTCATGGTGTGCCTTTGACGTGGAAGAAAATGATTTTATTTTGCTTGAATTCTGTTTGTATTATTTTGACTTGACTTGCATTGCCGTCCAGGGTAGGCGCTTAGTCTAAAACCTCTTAAATTAGCGAAGCTCGATGACTTCCTGGGAAACCTTGGCTTGGGCCATTACATACTTTAGTTTCATCAGATTGGGTGTGACTAAACTAAAGGCCTCCAACGAGGTTACCCGAGACGGCTAAACCTTGACTCGATCGGTTGCTACTGGCTGGCTAACATTACTACTACTTCGAAAAGCCTTAGCGCTGGGAAAAGAAATGGCAGAAGAAACTCCAGCAACACTTCTATTACGATCGGGAGTCACGACTCGACCCCTCTCGGCCTAATAAAACACAACCTCGATTTTGATGAGGCCAGTTGGTCAATCATTTTGAACATTATAAAGGTAAAAGGTCAGTGCAGTCAATCCGTGAATAGGCTATCACCATCGTGGAATGTTGATCTGAGAGCCGGCAAGAAACTCAACAGTTTAACATTAAAATATCAATCTTACAAATGATTCAATAAACATAGTTCCACACATTTCGATCAACTAAAAATTGTAATAAAAAGTTTTAAAATGAAATCAATGATACAATATCAATAAATATAATTTAAAATGAATCTAAAATTTTACAGTACCTAGACAATTACTTAATAAGAGTGATATGCGAAATTATAGATAACTTTAATAAGTTTTTTATCATTTTACTGCATTATTTATTTGTATCGTTCGTTCCGTTATCTTAAGTTATTTGTAAATGATAAGTAAATGAATTTTGATCGTTTTAATCTGTGATACATTAAAGAATTGGCGTTGGATTTAATTTGTTTCGGTGTCGATAAGCGAATAAGTGCTTTAGTCTTATCTTTAGCCGATTTTAAACTACAACACGATTGTTATTATTCCATAATGTTAAATATTACTTTTATCATGGCTGTTCATGGAGTATTTTCACGAGGGTAGGTCATAGATAGTTTTTACATAGACCGATTCGATGCCCTGTATGATTTCGTACCGTTTAAATTTATTAGCTTGTTGCAAAACTATAGGAAAAGTTAATAAATGAAACGTATTTTAGAGTGATCACTTTATTTATTGATTTTATCGTGATCAAATTAGGATATAGACGCCCACTGTGTGCCAGATCGTCGTGGTTACTCCAGAACTTTTCGGCTCTAACGTCCATCGGTTGCATCATCTATATGTCTCACACTTCAGATCAGCAATTTTCCGAGTTGTGTTAATATTTAATTAATAAAATACATGAGCTGGTGGACACAGTGTGAGTAGGTCTCTATATAGATGGACTGATGACATAGTTACAGTCGAGGTAAGTCACTGTCAGCGAAAGATGGCTCATTGGGGAGTTCTTTGGACTGTGCAGTTGGTGTCATCGGATGATAAGATGTTCATGATCAATTAAACGACTAGACATAAGTAATTGTGACATTATATTTTCATTATGATACTTAATGGTATAAAATACTTGTTTACCTAAACTAATAGGTATTTTTAGTTTTGATTGACGTGAAATATTTAACAGCTATGGACTAGTGTTTTTTTTTTAATATGTTGTACTTCGAACTAATCCATTCTTTCTCTCCGTAAGAATTTTTTGAACTTTGACGTAAATGTAGAGTTAAAAGGTGAAACATTTGGTAAAAAAGCAGGGGCCGCTTTGTCAAAGTCACGACGCCCGGTCCGGCGAGGGGGTGGAGAAGGCAACAACTCATAAAATTAAGCGATTTGGACGCGAGTTAGTCTAACTGCGAGGAGCGTCGCAGCAGCAGCTCTCCGTCTCGCTCGCACGGCACGCACGCACACGCGCACACCGGCCCGCGCACGCACACAGGCGCGCCAGTCCGCCGCGCGCTCCGCCGCCCGACGACCGCTCGCCGGCTCCACCATTGTTCCCGCCACAATGCGCTGACACTCGCGACCGGCCCATTCACGAATCCCTAAACAATCATCGTTTGCGTTTCATTTAATGTTTTTACGGACTCTTATTTAGATCTGTGCGCCGTGTGTTGTTCACTGTGATCGTGTTGTGATTTATGTCGTCGCCGGACCTCGCGGGTGAGTGAATTTCGATTTTGTTAAATCAATTAGCGATTAATTAACTAGGCATTAGACGTCGCTGCTATAACAATGTCAAACTAATATATTTTGAAGACTCTATCACTTACACTTTCCTTTTCAATATATTTGTAAACAATTGATTTGTTTTTGTTTCGTCGGTGTACTTTTAAACATAACAGCCACTTGATCGTCGATTAGTTTTATATCGATGACTAAATACAACGCCATCGTATCGTAATGTAAACGCAAAGTAATTGGATAAATATGTAATGTTTTTGAAAGTGACTCTATTACACTAAGTGTGCGTGTCATGTTACAGCATTATAACATTGTTTAGTTATTGTATTGTGTAAGCTCGGTTACAGGTGACCCTTTTGTAATGTTTCGCTGTTGAGTAATAAATATCAGAGTGTTTATTGTTACATTTTTAAACGTATCAATCATCCGATGATGTCATAACTTTTACGATTTCAATTAAAATCTGAGAAAGCGGTTATGTAAATTATTACTAGAAATCTAATAAATATTTTGAGATATGATTTATAATTTATATTATATAAGTATATAATTATGTTAATATATCATGCGATGTGTTGAGTTCAGTATCATGTAGAGTTTGACCGTAAATAAAAGTTTAATTAACTGCTCCGAATTCGTAGTTAAAATTAAATTTGTTACATAGTTAATAAGTTTATTAATTTAATGTTTAATGAATAATGATTTCTTACAAAAATAAATTGAATATCCTAATAAATTTTTGTAAGGTAGAGAAAGAGTTTTTTTTTTTGCAAGAAAGTGTGTTGTTTTATCTGGTAATATAATCTTTTTAATGACAACCTTCTTTGTGCTTTAACAAAAATTTAAAAAAAAATCTGAATCGGTAGAGTCGATTTCGAGTTTCGCGCTTAGCGAATTTATTGACTATTTTCGTACTTTAATTCTTACAAAAATTACAAGAAAATTTTAGATTCTTTAAATATTTATAACAATTAGAATTTTAGAAACTGTTGTATAAACACATTGCGATATAAAAACTGTCAAAAATACTCCGTAATATTAGGCTTGATGAACATAGACGTCAATAGCAAGGCATAGGTCTTTACCAAAGATATTTCTAGGGGATATACCATAATCGCCATGCTTAGCAGGCGGGTTGGCGATCGCAGTATTTGTTATTATCACACGCTGTTGTCCATTTTCTGGAATTTGTGGGCAGTGACAACCCTTTATAATTAATGCACAAAGTCTGAATTATTTAAAAGACTATCACGGGAATCGAAACCGCGACTTACGATCGCATATCTTTGCGCTACCACTGTTCGTTTATTTATTGTTTATCTGTATTATTCATATATGTAATATATAATATTTAAAATAGCTCCTATAAATAGTTAAAAATTATTCACTTGAAAGAGTTTAACTTAGAAAAGACAAGGTTCCCTTCATTTATTTTCTTAAATTGTAATTTATTAAGACTATATTCGCGGGAACAAGACGATAAACATAAATAAGTGATAAATTCTTTGCTAATTATTTATAATTACGTTTGGAGATCATTGCACAGAATAATTAAAAATTATATTGTTATTTGTGCATCTTTTAAAAAAGTAATCACGTGTAAAGGCACCTTTACAGTTGTTGTCGCCCATAACAATTATCTGCCCATTTCACTTCTTTACGAAAATGAAACGAAATTGTAGGAGCTCATTGTGGTTCATCTATATATAAAAATGAATGTCAGTCTGTATGTACTTTATAGAATCGTAAACTATGCATTTGATCATGTAATGATCTTCAGCGAGGTTGTTGTGTACAAGCCCACAAAGGTTTCTAAATTGATATTAACAATTTTCAGATGGCGCCACTGTCATTCCAATTAATTTTATATATTACCGTGACAGTTCATGCTAATTTGAATTGAAACTAAAACAGTGAACGAATGATGACGTTATGAGTTGTGGGTAACATAAGAATTTATGTAAATTGTGAAATATATGTCTGGATCATATAATTTTAAATAAAAACGAAAAAAAAACTACTTTTTATTCCACAGGGATGAAGTCACAGGGCAAAGTTAGTGCTTAAATAATTTAAAGTTATCTTATGTATTGTAAAGGAAAAAACTATGAAATAATAAAACGCAAGTTTCATCCACGAGGAGTAGATACAATAATTATTAAACTAACTAGAGTTACTATTTTTTTACATAAGTTTAGTTAATTAAAATAAATAAATAAAATTCTATTGAAAAAGCTCTACATCGACTCTATTGATTAGTTTTTATTTGCATATATACATTAAATTAATATATTATTCAATACAGATGTCATGTATAACTATGTATTTAATATATTTTCATATATATACTTACGCATTACGGTATCTCTGTTATCATAAGGCTTTGTGTTTTGAAATTTCGAAGGAATATTGCTTTCGTGAAGCCGAGGTCAGATAGGAATGGATTTTATGAAATTCTATCTGAAAGTAGGTTGTAGTGGCGTTCATAAAAAAAAATTCATTTTTTTTTACTTGTCAGAATTAGTCAAGAATATTTTTACGTATATTTAAAATTAAAAAAAAATTTAAAGGAAGAAAACTGGCCATGCTAATACGAAATGTAGATTATGTTTATTTGGATAACAAAAACAAGGCTTGATATATAAATAAAATTTTATGAAATTATACCTAAAGGCTTTCCGGGTTACGAGAAGCAAAAGGGGGACACCTAGTGTCACATATATTTTTAAATTATGCAAAAATGCAGGCCACTTGAGCATCAAAGGCTACGTCTTACGCTGTTTTGAAGTTATATGATATAAAGCTTTTTGAAGTACCTTTATAGATTTTATGTAGAATCACACATTGTTCTATGGTAATATATATGTTATTTATTTATATTAGCCAGCAATATCTACTATATGCACATGAGAGTTACAATTTTTTTATAGTCAAATAAATGTGAAAACCACTCCGGTTTATATCTATATCATCAAAGTTATGATTGATTTAAAAAAATTGAAAAAAATAATAATTTGAATGTAATGAATTTTTAGCGAATCGTGCGTGATTTCGCCAGTATATATATGTGTATATGTAATTCCCCTTTGACGTGTACATTAATATTTTTTTCTATAAAATTTTAATTTATAAAGGAGTTACAATACGTACCGTTTAGACCAGTGTATCACAACCTATTTTGTGCGTTTCCCAACTTCTGCCTTTCTAAAATTCTTACATTCTCCTGTAACATATATATATATATATATATATATATATATACAACAACTGTAAAAGTGCCTTTACACGTGATTACTTTTTTAAAAGATGCACACTTAACATTATATATATATATATATGTATAGATATATTCTATATCAAAAGGAAAGAGAGAAAAGCATCAATTTTCAAATTGCCCCCACTGTTGGACTCGGAACCCACGTTGGGAAACTAGTGTAGAGAAGTCTGAAGTGGTACAAAGACTTACAGTATATCCATTTAGATAATTAGATACATTATTATAAAGTATTTTATATTTTACATAATATTTTTTTAATGATCGGAGTCTTGGTCACTCATGGTCGGCCTCATAAGGAGTTTCAATGTCAGCTGAAGTGTCGGTGAGCGTGGCGCATCGCTGCAGCTTTCTAGTGGCGACCACAAGTTGGTAGAGTCATCATAGGTAGGCGCCCCACTTGGCGGATCAACGACATGATTAAGATCGCGAGAAGTCTCTGATGTAGGGCAAGACCGGTCACCGTGGCGACCTTTGGAGAGGCCTATATCTTTCAGTTAACGTCTATCGGCTGAAAAACATGAATATTATCTCAACTGAATTTTCGTATATAAAACTAACTTACTAAAACTGCATTATATGAGGAGAGAAAAATAATTAATAGTATAAATAATCCCAGCTCTACCAAGGTAGGAGAGACAGGTGTCATTATGTTAAAAAAATAACATTTACACAAACAAAAAATACAGTACATCTTAAAAGTAGTGCTTACTTTAATATTAGATGCACAAAATTGACGGCGGTTGGATCCGAAAGGTTCTTTTGTGGTAATACTAATATGAGTAGAAGATAGGATAGTTTAGGAAGAGCTTGTTTTAGATTATGTTGCGTTTCAAGACGGACACGACCTTCAAAAATAAAGAGAAAAGAGAGAAGATGATCGAAAGATATATAGGCTATGCGAGAGATATAACCGCTATATCTACCTTTAATTTAGATCAGCTCGTTTCTGGAAAGCACTTCATAAGCAGTATTAGAAGGATCTTATAAAACTTTATTACACAGGGAAAGGATGATCTAGTCGGTGAAAGCGTTTAGCCAGTGTAAACAGGCCCCCTCAAACCTTCTATGTAACTCGACAGCCTTTAGCACCGTACTCGGCTCTGGGCGGCATCTTTGCAGTAGACATTTGCCCAGCAGTGGGCGCATATCGACTGATAATGATGAGTATGTTATTTAAAATAAAAAAAAAACAAATTGGCTGTCGAAAAATCAAAGTATAATTGAACAGACAACAATCAAAGCGTTGTACAAATCAATCGATAGTACTAATGTTTGGCTTTCAAATTAAAATAGATGTACGGCATACTGCAACGTGTGCGATATATACTATCCATTGAACTCTGAGTTATTTTGAAAGCTATGCCATTGACAATACGGTTGAAATTCAATAGTTAATTGGTTAGCAGTCTGCGATGACGTAAACAATGTGAATTGTAAGCGGTATTGTCAATGTGGGAATGCGTTGAATAAGGTAATTAGATTTATAGGTTTCACCTTTATAGGCAAAAAATTATTTAAACAGCGCGTGCGACTGATTGTCGTTTGGGCGGAAAGGTTTTCGTGACATGGTAGCCGTGTAAGGCTTTAACAGCTTCATGTAACTTACGTCTAAGACCCGCGAGTTTACAAACGTTTTTCCCTGTGGTATAGAAGAATGGAATAAAAGATCATGTGAAGAATGGAAGCAAAGAACGGAAATAATAAAAAAAAACTAAGTGAAAAAAAATTGCCCAAGAAAGACCCTGTCCCACCACAAGATAGGGGTACGGGAGGCCCCCAATAGCGGGGGTCCGAGCTCCTCCTCGATATCAGGATGATCAGGAATCCTTGCGCGTTCAAAGCGAAGGTTCGAAAGCTGTTGCTTGACAAGCTGACGGATTCATCACGATTAGTCGATTTTATTATTTATGATACATATGGTATAGGTAGATATTTAAAAAAATATATTATGGTATATCTATCTTAATGATTATTATCTCAGTAAGAAAAGGACCAATATTTAGCTACTTCCGCACATGCAGTGGTCCAATAAAGTGCACCGCCCGCCAGCCCGCTGATAAATGCGTATGCGGCAAACAATGCGAATCACACAACCGCCACCGCCAAATTATTCAACACGTGTTTCACCCTTCTACGGGGCATCTTCAGGAGTTATGTTACACCGATTAGTGCCGATAAGACTCTGTGTTTGACACTTTATTGCACGACTACCACTGCATGTGCGGAAGTGGCTAAATATTGGTCCTTTTCTTACTTAGGATGGACTTCCGCGAGGTAACGCCTGATTCCATTAAATGATTATTATGTCGTTTCACGTTTCCTTCCTTTTACTTACCTATTATCTCTGCACCGTCTCCGGTTAACTGTTAGAGAATGCCTTCAACATAAGTTCGCCGTTATACATAAATTGCATAAAAAGTTTTAAGTAAATGAATAATTATTTAAAAACTAAATAAGCCTTCCGACGCTTCGACATGCTGCGTAGTTTTAGGAGAGTCGTAGTCGTTCCCGCCGTCGCACGCTGTTTCTTCTTCTGGAGATATTTCTGGAATCTTCTTTTCAGTTTTTTATTCGTGGTCCTCGTTTTTTGGTGAACTCGAACCACCTCATCTGGTTTCGGAGAAGTGAAGTCTTCTTATAATTACTCTTTTTTTGTAATCTTTTATTAATATTCTCGTCTGTCATACGTCATAAGATTTTTCTTTCATCATAATTTATTGTTCTTTTCGATTGACCCTCTAGGACGTGACGAGTCAATTTGTTGATGAATAATTTGGGCGGCCTCGGTGGTGGGAGCATTGCGTCTTGGTGAGGAAATATATGGAGTGGTATATGCTTTTTCATAGTTTAGGCATGAAGCAGACCAGGTAGATGAGGCGAGGTTAGATATAGCTATAGATAAAGTTATTATGGGCTTGACGTGGGAGTATAAAGAGAATTAGGAGAAGAAGAATGAGGCTGTTCTTTTATTGTAAAAGTTGGGCTTCTCATTTGGACCCATAACCTTCAGCTGAAATGTAAAGCTTTGCAAATAGGCTGACATGATGTTAGTGATGACTGAATCATAAAGAAAACATTTAGACGTATTTTTTTCCTTCAAGTCGTAAATTGAAAATAAACGTCTTCAATTAATAATCACGTGTACAGTTTGATGAGCGGTTGCGAAAGTGCTTACACGAATTTCGGCGGCTCGAATAAAGCGAACGGCGACATCGGCCCGCGTCCGGTCCTCTATTCCCAGCCGGTGTATTAAACAAAATCAAAGCGGATTAACAACGTAAATTAATTCAGGAAATGTAACTATTAACGGGGCCATTCGCTTTGAGCCTCGCTTCCGACGGTCTCTATTAAAATTATAATAAAACAAACTTAACGTTTGCGGCCTGGAAAGCTCTCGTATCTTGTACGGTGATGGGATAGGTTCGATTTTCAAGTTGGCTCGGACCTGTGGGCGGCGGCGGCGCTCGGTCGCGAAAGGACCGCACACGACGACCCGGGCTTCCGCGGTGCCGGCGCTGTGCAACGAATCGATTAATATCATAATCTTGCAACGCGGCCGATGTCGTTTGATTGTTGATTAATATATACTTTGTTTGTTCTAGAAAGTTCTACATTTTATTAAGACGTAGTTTCTTAACTCCACTCTGATCTCTTTTAATTTTACATTTACATTATTTATAGTGATTATTTTTGAATGTCAATAGAAGTGTATAATTTGTTTTGTTATAAAATATATTTTACAATTGTAGAGTTCTATAAATTATTTGATCTGTGTATGTTGTAAACCACGACTCAGCATAATTAAGGATTTTGGATCCGCGATAGGGCAGACCACGCGGAGTAATTTTTTTTATATTGACGAAGCTACACAAAGCTAAAAGGCTAACAGTATAAACTTCAACTGGACTAATAGTATATAAAAGTTAATAACAATAGAATATAAACTGTTCTACACGGTAAAGGTAGTAAATAAGTAGGCTTTTGTAAATATTAATAATAATAGTAGGAAAATTTGTATATAAGTAAGGATTATTTTAGAATAAGGACACTGAAATGAAGTTTGACTGGGACAGGCAACACGTTTTCGCTTTCCGCCAACTTCCTGACGGAATAATCAGTAGAGATGTACTCCACTGTTGCAATAAAACTGATCAGGGAAGAACCCATAGCTAAGACATCTAAAAATATTTTTTATTACCGCTTTTACGAACATAACTATAACATATACATGGGATTGTTGAATATGAAGGCGGCGGTGCCATACACAAGTCTTTGTTTTCGGTAACGCAACTATCTTTTCAATCTTCTTCTCGTGACATTACATCGGCTTGAGGGTTGAATGTCAAGCAAACAAAAGTGACATATAAGTTACGTTTATGAAGTTATAAGTAATAAGTAAAAAAAAAATTAAAAAAATTATTTTTAATTCACATCTGTAAAAAAAATTAATCAATCATCATTTAGGGATGGTTGTTCTACTTTGTTCTAAAATGTAACATTAGAACAATTGTACAATCACCTAGTAAGTTTCTAAAAGTGTTTTTGTACCCGCTTGAAGCGTACACGCATTACAGAGAATGACTCACTTGACTGACTTGAATTTCAAAATTCTTCTATTTTATTATATATATATATATATATTTATATCTAATATATAAAATTCTCGTGTCACGATGTTCGAACTTGAACTCCTCCTAAACGGCTGACCGACTTTTACCAAATTTTATATGCGTATTCAGTAGATTTGAGAATCTGCTACTATCTATTTTTCATACCCCTAAGTGATAAGGGTGGTCCACCCCTAAATTAATTTTTTTATTTTTAGACAATTTTTTGGTTTTTATTTTATTATGATACAGCATACAAAAATACATACAACCTTAAATTTTCACCCCTCTACGATCAACCCTTATTTTTATGTTAATTAAAACCCTGTTTTTTTGCAAAACAACGTTTGCGGGAACAGCTAGTGTATATATATATATATATATATATATATATATATATATATATATATATATATATATACACATAAATAACAACTTGTGTAAAAGTTTGTACGGTTGCGAATATAGACGATGACATATTAAACTTGTGCGAAGCTGGCTTCAGATTTAAGCTGCAAGCTGTTTGGGAGATGACAGGTCGCGGTGCGCGGCGAGCTAAAGGGCTGACTAAGCTTTATTTAGCGATGACGATGCCTCCGTGTAGTCACGCAGTCCCGGCTCGCCCTCGCCCAAATTCTAGGGCTGTCACGCAAATATAGGTGCGATATATCCTATACCAAAAATTAATACCATCAAAAATAATAGATAACGTAATGAAAAGGTGTTTTAAATTTCCGATAGCTACACATTAACCATTTATCCGATTATCTATTTCTTTTTCTTTATTATTTCTGGGGCAAATGCGATTCAAATCAATTTTAAGTTTATATGTATTCATAATTAAGTATGTATGTTTGTATATATGTATGTTTGGTACACCTAAACTACCTATTATTTATACTTTTACCTTTTCCATACTATGGTTGTCTATTAGAGATTACCTTGTGTGATAGGACCGCCTATTGTACTTCTTTGTATATTATTATCAAACTATTTAAATGTATACTAGCGCGTACAATTAAGAATATTAAATAGAATAAATAAATAACTATTAAAATTAATTATTGTTTACTATCTGTCCCTGCTGACTTTGAACTACCAGAAGTTATTCGCCTGTTGCATTGCAAAACAAAAGCTGATTGAAATTAGGTGCAACTTTAAAGATTTTTTGCTGAAAATAAGCTATTCAACCCTTTAAAAGGTGGTACATCTATAACCAATTATCCTTTGTATTTTTCTTTTAATTGGGTATCCTTCTGGACATTTTGTAAATCGGCTATGTCGTGTCCTGATATTAACTCGTATTTAGTTATTTATATTTTACATTTAATTATTAAAGTTAATTTATAGTGATCACTTTTGTATGTGTGTATAAAAATATACATAAATATACCATTACGAAAAAATAATAAAAAAATATTATTACAATTTTGTCGAGTGACAACCCTAAACCTTCTCCCCAATAAAAATCAATCAGTGGTCTGCGATGAAAGTACGTGCAAATGTTGTGTTTATCCGCGTGCGTGGCCTCGACGACATGATCGCTCGGAGGGTGTGAGGTGGAGGGCGGGAGGAGGGGGTAGGGGAGCTTATATCAGGGTTGCCTTTTCTCCGGGCAACTTGAACGTCTTAACTTCGACAATCAGGCTTATTTTTATCTTCGGACCGGTTTTTACCGCTCTTAACATCACATTTGTGGGGCTAAGTTATTATTGACTTATTTTCATGATTAGATTTTCTTAGGAATATAATCGTGGAAGAAAATCCAGGGTTCTTGCACGTTAGTCTCTTAAAAGGCATTTAGTTCCTGGCTACTGGTAAATATGTGTAGTTAAACTATTAAAACATGTTGTTGTTGAGTTTCTTCGTACTTCTTCTCAACAACTGTAACATCGCGAAGGAGAGTAGAGTAAAAAAGAAATGATTAAAAAAATAAGTTGACGATCAATAAGAGTTCGGTTAAAAATTACAATATTGTATGAATAAATTTTATCTTTTATCTTTTTATAAAGATATCCTTAATGAGGTGATTAGGTTTTACGGTTGATCACGTTTTCAATCTTCTACTTTTTCGCCCCAACTTGTGACCATTAAGGGTAGAGTCAATATCGTAAGAAATAAGACCTCTGTATGATTCAATGTCAAAATTGTCATTGGATATGCGAAACAAGGAGTGTTTGCTTAATATGGAAAATATTTATGAAAATATTTTTGCTATAGCCGAGTGAAGTCTTAACAATACTTGATTGTGAGAGTGAGACAAAAACTACACTTGTTCACATTTTTTAATACTGATAATAAAAAAAATATCTTAGTTTGTGGGGTTTCAATAGATCAGGGTGCGTTTGGAACCCTCGTGGATTTAAGTAAGTAGTTCAATCTGATTGTAGTTTACATCAAATTGTTAGAATTCTTCTCATGATTTATTCAAGTGATAACTTTAAATCAAGTGTTCTATTGTCCAAGTTGCCTCTAAGGGTTCACTATTACGTAAGAGGTATATTGGGGGTTTTGGTTTGAGCCAGATGATATTCAAATTTAAACAAACAGGCTTTTATCATATCTTATAGATTGACCTACCAACGCAGGAAAATTTACCTTCCTAATGCCCGAGATATTTCATCATAATTTTCATCATCAGCCGACTGACGTTCACTGCAAGGCCTCCCCAAATGCTGCCAAGATGACCGGTCATAACTGGTCTAGCGACTTTCCACGATATAACTATATCCTCGGTCCAACTAGTGAAAATATGACTTGTGGGTATAGGGTAGAAATTTAGTTCCAAAGTGTTCTTAAAAAAAAGTCGTAAAATATATTTAACTAGTGATAAATTCAACAAGAATGATTAAAAGATAGCGTTACATAGATCCATGCAGTATTATATTAAATTAATAGAAGAAATAGATTATCAAAAAATAACAATTTAGTTAATAATAATTTAAGAAATATATATACTGTAGCAGCCGATGGATAAACATGCAGAAATCATGATCTCTCCAGGCTTCGTATTATGGTATGCAAAGGACGCTGTTGCCTATCTTCTGGAAATTTAATTGTGAGCTTTGGTAATCGTTGAAAATTAACGCATAAATTGCGAATTTTATAAGATTGTATCCCGGGAATTGACCCCGCGACTGAAACCAGCTGAAATTTCAAAGTGGCTTTCTAGAAAAGTCTAAGTATCTCAGCTGTGATAGAAAAAAACATTTATTAACATTATGCGATGCATAGAGATATCGCAAACTGCATCTAGTTGCAGTAAAACGCGATCGCCCCGAGCGCCGCTTCCCCGCCCACACTTCGTTAGTTTCGAATAAAATTAGAGACACGGGCGGCGTGCGCTCCGGTATGTTGCGGAAATGATGCGAAATTGCGGAATGCACTTTAAATAACCGATAGAGCACCGGTCGGACGACGCTAGCGGCACCACGGCTCCCATAAATTCCGGATACAAAGTTTATCGACACTTTATTTCAAGTATTCGCGTTAGTTCATTCAACACGTCATTACAAGTCAACAGTTATGTGTAAAGGCTTTAAAGGAGTGAAAATATACACCTTTTCCAATCTATCTGTATCACGTGATCATTCTGAAACACTATTGGAATTCGACAGACCGATATATTAAACCATAATAAATTTTAAAACATTGTAATTCAAATTTTGACAACGTTTCTACTTACCTTATTATATTTACGTAATTTGCTATGTCTAAAACTATTGAATTTTAGACAGTGTGTACCATACATGACACAGCAATTGAGATATACATTTACTCCTTTAAAAATTTACTCCTATAACCAAACACCCTGTAGTCACAGTTCTGCATATTAAACTGATATAAACTAATATATTAGGAGAAAAGTTTACAATTTACATTATTATATACCTAATACAATAAAGAATATAAAACAATAAAGGCTATAGAAAACCAAAGAATAATTCAAAATATTAATCTTTACTCTACATACACGCTTCGGTTTGTCACTGTGTGATGTATGATTTCGAAGGTGATTCAATATTTATATAGGAAAAAACCGCTGATGAATAATAGAACAGATACGTGATGATAAAGCTTTAAGAAGGTATAAAGTATGCAATTTTAATCACCCGTGTGCTAGCACTTTTAATTAAAATATTACGAGCACCAGAAAAGTCGTGGTCTCGTATGTGGCTATCAAATAGTTTTTATTCTTTTTACTGTAATGTATTACACCTTACGTGCTTTTTAAAGTTAATAATTAAAATAAAACTAAATTTGTAACAATGTTGAATGTTGGTATACGATGTAATAGTAAAGATTGTGTTGATTGTAAATTTTTATTGCCAGAACGTTTTTCAAATACGTGCCGCTACATAACCAACTAAAAACATTTATAATTCAAATAAAATACAGAAAGTGGATGCCGTATGTTCGACACGCAACAGGATCCTCAGATGTTCGCGCCCCTTATGAATTATGTCCGTAATATGATTCTAAATATATTGGCACTCTAGCCGCGCCGCGTTCACTCTCAATAAGATTCAAACGGCCGGTCTGTTTGTTACAGGAAGCCGAGAACATCGGCGAGCGACTTCAAAGCCGCGCCTACATCAAACGACCTCTCACCATCGACCGCTATCGAGCGCTAATTCAATCATAAAAACAAACATGAGCGACTATTTACGGACGAGCCGCGGTTGAGGTTCACTAATGAGCGCGGAAAGCGACGCGGACGGCCCACACGACACGAACAAAGAGAAAGAGAACGGAGGAGAAGACATGCAAGCGGTCTCCAGTTACGTCGCACCGAATCTCATAGGACAGGCGGACAGGCTCATCGACGTCAACTACGCAAACGAGTACTTAGACTACGAATATGCAGAGAAAGTCGACAGCGAAGAGAAGATAGAAGTAGACGATGACAAAGAAGAAGAGCTAGTGATAGCCGACGATGAGGAGCCGAGATCGGACGCCGAAGGTGACAGTAGAGTCCACGAGTCACCGACAGAGGATGACGACAGGAGTAACCAAAGAGAGGAGTGCTGCGAGTCTTGGCACCCGCATGTGTACGGGCAGCCTCCCAAGCGGCCGACGCCTCACACAATAGAGTACATATTAGGTTTAAACAAGCAAAGCACGCAAGACGAGCAAAGGAAATCCTCTGTTAGTCAACTGATGAGTGTTAAAAGAAGCTTCGACGCGAAGAAACAAGAAAGTTCACAAGTGCAGAAGGAGCAGGGCGATCGAAAACTAGTGAGTGTGCACAAAAACCGGCTGCAGGAGCAGCTGTTGCAGCGTGCAGGAAGGACTGACAGTGAGTGTGCAGTGCAGTATACGTTCAAGGTGGACGAGCCGCTCAACCTGTCCGTGCCCAAGCCTAAAGACTCGCCTGGTTGGAGTCCGCTCGACGAGGATAAATTAGTCAAAGGTAAACTATTTCTCATCTTGGAATCTCTTTATACTCTGTGTCATGTGACATATATGTTTTTCCGATCTGAAACTCATATAAACCTTTCTTCAATATATCTCTATTTATTTAAGTCTTGCAATTAATTTCTAGTATTAGGTTTTCACATGGTCATATTGATAATCTATGGGGAAGTCCTATGTCCTGTAGTGGAGGTTCCTCGGCTGCAATGATGATGTTGATTACCAGGTTTCGCTGACGATGATGACCTTCAAGCGATCGTCACATGTAAATTTTTTCTGTCATGGAGTCATGTTTTATTACACCAAATAATTCTTCCACCTGCACTAAGCGTTTTGCAAATACATTTATAAGGCGAAGAGGATAGAAGTGAAACAACCTACCGGCGTCATTGTTTCCAGACAATTATAACTTAGGAGTCAAGTTAAGAGTGAATAGGTATCTAGGTAAGCATATAGCATCTGAGGCCTCGTCAACGCTTAACATCAGGCGAGACAGAGGTCGAATGTTTCGCTTATAAAAGATAAAAAAAATTGTCCATTCGTTGCATTTACAGCTTCAAAACAATCAACGATATCTATTCCGTACTGTGAGTTCGTTCCTCTTCAGAGTTTTATTTCGTAAATACATTGAACTGCTTTATCATAGTTTCTCTAAAAACGTACTAGATGGCGCTAGTTAGTATGCCGCATAGACGCAGTACTGATTTACCGACATTTTGTTTTCTGTACGCGTGTTATACGCGCTTAATAAAGTAAATAATTATATATAACAAAAATTGTGTTCCTGTCTTCCTGGACCTTGAAGGGCAGCCTACTATCGTTTGCAATATTAAAAATCTTGGTGTAATAAGTATTTTGTAGAACGTATGTAGTAAAGGAACAATAATTCGTACAAAATTCACGTGACAGTTTGTTAGCGGAAAAATCTAGAATAGAGTAATATAGGGTCTGTGGCTATTGGTCCTTAAGGTTTGCGTCATGTTACTTTTATAAATTATGTAAATGTTTTGATATAAAATATATAAGTAAATACGTACTATCAGTGTATGTATTTTCATTTCATGGACCCCCAAATTTTTTTCGCTGATGTAGATCCCTTGCAGGTTGTCATAGACCTCTAGGAGTCGATTTAGACCACTTTGGGAATCACTGATCTATACCGTCGATCGTTAAGCTATAGAGGCGACATATGTGGTAAAGCAATTATGATTTATTTATTAAATAATTGATATTTAAAGTGATTATTATAATTTTTGTCACAATAATTATAATGAATGCTTTTATAAGGCAAACAGCAGAACGTGTAGCGATGTCCCGACACTAAAACGTCGATATAACAATCAAAAATCCCACACGCGCGACTAAATAACCGCTTCCACGAAATCGACTCGGCGAGCCCTACCAAGCATGCCCTTTAGCGAACCACTCAATATCCTCGTTAACATTCAAAAACATACCTTACGCCTATCTCTATAAAGTTTAAAATAGTAAGTAAAGTAATCGTACATAAAACAGTTTTGTTGCGAAAATGTACACGGGCTATAAACCGGCAAAGTTGTAAATCAGAGTCAATTAGACAAAAGAGTTCTCGGCCACGACGCGTTTATTTTCAGCGGTGTAATAACATTAATACGTTTCGACGAGTACGCTTGTTTATATTCGACTAGTGTTTTGTAATTTGAACTTTATTTATATGGTATAAAGATAATTTTGTATTGTACTTGTGTAGTGATTGTATAAATTGTTGATTTTAATACGTCGTAGATGTAATAGTCATATTTGTAATAGGGTGACAACAAAGTTGAAGGAATAATGGGACACTGTTTCATTATCCAATTTGTTACGAGTCATCAGGTTTATAATAACGCTGCCTTAGATATAAGTTATCTACATACAGTACTTATAGGTCTATTGTCCTTGTAATAATTACGCAAGGATTATTACATTCGCACTTAGTATTTGTGATCAAAAATCTTTGTGTAAATTTTTAATAGTATATTATTTATGCGCAATCATTTAAAATCTTATATAAAATATAGACAGACATATGATACATGAAAATAAACTAGTAACGCATAAACTTCTGTCTTTAAAAAGTTATTAAATTTAATAATACGTGTGTGTGTAATTTACAATACAAATTTATAATACAAAATACAATATATGTATGTATATTGTATTATCTATATACTATATAGTATTACTAAATATATACAATATATATATATATATATATATATGTATGTGTGGCTATTTTTATATAAGATTTAAACTGATGGCGCATAAATAATATAGCCGGCTTTTCTCGTACCAGTGTTCATAGCTTGCAGTATCTTGCTGCCTATAAAAGTGTTTTCAAACCTTCTTTTGCAACATCTCACCAAACCCTTTTTAAAATTCTTATGACCTCATATGGAACATATATAATTTTTATATTAAAGCGAAAGTGTTAAACTCGTGTAAAGTCAATTATCGAATTGCCCCCTTAACAACCAAATTGCCCTCTGTAGGGCGTGGGATCTGTGGTATAATTAGTTTTAATGAGATTCGAATTTCACTTTCATTGTTACTATGTTCTTCTCGTGCTACAGTTGTTTGTGAGGATTTGTATCCTCCACACTCCTCTCTCCATTTATCCTTCTCCTCTCTTTACCAAGACGTCTTTCATTTGAGGCCAAATTCTGTCTTATAATGTTAATATAATCGACGATTCTAAAGCTCATGTAAATGCCTACTTGAATAAAAATATTTTGTATTTTTTTATAGACCCGTGGAGAAACAAAGTAAGTGATAAAGTGGATACTTTTGTGACCCCCGCTATTGCGGACCTCTCGTACCCTTCCAGTTTTAGGGACGTGGTCGTTATTTTTCTTTTAATAAATTCTTCACGTAAAAATTGTTTTTGCGCTCTTCTTACATTCATCCTAAGAAATATCTTAATGAATGCAAAAAGAAGGAAGAAATATCTTCCTTCTTTTTACATTCTATATCTACGTCTCGTTCCTCAATTATAGAATTTCTTTAATTTTATTCTATTTTTAACTTAGTTCAGGTCTTTTTCGGTTACAATTTTTCCATTTAGTGTTTTTAATTATTTTCTCCTAATGTTTTTTGCCTATCCGACTTTAAATATATTTTTAAAATTTTGATTTTTATGTCTATTTATTTCATCTGCCGCAATTATTCTTCAGAACTTGAGGATCGTTGGTCTGGTTCCGTCATCATTAATTAGACCATTCAGTCCTCGCCAATATTGATAAAATGGATTGGCAAAGATATATGGCAGTGAGCAAGGTATAGTGCAAGACAAATGTCCGCTGGAGCCTTGAGGTTTTGTAGCACAGGGCAGGCACGCGCGACGCAGGACTTCTATCTAAGGAGAACAGATGTCATAGAGGTCCTCGGAAGAGGATAGATGCTGTCCGCTATTGACCCTACAAATCTACGTGGAAGGTTTGCGTCCATTATTTGTCCGAAATTTTTCATGTCACAATACAGTAAACTTACCACAGTGTCCCATGCTAATATATGTGTATAAATAAACAATATCTGTTCTTTTAATATCGCTAAGCGGAAATCATTAGAGTAACGACATCCGTACACGGTTGAAATTCCTTCCACCAGCACTAAGTGTTTTGCCAATACTTTTATAGTGAGAACAAGGAGTGAAACAACCTACAAGCGTACAGTTATAACTTTAAGTCTTTAAGACAAGAGTGAATAGGTTTCTTCTATTGCTTCTAAATACAAAGATTTTTATTTTATTATGTACTTAGGTTATTCGTATATTTTACATTTAACTCAAACAAAAATTATACAATAGTTTCATCTGAAAACAAAGAAACGACTTGCTTTTTATTATTATAGTTTTATAAGCCTCTAAAAGGAAAATTTTATGATAAATCAATACAATGACATATGACAGTCCTGTCAAAATACCAAAGTAAAGAAATACACCTATCCCCCGATTTACACGGTACTCGTTTTACACGTTTCGCTTTTACACGGTTTTCCAAATAAGTTTTTTTTTTTGTTTTAATAATCGATTTTATTACCTTCTCTCATAATGTAAATATTTCTACTTCAAACATCGAATCGGCACCAATAACTTGGAATGATGAAAGTGAATTCGAACCTTCGATTCCGAAAAAAAGAATGAGAGTAATTTATTTTTTGTTCTTCTGTTTAATGTATATTGTAATTAAATATATAAAAAAAAAGTTTTTCCGTAGTATACTAAATATTTTGACTTAACAATGCATTTTATTTTTATTTCTGTGTACACCTAAAATTATTGAAAAAAAAAAAAATAATAACTGTTAAATAGCAAAATCATGCATTTTCTGCGAGTTTTTCGATTTACACGGTTTTGACTTGAAAATTTTTAATTTTCGATTTACACGTTTTACTCAGGAACGTATCTACCGTGAAAATCGGGGGATAAGTGTATAGTTTCCTTATACATGTAATATTATAGACTTCACGTTGGTAGAGGATAAAATAATGGAATATGTATTACAGGTAAAAACTATGTGTTCCGTACATTAGACGGTAGACTGGACAAAGTCGTTAATGTAAATATATTGTGGGCAATGTAGACCGCAGCTATTAGTCAATCGACGTAATTATATTGGTAAGTACCGACGGCATCTCATTCCAGCCTCCGATCGCTTCTTACGGCGCGTCTAATTGAGAGCGCGGCCATACGCGCCAGATTTGTCACCCGCTAACGACGCGCCGCGCCATTCTCAACCTTATCTCATCGACATAACGGCGGATCGAATGTAATTGCCTGCGAGTGTCTACGGTAATAAGGAATCGTTGATGTTTAGGGTGTCCAAACGATTTTTATTTCGACCAGGATATTTCCTTTTTAATTTATTCACTATCATATCAGCTGATAGACGCATTTAATTCATTGTTTTATATTTTTAGTACATATTTTAAGGTGTATTGGATATATTCTTTTGTTTTGAGGTAAGAAAACTAGGATATAGCTCCATATGTCAATGCAGGTCGTGTCTCAAAATCAAGTGACATCAAATATTATACGTTCAATTTTAGGTGGGTGAAAAAGTATATATATATATATATATATATATTGGGGTTCATGCTTGTTTAGAAGATACCTATTCGTTATTGATTTATTTGCTAAAAAGGAAAAAAGCCATGTGTCAGAAGAAGCTGTAAACACTAGAAAGACTAACAGCGTACAGCATCAATTGAACATAGCCTAGTAATTATGGTGACAGTGCAAATTAAATAGGAATGTCTCTTAACCCTCTCAAATTGTTGTCATCCCAGCAACGCAGCTGTGCATGTCCGCTAGGGCTGACGGTGTATTTTCAGAGGACGAATTTATTTGGATTAATATGAGCACAGCGTTGAGTGGGCTCATTGCGTCAATATATCGGCCGATGACAGCCTCCGTTCCAGGGGTGCCGAACCTTTTTGTTAACTTGACAATATAACTTTATTTATTTTTTAAATAGACACTCCAACAGCAATACATATTACACTGGTTACATTTAAAAAAGTACAAAATTAAATGTGTTTACCTATTGTAGGCGTAGACAGCCCTAGCCATAATCACGCTAGCTTTATCTAAACGCTAATAACTGAATAAAACAGATATCAAATCGGCTCTCTAAATTAAAATAAACATTTATATATTCGCCGTTGCTGTCTACAATCTTTTCCCACCACTCGACCTATATATATATATATATATATATATATATATAATAGATTATTCTCTTTGAAAAGAAAACATAAACTGTTTTTTCCATGCAATATAAATATATTGTTATTATTATAAAATACAATTACTTTGAGATTGTCCATAAGAACAGAACCTCTCAACTTAGATAAAACAAGTAAGGTTCTAAACGCGCGTTCTGAGAAATGCCCACAACACGCTCAGTTTGTTTTCTGCGAATAATTACACACGTCATAGGTACAGTCAGCGCGGAATACGGAGACATCGCATTTCTACTGTGTTATATAAAATAAACAACAAAATATTCTTATTTAAGTTAGGATTTACGTAAAAGCAGTAAGCTACCACCGGGTCGGAACGATCTGTAAAGAGCCAGCCAGAAACTCAACAGTAAGAAAAGGACCAATATTTAGCCACTTCCGCACATGCAGTGGTAGTCGTGCAATGAAATGCACCGCCCGCCAGCCCGCTGATAAATGCGCATGCGGAAAACAATGCGAATCACACAACCGCCACCGCCAAATCACTCAACACGTGTTTCACCCCTCCACGGGGCATCTTCAGGAGTTATGTTACACCGATTAGTGCCAAACACAGAGTCTGAACAGAGACTGGTGATGACCACTGCTTGTGCGGAAGTGGCTAAATATTGGTCCTTTTCTTACTTAGGATGGACTTCCGCGAAGTAACGCCTGATTCCATTAAATAGAAACTCAACATTTGCTCTTTTAAATGAAACTTAACAATTTTTTATATGTACATTGTATGTCATTCATTGTAAATGAGTCAACCAAGTTCAACACGTTTCGATTAACTAAACACTCTTGAATAGAATAAGATTTACTTTATGTACTTTTAAATTTGTCTAAGATATCTCGTGGGACTTTATTTTATATGAGTACACCAATATCCATGAAGGAGTGTGTTGTGCATAATACATTGTGAAGAGTTGATGATGGACGCCCACTGCACATAGGCCTTGCCTACAGATCACCACGATGACAGGTTCTGCGCTGCTTGCATCCACCAACTTTCCATGATCATAACGAGATATTCGGTCTACCTGGTAGTGGCTCTGCCCACACCACGTCTACTGGCTCGTGATCGCTACTCAAGAACCTTTCAGCCATAACCCCTGTCGATTCCAAGAGTGACGCACGTCACGTACTGCTGTGATCAAGATCAAAAGTAGCACAGATTCTTCTGCGGATCTCCTCAAACTTGCACAGAAGTTTAGAGCATAACCCTCTCCGTAGTTCTTCGTGAACTTGAACTTATGAATACCAATCGTAAACAAATGCATCTCATCTATGTAATGGAGGGCGAACCCATGACGTAATTTATTTTAATACAATAGTCGTAATTAATAGTTGTCATTGTTTTGTTTGTGTTGAGATTGTAAATCGCACACTATTGTAAATAGTCTCTGTATATATGTAACTAGCTGATCCCGCAAACGTTGTTTTGCAAAAAAAATATTTTTAATTTTCAATTTAAAAATAAGGGCTGATCGTAGAGGGGTGAAAATTTAGGGTTGTATGTATGTTGTATCATAAAAAAATAAAAACAAAAAATTCCGTCAAAAAAATAAAAAAAAATTTTAAGGGTGAACAACCCTTATCACTTAGGGGTATGAAAAATAAATAGTAGCCGAATCTCAGACCTACTAAATACGCATATAAAATTTGGTAAAAATCGGTCAAGCCGTTTCAGAGGTGTTCAAGTTCGAACACCGTGACACGAGAATTTTATATAATAAAAGTAAAATAAAGAGGTTTGTGAAAAGTGGCTGTCCGAGTTCTTCGCAAATAAGGAGGGGGGCTTCTACGAGGGAGGTATTATGAAGTTGCCGTCCAGATGGAAACAGATTATCGAACAAAACGGCGCATATTTGAACTAAATCCGATCACTGTAACACTTTTTATAAAGCATTGAATAAAGAGCAAAAAAGCGGAAGGGAGATATTTGACAACCTTTATATTAGATATAAGACAATATTGATCATATCTTTGCTTTTATTTTTCTCGGGATCGGAGGAATAAATATATGATCGTGATCACCGCTATCCGCTAATGTATATGTGTAAGCGACTTGTACTACTAATAGCTGATGTTGGTGCGAAACGAGCAAAGTGGCCAATCTATAAATTGTGCCCCACCTGTCGGCCGGGCCGCCTCGGACGCTCTAATTTCGTACGACGTCGCTGTCGGTGCGATATGGCCAATTAATATTTATATACTGACACTATGCAACGGACAGGAATGTTGTTCGGAGAATTTAAAAAAAAACTACCAAACGGGTACGTAATTTCTACCAATTGAAAAAAGTGGCAATGGTTGAAGAACAACGGTCATGTAACCAATGGCTGTAGAAGCTGAAAGATTCTTGAGTTGAGACGACCTTAAGCCGGCAAATGCAGATTTGATAGACCGCGGGAATTCGATGGAAGTGGACAATGTCATACCGGTCATTTGGAGAAGACGTATATCTAGAAGTGAGCTTTGATTTGTACTAGTTTGAAAAGTGGATCACAAGGCTGAAGCCACATGCTTCGCCCTAAACCACGCTTAATGCTACACTAACTGAAGAAATACACACCCCTGAACAGGCAGATAGGCGTAACATATTTCGCGAAATATAAAGAGTCGGTGATTAAAAATAATCTGTGATAATTAAAAAAAAACTGTGATCTAGGAATTTATTTATTTACTTTATTGGAGATAAACAGTAACAAATAGCAGTGAGAAAGTACAAACTTAGAAGCTTAGAAATATAAAATTGGTTACAGTTGTTACCTTATAACTATCTCACTGAGAACATTTAATGATTTATAGTCAAACAATGAAAAAAACAAATAAAAACATTAATAAACACGGATTCATATATATTATTCATATTGTATATTTATATTATGGTTTAAATTGTATTGTATGTACTCAATAATTTCGAACGAAATTGTCTTTTAAAAGATACGAGAGAGCACGAGAATATATCAATATCACTAACATGTAGATGAATGTAGATAAAAGAAGGAGATGCAAAAAAGAAGATTTGTAAGCGAAGGATGACAGATCATGTGAAGCGTAAAAATAATCAATAAAAGAGAAATTAAAGGACAAAAGAGAATGTAGAAGAAAAATTGAATAAAAACTGAAAAACTCGTTTTACGAAAGACAGGGAAAATGTGAAACCTTCAAAACAAGGGTCATTAAATAAACATATATCGCGACATATTTTCAAAAAACAGTTACAATTTCCAGTAGGTGTAGTCACAAGAAAGAAAGGTACAGTAACACGGCGATAAATATTGCACATCGACCTTTGGAAAGAGATGATCGGCTAACTTCGGCTTCGTGGAGCACTATCTTTGTCCCACACTACTTATGTGACGTTTTGTCAGTCGTATTTGGTGAGACAGAGATAATGCTCAAAGGTCGATGTGCAATATTTATTGGCTGGTATTGTAGAGCAGTTTGTACTGGCAATCATAGGTGGGACAAGAAAGAATGCAGGTGTTGTGAACTTATGAAGATTCTTAACACGTAATTTAGTAAACCACTAGAGACGTCAACTGCTGTTATAAGATAGTTTAGCTGTAGTTCTTTCCTTCTCTTCTTCTTATACTCTTCTAAGTAGTAGTGATGCTTACAAGGAAATAGCAACCGACCAAGTCAAGTTCTGTTCACTCGCGCGCCCTTGAATTTGGATACTAGTGTTTTTGCAGTCCAAATAGAGGTCACCTTTAGACGGCCGTTGTATGTTCTGTGGCCTCCCAATGTAGTAAAATAAAGTGACTCGAATCGAACCTCTTGAAGTAGCCTTGTAGTTTACCTTCCAAAAACAAGGTTAAGACGACCTTCATCTGCCTCCTGCCTTTATGGACCATAATGTATATATTTTCTAAACACGTTTTGCCGTATTTCTATATCCGGCAGATAGATAGTCACTTTTTTGTCCGTGTGATACAATTTTGCTTCGCTGTTATACTTAAGAGAAAAGTTCTTTTTGGTATTGTATGTATTATTTCTTTGAACATATGTGAATTAAAATCAAATAAAAAACAGGGGTGGAGGGGATCTTTCAGTGGTCGTCTATCGTCTATAATGACAAACAATGTATTATTAATCGACTAAAAAAGTCACGAAGAATATAATAATGGCAAAAGTTATTTATATATTTAAAAAGTCGCAATAGAATTTAACAAGTAAGAAATATTAAACATGTTTACACTTCCACACATAAAACGGGTGAAGGTGTTGGAATGTGAAGTACCCTTGCATTCCGTATAAACTCTCGCGCAGCTTTAAAACAACAAAGTGACTGTTTTAGACGCAGGACGGTTCGCATTCGATCGTTAATTGAGGGCATCTTAAGCCCCCAATAAAAGCGAGAGGAACAAAGACGACGCGCAGGCGGCCTAATCGCGCGCATGAGCATTGATTTATAGCGCCTGCCTACCCCGCAACGGTTAGACCGGCGCAATGCCCGCGGGACTGCAATTAAATCTAAATCGGCACCTTTTCACCTATTATTAGTTCGGACGATGCCCCATCGGCTTATGGACGGAATATCTGAACGTCTCAAAGAAACCTCGATACAAGAAGTAACAGTTGAAACTTATTCTGCATGACTTCATGTTATTTTACAATTTATATCATCTATATTGATCATCTATGAACAGAATAACAGCGCAAGAACGCTCATTGTGGCGACGGTGCGACTACAACACTCTTTAAGAGTTTAAATAATCTTGCGTGCTCGAATTCAATTGTTTCGAATATGCTTTGTTAAGAATTGAAAGAATTGCTAGTATGAAATGGCGTTGTGTGAGGTACATGACTCCTGGCATGGCCGTTGGGGTTGAAAGGTTTAGTGGCAGATACCTCCCAAAAACGCTACAACGACCGTTCTACCAGACCTAGCTGGAGCCCAGGCCGCATTTACTTGCACGATTTCACCACTAGAGAACTTTTCGGCCATAACGGCTATCAGAAATTCTCATTGAATTTATTAGCTATTATGTTAATTCCAATATAGTACTTCTTAGTCTTAGCAGTATCGTCTTTAGATATATTTATTTCTCAGGGAACAGAAATTTCTATTTATACAATCACTATACGTTTCATTTTTAAAAAATTAATAGAAAAATTTTGATTATCTCGTTGAATTTGATTACACATTTCTTTTGTTGCTTTTAACGGAATTGTTTCATTAGAAAGACAGAGAGGTTTTTTTCTCTGAAACGTAAAGTCAAACTGAGTAATTTTAAAGTTAAACTTCTTACTATTTTTCTTTGTGGGGTTTACCTATTCCGCGTCTACAGGCTTCGAGAACTTTCCAATCCGAACGACCGTTGGTTGCACGAGCGATGTGCTCCGCCTATTGCGATTTAAGACGAGCAATTCTTCGAGCTACATTGACCTTGGTTCTTTTGCGGATTCTGTTTCGATCTCGTTGCGAATCTTCGAGTATAGCTCTCTCTCTCCATCACTCTCTGTGTGACCTTGGCCATTTCACGATGCGTATGTTACATTGTGTTATGATTATTTAGGAAAATTCCAAAAGAAATGTAGCGAATGAACGAAATATCAAGAAAATAACTTAGCCATAAACCTTCCGATGTTTACTCGCCAACAAAACAACAATACTTAGTAAGCTCACGTCCGGTCACCCCGTGCGACGAAGGCTCGGCTGCGACAGAGATCAAAACAAAAATTAATCTGTGCTGAGATTGATTTATGTTGGTTTATAACTTGTTTTTCTTAACTTACAACTTAATTAAATGTTACCATGAAAGACAACGGTAAGGTTATTTATGTCCTCAAAAAAATATTTGGGATTTGGAATCAGACAACAGCAGCAGATCACTATGAGATTATAACCTTGTTAGAAAACTTGAATTCGAATTCTAAATGCGTATTTAGAGCAGCGTGGGCAAGTTGAAGTAGGTAGTGGGCAGACTACATAGCTTGATTAACACATGGCCGCTGAACTGAAGATCGTGGGATGCCGCGAAGAACATTCAAGAGTGGTCTGGAATTGACCTTGTTGAAGAAGACACTGGAAGCTGGTCGCTACACACCGGTCCTATTGGAAATCAATGCGACTTATGTCCAGCAGTGGGATCTAAAGCTATATGATGATATTGATTGGAAATCTATCCAAGGCGAGGTACCTTTAAAAAAACCCTCGCGTGGACACTTCACAAAATGTTCGCCCAAGTGACAGCTTCTGATAACAGAAGAATGTAACTTACCCCGGCCATATCGGAGAAGACTTATGTCTCCCTCTCCTACTGTGGAAGATATACTGAAATCCCTGTAACATACTCTTGTCAAAGAAATACCGAGAAATAAACTTCTTGTATGTGCAACTCAGAAGTTAAGATACCAAAGATAGCGGCTGCTCATTATTATTAAACCTTTCGTTTTAATTTTAGCGAAACATAATCCAGGAGGTTCCTTGGAGAATGACCATAGCTCACAGCGCAACCTAAAGTTTTTTTTTTATTTTTTTTAATAGTTTTCACATACTTTTTATTTTTTGCTCTTCTCTTATTCGACATATAATCTTACTTTACTCTTCTGTCATTCTATAATTCTCTATCATTCCTCTAGATAGTAATTTCCTTTCATGCATAGCCTCTCTTCCTTCACCTCGTTCCTCAAATATCACAGGTTCAGGTAACTACATTTGTTCGCTATTAGCTCTATTTTTATGCTATACTGTTTTGTAATCTTATTTCTTATTTATAAGAGGTTATCACATATTATCACAGATACGATTTTCAATTTATTTACATTACTTCTTTTTTATTTGTATCTCTCTATTTTCCTATTTACTTAATTACTTACTCAACCCTTTTATTTATCGGTTTTATTTCTTTTGTTTCCTCAACTATTGCTCTGCAGCATTTCAGGAATGCCAGCCTGTCTTTATTATCGTCAATTAATGTGGCGATGCTGTCTTCGCTAATAATCTTGTCCAATCAGCACGCAAACTTAAGTTAAAACCTGGTGAACTTAATTCAGAATGCATAACGCATATCGAATGACAGTCAAAACTAAGTTCACTGTAATAAAGGTTAATTTGTTTTTATTTCTAAACTAAGATCAACCTGTCTCGAAGTAAGTTTGCCCATCCAAGCTAATCTGTTGCTTATCAGTGACAATGTAATATGATAATTTAAGCATAATTTACGTATCCATTGGTTAATTTTGGAGAATAATCTACATTACTGGCTTAGTGAGAATGATATTTAGTTAGGTGTTACGTCACACAACCTTCCGTCAAACAAAAAAAGCGTTGTATATATAAGGAGAGCGATGGTTTTTGACTTTGCTTAGGAACATACATTTCCACTTCTTCGCACACCATCAGCTTTTCATCAAAGTAGGCTCAAGGTTATGTAAACTCTTCTCTTCTTCAATGTAAATGATGTCCACTGCTGAATAAAAGCCTTCTCTTTATATTTACAACAAGACTCAAGCGCTTTACGACGTCTTTAACAAGATCATCTTATCACTTTATGAGTGGTCGCTATACATTGAACTTGTTGCTTATTACTTATAAAATACATATATAGTATATTTGCTACATACATATGTCTGTATGTTTTGTATGCTTTATTTATACCTCTACTGTTTTTGGAATGGTTGTCTGGAAGATGTTGCCACGTGTGTTAAGACCGCCACTTGTACTTTTTTTAAAATTTAAAGTAAAGTCAGTAAATAGAAAATATTAAATAAAATTGAAATTTATTTTAGTTGTAATAATTTTTATAATTTTGACCCAAATATACGTAAATAAACAATTACAAAGGATGTAAAAGATATGTAAACATGTAGTCCTTCTTTTTAAGCCAACGTCGTTCTGTATTAAAAACTGTTTTATATATAGTAATTATTTATTCATTGGCGAATATAAAGCTCAACGAATCCGCTGGCTTGGTCACTTGGAGCGAATGGGATCGGATCGGAGCGTGATGGTAGCGTACCTGGAAAAACCGAGGGGTCGAAGACCAGTGGGTAGACCCAGGTATCGCTGGATCGATCGCGTTGAGGCAGACTTGCGCGAATTGAATGTCAACCAATGGCAGACGATGGCGCAAGATAGAGGAAAGTGGAAGTCTCTCGCTTCGGAGGCCAAGACCCACTTTGGGTCACTGAATCAATTAGAACATTTATTAGAACATTTCCTTCTAACAGATCACCACACAGCGTGTAATTCAGTGAAGATGAAAACAACGCGTTAATTAGGAGTCGAGCACAAAGCTTTGAAAGCTTGATTAAGGTGTCGACTTTTAATGCCGCGTAGATTTAGCGGGGCGGGGTAATCGTAAAGGCGCGCGCGCAGCCGGCCGCGTCTTAAATCTCCTGGCATTTGACTGCACCTAACGACGCGGGAACGACCGCCATCGCTCAATCGGGCCGGAATTACTCAATATATTCTTTTAGTGGATACGTTAACGGCTCGCCGGCCGCTTTGATGCCGCGCGCGTAACTCACGCCCGACACGAGCTAGCGGATCCCCACGGTGACCACGCTACGGGAATTTTTCGAGACATGTCCCGAGAAAAAAATGTTTATTTTTTTATTAATTAAGTGAGAGTGGAGTTACCGTAGCGGTGGACATTGATTTTAAATCCTCGATTTCATTCGCGGAATATTTTAAGAGGACATACTAACCCGCGCGTGGTATATAGAAATAAAAGAAATATAGTAGTACCAAATATAGTGCAAGAAACAGAATAATATAAGGTGATAATTATAAAGAAAATACGTGTTAAATATTTGGCTAAAAAATGTAATGTTGCAAAATAAAATAGTAAGGAAACCTAGAATATAGTGGTTGAGGATGGACGTATGGCTAATGGAATGAAAGAGAAAGACTGGGAAAATTGTAGAATGAAAGAAACAGTACGACAGATAAGATGATATATGAAAGAGAAGAATGATAATAATAAAAAATATGAATAGATTACTAGAAATAAAAAGTCCCTGTCCCACACGAGATAGGGGAACGAGAGGTCCCCAAGAGAAAAAAAAACCCGCGCGTGGTGGTTTCCGACGGGCCTTATAAGATGGCTCAAGGTTGCCCAGAGAGCAATAGAAAGGGCAATGCGTGGAGTATCGCTGAGAGATCGAATCAGAAATGAGGAGATCCGTAGAAGAATCAAGATCAACAACGCTGCTAGAATAATTACTCTAAAAGTGGTAGTAGGTGGGGCGCCGACAGCCGTTGGGGACAAAAGGGGTGGCCTCACACTAGATGATCCAATGACATAGTTAAGATATACTTCTAAAATAGCAACACAGGTCATCGTGGCGATCTTTGAGGGAGGCTTATTTCTTGCAGTGGTCCTATATAGACATAAAAGAAGAAGAAAGGGACAGTGCATTGATACCAATGCATTGAAAGGAAGCCTTCTCATATCCGTCACGCGGGCCGTCAGCCCCGAGAACCGTGTCCCATTTCGTCTACAACCCGTAAACCCGACATTCCCACGGTGTGCTAAATTCATGGAATACTAAAAAACATATATTATTGTTTATATAAAATCAATGGCTTAAGAAATAATAATCAAAGTAATGATAATATTGTAAGAAAATAACTATTGTTTACTATCTGCTCTTGCAATCTGTTAGAAGTAATTAACATGTCGAATTCCGATAGAAAATATAAATTAATTTAACATATTTAAGAATCATCACTTTAAATACGGTAATTGTAAATAGGTGCAAATGCTTTAAATGTTTTTGCTTAGAAATTATATATTTCCTTTGAAGCCGTTAAACATTACAGATCACTCTGTTTGGTACATTTATTAAACTTAATGTCATTCTCCAGCTAGTAAGGTAGATTGTCTCTAAATAGATACTTGTATCCTATTAACATAAAAAAGCAAATACACTGTGGAAGTGAGAAATACAAAATAATGTAACCTGACCCTTATTTAAGTTGTTATTACTTAGTCCCAGGCTGTCGGAATTGAGTATCCCCAGTGTCGGGATTACAAGGGCCTCTGAGCCTGTGAGTTGACGATTGGTCCTAAAACAACACTGAGCACCCGGGTTTACCCGCGCGGAAGTGTTTAGTCGTAAATGGCGAGGCAAATATAAGTGGTTTTTTTGGCGCATTTTTTATACATGATATATTTTCATAGGTCATATGATTGTAGCGTGCGTCAATATATTTAAGATATATAAAGATTCGTTTACATCAGATAAAAAAAAGATAAAGAAAAATACAGTTGAAATAATTAAAATTGACTGTTTGTATTAATATGATACTTCATATTGTGTTTGTCCAAATTTCTAATTATATGAAATATCTATAATAATGTTTTGTTTGTCCGCAAAAAGATACATAATATTAAAAAAAAAACCAGTGTAATGAAAATAAGCAGTGTAGTTCTAGTTTGCGTGTTCAAAAATTAAATAAATCATTAATAACACAAGGTGCCTCAAATAATTTCAGATCTAACACTGGAGAAATTTAAAACCAACATTTAAAACCTATTATTGAAAATAGTTTCATATTGTATCCAAGAACACTATACTGATGTTAGTGCGTGGAAATAAATGTTATCTTAATATTGGTGCTAGTTTAATTATTATTTTACAAAACTAGGTTACAGTATAATAATACGTAATAATAGATTGACAGAACGTGCGAACATGTAAAATTGCATCGAAACATAAATTGTCAATTTAAAGAATATAAAAAACAAAAACATAAAGATACTAAATGCTCTAGTCAGTCGCCAACAACCAGCCAGTTGGAAAGCGACGATGTGGTCCAAAATGAAGCATTTTCGACTAGATTTCGACTAAATTCGATTCAACTCGATTGACTATATGAGCTGTTCTCTTTGAAAGTGGTGTAAGTATATTTTAATAAGGAGATATTTAAGATTTTGCGTTTTAATAATTTGAAAAGTATTAATATATGTTACTACACTAGTTTTGTATTATTTAAATATTGAGTTGATTTAAATTTACAATGTAATAATTTTTTACTTCTTTGATTTAAAAATGACCAGGTGATCCAGTGATCAGTATCAGATCGTATTGTAACCGTCTTTGTTTATGATTGTGAATGCAATATAACAATTATACTTTATCTAATACGAGGTTTGCTGGAGGCACAAGAAACTTTACTTTGCTTTCCTCTTCGAATGTATTTTTACTAAACAAACTTTGGCAAAAAACAACTAAAGGATCAATAATATCAAATGTCTTAATCATTGTTCTATTGACATATTTACAAACATAAGTAGATGATATTTGAGATTCGTGGTAACTATTATATTTTACTAAATAAAATACGTTTTTCTTGTTTATTTAATTATGGGTACATATACGATTTTACTATAATAATATTTTCATTAAAATATCATCACCTCAGCCGATGATATCCACTACAAGGCATAGTATTCCCTACAAGCAATTAAATAATAAAACATTAATTGAAATTTAATCTTAAATAAAAAAAGGTTCAGCGCGCAAAATTAGTGTATAGCAGTGTTTCCTGATTAGGGGCCCACCCCCACTGAGGGCCAATTCGAAAATTGACTCAACGCGAGTTTAGACCTTTGTTTTAACATCTAATATATAAAATTCTCGTGTCACGGTGTTTGAACTTGAACTCCTCTGAAACGGCTTGACCGATTTTTACCAAATTTTATATGCGTTTTTAGTAGGTCTGAGAATCGGCTACTATCCATTTTTCATACCCCTAAGTGATAAGGGTTGTTCACTCTTAAATTTTTTTTTTATTTTTTTGACGAAATTTTTTGTTTTTATTTTTTTATGATACAACATACAAAAATACACACAACCCTAAATTTTCACCCCTCTACGATCAACCCTTATTTTTAAATTGAAAATCAAAAATATTTTTATTGCAAAACAACGTTTGCGGGATCAGCTAGTAAAAATATATATGTTACATAGGGGGGCAAAAGAATTTTAAGGTGGGGCAAGGTACAAAAAAGGTTGTAATACATTGATGTAGAGCAAAATGATATAGGAGGGTGTAGGTAGGCGCCCCCACTAGGTAGACTGACTTAGTCAAGGGAGCAAAGCAAGGCAGCTAAGTAGGGAAATCGCTGGATACAGACAGCGCAGGACCTGCCAGCATGGTGATAATGAAAATGATACAGGACTATCCGGCTTATTACCAAAACCGTGGCCACCCTAACAAGGAGCAGTTGTTCGAGAGCGGAGCTGTGTTTGGATAGATGCAATTAATTATCGTCCGCTCGGGAATTATGATCTCGATTGTGCGCGACTGTACCTCGTCCGTTTGAATGGGTGCCCACATAAAAGGGCGCTCCGTAGCTTCACATATTTTTTTTATTACGTATTTAATAGATGCGACACGGCTTTACACGCGCCCGCATATTTAGGTTGATACAAAAGCTTTTATGTGACGTTTATGTAGTTCGCCACACCGAAATATTTGATAACTGACTCGTAATTTATTGTCACTGTTATTTTTATAGCGACGACTGCTTCTAGACACTTATATTTTAACTTCTATGTGTTGAACTGTAACTTGTCCGCGATACGAAAAAGTGACTCTGTGTTTGGCACTAATCGGTGTAACATAACTCCTGAAGATGCCCCGTGGAGGGGTGAAACACGTGTTGAGTAATTTGGTGGTGGCGGTTGTGTGATTCGCATTGTTTGCCGCATACGCATTTGTCAGCGGGCTGGCGGGCGGTGCATTTCATTGCACGACTACCACTGCATGTGCGGAAGTGGCTAAATATTGTTCCTTTCTTGCTTAGGATGGACTTCCGCGAGGTAACGCCTGATTCCGTTAAATATACGAAAAAGAATCCTGGCTGGCGAAGCCACGCGTCGTATCAAAACATTATCATCATGTCAACCGATCTAGGCCTTGTAGTGAGACTATCTCCCACTACAAGGCCTAGATCGTCACGATCACCGATCTTACGCCACCCCCCCTCTCCCCCCAACAACGACTTCTTGGTGTTTAGGTGTCAGTCAACACAATTGGGAGGCTTTTTTTTATGACCCCGCTATTGGGGGCCTCTCGTACCCCTATTTAAGGTGGGATAGGGACTTTATTAGAATTTAATTTATTCACTTAATTATTTTATTTTCATTCTCTTCTCTTTCATTCTTCACATAATCTTTCATTCTGTTCTTTTATACCACAATACTGCTTTCTTTCCCTTTTGCTCTGTTTTACCATTTTTTCATCCTCTTTTCATTTTACATTTTCTTAATTTCTAGTTTTGTTGTATCACATTTTTATCTTTATCTTTATCACAGTTTAATATTATTTATTTTTACATATCTTTTTTGTTTTTGTTTTTGTTTTTGTTTGTTGATGCCTAACTTTTATTTTTTTCTATTGCATATTGTATAATTCTTTTGCAATAACTGAGGAATTCTTTCATGGTTTCTTTTCCGCCTATCAGGGAGGGTAGTTGGGAGGCTTACCCACGCCGCGTCGTTGCACGAGCAATGTATCCCTCCCTCTGCCACTTCTTCGAGCAATTCTTCAAGCTACCTCAGTGGTCTTAGTTCTTCTGTGAATCTCCTCATGTCTTATTCGATCTTGCAGTAACTTTTTTCATCTAAATCTGTCTTCGGTAACTTTAAAATACTCAAAATAGGCCAATCTGATAATAAAGTAGTATTTGGTGGCAGGTGAGGATTCTGGAGAAGTCTGCCTTCCAGCTTTGCAACAAATACTTGATTTAAGCACCATTTTTGCTCTGTTTTCTTAAAAAGTAATTTGTATGGACCCTTAAGTTTTGTTATCAAAACTAAGTTGAAAGATACACGGCCTATCGCTATGTCGCGTTAAACATACGGAACCACAAAAGTCTCACAAAAACCAGCTGTATTCAATACTATTTACAACACTTACATGGTCATGGTTCTAAGATGGAGTTTAACATATAAGGATGCTTCATTACTACGTCGCGGTGAAAAAATTACAATTACTAAAGGTTTTTCATCAAAAAACGCACCCGCCAACAATTCGAATAGACAGTTGTTGATTTATTTTGAACTGGAAACCCGAAAACACCGCGTAAATAAACAGAGAAGCGAATTCCGTGAAACGGAGCGTCGCTCTTCCGCCAGCTGCCCCGTGTCGCGTCGCGGTTCTGCTAATTTATTCTTCCTCTCATTTACTGCGTCTACGCAAATGTACGTGATCTACGTTATACGACTTTTGAGATGTTTTGCCTTTTCAAAGGCGCTTGCGCCGCATGGAGTCTCTAACTAAACTTGAGAGCTCGTGGATCCAATCTGATACCTTTTATTGCCTTGCAATGGACTCTACCGCCTGACTTGAATGAATGAATAAATGAATAAAGCCTGATGACAGTCCGGACCGCCGATATAAATATAGATATATATTTTTTTAATAATGATAATTTTCATGTCACATTTTTTAATACTATTTTTTTTAATTTTCAGTATTTTTTTTTCTATTATTTTATAAAAGAGCGCTAAATAATGTAATGCTCGATACATTTTAAACTCTAGAACCTTGAGTAATGACATTTTTTTATTTGTTGCCCTGCCTTATATAGAGAAGGAATAAATAATTTTTCAGAATTATTTTTAATTGCTACTTTTTTTCGTTAAAATTCTCTCTTCACAAAATCTTTCATTCTTCACATTCTGATCTTCTCTACGACCTGAGACGAATAATTAATTTGCTTTAGTACTTCCAGCTGTCGTACACCTTTCTCCTCTCGTACTCTTCATCACCAATGGACTTGATCAAACCAGCTCAATAGTTTTCTAATCAATCAACTTCAATAGTTACATTTATATTTTAAGGCGATGTGTCAAAAATACTAAAGTACTTAGATATAGAAATAAAGAGCTTTCTTTCTACACTGTTACCATATTGGCATTTACGGATCGGATTCTCGGGGTCTACGTCAGGGGCCTAGGTTTGGTCCGTTAGTTATCTCCTTATTATTATCGGGTTTGAAGGCCGTCGTGTTCTTAGATTCCCTGGGTGGGTGCTTCATAAAATGAAATGGCCCAAGGGCTCCTGAAAGATGACCTTGGCTAAGACCAGGGTTGACCAACACGAGGCCCGCAAAGCATTTCTACAATTGAATTTATTTACAATAAACCCCGATCAAAACAGAGTGATGCGAGATTAGAAAGCTGCGTACTTATTATATACAAGCTTGTATCTTATATTGTATCGAAAAAAACGTTACCAGAATTCTCAATAAAATTTTCAGATGTATTCGTTTTTCCGTTCATATCTCGTTCATTTTTATTTTGCATTAAAATTCATATATTTTCTTATTATGTTCATTATAATTTTTTTTTGTAAAATATTAATGAGTGTTACATTATGTGCGGCCGGTTAAAAAAATTTAAAATTAAAATTGGCCTGTTGATTAAAAAGGTTGCGTACCCCTGGCTTAGAACTCGTACTCGTTCATTTAGCGCTTGGAGAAGCGACGGAAAAAATTTCATCAACGTGTCTATAAAGAAAGATCTATGATCACGGTTCTGGTCCAAATGTTCGCAGCTCATGGTTTAGAATCAGAGAGAGTCTCTCGTGTATTTGGATCGTTAATGCACAAAGTGTGAATTATATAAGATTGCTTACTGAGAATCGAAACCATCGACCTACGATCGCAAGCCTTAGTCCTCTACTGCTGTGCTCTACCAGTTTTTAATTGACAACATATGAGTTATACATTTATCTATTTAAAGGTTATACACATATAAAGGAGTAATTTGGCGGTGGCGGTTGTGTGATTCGCATTGTTTGCCGCATACGCATTTATCAGCGTTCTCGCGGGCGGTGCATTTTATTGCACGACTACCACTGCATGTGCGGAAGTGGCTCTATATTGGTCCTTTTCTTACTTAAGATGGACTTTCGCGAGGTAACGCCTGATTCCATTAAATACATATAAACAATCACGTATAAATGAATTTATTTTTGTCATTACTTAACCGAAGGGTCGAAGTCCTCCTCCACCGGCTCTATAGAAGTGTAATGACGTCGATACGGTTCAGACGCGCGCCGACAGCTGAGCGGGCATATTAATACTTGTTACGTAGCATCATTAAGCGGACGGTGCCGCGCTATCAGCTGGTCTCGCAACGCGTGGAAAATTGCAATTTGCTGGCGGCACGGGATTCCGCGAACGCGGTGAGCAGGGGGCAGCGGGGCAGCGGGAGCGGGGGCGACACGTACACTCGCATTGTAATTAATATCTGCCGCTACGTGTGATACTCAAATCGTCGCCTCAGCGTCATTGTGCGCCATGGCACGAGGCCATAGTGACGAGCGGGGCGATAGGCGGAGCGGGATTTTATTTATTTATAGTTATTCAATAACATACAAACGAAATAACTTTCAATATTTCCCTAGTATATTTATAACAATAAATATATGTTCGATTAAAATCTAATATTACTGTTAAAGACAAAAAATCTCGATGATTGCTGTCCCCAAACTAGTATCAAATCTGATTTAAAGTAATTTAGATATGTATCATGTGATATATATAACAAAATTCGGGTCATTTATGTATGTTATTTTTCAGTTGCACGTCAAAAGCATATCAGACCAGCTTAATATAGTAGAAACTAGAATGATTTTAAGCTCTTCTGTAATAGCATATCTAAATTTAGCTAAGCTCTTTGATTATTTACAATTACAAAGATCGAGAACTTCTGTTTATAAATCTATTTTTTGTTAAGTTAACCGCAGTTGCGTTATAATATAATATGCATATTAAACAAATATAAAAATAATTAAACAAAACATATTGCAAGATGGATGTATTTATTAATACAAACGTAGTTTAAAAATAATATTGACATCGTAATTCTTGAACTAACATCAAATGTTTTGAGCGAACAATAAATTCCTCGTCCGATTGCCTTTGATGAAGAATTATATAAACTCTGTTATGTTTTGTAAAATGACTTCTGGAACTTGTGGCCGGGTTTATTATCTTCACGACTACTGTATTCTTGTTTGTTTTGTGTCAAAAATAAAAGGTTTTATGGCCTATTTTCTAAAATGTTTCCCAATGTCATAAAGTATTACAAAACAAAATACGGTTGACATTTTTTTGTAGTTTGATTTAGTATCTTTTGACATCACGTTACATTATTAATACAAATAACACATATTAAAAACTAACAGAAAACAGACGCTTCGACGATTGTGCTAGGCGTCATCAAAAGTTTTTTTTTAAGTAAATATAAAACAAAAAAATTACCAATTTTAACAAGTCGTATAAGAATCCTGTTGCACTGTAAATGATTTTAATAAAGCTCGAAATTGAATTTCGCGAACAATAGGATTTGTAAATTAAAATATATCTGTGGAAGTGACAACAAAAACAATGTTTGCGTGTGTTGTAGGCTCTTTTCAAATCAGACCGCCTTTCTAACTTTTAGCTTCTTTCAATGTTTATGGTTGCACATTTTGAAATTTAACTACTTTCTAGTTTCTGTTTGGGCTCATATATTATTCTTTTCTTTGTAATACCTTCAGTATTCTTTAAGAGAAGGCGATGAAAGTGAGGTGACATAGAAAAAGAATAAAAAGATTTGTGACAAGTAAAAGATGAATGAGTGTATAATACTTAGAAAGAGAGAAGTGAGAAAAGTTTATAAAGAAATTATTATTGTTACAAAGTAGTCCCTGTATAACACAGGGGAAGTACGAGAAGTCTCCAAAAAGGGGGCCTTTGAAAAACTTTTTCTTCTGGAGGTGATTATTATAAATGATCTAAAAAGAATAAATAGGTGAATAAATTAATATATGGCTAATATGCATTAACAGTGAATTTTGTGGAAGTACAAAATTCTTGTAGCTCCCCCTCTAGGCAGACCAACGACATAGTTACGGTCGCGGTAAGAAAGAAGAAGAAGAATACAAAGTAAAAGATAATAAAGGACATTTTAAAAAAGGGTCAAGGAATTTAAAATTAATTAAAATTATTGATTGTCGATAGCGGGTTGTCAGTGTGTCCACACCTTTAGGCACATATAAAAAACTGCATACATTAATACGATCGCTTCTCACGTAACGAGAGCGTATTGTTCGTGGCCGCAATTAGCGCTAATTATCCGCTGTCACGGATTGCCGAGAAGCTGTAGGGTGACGGCAAGAAACTGTATTTGTCCACCGCCGCCAGGACTGTCCCGGTTGAAATGTGGAGTGCGTAGTATTTATCTCACTTCTTCGAAGTACTTTATAAACACTACGCGCTCTTACTCCGGCGGCGCCAATTGGATACGTGTTGTTGTACGAAGGGTGTCGAGTAAGCTTGGGTCTTAACCTGGGACGTGTCAAGTGGTCGCTGCTTACAAGTGCAGATATATTTCAAGTAAATCAACATTACTTAGATTAAAAAGTAGTTGAAAACTTATAACGTCCACCATACCTGTCTAGTCTAAATCATTTATGGCACAAGCTATACGTACGTATAATAAAATTCCATAATCAATTTCAGATCTGCCCCTGGATTATTAGAAAAATATTAATACTATACTAATGTCAATGCGTGGAATTAAATGTTGTCGATGCATTATTTACATAGGATTTGTTAACAAACAAGTTTCCAGAGGATGGGCAGCATCGTTCTCTGCGTACTATAATACCACACGATCACAAACCCTTCACGTGTATAGTGTATATATCTATGCCTTCCAGTTGACTGTTGAAAGATGTGCAATTCCAATATTTTGAAAGTCATTTAAATATGAGAGTATGTGCTATTATTGTTAGTATTATACACAAGGGAAAAAAGTAATGTCGTTTCTGTTGACATATTTTACACAACCGATTGATTTTTACCGCTCCGACATTGATTTATATACTAGATGGCAAAAGGTTGTTGATAATGAAGGTTAATATATTGTTGATTAGAAATGAAAACTTGTTAAAAATGTAGTCGTGTGAATTTAACTTGTGAAAGCGACATTTCTTTCCGTTCCCGCTAATAATTGGTTTCCTAAACGTATTGGCAAAGCGCAGTCTGTCATAAAATATGAACCTGTTACCATGTGTGATTGGACTCGGTAAGTGTGTGTGGGTCAAGAGTACAGTGCACTGTAGCCCGGATCCCGGCCGCGGTCGCCCGGCTCAAAGCTCCGAACGCCGCGCGCAATGTATCGATTACCATCGATCATATCGCCAATGACAGCATGTGTTTATCGGCTCATATTCAGTGTATCGTTTATATTCTATATGTTGTACTACATGTCTTTCCTGCTATATCGTTTTTGCAATCTAATATATAAAATTCTCGTGTCACGGTGTTCGAACTTGAACTCCTCCGAAACGACTTGACCGATTTTGACCAAATTTTACATGCGTATTCAGTAAGTCTGAGAATCGGCTACTATCTATTTTCTATACCCCTAAGTGGTAAGGGTGGTCCACCCCTAAATTTTTTTATTTTTTAGACAATTTTTTTAGTTTTTTTTCTTTTATTATGATACAGCATACAAAAATGCATACAACCCTAAATTTTCACCCCTCTACGATTAACCCTTATTTTTTATTTGTTAATAAAAAACTTTATTTTTTTGCAAAACAACGTTTGCGGGATCAGCTAGTATTTCTATAATATACGAAAGTTAAAGTTCTTAGAATATCAATAATTAAACTACGTGTCAACTCATAAATAATTAAAAAGTTTATAAAAAATAAAAATCTTTTTGACAATCATCCTTGCATATTATTATGTAAAACCATTGTAAAAGGCGGGTGGATACATTACTTTTTATGTCTTTCATACGACACATTCGATTGCAATTAAAACTTCGGCATTTTGAAACCGTATCTCACAAATTTTTACTTTTATTACGAAAATAAATGACAATGACAGTTGTTTTCGAAACTTCTTCAAAAATAACATACGACCAAATATTACTCGAACATTCTACTTTCTTGCTTATTTTCGTCGTCACTTCGGCTCCGTGAACTTAAAAATAAAACAAAAGCTGGAGAGGCATTTCAGCTGCACGAAATCGTTCGCATGTAGTAAACCGCTCTACCCGAGTAGAGCTGTGTAGTGTTGATGTATATGCGGCTTAGAACGGCAGCGTGGACCTCAGGCGAAGCTAGGATGGATCCGGATCCAACCTCGGTTCGCCTACGCTGTTAGTGGTTACGGATCGGGCGGCCGCCCCCTGAAAACGGGTGTCGTACCATTCTACTGTTACTGTTTAGTGCGTCATGAGGTCATTGCATCAGTACATTGGGTCAAACTAACAACAGAGAATTTGTCTATGGCAGGTATAGACTCCTTGAATTCATTAAAAAATGGAGGCTGCGTTCTAAAATTTTATGGAAAAGCCTCCGTAACATAAATTATCATTTTAAATCACAATGATTCTACAGAGCTCTCTTGAAAAACAATAAATCATTTACAAAATAATGATTAGTTATATTCCTGTTATTTCTTTTTTCACGCCCGTACCAATCAGTACATTGTTGAGAATGTCTTCGGATTTCTCTCTTACCCATTTTCCTTTTAAACGTGTCGCTTTTAAAGTTATAACACTGTGAGATTTTAATATGTACGCGATAGTAAGCTTCGTTGTATATTACAGATCCTTCAAAGTTGATCAAGAGGAAAAAGTCTACGGAAGATGTCCGATCACCGCTCGGAGGGGAGGGTTCGATGACGAGTGAGGAGGGAGAGGACTCGGCTGTGGGCAGACGGAAGAAGGCGCGGACCACCTTCACCGGTCGTCAGATCTTCGAGCTGGAGAAACTGTTCGAAGTGAAGAAGTATCTCTCGTCAGGCGAACGAGCTGACATGGCCAAACTCCTCAACGTTACAGAGACTCAGGTGAGATACATGTATATATACACACATATACAAAAAATAAACTAAATACCAACCTACCAATTATGACCGCGGCATTGGTCCTGGACTTCCAGTCGCCATCAGTTACTCGAGGTATTTTAAACTTCTTTCAGTCTATTAGATAAAAGTTCCAGTACACTGGCATATATTAAGATGCTTAGATTTGATTTTGTTTTTTGAAAACAGAATATAATATAATAAACAATTGATAAAATTTTATCTACTACCACGTTGCATTTCGGTACCAAGTGGCGCGGACGGTATGATTTAATCTCTTTTTAATTTAATCACAACTGAATAACCCAGTAGTAACTATGTCGTATATAACAAAATTAAACAGTAAATATTACAAATCTTAGTACACTAATCATTGCTAATGTAAAGGATTTAATTACGTAGGAATAATTAATTCTACAGGAATAAAGGAAACCCTTTTTCCGTCACTTCTCGCAGCGCTAACCCTTTCCGACGTTGTAGTAGTGATATTGGTCAGGTTTGGTCGCCCAAGCCTATGTCCCCACGTGGGGAACTTTGTGCCTGGTTACTCCATGGAACGTCTACTGTAGCGATCTAAGTGTGCAATCTTCCAATTCGGTCAAATAGTACCATGCCTTGAGTTTCACTACTTTAAAAGAGTAAGAAAAGGACTAATATACTGCTACTTCCGCTATGTAGCAGTAGTCGTGCAATAAAGTGCACCGAGTGATGAAAATGACTCGGTGTTCGGCACTAATCGGTATAATATTACTCCTGAGGATGCCTCGTGGAAGGATGAAACACGTTTTGAGTGATTTAACGGTGGTAGTTGTGTAATTAGCGTTGTTTGCTGTACGCGCATTTATCAACGGGCTGGCGGGCGGTGCACTTTATTGCACGACTACTGCTACATAGCGGAAGTAGTTATATATTAGTCCTTTTCTTACTTAGAATGGACTTTCGCAAAGTAACGCCTGAATCTATTAGATACTTTAATAGAGGTCTCAGGTTTGTCTCACTCTGAGTTCTGCTATTTGAAATCCGCGAAATCTTCAAATTCCATTTGAACGGTAGCCACAGACCAGTCCAAAAAAAAGAAGCGTGCTCTGCTAAAAACTAGAAGCAGTTGGTATATTCTTGTTGGAATAGGTAAAACTGAAAACATAAAAGCGAAATGTTGGTCGTAAAAAAAACTATACAACACAAATTGTCTATTCCTTAAAAACACTCAATACAGTGAAGTTACTACTCAAGTCAATATTTTAGTTCTTTACTACCGAAGGCAACATTTTCGTGACCTCACGAACTGTGGTACCGTCATTTTTTTGTCATGCCTACATAAACCTGGTTGAGACTCCCGCCTACCATTTGAGAAATAATGGTTTACAACAGTATTTTTCAACCTGTTCTGTGCAATGCCCCACAGTAGTCTTTCTAAAATTCTTACGTCCCTACATGTAACATATATATGTATATTTATATAAATTATATACATATATAAGTAAGAAAAGGACCAATATTTAGCCACTTCGGCGCATGCAGTGGTAGTCGTGCAATGAAATGCACCGCCCGCCAGCCCGCTGATAAATGCGCATGCGGCAAACAATGCGAATCACACAACCGCCACCACCAAATTACTCAACACGTGTTTCACCCCTCCACGGGGCATCTTCAGGAGTTATGTTACACCGATTAGTGCTTGGCAGTACCACTGCATGTGCGGAAGTGGCTAAATATTGTTCCTTTTCTTACTTAGGATGGACTTCCGCGAGGTAACGCCTGATTCCATTAAATATTATATACATATATATAAAAATTTTAAAATCGAACTACTGCGATGATCCCGTCAGCTTGTCAAGCAACACCCATCGAACCTTCGCTTCAAATGCGCAACGATTCCTGACTATCCTGATATCGACGGAGAACGCGTTCCAGAAAAGAACGGCTTGTATTGCAAAGGAAAACTAAAAAGTGTATCGTATTATTTCTGATGATGTTAATGTTGTTAGCTGTAAGGGTTTTACAGCTTCGTCGGTACGGTTCACGGAACGGAAGGGTCCGAAGGGTTATATATATTAAAGCAAAATGGTTAAACTCGTCTTGAGTCCACTTTCGAATTGCCACAATAATCGCAATGCCTTCCTGTGGGACGTGGGCCCTACGTTGGGACACACTGGTATAGAAGTCTGGTGGTTCCCAGTTCACAGATGAGACTGGCAAAGCTTCTTAAGCGCTCTTACTCCTCAAACCCAGTGCAATTGTAAATACGAGCAGTGATACTCAGCGGTTAATATTTATAATCTTCTAGTTGGTCTGTTCTCGAGAGCGCGGTGACGTCACCACAGCTGCGAGCCCGCACAGTTCGACAGAACTAATTACTTAATGGGTCGTCACCTCGCGGGACCGTCGCGCCTTCTCCGAAATCTTCAACGGAATTAAACGCTTTCTCTGTAGCCCACACGTCGTTTGTTATTCTTCGTGTCGGACGCGGTCCAAGTCACAGGAGATAACGACTTACTCAAAGAATTTAAATAATAATCCATAAGCATTGAAGCCTAAAGACATAAACGACTTCTTTGGTTCTCCAATTACAAATAACGAATTTTTTTAAATATTATTCATGTATATTAGCCGTGGTAGTCCAGTGGTTAAAGACTAAGACCTGCGATCGTAGGTCCCGTGTTCGATTTCCGAATACAATTCATATTTTGTGTATTAATTATATAAGATTGCCACTGCTTGAAAAAAGTTTCCAGAGGATGTGCACCTACGTCCTCTGCTATCGTTAACCCCCTGCCAAGTGTGGTGATTATGGTATATTCTCCAAAGATATCTTCGGGGAGGCATATGCCTTGCATAGGCTGAACTATGTGTGTAATATATATACATACATGAATACATATAATTACTTTTACATCTAATATCTTAATTTTTAATTTCAACATCATCATCACACATCATCAGAAGATAGACTTTCTCAGAAAGATATAAGCGTCTTCTAAAGTCTCGTCACAATGACCGAGTGCTGCCCGCATCCAGGCACTTCTCGTGATCATAGCTATGTCGTTCAATTTTCATATATATCTTTGTAATAGATTACGTATATCCTTATTACTTTCTAGTAATCTTCAGTGATCAATCTTCGTAAATCTTTATAGAAACGCTTTAAAAGAATTCAATATGATAGTCTAAAATTAAATCGACCTTTTCTATAAGAATATCTCTTAACTTAGCAAAGCTTTGGAGGTTCCAAACGTTTTGTAATGACAAGTGATCAGAACTAACTTAGTTGGTTTGCTTTGTGATCACTTTTACAAATGCCTTTCATCTTTTATAGCAACCACTATAGAACGTAACGTAACGTAACGTATTACGCCTTCAAAATACTTTTCACTATAGCTGGACTTTTACTAATTTTTGTTTTATGACCTATTTAAATTAATGAATTTAATCATGTAATGACATGATTATTCTAAGTCATCACAAGAGAAAATATCAACAAATAAGTTACTAATTTTATTCAGTTCAGAAAAGTGTTTTTATAATAATCTATATTTCTACTGTTGGCTCCGTATTTATCACTATATTATATTTTTATACACGTGCACGCTTTTAATAAACACGAAAAATCGTAACAATTTAATTTTGTGTAAAACTAAAAACTCGCTATATCTTTTGCCTTGGACATCAATTTGTATGTCCTAAAGTGAGATAATTATACTATCACCAAGGTGGCTCTGCGGGGAGCGTATAGGAGAGGAGGGGGAGGTCTGAGGGCGTCCCCCGCCACGTGGCGTGATCCGACACATATGGTGGCACTAATTAAAATTTAGCCGCTTTATAATACACGACACGTCGGTGGCCAGGTGCTAGGTTCTAGTCTAGATTGTAATTAGGTTGACTGCGATATACTTGCCAACAATTGTCTAAATTGTGTCATAGGTTTTATACAGGATGATTGGGATATACATGGATTATACAGGATGGTTATAGGAGTAAATTTATTGCTAATTTGTTAGCAAAATTTTTTTACACCTATTTCAAATTACGTGAAATATGTTACATTAATTTATTTATTATATTGGAAATCACAAAATGTACAGAAAGATTTTAAAATGCGTTTGCTCACTGTTTATTTTAATTGTGATACCGAAGATAAGCAATGTGAATGCAGAACACTTTTGGAAGTCAAAATTATTGCAGACGATTGAAGGCTGTTCTACAAGGTGCAGGAAGATAGGATCACAATTTTTGTAACGTAATTATTTATTTTTAAAAGCACGTATTACATGCACAGAGAGAATAAAACGTCGGTAAATCAGCGCTTACTGACTAGCGCCATCTAGTATGATTTTAGACTATCTCTGTCCCATACCACCTATGTGACGTTTTGTCAGTCGTAGTATTTCGTGCGACAGAGATAACGCTCTACGAAGCCGAAACTAGCCGATTGTTTCTTTCCAAAAGACGATGTGCAATATTTATTGCCGGGTACTGTACACCGTATGGAATACTGTTAGTTTGAAACTGGTACCTCTATATAAAAAGTTTACCGAGTGTTTTTATTCAATATATTGTTTATATGAAAGATATTGTGATGGAAATGAGGTAAGAATAAAAGAAATTGAGAAAAATGATAGTGAGTGAAGAATAAAGAAAGACCCTGATCCCAACTAATTAGGAGTACGAGAGGCCTCCAATAGCGGGGGCCATAAAAAAATATATTGTTTATTTATCTATTCTTATAATTTTCTAATATACAATAGATTTTAATTAGAACGAAAGTCGAATTAAAATAGTGATCTTAAACTAAAAGAGCACTCTTAAATAATTACTGAAAACAAGCATAGGTAAACCTTTAAAATTTTACCTAATTAAATCAAATGCAGATTTTTTTTATTTATTAAATCCTTACAGCAATACAGTATTTATCAATAAAAAGGATAATTAATTTAATAGCCTAATTATCTACGGGCAAATTTGTAATTAGATAGAATTAATAAAAAAAACATCGCCAACGACTTCGACGAGATATCAAAAACATTTCATAGCGACCATTTTCTTATTTCAAATCCGTTTTAAGAATTGCATTTAAAATCCCTAATTGCGTATAATGTAAATTTATTTTGAGTGTACAAATTTAAAGCTAATCAGATATTTAAGCATTAAAACTAATTAGTCGTAATTAACTTGTATATTATTTTCATAAAAATACATTAATTATTAGATTTATTAGTTTATCATCTGATCGAAAAGGTTAATGAGAATTATATTTCGTGATCAATCTTCTAAATATCTTTAAATCTTAAATTTAAAAATATCGTATCCGTGTCGTGGGTTGTAAATTTTTTTCGTATGGTACACTGTTTATTTTTAGACGTCGAAATGTACTAATAGCTTCACGCTTAGCGGTACAAATGATTATATTTATTGATTCAATAAATTATTACTATCTAGTCTTTACCTATTGATACAAGTGTTCCCTTTGAAGCCTTACAATTATATTCTTAATAATGACATACTTGAGTAGTGCAGGTGCAGTGTAATTCACACTTATTGCATTATTTTTACTATGTTATATATACTGCCTTTGGAGAGAGTTGTATCAATATATTCCTTCATCTCCTTTCTTTCATGAAACAACAAAACGCATGAATTCACATCACAAATAAAGAAATAAAAATTTAACAAATATAATGCAATGGAAATTAGTTTTATTGAATCTAAGAAGTTATTTTTTAAAAAATGCTTGATTTTAAACGTACATATAAAACGAAAAATCAATCTTTCATATACTCGTATGTTAAGCATCTTCGGAATGTCAAGACTGATACAATGTACATTTATATATGTATTTATACAGATACTGCCAAAATTATAATGTTGATCCAATGGAGAAGAACTCCGCGAGGAACTAGATAGTTGTTCTTTTTTAAAATAAGCATGATAGTGATCTCGGGCATGTATTTCTGCCGTGGAATTGAACCCCGGTACGACCGCAGTGCACCAACCGCTGCGCCGTGCGTTTTGAAATTGATTCGAAACGTCGCGAACGCGAGCGCTCCCTGTTATTGTTTAAGTGCCGGCTCTCTTCACTAATTGACGAACCACTTGTGAGACATACTATTCGCGACGTTGTACTGTTTTGAACTTTATATCCTTTGTCATAGAACACTATTTAGTTTGCAGGATATTTATATGGGCCTTTTGTAGTGATTGAGTGACGCTGGGATTCTTTTGTATATACAGGATGTTCAATTTTGAATATAATTTTTATATCTTTTGGTTTTAGTTGTAGTGTTTGAGGTTTATTGAGAAATATTTTTTCTTTTTGATGTCCTATGGTCAATGTTGTTGTCACCCCCTCTTAATCCAAGTTCACTGATTTTTTTTTATGACCCCCGCTATTGGGGACCTCTCGTACTCCTATTTATGGTGGGACAGGGACTTTATTTGCAATTTAATTTTTCACATGATTTTTTATTTTCTCTCTTCTTACATATTTTACTTTCTCTTTCGTTCTATTATCTATCTTTCATGCTACATTTCTACTTTCTTACCCTTTTGCTCTGTTCATCTATCATTCTTTTCTCTTTTCTTTTTATATTTTTTCATTTTACATTTTTATTTTACATTTTTACTTATTTTCTATAATACATTATATATCACATTTGAGCTTTATTTTATCAAATTTTATCTCTGATATATCTTGACAAGGTCTATCTAGACAACGTTTTGGGAAGTCGCTTAATGCAGGCAACGAAAGAGGCATCGCGGCGACCTTTAAGGGAGATTTTCGTTAAACGTCTACACGCTAATATGGTTTTATTATTATTATTAGAATCTATATCCCACAGAAATAAGCTCAAATGTCTTATTTTTACATTACGTTTAATATTTCTCATTTTTTTGTTACAGTGTTTACTAAGTATCTTAAGCTATTTAAACGATGTCCTAACAATGTCAAATAAAATAAAATTTTAAATTATGTTTTGTGGGACCACTTCCTCAGAGAATCAGATTATCAAAACAAATTCCGCAAAACATCATTGGACTACCATTGATAATATACTAAACACATATCAAAAGTAAATTGACGGTAAAGGCTTATTATTCAATAAACGAATATTTAAATGACAAGAATCCTTGGCAGTGATGTCGCCTGATTGTTTTGGTGTTATCTAAGCTATATCTGATAGAGTGTATGTGTGTAAATCTGTGTTAAACTTTAGTAAAATATATATTGTTGTGGAGTTTCTACCTGCTTCTTCTCCACAACTATAACACCTTGCGAAGCAGAGTAGAGTCAAAATTAAATTAAAAATATGTTATAACAAATCCTTTCATATATTTATCAGGATATATGTATACATAGTGAATATGTGAATAAATTACAATTTAATAGAGACAAGAATCAAAATAATCTCTCTTATACAACCTTCAACTTAAATTACGTTACCTTGTAATTTCATAACTTTGCAAACAATTAATTTATTTCATTTATTTACGTTTAAGTCAAGAAACTGGATGCAAGCTGTTTTCAACCTGTTCTTTTCAAAATCTATTGGACAAGTCTATGTCCAGCTGTGGATATTAGAAAATTATTTTTATATTAATAAAAATGTATGATTTAGGAACACCCTGTGCGTGTGTATTCGCACCATATGTCAAGCGTCGGCTTTCGGCCTCCCCCACGGCGCCCCCACTCCCGAAAACTAATTAAAAATAACTCGCGTCACGTATAGGATTACCCAAACTGCATCGAAACTATTCAATACCCCGGCTCTGTCTGTCTTTATTACTTTTGTGTTTAACACTTACACTTACCTTCTCTAAAAAGCGTCGCAAATTTTTTAAACAATCTAATACAACACGTATTTGAGGTATTTTTTACATATAATTAGAGGTACGGAAATTTCGCAAAAAAAAATTCACCAATTTCGCATTTATATTTTTCAAAATTTTAAAATTTCGCATAAATTTCGCATTTATGTTTTTGAAATAATAAAATTTGCTAAATTAGGTACCTATTAAACAAAAATACTTATTTAGTAATTTCAAAGTACAAGTCTTAACATTAAACAATTTTAATTAATTAAAAGATAACATTGTAGAAATTTCAACATTTGACTCCTTAAGCGTCGTTCTTCGGTCCGTTACGACGACATTGTATATGCTGAAGAAGCGTTCAGCGTCTAAGCTATTGGTTGGACTGCTTAATGCTGCTTCACATTACAGAGTATTTGGAGGAAAGGACGGAAAGTTGCATTAGACAGCCAACAATATGTCCCTTACATTGGGGTTTTCATTTATATTAATAGACCGAAGAACTAACCTATGAAAGTGCGCATACCCATCAATTAGCTCATTTTGTGGAAATCCTCTGAAAAAAGGAATTTTCGAAAAGCTTACCGTATCTTCCACAAAAGTTTTGTTTTCATATTTAACTCGTTTTTGTTTCTCGAACATACCAAAAATTGTAGATTGTGGATTGAAGATTTCTTTAAGTGTGTTTCAAATTTTATGTGTTTTTTCTATGTATCTTTTTTGTCACCATCCAAACGAATGTTACAATATATATATATATATATATTTGCGCATCACAATATTTGTATCGGACACATACAGACCATCTTTCTTAAATTCTAGTATTCTATCTGTCAAATCTTTCTTAGGGCGTCCCATTTTAAGAGCACAAAAAAAAATATTTTTGGAAAACACTTGCGTGCCTGAAGCGTTACAAATGAACACCGCTCGAGTGCTCGCATGCAACGTCCCCGACTCTAGCGATAGGCAACGAACAAGTGAGACTCGAAAGCTTTCGTTCTGTCGAGTTAGTTCGTTTCCAAAAAGTGCGTCGACCGTTTGGTCCAAAACGAACTTCACTTCAAGTTCAATTGACGCGAGTCGCGACTCGGGCGATACGATAATAATTTAATAATCCATCATACGAACACTACCATATATTTCGCATTTATTCGCATTTATGTGTAATTTTCGCATTTATTCGCATCTATTTCGTAAATACGAAATTTCTATACTAACTGATCCCGCAAACGTTGTTTTGCAAAGAAAAAAGTTTTTAATTAGCAAATAAAAAATAAAGGTTGATCGTAGACGGGTAAAAATTTAGAGTTGTATGTATTTTTGTATGCTGTATCATAATAAAATAAAAACCAAAAAAATTGTCTATAAAATAAAAAAAAATTAAGTGTGGACCACCCTTATCACTTAGAGGTATGGAAAATAGATAGTAGCCGATTCTCAGACCTACTGAATACGCATATAAAATTTGGTAAAAATCAGTCAAGCCGTTTCGGAGGAGTACGGTAACTAACATTGTGACATGGAAATTTTATGTATTAGATATATACATTTAGTTTACTATCGCATATAACGTTGCCAATCGTTTAATCTCTGTGAATTATGTGCATACATATATATTTATTGAGCAGTGGTAGCTTAGCGGCAGAGGATTGAAACTTGCAATCGTAGATCATGGGTTCGATTTCAGAGATACAATCTTCTATAATTCACACTGTATGCTTTAATTATTGGATTGCCAATGCTCACAAAAAATTCCAGAGGTTTGGCGGCAATATCCTCTGTCTCTCTCTCTATCTCTCTATTAAAGTAGATATCGTTGAGGAATGATCACGAGATATATCTATTTATTTATTTAAATTATCAGATTTTTTTATTTTATGTATTTTATTACAAAATCCCAACTTTAATTACGATCCCAAGCATTAATAGTTGACTATGAATATAAATGAGTCCCTGTATTGGTACTCCTGTGTTATTTTTTAAATCTTCTTTCTTTTTCTTCCGTTAAAAGCTCTTAGAAGTATCAAAGCTCTGTAACCCAAACTTGTAGAAAGCACCATAACTGAAGATCCGGTAAAAACAGGTTCTATAAGATATAATTTTATTGCCATCGAACAAACTCCAATATGTATTACAGTGTAATTCCGTTCCAATATAATTTTAATATAGCATTAATTAAAAATTAATGAACCGAATATAACGTGTAATTATTTTAAATGGATTCTAAATTATCAGGTTAACAGAGATACTGAACCTTTTATAAGAAAATACCTTTTATTTTTTTACATTGAGAAATAGATTTTATTTTCTATATAAGGTTATTCTTTCTTTCTTGTTCTCTTTTTAAGCCGATAGAGGTCTAAAGCAAGGCCTAGATCTACCATAAAGATCGCCAAGGTGACCTATCCTTCGCCGCCCACATCCAGACTTCTAGCGATCTTAACCATGCCGTCGGTTTACCTAGTGTGGGCATGCCCACGCCACGTCTACCATTTATTCTAGAAACATTAAAAAAGAGAGCCGGATTTTCTTCTGTTTTAGATCTGACTTTTACTGATATTTTCATGTCACGTATGTTCGGGGCAGGGATCTGGTGGTAAGGTCTTTTAAGGTAGTGAAGGTAGAGTGATCCCTCGTAGTATTGCATTCAACTTGACCTTACTCTACTTGATCGGTTGGTATTGCCTACGTCCAAAGTGGTAGAGCACTTTGGACTCGCCAAATAATAAACGTGACTTGGACAGTAGTGTAAATCTGGTGTTTTAAAAGAGAGATCTAGAACTATTTCAGCGGATACAGAAAAGCGAAAGGATCCGTACGTGTCTGATACGTTCCTATTACTATCATAGTACGTACAGTGCGGAGGGCAGATATAATTTCACCTTTACAATTTAGGCCGCTGCTACACTGTATTTACTTCAACTGCCTTATCTAAACGTTATCCTAATTAACCGCACGAATTAATTCACCCCCTCTCGTGCCCGACCTATTTAACAAGCGTATTTCATAGATAAACGGCGTACAACGAGCGAAACAGATTCCTCTCAATTATCGAGAAACACAAGTAAAAATTATACTTATCTCAATGCGATAACGTTCAAAATTGATCGTCGGAACAGATGACAATTGTTCCGCCTGATATGTCGACGTGTTTAATCCACCTAACATAAATAGATACGCTTTGAGCAATTTTTGGAAATAATGCTTATAACAATCCGTTGATTTGCGATTGTGCGCGCACCTGCGGTCGGAATAAGGTTTACATTCCATTGGATGTGCGCTCGTGAATATTGAATTTGTAATAGGAGATCGCGCACAACTTTGTACAGGGTTGCCAAGTAACAGAGAATTGGCTTCCGAGCTTGTAATATGAGGGTTGCAAACATAGTTATTCGGTTATATTTTTACATGTATTTTCATTTTGAACCCTATGCTGTACGTAATAAGAGTGTGATCTAACGAGATGTTTTCTTTATAAACTTTGATAGTTGATCTATCACTTATTGAGCGATATGTGGCATTGATACTGTGCGATCAATTTTGAAATCTATCCGTACGTATTAAGGTAGAGTTTTAATTGTGTATGAAATTATTGAAACTGAAACGTGGATATGAATTTAAGAGAACACGTGGCGTGGTCGAATATTTGACGGAATGCGCCATTTTAGTGTTATTGATTTTTAACACTGTAAAGTGTAGTCTAAGTATAATTCTTCTTGTTCACATTTAGCTTTTAATTTACTTTGTTTCGGTCGATGGAGCCGAAATGATGTCAGGTGGCCATTACGAACCTCTGATGAACCGTCAAGATAGTCCAGTTCGCGAGAAGTGGAAGGCCTGTCTTCGGGGAGGCCCGTGCCTGACAGTGGCAATATACCTGTTTACGATTTGATGTCTTATACCAATACTATCTTGAAACATATATAATCATCATTTTGAGAAAACATATAGATTTACTAATTCTATGTTGTTTCTAGAACGTCTATCTACAATGTGACCGGATTAAATTCCTATAGGGGAAGCCTTTTGTTTTGGTTTAGGGGGTGAAATCTTCCGGATGTTCAAGATACCCTGCCTCTGAGGAGAGAACAAGGTTTTACGGAATTCCTGCGCACTAAATTCTCCCCAGTGCAAATAAACTAGTTCTCATTAGTCAAAGTAAAGATATAGAGACAAGTTCAAAGACGCTCACCATCCACGAGCCTCAGGGGCTGAAGAGCGAAGCAGTCATCGTCATTCGTTGAACAACAGACACCCTCGTGCTGTATAACAGTGTCCATCATGAGGTAGCAATATCACGTCACACACGTGCGTGTATTGCACGAACGAGACTCGAGATGCGATCGCAAGGTTCATCGATGTGGCGAATACAGCAACCGCCGCACAGACACTAGCGCACAACCTGAGGATGCCAATATGGAGTAGGGATGAGGAAGTGGTCGCACGAAACGTAATTTTATAAACTGGACATTGTTACGGCGTCGTTAAAATAGATTAAGAGACTTAGTAAACACTGTAACATGCAAAAACGTGTGCAAAATATGTTCAGAAATATTAATCGTAAATGTAATAATATAGACACGGACGCTAATGTCTGTGGAATATATATACTAATAATAATAAAAAAAAACAGTGTTTCGTCCTCTCCGCGATGTGGGGGTATCTTAATATCTTCCGATCAAGGGTCACCACGCTATCTTCCCTTGTATATTGCTATTTTAGAAAGCTAGTCTCTAGGTATGCGTTGTTCACGCTAGGCCCGAAACACTTGTCGTGCTAGCACGTTGTGTCGAGACCACTTTGACCCATTGTCCATCTGGTCGCTGAAGCAAGTGGGACTTACAGGCATGGGGTAAGCATATATCAAGCTACAGAAGTTGTAACTTTGTTTTCATTAATTTTTATTCTTTGTATGTTTTTGCGGACAAACAAAATATAGATATATTGCTGCTGAAGCCTCTGTTGTGATCCATACTACGCTATGTTATAATACATGCGGCGAACTAGCTGAAACACAGCCATGTGTGTACAACAGATAAAATAAACAGTCGTAATGTGTTATAAAAAAATGTAGAAAGTTTGCCCGCGAATACCAAGAGGTATTCGAATTTCGAATTGATTTGGTGACGTCTGAATGATGAATGCAAATGAATGTGATTGGCTGGGCTCGGTGAAGGCAGACGCGTATCGTATCTGGATCGATACGGCGTCGCGCGCGGCCCCATTACCGCTTGACGGATGACTCCGTCGCATCAAAAGGGCCGGCTCATTAGCCGCGGGCCCGGCGCGTACCCGCTTCGCCGGACTCCGTTTGGGAAACTTCAGAATTATACATATTTTTGTTTTCTTTAAAACTATCTTTAATCACTTCGGTACCAGTGTTGAATATTGTCGACGGCTACACGCTGCAACGTCACAACACATTTGTGATGAGAGTGTTTTACATTACATTCCGATATTACTTGTAATTTAGTTTTATTTTTACTTATAGTAATTGGTTTAATTTGTTAACATTTATCATTTTTTAAAGTTTCTCAATTGATTGATATGAATTACGTTCATTTAATTTAATTATGACAAGCTGTAATTACAAAGATAGGTTAAATTGACTTGGAGAGGGCAGCCTTGATTTTAGTAACTTAAGTTCCAGTGCCTGGGATATCTCGACTTGAACTGCTATAGAACTTTCACCAAATTTAGATGACTGGAAATGTCTCGATGGTAAAGGTAATTACTTGATGGAATGAAAGGAAAACAGACGGAACATCTGCAAGGACTGTCGCTCAATAAACGTTCAGCATCGCGATGAAAGAGAAGCGCACGTCAACCCGATTGGTTCCTTGTATCAGATTAAATAGTCAACATTATTTTCAATAGTGATTTTTATTTAAGACTATCTGCACCTCGCAACTTCATCTGCTTGGAATTTTGCTTAAAAAATTTAGTTTAAATTACTTTTTTTTCGTTTTTATTTTTATTCACATAAATGATTACGTCACTCATAACTAGAAATGTAATCATTCGTGCGCTGTTTTCTTATCAATTCAAATTAGCATGAACTGTCATGGCAATGTGTGAAATTTTATTGGAATGACAGTTACGCCATCTATCGAAAATTGATTATAACAGCTTAAAAACCTTCGTGGATTCATGTACAGTAACTTTGCTTAAGATTTGACATTATCAAATGCATAGTTTACAATTCTATGAAGGACTTACAGATAAACATATATGTATTTACACATATATATGTATATGTGTGTGTGATTGTCAAATAATAAAGGCGGCGGTCCTGAAGACAAGTCTTTTGTTTAGTTTTGGCAGCGAAACAATCTTTTTACTATATATTTCTCGTGACATTACATTGAACGTCAAGAAAACAAGTGACAAATAAGATACTTTTATGAAGTTATAAGTAATGATTAAATAAAATCTTATAATAATTTCACCTTTAGTACACACATACGAGTATATAGATTGTTTTATCAGTTTTTAAATAAAAAGGCATATTTATACCTGATTATTTATTGTTATAAGTCTATTACGTTTCCCAAACGAACCGAAAGCGAAGCGACACGCACCCGAGCCGTGCACGGCTATTAACCAAACATAATTAATTTAAATTATCATCTCCGACGAAAAAATCCCCCGGGGACGCAGAAAAAGGACGTTTTAATTTTAGGAAGCCGCCCCGGCTTCTTTATAGATCTCTTTTTGATTTACTCCCTATTATTACAGCGCTCCGACGGGATGTGGTTTTTGTGCGAGTCTCCGCTCCTTGGCGCGGATTAGGGAAGACGCGTCTAACGGTGTCGTTTCAAAACCGGTTCTTTGAATAAATAAAGCTAATCGTTTTAATGAATCCTAATGGTTTGTTTAACTGTCGCGCGCGTAAATCAAATGTTGAACGCGGCCGCGCTCGAATCCGATGATGTATTTGCGTTGCGGTTGGAGGCTTTTTATAAAGAGCTGTGAAGTTCTACCTACAGAGCTGCGCGGTGTTTATATCACTTTAATATTTAAAAATACACTCGCATTCGCCGCTGCAATAACGAAATGTATTCCGCATTGCGGGGCTCGGAGCAGCTGTCAAACTAACGTGACCTCATCGCTGGGATAACACTTGCTTTTAAGTTTAAAAAGAGAACGCTTTTTTGGGATTGGGTATGTCAAATATAGCATATCGATCTTTGGAAAGACAATCGGTTATTTTCGGCTTCGTAGAGCGTTATCTCTGTCGCAAGACTGACAAAAGATCACATGGGTAGTGTGGGACAGAGATAATGCTGTACGAAGTTATCCGATTCTCTTTCCAAAGGTCGATGTGCAATATTTACGGGGTACTGTAGTTCATTCAGGTGGGGTAACATAATGCTATCTACACGGCGGGTTCATGATGTTATATTGTAAGTAATGCAAAACTGAATGATGCAGGTGTTTAAGTCTCTTAAACTATTAATTGATTTAAATCGTAAACCACTTAAAACTAAGTTGAAGTTTAATGGAATCAGGCGTTACTTTGTTGAAGTCCATCCTAAGTAAGAAAAGGACCAGTATTTATCCACTTCCGCACATGCAGTAGTAGTCGTGCAACAAAGATTACCGCCCGCCAGCCCGCTGATAAATACGCATGCGGCAAACAATAACAATGCGAATCACACAACTGAGAGTAACTCTTTGTTTGGCACTAATCGGTGTAACATATCTCCTGAAGATACCCTGTGGAGGGGTGAAACACGTGTTGAGTGATTTGGCGGTGGCAGTGGTTCTTTTCTTACTTAAGTTGAAGTTAACTAATTGCTATGTTTTTTTTTATAATCATTCAAAGTTATAATTGTTAATATAACAAGTTTGCTGTAGTTAGTCATTGTAATTATAAACAGTTTAGGTAAAAATCTTCTTTCAGTTTCTTCTCTTGCATAAAAAAGAGATGTGCAAATATGCCTTATGAATAATGTCTCCAATTACTAAGGTTAGAGAGAAACGGGTCACGATTGCAGCGCTTCGTGACGTCACATCCGCACGACGATTTAAAAACAGAGTGTTAAGGGCTATTAATTAAAAAGGCTAAGTCGACGCGGCCCGAGAGCCTGGCGCCGCCCCAACGCGCCGCCCTAGCGCGCCGCCCCAGCCCGCCGCATAGAAAAGGTGACTGGAGACTGCAAAAATGCAATTGCGGACTCTTCAATCCGCCCAGGATTTATTAATTTCACTTCTCTTTTATTTTCCTAGCTACAAATACGTATCTATAATATTATATTTATGAATTATTTCTATACATCTGTAAATGTCGTCATTTCAACCTTGGGACATATACTCTGAATACAGACCTCTTAAAAAATTCCAGAAGGTCCTTTTGCGATCGGCTTGCAAATAGCGTCTTCCGCCTACCTTAGCATGGTTTTCCTTATTTATTCATTTTTTGACCCCGTCTTTGAGAACTCTCGTTCAACCCCTGTCATGGCTGATTCCGAAATGTAGATGGGGAAGACTAAAGACTATATTTCTAGAATTCTCCAAAAAAAGTAGTACAATATGCAACAGAAAAGACACGGAACTAAGTCAAAAATGGTCGTGCAAGATCACAAGCTAGTCATGAATAAAGCAATATAGGTTTAGTAAAAATAAAAATATAATAAAATAGATATAATTGTAGAACAACAAAATAGAAATAGTTGAGTTAATTCTATGATATAGCAAACCGTGATCAAGGAACGAAGATGATGCACGGCAGACGATTTGAATGTGAGAAAGATAGATGTGCAAATCAGACGAGAATTGTAAAGGATGAAAAGAGACAATGAAATAAAAGTCAACAAGGTTGTTTATACATACAGTATACACCTTATGGGTGGACGATCTACACTGCGTTTCCCACTCCGTGGTCCAACTCCAGAACCTCAAACCCACATTTAAAAGCAGACATAAACTACAGTTGGCCAATAAAAGAAGAAATACAAACAGAGTATAGTGAAGGTGAGTTGACCACTGCTTAAAACGGAGCAGACGCTAGAAGAAAAAAGAAGTATTAGCTTTGTGCGGGCGTTTGTTATTTTATCAGAAATAAAACAGTTATTTTAGTAGAAAAACATTGTTGAAGCTGACTAACATATACAAACAGTATTCTGACATTTGGTAACTTGAAATAAACGACATCTCACATCCACTTCTATTTGAATCCGTTCAATAATTGTACAATAATGTAAAGATGTGTTCACACGTGGATATTTTTTAAAATGTGCACTGTAATTTTTTGTTCATTGCATTTCTTTTTTCATTATAAAACAGTTCATAAAACACTCTCAAGGGAGAGCGTTCGCACTGTGCAACATATAGATGCATGTAAACATATCTCCTGCTCGTAATGACTATAGTGCTACTGAAACCGCTGTACCGCGCCATAGGAATGCGCGGTAGGGGAGGAAGGAAGGAGCACGAGTCGTGAGAGTTGAAGGAATGAAATGGCCGATACTACGCTGAACTACTAAACCTTATAATAATAACAATGTAATGTACGAAATCAAAAATCTAATTCAAATTTTAATTAATAAAAAAATAATTATCATTTATTTCAACACTAATGCGAACAGTAATTATCTTTTTAATATATATTTATTGCAATTGATTCTAGCTCAAACAGATTCTTGGAATCATATTAATATCTCTAGTAAATGCTATCTATTAGCCGCGCCGAGCGACTCTGCTGCAGATCAAAGCCAAGAAATGATGCGTCGCGAGCGAGTGCCCGCGGCCGGGCTAATGCGCGACTATTTACGAACACCTTATCTACCGCAGCTCGTAAACGCTTTTATCCCCGCATAAAACTATAAAATCGAAGTGTATTGATGCGAGTGCCACAGCCGACGCTCCGGGAACCGCCACTTAGCGTTCAATGTACGTCGCGCTATTTGCGACTTAATAAAGTCGTATAAGCTTTAATTTCCTACTCCGTCCCAACGGGTGACGGCGGGGGAGCGGGCGGCGGAGCGGGGCGCACAAATCACACAAATAAACAATCAAATAAAATCACGAAGAACACTCATCGACTACTTATGCGTATACAAACCACAATGTATGATTCAAAAACTCGTTAAACGCCTTATTTCCTTGTGATAAGGTTTAAAATTGTACGGATGTGGTTTAGTTAGCAGCAAAATAGATGGTGGTCGTTTAAGCAGTCATTCCGGTGTTAGTGTTGGGCGAGAGTTTGTCGATGTTTACGTTTGTAATTAGCGCGTAATGGTCCGGGTTCGAAGCCGCTTTGAAATGTTCCACGAAACCGTTTGATGGTTTAATCGGTCCGCGAAGATGGGCTAATAGCGCGCTGTTAGTAAACCGGACGCCCGGGAACGGAACGCAATAGAGTGATTGACTTTAATTGATATGTAAATGAATACAGTTTTTATTTGGGTCCAGTTACGGTTAATGATTTCAAATTTATTATTTCAATCTCCTATCACTGACATGAAAGTTTGTATACAACTCGGTTGGAGTTTACTAAATGATTTTCTTTTAATCTTTGATCCAATTCCTCAGTGCTATAAGTGAATAACAAGTAATTTTATGTTTTATCTGTAAATTATGTATGTATTAAGAAACATTTAATGAATTATCAATCTATTCACGTCTAGTTTGCAATTATAAGGCATTAACCAATACGATATGGCGCGAAACCTTTTCTGTAGTCTTTTGTTTGAGTTATTTTTTCGTTGAAAAATTGTTTCAAAATTTTTCTGCATGATATTTGCGGAATTATTAGTCCAATATGAATAGTGACGTCAGTGGACGTTTCACTTAGGCTAAAGTTTTTAATAGAGAAAGCTAGAAAAAGCTTTATAGAGGAATTATTGGAGATGGGTGATGGTGAACTGCGTGGTGTAACTGGGTTATTCTACATTGAGTGATAGAGTAGTTGCAGCCAAGCGGTAGAGTAACTGAGACTTGCGATCTTAAATAATTCACACTTTGTACATTAATCATAAAGGATTGACACTGCTTATATATAAATTACCAGAGGATAGGCAGCAGTATTCTCTGCGTATCACAATACCACACTAGGAATGCCAACTCGCCTGCCCAGTGTAGCAATATTTAATGAAATCAGGCGTTACCTTGCGGAAGTCCATCCTAAGTAAGAAAAGGACCAATATTTAGCCACTTCCGCACATGCAGTGGTAGTCGTGCAACAAAGTGCACCGCCCGCCAGTCCGCTGATAAATGCGCATACGGTAAACAATGCGAACTACACAACTGCCACCGACAAACCACTCAACACGTGTTTCACCCCTCCACGGGGCATCTTCGGGAGTTATGTTACACCGATTAGTGTCAAACACAGAGTCTAGCACAGAGTGTAGCGATTATATTATATCCTCCATAAATGTTTTTGGGAGGAGGCGACGAAGGGTAACTGAGTTAGTTCAGATCAGAAATATAAACTCTGTACCCGTGAACTGAACTGTGAATATGATGTACAAACATTTGCGATGCCGTTTCAATTATAACGGTTAATTAAATGTAACGAGCAATCAATTGTTCAATCCTTTCGAGCGCATCATAAAGCGATTATCGTGTTAAATACATCGCTTATTTGATACTAATTACATAATTTAATTTCAATTGTAATTAGCTATTCATTTGCTTTGTAATATTTTCTAATAGAGATCATTTATGGTTATTTGCATGTGGGATTTATTCAAAAAAAAAAAAATATTTGACTACACCGTTTTTCCTTTCATTATGTCCATAATTTGTACAGGGTGATTGAAAGTTGTTAAATCTCTAAAAGGATGAAATTATAGCTCAAAGCTAAAAAAAAACCCACCCCCATGATCTCAGCGTTGCATGCACCCACCAGCGATCTATGTCGTTTGACCATCTAGTTGGTAGTGGGGGCTACCCCACGCCGCGTTTACTGGCTCGTGGCTGCCACTGAAAAACCTTCAGATCACTGCCACTTCAGACCACTGCCACTCCAGACGAGCAAATACTTCTAGCAGTACCAAATATGTCAGATTACTGTTTGCTGACTGTAACCAATGACCTACATCTGACCTTGGTTGGTACTGAAAATGATAATAGAAGCAAGATCCATCCCGTTCTAGAAGTTTCTAAATCCTCCAGAATTTTGGCGGGAAAATGCATTGATTAATCTTCGGTTGTCTTAAGATGATTTTGCGAAAGATATTAAAATGCAAATTACAGATAATTCAACTCACGAAATAATCTTGTGATTTATCATATAACGAAATAACTATGAATCAATTTATATCATGAATATTTATAAATATAATTATACATATAAATCGAAAAAATATAAGCCGATGCCTGTTTCATCATAGCACGTGTATAGCAATTAAAAACATACGTGTAAATTGATTTAGTATCTTCGTAGAAAAGCAGGGAAAAAAGTTGAAAAAAATGTTTTTTGTATTAGAATAAAAATATCGATAACATGTTTACATCACTAGCAATTTCGAAAACATACCGCCCTTCACTCCGGAATCCCGTAAACCATATTCAGAACATTCCGTCTCCCTCATCGCGAAACGAGACAAAAATATACAAGCGAGTCGATATGTAAAAGGGACAAAACAAAACAGGATGATGTACGCTTTTATGAACAGTATAATGGGTTAAATTGGTCCTTTAATAAGAAACGGCCGATGTCATAAAGTGTCTCCAATGAAGCCGTCGCGCTCGCGCCGCACTTTACGATCATTTTATTTGGATCCTCACGGACCAGCCAGCGCTGACCCCCGCTGCCTGTCCACTTCACACTTCCCCGGTTAATATCTTCAGCACACTTGAAGAAGGTAAATGCCTAATTAAGTTTGTCGAGTTTCGTCCATAAAACAATAATGCCCGCGAGTGGAATTTGAAATTCAATGAAGCGGGCGAACGTTTTGGTTGGTACTGTCGCGCACGGAAGTGTTACGTCAATTAATATTTTTAATAATTACCAATTACTACAAGATCCTAACAACAGCATTGGTAGCCCAGCTGTATACGACTAGGACTTGCCATTTAAATCACTGGTTCGATTTCCAAAAAAACAATCTTATTTAATTCACATTGTGCATTAATTATATAGGGTTGCCACTGCTCACAAATAAGTTCCCAGAGAATGGGCAGCAGCGTTCTCTGCATACTATATTACCACACTAAGATCGCCAACCCACCTACCAAGCATGGCGATTATGCTATATCCCCTATAGATATCTATGGGGGAGGCCTATCTGCAGTGGACTTCTATGGGCTGAAACGACGACAAGATACTAAGGTACTATAGCTTTAGAATTAGACCAATGTAGTATATTGAATCTATTTATTCATTCATAATATTTTACTTTTGAATTGTTTACTTTTGTTGTGTAAACCAAGAGAAGAATAACAGAGACAAATTCAACAGAAACTGAAATTTAGTTGTGTTCATCTATAATGATATCTCGCAACTTATTTCAAAGCTCAGATATTAACAGCTGGCGCAAAAGTAATGTCATTATATGAATGTAGCTTTTTATAAATGGCAACCTCCTTAATGTTCCTTGAAGACACTGTATGCAGGCCGCTTTCAAACCGGTGATGATGGAAATGTCTAAGGAAGACCTATGTCCAGCTATAAAGGTTCTAGTGCTGGAATGCTAATGATGATTATACACGTATCCATACAGTAGTTATAAACAATTGCGTTTCCAAAAGATTGATATTTGGGACGTGTCAAATCAATTGCCCGGTAGTGAAGAGATAGGATTTATTGTTTATTACCTGACTTCTGTAAATTTGGTCGGAGTTGAGAAATTCCGCAGTGCGACTCCATAGATAAAGATGTTCCACGGGTACAAAAGAACACATGTCACACGGTCACTGTTATATGACATATGATAAATATGACAACATATAAATGTTGATTATATTGTAACATATAAATGTTGTAAGTGCCCAATATTTATTTGATATACCAGCTGAGGGGTACAAAGTATACGAAGAATATATTTACAATGAATTGAATGCAGAAATATCCGAGCTAGACATTTTTGAAGATTCTGAAAATGGTTTAAAGAATAGAAAGTTAGACATTTCGTAAATAATTTATTTTTTAACATTCTGTCTTTTATAAATACAAGTATAATATCTATAATTAATTCAATATATATGTGGTAATCGGGATGCAGGGATTGAATTTTAAAGTCCTTCGTGGCGCACAAATATTTATTTTAAAAAGAAATCCTAACCTAAAACTGCGCACGCTTCGTCGTTCAACCGTCGTCCGTCTCCCTTCCTCTTACACGCCTCTCGCTTGCACCATCTGACATTTCTATTCACGCATGCTCTTACGTTCCATTCCACATAGATACTTCTTCTCAGTCGATGGACACTCACTGCAAGGTATAGGTCTCCCCCTAGTCTTGCGGTGATCATCGACATCCACCAGGTCCACCTGGTGTAGCGCTCATGGTCGTCATTCAAGAATTTTTCGGCCTTAACGGCCATCGGTTGCCACGATGTACCCCACCACCTACCACTTCAGAGGAGCAATTCTTCGAGTTACATTCGTGATCTCGTCTCTTCTGCGGATCTATTCATTTCTGATTACCTTAATAACGTATTATGTATTGCTCTTGGCGGATATATTTAACATAAATAAATAAAATATATAGCCTTTTATTTCTAGACAGAAGGTAAACATTACGTAGTACAAAAAATAGTAGTAACTTAAAGATTAAAAAAATATAAAATTAAAAAGGGACTCCACGGTATGATTTTTAATCTTCTGTTAGAACCTCTATGCAGGTGAAGATCTTCTCCAAGTATGCACCATCATCTCTAGATGTGGCTTTTTGGAACCAATCTAGGCCGGTGACTTTGATCAGCGTCTTCTCATCTTCCGCAGGGTCTTCCTCTCTTTCTTTTGCCAAGTTGTCCTTTCCACATAAAATATATAAAAAGATAAATATATATCATAATATACAATTCAAATCTTTGATCGGGGAAGGAAGGAATGACTTTATTGTCTACCTTCCGCCATCAAACATTATCTGTTGTTTTATCGCTTACTTTATTACGCATTGTGTTTAAGTACTTGCTGTTAAAAAAAGATGTCTGTGTAAAGATCTTTCAATATCAAATTATGAAATACTTTGGGCACGTTTGAAATACGACGTTTTGGAAATAGATGATGGTAGAGTGAATGATTCAATATATATAAATCGTCCAGCATTACGTCGGACGGATCAAGTGGGGGATTTAACGGAATCGCATCTAAATCATCAGAGATCTGGGACCTTGGAGAGATCCCATGATCAAAACGACCCTGACAATATATTTTATGTTTAAACTTTTTAAAAGGCATTGCATATTTGAGGCATATGTACATGGTACGTGTTGTTATGTCAAAAATAGACATTTACCAAAGCGATCACATGTCTAAAGTAGGGTGGGGCTCATCGCCCGTGATACCTGAGATTTTCTAATAGCGACCACGAGAGGTAGACGCAGTATGGGTTGGTCTCTGGGTACAGTCAGCGCAAGATTGGCCAGTGTGCCGTTCTTTGGGGGAGGCTTATACCTTGTAGTGAAGTATATCAGCGGACAAAATGATCATATGTAAGAGAAATCTACTCTTATACTAAAATATGAAGTGGTTATACAATGTTCGTTTTGTTTTATTTATTTAGGAGCTTACCCACAGCGATATAAATAGTTCATCGGCCACGACGGCGCACCAAATTTGCATCCTTTGACGACTGTGTAGCAATTTTCTAGCAGACTGTACCTAAATAGAGACCTAGCCCATTTCGCGCCAATTATATCTTGTGTCAGATACACCCGGCAAACACGATCACACGCATGCCGGCGAAAATGAAACCTATCTCCCGGCGATAAGGAATATTTTACTTTAAATTGGCTCTGCTTTCGGAATTGATACAAACCGGGCAATAATCATTGTTTTCATGGAAAATGAACTCTGAAATAAACTAGTTAAGGTCGGCAATCGATTGGGGAGTAGATCAAAGAGCGGGATCCGTCTCGCTGTATGACGTACTATGAAATAGCGCGGCGTCGCTCGAAAATGATCGTTAAAAGGGAAGCCGTTTGATTATTCTCGTAATGGCGTATTGTTGCGCATTCGGAGAGACGGCGTGATCGCTTCTAACAAAGCACTGGGTGTTGGGATCAAATATAAAATAAATACTTTTAATTGACGCAGATAAAGTTTACACGAAGAAATTATGATTGCTTAAAGATTTCAATGATCGAAACGCGCAGAACCGATGGCCGTTGGTGCCTCAAGGTTTCTTTCCCCATTTTGGGGATCTCTCTCACACCCCATCTTGTAGGATAAGGTTTGACATTTCTTTTTCAAGAAAATTTTCGCATACTTTTCTATTTATTCGTCGTATGCTTTCTCTTCTTCGTATCTTTTCTTCGTTTCTTTTCTCTATAATTTTCTGTAATTCCCTTTCACACTTATTTCTGTTCATTCATCGCCTTACTTCCGTCACCTTCCTCAATTATCACACATTCAGGTCCCGTCTCTCATCTTTTCACCTTAGTTCATTTTTATTTTGTGCTTTCTTTCTTATTTAATATTTTCAGTTTTCACTTTATATTATTTACATAACGACGTCTATGTGCACCTTATTACGTTCTTCTGAAGACTAAACGCAGGGCGCTTTCGACCTGTTCTATTGGAAATCTATATGTGAAACCTATGTTCAGTTGGTGATATACTATGGCATAATTGATGATGTTAACATATTTCCATGATGGTTGATGATGATTCCTGATCTAATTTGCGTAATAAACTCCCCCCCGGAAAAAGTCTGCAACTTGATTTACGTTTGAAAAAGAAGATTCTAGAACTCTCTGCGGAAACGACGAAACTATTATCATCGTCTTATTTGTTACATCAATCTATAATATTGATACTCTACCCTTACTATACAGGGTGATTGGTTACCGGCTCTAACTATCCAATATATAGTAATTACTTTGAAATAAAGCATTATTTTTTTTATTAGAATGCGACAAGACTTCTGGCTGTACAGTTTTTTGACACAGATAGTAAATAATAATTTACTTTAATATACAGTGATTCGAATTTTGAAAACGATTTTAATTGCTATGTTAACATTACTTGGTAATTATTTCTTTAATCATTTATTTTTGATTGAGTATACTATAATAATAGATAGCAAAAACTATATATACATTCGTTAAAAGCCTTTACATATATAACCTAACACCTAGTATAGCCAAACCAGCATTAGTAGGATAATATAGAAATTTGGTTAGGTTGGTCAATACATTGGCCTGCCCTGAGCACCGTATAAGACCGTTTTCCTGTCGAATCCATAGTGACAAATTACGACTCTGCATTTAAAGTTACAATAAAATACATTTAAAAAACTTTTAAGTTAAACGGTTTTTTGATACCCATATTGTGGTGGTTGTGGAAAAATATGTACCTAGTCCGCCATATTGGAACGGCGTCCATCTTGATTTTTAAATTTTGACATAATCATCGTGTTTTACTAGTGTAGCCCTTTCATTTGATACCCATATTGAGGGGGTTTTAAGGAAAAATACGTAATCCGCCATTTTGTATCGGCGGCCATCTTAGATTTATAATGTTATTGATTTTATTATATTGTATTGTCATCTAAATTAAATGTGTGTACCAAATTTCAGATCAATCTGACAACGGGAAGGTGCTTAAATTTCAATTTCTAATTTTGATCCAAATAAATTTCGTACGGGTCCAACTAAATAAAACCGTTTAATAAAAATAATTCTTATCCATGTTATAATTGTTATCGATAATTGACTAAACCCACTGCTGAATCGACGTCATGTGGGGATATACCACAGATAACTAATGTCTCTACAACAAAACGTGAGTTAATAACTCTGCAGCCAGACGCATGAAGATACACTTAGACAAACATTTTGATCAACTAATTCATATTAGCAAAACAATGTTAACGGTACAGTAATGTACCATTAGGTAAATTACTAAATGGTTTCTAATTTTTTTATATACCACGGCATGGTATTAGTATTGGTCCAAGTAAAACACACGTAAAAATTCATTTCCTGCACATAACTTACGACATATATATATGTAAATATAAAGGATGATTTGTTATAGATGTAAAAGTTTCAACGGGTTGAATGTGTAGCTCATTTTCTGTTATGCTGTTATATGTCTGTATACGGAACACCCTATGCAATTTAAAATAAATTGACAATAATAAGTTACGTAATGATTGTATATTAAGAAAATAGATTTAATATTTGTATTATTATATAAAAAATAATTATTGTTTACTATCTGTTCATGCAAACTTTTTACTGCCATAAGTATATTAGACTGTCACATTCTAGTAAAAGAAAATAATTAATGTAATATATCATTGAAATAGGTGTAAAAACCTTTTGATGACAAGTGAACTATGCATCTATATATATAATGCTTTTACATATAAAACCACTATATGAGTCCTAGATTGCTACCTGTCACTGCTTGTAACAATGGACGGCAAAGTTATATGTGTAATACAATAATTATCACGTTTTCACTAGGTTACTATAATTACGTAAAAACTTTCCAAGTTTTGTAATAATTTTGCAAAATAGCGTTTAATGCCGACATCAGTGAAGCTCTGGTTTTGATTATTATTAGGAGAAAACAAATATTTATTAAATTTATCTTAAGTACATTCGTCTACACAACTGTTATGTTAATTTTTAATTTATTTTAAATTTGTCAGGCTTTATCTGATATATTAGTAGAATAGTCTATGCTCAGAAAATTGCTTCTAGATAGATTCAGATATGAGTAATTCTACAAAAAAAGTAAGAACACCGTCGTAGCCCGAAGAATTGCTCGTTAGTATTGGCAATGGGCGGGGTATAACGCTTGTACAACAGATGGTCAAAGTGGACGAAGATTTTTGAGTGGCTTGATGGACCGATGACATAGTTAAGGTATTGGGAAGTCGCTGGAGGCCGTCAGCGCAAGATTTGTCATAGTAGTGGTCTTCAGGGAGACCTGTGCAGTAGGTGTCTACCGGCTGACACTGACACCTATTCTTGGAAAATAAGTAGAGATTTTTACTTTTATAACGGAATGTTTATTTTGTTACTGTAAAAATTTTTAGTGTTGTAACCTTGCAATTGGTAGAATACTAGCCTTATCTTCGAGTTAAAGTTGCTTATCAAATCTACTATAGCGTCGAACACTGGCATGTATTAACAAAATCAGTTATCATCATCTAGGCCTAGGGCTCACCTAAATATCATTACAATAGCTAATATTATGCTGCCCATATCCAGCGACTTCCCACTGCCGTAACTGTGTTAGATTCACCTTTTGGGGGACCTAACCACGCCGCTGCTTCTGGCTGATGATCGCCAGCAGAAAACCTATCGGCCCCAACGGCCTTCGGTTACACAAGCGATGTGCTCTTCGTACTGCTACTTCAAATGAGCAACCCAATGTTATAATATATAATAATTTATCCAATGCTACATGCTACAAAATGTTTTCAAATAAAAAATATGGAAATAATAAATAACACTTATGTTCGCGACTGTACCGAGCACTCGTCGCGTACAATTGCGATGATCCGTCCGACGTAGTATTAAGGGCAACAATACGGTTGAAGGTTAATTAGGCTGAGCCCCGGGGCGGCCGCTCTCCCCGCGCACACCCCCCGACACCCCCAAACACCCCCTAGCACCCCCCGCAGTGCTGCAGCGTCAAACGTAGCCACCCCAGCGATAATAATGAACACTTTGTTGTGCACTAAATTTGCGTATTAAATGATTTGCTTGTCTTCTACCTCGGAGCACAGCGCTTTGTATCCGTTTGTATTGGAATTACAAGTTTACTTTATTTTATATTTGCTTTTCTATAACAACCTTATGTATGTACATAAGTATATTAATAAATTTATGTAAAATTGCGACGTAAAAAGCTTTATGTAGGTTAGCACTAGGAATAATGGAGTCACGGCTGTAGACCAGATCAAAGAAGTTTCTAGAAGATTATCTCTTGGTAATTTAGGTTCCACATTGCGATTATTGCTTGGAAATAGTGATAAGTTTTTTTATACCTTTCTCTAGGCTTCAACAAGTTATTAACACTTTTCTAGGCAACTGTACATCTACAATACACTACCAGATGTATTTAATTTATCTTTTAATAAGTTTAACAAGTGGAGGATTTTTTTAAAAATAATTATATCCCGGAAATGATTTGCTCAACCATTGTATTTTTTTATTGCCGCTTTTTTGAGGACACTCGTTCAACCCCATTGGGTCTTTTAACAGGATTCTTATTAATTTTCTTTTTTTTAAATCTGTTTTATTTTTGACTCTACTCTGCTTCACAAGGTGTTATAGTTGTGGAGAAGAAGCAGGAAGAAACTCCACAACAACATATCTTTTAATAAAGTTTAACATAGATTTATACACTTACACTTTATCAGATCATTGCCAAGTATCCCTGTCATTTAAGTTATTTTATTGAACAATAAGTCTTTTTCGTTAATTTACTTTTAATATTGGTTTTTTATTTTGTAAATGGTGGTGTAATGTTTTGCGGAAAATACACTATGGACGTTTAACTAGGTGTATATACTCACGCGTGTATTTATTTAACTAAAAATCAGAACAGAATTGCTGTTTTGATACCTCAAACATAAACTGATTGAAAGCCTTTCCGTGGACATAACTCATAATTGTCCAAATTTTTAAGACGCTTTCATGTATGGTTTTTTAATATGTCGAGTATAGACAGACGAATATACATTCATCTATAAATATATAAATAGGGACCTCATGAATATCATGCAGTTATATGCGTAATTGAAAATAAACTCAATGATGCTTAGAAAGAAGGTCTAAATTAAAAACAACAGACAAATGATATATCTGTCAGTATGAAATAAATACATTTAAAAAAAAATTTAAGTTAAACGGTTTTTTGATACCCATATTGTGGTGGTTGTGGAAAAATATGTACCTAGTCTGCCATATTGGAACGGCGTCGATCTTGAATTTTAAATTTTGACATAATCGTCGTGTTTTACTAGTGTAGCCCTTTCATTTGATACCCATATTGAGGGGGTTAAGGAAAAATACGTAATCCGCCGTTTTGTATCGGCGGCCATCTTAGATTTATAATGTTATTGATTATATTATATTGTATTGTCATCTAAATTAAATGTGTGTACCAAATTTCAGATCAATCTGACAACGGGAAGGTGCTCAAATTTCAATTTCTAATTTTGATCTAAATAAATTCCATACGGGTCGAACTAAATGAAACCGTTTAAAAACAGTGCAATTGTTTTTTGTGTAAATTCGCATTGGCTGTTATTACGATTCGGGTGAAAATGTCTTCAATTAATCCGGGCAATCGGAGTTGCTCATAAATATTAACCGGGCGCAGGAGTGTCCGGGTATCGGCGCGGATGTCAATTGGGTCAATCGCCGGGATAAATTAATCCGTCCCGGCTTCGCGGATGGAAATTTTAAAGCTTGCAATCCGACATACAAATTTATCGCCAGCTAACCGGTTATTACTTTTACTGTATCCGACACCAGAGTGAATACATTTTTCACTTGCGAACATGTGGACAGTTTTGTTTCTTAAAGGTGTTCTATTATCAATTCTTTTGTTTCTTTTGAAACTGGAGATTAGAAATAAATATATAAACCATAATCTTCGATCCCTGTTTAGTAATGTTTTTACTTGTTTTGTCATTGTTTGGCTATAAATCATTAAATGTTCTCAGTGAGATAGTTATAAGGTAACAAATGTATATAATACATGGTACGAATTTTCAATATCTACTATAGGCAAAGCATTTGACCTCTGCCTCGCCTGGTATTAAAAGATAGGTCTACTACACATGCTTGCCTAGAAGAAACCTATTCACTCTGTTCTTAATGACTCCTTAGCTATAGTTTGCTAGAAACAACGACGCCTATAGGTTGTTCCATACTTTAACTGGCACTATAAAAGTATTAGCAAAACGCTTAGTGCAGGAAAGTATTTCAACCGTGTAGGGATGTCGTGAATCCATGCGTCTTGTTGTTTGATAAAAAGGAAATGACGGAATTGATGTAACTCAAACACATACTACAACCATCTAAAAATAGTTAGTTTTTAAATTTCGAATGTAATTAAAAATAATTATAAATCGAAAGCTTAGTGGAATTATAAACGATTGAAGGTGTTTTTTGTGCGACGTGTAAAAGATATAAAAGAGAAGGTAAGAAAGAGATTTTGAAAGATAGAAGTAAAGTGTACAAGAAACTGACACATTCGAAATAAGAACGGTGAATAAAATTTAAATATCGAAAATTATTTCAAATCGAGAATTTAAGCTTTCTATCCCAGATACAGTGGGGAAAAAATTACTTGTTTTGACTACTTCATAAGGATATTTGTGACAGTCAGTGGCGTAGCTATGGTATTTGGGGCCTGGGGCAGATTAGGGCTTGGTGCCCCAAAGAGTCTACACTCTAATTTCAAAATTCAGAACAGAATGTAGTTAATACGTAATTTTTTGGTTCAAAATAATAATAAATATATATAAAATAACATTAGATCTTAATAAAATTTATTGGGAAAATTTAAAAACGAACATTCCTCGCTTTTTGGCCTGCAAAGTCATTAATCACATTTTCTAATCTTGCAATAATGTAATAATTTATTATTTTGTCATTTAGGGCCCTTTTAAAAAAACACTTTGTGTTTTGCGAATGAAAGGCTTAAACACTGTGTATATTATAATTTGTAACCGTTTATTTTTTTAATGTTCATGTTATTTAACAACTTTTTTATCACAAAAAAAGTAAAATGTTATATTCTTTTTATGTTATTTACTTTAAATAATGGTTTTCATTTTTCTTTTAACATTTCATTATTCATCATTCAAAAAAATTATTTTCAACTTTGGTGCCCCCCTACTTGTGGTGCCTGGTGCGGCCGCCCCGCTCGCCACCCCCTAGCTACGCCACTGGTGACAGCGATCACATAAAACCTGACTGAGTTTCGTCTAGGACACTCAGGTCAGAGCGCGTATGAGTGGTTCTACGTATTTTAAATGTCATTTTGATTATGTTCACCATTACTGGCTTTAACTATTTCATAAGGATATTTGTGACAGCGATCACATAAAACCTGACTGAGTTTCGTCTTGGACACTCAGGTCATCGCGTATGAGTGGTTCTACGTATTTTAAATGTCATTTTGATCATGTTCACCGCGTCGCCCCAGCGGTGGAGGTATCGTGGATAGAGTTAGAGCACGTCTGGCAGCGGCCCCCTCGCCCGAGCCATGAGTAAGAGTCGATTCATCATTATAGCAAAACAGGACAGGCGATGAGTCGGCCCGCGGACGTGCTCTATCGGCGCACGATCGGGGGTAGGCAGGACTAATTGCGGTACGATTGGGCCGCTTCAATTAAAGGGCCTTTAAAAATTCAAAAGATCTCGACTTAACAAAAATTCGAGTACCCTCACAAGGGTCCTTCTGTAAGATCACCTTCATTCATCTCTCCTTTTATATATAGTACAATTGACTGTTATTTGATTTTTAATAGACCATTTATAAATCTATTTACTTGTATTATATATGGCCTATTAACTACGACTTGCGATTATAAGTCGCGGGTTTGATTCCCGGGATCATATATAATTCACACTTTGAATTAATAAGAATTGATATTAGTTACAAATTTCCAAAAGATATGTGGTTAGTAGTTTCAGAACAGCGTCCTATGCATACCATAATACCACACTGATCGCCAACCAGTCTACCAGGCGTGGCGATTATGGTATATCCCATCATAAATATTTTCACGAGAAATATAGTTCTTGGATTTGGTAAGAAGATACTGTACCGCACTTTACTGTTACTCCTTCAATGCGTAAAGACAAAAGTCTATTACAAAAGCGTGTTAGCGGTGATGACTTATGGCTTTGAAAAATGGTCTCTGACTTTGAGCTTTATTCTGAAGTCCATAAGAGCCATGGAGAGTTATATACTCGGAATTACGAGATCGAATTAGGGAGAAAAACGAAAGTAACCGATATATTCCAGAGAATTAGAAAGTCGAAGTGGGAGTCAGGCAGGCCATCGCCCACAAGGTGGACAGACTTTGTTTAGATCATTTTATGCCGCTGGTTATAAGCCACTTCAACCCGGTTCTATTGGAAGACAAATGTAACATAAAATTAGGTATGTACCTTAATACCTAATTCGCATTGTTTGCCGCATACGCATTTATCAGCGGGCTAGCGGGCGGTGCACTTTGTTGCACGACTACCACTGCATGTGCGGAAGTGGCTAAATATTGGTCCTTTTCTTACTTAGGATGGACTTCCGCAAGGTAACGCCTGATTCTATTAAATATTTAAAGTACTAATTAAAATCAAAAGTTGATACTTCATTTGACACTTGACATGTATCAAAAAAAATCCGTCATATTGACTGTTCGCGCGCGTAGAACGGGCCGTGGTACGGAGGGGCGCGGGAGTCGCGCGGGGAGGGTAGCCACCATTAAAATTCGTCCCAAAGAAGAGAACACCCCATCATACTCTATAATTAAAACCGTACGACAATTAACAAGCTGTCAAGTAATTCGTTTCTAACGGAATTCACTTTTAAATAAAGAACACGAAAATCCAACATAGACAATCGTTTCAAACTAAATAATATTTATGTAAATACGTTATATTACGCAAGAAGAGACTCTAGTAAATGAGAAAAGGACCAATATTTAGCCACTTCCACACATGCATTGATAGTCGTACAATAAAATGCACCGCCCGCCAGCCCGCTGATAAATGCGTATGCGGTAAACAATGCAAATCACACAACCGCCACCGCCAAATTACTCAACACGTGTTTCACTCCTCCACGGGGCATCTTCAGGAGTTATATTACAGCGATTAGTGCCAAACACAGAGTCAGACTCTGTGAGTCAAACCAGACTATTTGCCGCATGCGCATTTATCAGCGGGCTGGCGGGCGGTGCACTTTGTTGGACGACTACCACTATATGTGCGGAAGTGGCTAAATATTGGTCCTTTTCTTACTTAGAATGGACTTCCGCGAGGTAACGCCTGATTCCATTAAATATCTAGTAAATGATACGAACCTATAACAATACGTAATTTTAAAACCAAAATTCAGCGCAGCACTGCATCTGTGGTGTCTGCAATCTTGAACATTTACGGCAGTGTAGATATTTCAGTCCAGTTCAGTTCGGTCTAGATCAGGCACGCGCAAAACGCGGCTCGCCAGACATTTCTAAAATTCAATTTATTTTATTGACTTTCTCCAATCAACATATTGTTATAAAATTAACTAAAATAAAATGGCAGTACATACTAAACCGAAACAAATGACAAGTTACTTGTGACTTGTTCAAATATACTATACAAATATGTCGATAACGTGATTGTTTTGTACTACATTTTCTATTGGTATTTTTTTTTCGGGTACTAGTCCGCCTTTGAACACCAACCTACTTGCTGGAAAGTAACGATGTGGTCAAAAATTAAACACACACAGTGTAGGTAACTATTTACTCTCACCCTGAAGAGTCCTGGGTTATATTTCTCACGAAACAATGAAGCCGGCAGATTGATATTCCAGCTGTGTGGAACATGCATATATTAAATCAATTAATTTTTAAATTCTAATAAAAATTAAAAATTCTTTATGTACATAATAAATATGTAACATTATATGCGGCCTGTCGTATGACAGAATTCGTATGAATATAAAATTTAAATTGGTCAGTTGATTAAAAAGGTTGCCACCCCTGACCTAGATCTAAAGTTATAAAGCTAAAATTAATAGTGTTTACATTAATTGAATTTAAGATAGATTTAAATGTTATAAATTGAACCGGAGAGGACTATTTCTTGCAATGATAGTCTATAGGATGCAAAGAAGGATTATTTATTATTTACTTTATTGGAGATAAACAGTAACAAAAAGTAGTAAGAAAGTACAAACTAGAAGCATATTCATATAAAATTAGTTACAATTGCTACCTTATAACTATCTCACTGAAAACATTTAATGATTTATGATCAAACAAATAAAAACACAGAACAAGTAAAAACATTAATAAACAGGGGTCAAAGACTATGGTTTATAAACTTATATTATGTTTGTTTATATATCTATATCAAATAAAAAAAGTAGACGAACAGAGAATTATTTATTTAATTCACGAGGAAGAATGAAATTTGTAAATTTATATTTCACATATATCAGACAAATCCAGTAAAGGGTATTAAGTCCAATGACATTACTAATGCCTAAATCAATATGTCCTCGGCTAGTCAAATTAAAAACAAACTTGACGTCCGAATATAAAGCGGCAGCGTCGAAAACAAATAATCCCGCGACACGAGCTTAATCGCCTCCGAGGAAAGCTCATTTCAACAGAGCTTCCACGAACACGACACCTAATGAAGGGGTGTCGAAACCGCACCGTCGGAGCTTTCGCGAGAAAAGCGTTCCGCTATTACGAGGAAAATAACTATTAGCGGTGGACAGTTGGCTGTCAAATGAAATCGGTCTCCAATGTACTCAGGCTATAGGATTATAGCACACGGAACGCGAAGCGATAGAGATAATAAGCGATATACATTTTTTTTTAATTTTATTACTTGCACACTACATATTTGTTATTGTTGAATTGATAGTCTATTTTATTCAAAATATCATCATTTGTATACAAAGAATGTATACTTTGAAAATCATTATTTAATATTTTTTAATAAGTAACAAAGTAGGGATGAGGAAGTGGACACATCCAAGTAGATAAACAAGTTCTAATGACCCAAGACTTCGGTACAGAGGCCGGGTCAACGCTTACCATCCACTAGGCTCAGGGGCTAAAGAGCGAGGCGGTCATCGTTGTCCATCGAACAACAGACACCCTCGGGCTGTATAACAGTGTCCATCATGCGTTGGTAGCAATATCACGTCACACGAACTCGTGCGTGTATTGCACGGACGAGACTTGAGATGCAATCGCAAGGTTCATCGATATGGCGAATACGATATATATATAAACTTTGATCAATGTGAATCTGTATTTTTTTTTCACAATCATTTTCGTTCTACAAAACGCACATTTGCCAATGCTTATTAGTCCTCAAAACAGTTCGGAATAGTCTTGTTCCTTCAAGATTTTCTTCGATTTTTTCTCCACTTTTTATTTGTAATCGTGTCAATATAGCGTGCCCGCAAAAGGCAAATAAAGTCGGGAAGAACAATGCAGTATGACATCGACTAATCGAGGCTTGACGCGTTTAAAATACAAAACACCCTTTAAATGGTTTGGCCTCAACCAAAGGATATTCCAACTTTTGTCAAATAGACGCTTGGCAAATATTTATAGACAGTTCTACCAACTTACAAAAAAAATTACCCTACCTTCCTAATGTCCGAGAGTTTTAAATTACAATTGCACTTGACTTTTTGATTACAGTACTGTATATAAAATTCAGAAAAACAGTCTCATTACTATTTTATTAATATAATGCAAACATTTAATAATGACATAAGATAAAAAGGTTATATATGTGTATATATGTCATCATCATTATCAAAATTTTGGTTATATCTACAAATTTCCAATACAAAACATAGTTCCATTAGAACCTTCTCATATTCAACTACAACGTAATAATGCCTTGAAAGCTCTAAACTCTATTTCTGTGGCTAACACAAATATTTATCTACACTCAATAATTATATATATTTGACAATCAAGCGAATTTATTTAGTCACATCAAGTAATGTCTTTAAAACTAAACTTTCTTTTATGTATATTTGTAATAAAATAAATATAGCAATAAATCAATCGCTTTGGTTGCGCCACGAGCTTTATTAATATCGTGCGGGTGAAATAAAATATAACAGGAATAGATCCAATGGGATTCTTGTAATGTAATTTTTCACCGGCGCCGCGTCGCAGCCGAGCTGCCGAAATGTACGTCTGTTTCGGCGAAACGCAGCCGCCGGCTTAGCCGAGCCACTGGCTTAGCCGCGGTGTCGTGTAGCGCGTTGATTTGTAGCCACGGAATGCCAACCGATATTTCCTTCGCTTTGATACGCCAACATATAACATAGATTTCACGTGACATAACTAACAGTGTTTAGACTTGTAGGATATATTGACCGAAATATTTACCTTATATTTGAGTTCAAAGCACTTTATAACATATACAAATACGATCGGTGCATTTCCTTAAACACAAGCACATGAATAAATATCAAAAGAATAAAATATAACTGAAGTCTTCTCACAGTTGAATTTATATATATGAACAACCAAGGTAACAATGTAATTAACATAAATATCAAGTCAAGTCGGACTGTCTGTCTAGTGCAGGTAAAGAGTTGTCACACTCCAAGTACTCCCATTTCTGCCCCAAGGACGTGTCGATGTAATACTCATATCTGAAAGCCACATTGTTGACAAATCATGTGCCGTACACAAAGATCTTTTTAAATTTTTTTTAAATAGCTCTCGTATAATGATTTGATGGTCGCTGTGGCCTTAAAGTTTTGAAGTGGGGACCACGAACCGGCGCAGCGTTGGACCTCTACAAATAGGACAGACGACTTTATTAAGGTCGTCAGAAGATACGGGATACAGGTCCCAACAGGTCTAATTAGAAGTCTCTGGAGGAGATAGGCGTCCAGCTGTAAAGATTCTACTGCTGGAATGATGATGATAATTATACACGATATTCTAGAGATAAAGTTTTAACTTATAACTTCATAAGTGTACCTTATTTGTCACTTTTGTTTACTTGACGTTCAACCGTCAAGTCGATGTAATGTCACGAGAAATATCGAGTGAAAAGATTGTTGCGCTGCCAAAAATAAAATATTCTTGTGTTCAGTACCGCCGCATTTATTATTTTACAATCCCACATATATATGTATAAATAAGTAGTGTTCAGCATTAGACTTATATATTAGAACCTTCTAGAGCAGAATTCCCCAAATTTTTTTGTGTCGTAGACCCCTTGCCATGTTTTTCCGTGTTGGGTAGACCCCCTACTTACCTGATATTGATTTTCTGTAAATTACTAACTGTAGTGAAGTTTAGTGTTAAAAACTTAAAGTAAAAACACATTATCAACATAGGTACTTTAATAAATAATGTAAATGTTTTGATATTATAAGATAATATGATGTAAGTAAATAGGTACTATCAGTGTATATGTTGAGAACCACTATCGTGGAACCCCGTTTTCATTTCATGGACCTCTAAATTTTTTTTCGCTGACGTTGACCCCTTGCAGGTTGTCATAGACCCCTGGGGATCGATATAGACCACTTTGGGGATCACTGTTCAAGAGTTTTCTTTTGTGTAGCGTCATCTAATTAGAGGGAATGGATTAGATATAAAATTTAATGACTTTAGTTAAAACAGTAATAGCATGGAATTTTAATTCATTCTATATATTCTAGAAACCGATTTTTTTCAAAACGTTATTTTTAATGTGAGATTTTATCCTTGTAAGAATGTAACTACTTTGTTACCACGCAACTTTAAACTATTTAATAATCACTGCAGATACAAATCAGTAAGATAATATAGCCTCTTTTAGCTTTGTTCTTAGCCGCTAGCCACTTTGTTCTTGTATTCTCACTGCAAGCCTTGGTTCCCTTCACCTCCCCTAGAGATATATATACCCCATATATCATAATCACCACTCTTGGCGGACATGTAATAAATTATATCATCATCGTTTCCACAGACACCCACTGCAAGACATGGGCCTTCCCAAAGATATCTATGGGAGTATAATCACCATGCCTGGCAGGCAAGTTGGCGATTGCTCTGTTATATTTAGGTATGCAGAGGTCGCTGCTGCTCATCATCGAAACATATTTATTGGCAGTGATTATGTGAATTATATAAGGCTGTATCCCAGGAATCGAACATGCGACCCGGGTTCGAGTCTCAGTCCTCTATCGTTAGGCTACCACAGTTCATGTGCAGGCTAGCTATAAATGTACAGTCATTAAATTAGAAATATTTATTACTATATAACAATTGCACCTAAATAGTAATTTAGATAATGTTACGTAATTGTATTATGTAATAGTTATGTAATTTCGCCGCATTATTGCAATAGATATGAACAGCTGCGATAGACGTGCGGTCGTGTCGAACGCGCTTCTGCGAGTGACAACTGACATACAAACACACGCACAATCATTGGGGTTAATACCTATATCTTTTAACTGCAAGTCCTGGGATCACTTCTTGTGGCATGTGGACATTTTGTAAACTGTTAAGGAGTTATTTGACTTTGAGACGAAACTGACGAATATATCCTTAAAGTATATAGTTGCTAATTTAAAAATACTGTTACGTACTGTGGATTCTGACTCGAAAAGGAACACCACTGTTTCACAAGGAGTCTTTTATTCACAAATCAGATGGTCACTCGACTTTAACACAAAGTATACTTTCGCTTAGTACTACTACGCTTCCAAATCGCTTAAGAAATCACAGTCCAAATAACTTGTCAAATAGTCACTTTTATATCGAAAAACAACACTGAACTATCGACATGGGAGTATACTTGTATATACTACGGTTATTGTTCTAGTAAGTTCGAGATAGTACTCGGTTAGAATTCCCGAGAACCGTAGATAAAAATTTGAAAATAAATTCAAAGTTACGTGTGTTCACGGCAATACGGTTCCGTGTTTATTGTTTAGGGGGTTCTGTAACTCGTGCTTTGTAACAATAACTATAGTATGTAACGATGAGTAGATTGTTAAGGGGGACTATTTCGAAAAACAATTATTCATATATATGTTGATTCAAAGTTTATTTTTAAGTATTTTAAAGCTGTAGGCGTCGCGTATATAGGATTGATAACAGAATGATAAATAAATATAAAATAATAAAAGTGTTCAGTATGTTTAAATAGTTTATAGTGGGAACATGGAGACAATTAAGAAAAAATTATGGTCACCAAATGAATGGATGGCGACCACAAGACCGCAGATCTAAACTCTGGTCCGAACAATGTTTGAAACCAAAGTAACCGATGCGATACCGCTGAAAGCCGTCACAGATAGCATAACATAATGCCCCTCAAACTTTATAAATGGGGTTACGATCTTTAGTAGTAAGGGGTACAACGCGAGACTGGAGATACTGCATTTAAAAATTACGTAAATAAGTAAAAATATTCTAGTGTGCACGCTTCTTGAGTTAAATATTGTAAAGGAAACATTTTGAGAATAATTTTCGTTAAATGCCCACATAACAGATGGCGCAAATGTAATGTCATAATGTGAACTTGTCTTAATTTTTATAAATGGCGCTAAATTTCACTACGTTTTAACATTTATGATGTAGATATATAAATAATTATTTATTAATAAGCGAAGGAATATAGAAATTAAGGCACCTTCACGTTATGACATTACTTCTGCGCCACCTGTTTTAAGTACTTGTTTAAAAAGATGCAAACAGTTTTTAAACAAAACCCAAAAAAATTTAATAAATTCTATCGCTATTTTTATTACATGATAATATCTTATAGAAGTTAGTAAGTTAGTTTACAATATTTATGTAAATATACGTATATGTTTATATAACTATATATGAAAAATAAAAATATATGTATAGATACATATACAGAAACGATCCAATTCACTTTTAGCCTCATAGGCAAGCTAGCAGTTGCTACGGAGCCATGCACAGGGCTACGTATGGGATTTTTCTATAAAATCGAAGCAAGAAATAGTGGAATCTTAGACAAAATAAAAAAATGGCATGTTGTAGCGGCAGTTGGCAAGTCACAATATATTTATGACAATATTTTGTATATTTACAATAGTGATAATATATCAAAACAAAATAAGGGATATCCATAGTCCATTTACAAGGCACCGTGAAAAGCTGACTGCACCGATGTTTCGACTCAAAATCTTTAATTCATTTAAATAAACGGAATCAATTTTTTTTATTAAAATGCCGCAAAATGTTATTGGATTACTATTAACAAGATTCAAAACGCATATTAAAAGTAAATTAAAGAAAAAGGCTTTTTGTTCAATAAAAGAATATTTAAATGATAAGAATTCTTTGCAGTTATGTCGCCTGATTATTTTGACTTCGTTTAGACTATATCTGATATAGTGTATATGTATAAATCTGTTTTAAACTTTATTAAAAAATGTGTTATTGTGGAGTTTCTTCCTGCTTCTTCTCTACAACTATAACACCTTGCGAATCAGAGTAGATATAATAGCTGATAACAGAAATGTAAATTAAATGCGATATAGATAGTAAGAAAATAAATAAGAATAAATAAATTGTTAAACAATAGATATGAAATTATAAACGTATAACTCTAGAAGTCTAGAAGGAAGGCGTGGAAAGGAATGAAAGACATTGAGAAGGACGAAATTATATGGAGTTGCGAAGTAAAGTCAAAAATAAAATATATTAAAAAATAATAATAAGTTGACGATCAATAAGAATTCTGTTTAAAGTTGTAATGTTGAATAAAAGAAATTTATGTTCATCACATTTCGTGTTGTACATATGGCAGTTGGGACCTTATGGTTCTAGAGCGGTGACCACGGTTTGGTAAACAGTGTGACGTTCATCCACAAGGTGAACAAATTACTACTTATTGTACTATTAATTAAGATCATCGGAAAACACTGGATGCCGGCCACTTAGAAGGCACATATACAGTATACCTTCGGATTACAGATATGTAATGTTTTATGTAAACCAAGACGCCTCTTAGAATATGTTTACCATCATTAAGTGGATGTACATATGAACACGCGTCGGAATTGATGGCTACATACGAGGATATGTAGGTTAGTCACCGCAAGTTCCGACGCTCTCAAGCAGCTGACCGCAGCCGCAGATAGCAATATCTATCTGTAGGATAGCCTGATATGTTAATACAATGTAATACCTCACACCTCAATCAGTCACGCAGACGTGACTTTGATAGTAATGTTGACGAAACTTACCTTTGAGTACACCTATCCCCCGATTTACACGGTACTTGTTTTATACGTTTTCGCTTTTACACGGTTTTCCAAATAAGTTTTTTTTTGTTTTTATCGCACTCTACTAAATGCTACTGTGATTGAACACGTGTGCTGTGTACACATATCACGGGGAATCCCGAGCTTATGTGCGGACTTGGTTCATTATGAAGTTTACAAAGATCTTACTAAAAATTCGAAGCAATTTTTAATAATCGATTTTATTATTATCTCTCATAATGTAAATATTTTTGCTTCAAATATCGAATCGGCACAAATAACTTGGAATGATGAAAGTGAATTCGAACCTTCGATTCCGAAAAAAAGATTGAGAGTAATTTCTGTCAGTGACATCTTTCATCAACACCTTTGGTTTTATTTTTTGTTCTTCTGTTTAATGTATATTGTAAAAAAATAAAAAAAAAAAACAGTGTTTCCGTAATATATTAAATATTCTAACTTGTCAATGCATTTTATTTTTAATTCAGTGTAAACCTAAGAATATTGAAAAAAATCACAACTGTTAAATAGCAAAATTATGCATTTTCTGCAAGCTTTTCGATTTACACGGTTTTGACTTGAAAATTTTTAATTTTCGATTTACACGTTTTTCGTAGGAACGTATCTACCGTGTAAATCGGGGTATAGGTGTACTATCCAATATTTGGATTAACAAAAACGTTTATAAGACATATTTTGCAAATAAAAATGAACAACAATAAAATGTCGAAATAAATTTATTGTATATATATTTGTTTTTGTGAACGCAATATATAATTATTCACATGACTTACAACTATTATATTAAAACCAATTACAGAGGAACTGTCGTCGTTTCAGACCGTAGACGCCCTGCAAGAATTAGGCCTCCCACAAAGATATCTATGGAATAAACAATTTAATAATCACTGTGGACACTAATTGCCAATCTGCTAATTATCTTGTCCCTTCTGAATAGCTTTGTTACAAGCCGCTAGCCGATAGTTCGTTAACCGCTTTATTCTTGTGTCCTCATTGCAAGGGATAGGTCTGCCCCCAAATATATCTATAGCGTGGAATATATTTTAATCGCTACGATTTGTTGGCGCATTGGCGATGTTACCCATCCTCTAGAAACTTGTCTGTGAGAAGTAGCAATCCTATATAATTAATGCACAATTGGGAATTATATAAGATTGTATTCCGGGAATTAAATCTGCGACCTAAGATCGCGAGTCTCAGTCCACAAGCCGCTGGGCCGCCACTGCTCTGAATTGTATAGTATTAGTTAATAAAATTTATATAATAATATAACCATAACGACTTTAATCACTAATGACAATAGAAAGCGGAAAAAATAATATTGACCATTTTGTCGAACCTATTTTGAATATTTAATGCTCTAACACTAGAGATAATAAAGAATCCAACGAATAAAACCTACAATATGCCTGTGGTTGTTGCATAAGTTAAGTGAGGACTAATTTCGAAGAGGCTTGTAAGATATATTTAAGTTCAATTCAAATAAGTGGTTGAAAGAATCAATATCAGTTTTTTTTTTTAATAATATGACATCTTTAAATGATGTAGCGCTTTAAAAACATTAACTGAGCGAGTTTAGAAGACCAAATAAAGAAGATAATACTGTGATCTTTTTTTTATTCTTCTAAATCAGTTTTATACTCTTCAAAGTAATCCCCGTCTGATACAACGCTTTTTTGAGGTCTCAAAACAGACTTGGTCTTTTTCCGGAATAGGCTTCAAGATCTTCGAATCGGTTTTTATCTCCTCAATCTTGTCAGACGATTTCGATGGTTGCGGAACGATATTAGCCGAATTTTTGACAAAAAAAGTCGCGAAGAACAAATGCAGTATGACATCGACCAATCGAGACTTGACGCGTTGAAGACACAAAATATCTAACAAGTTTCTAATTGTCAAAGGACTAGTTTCAAGCACCAAATCTGTGATTTTTTGGACGAAACCCTAGTCGGTTTTACATTTCTCTTACGCAATAAGACTATATAAACGACAAATAAAATGAGGTGTGATATTGCAGTAGATATATCGCTGTATGTCATGTACGCGGTGCCAGGAATCCTGATGCCGCAACTTCGTTAGCGCGCACTGGCAACAAAAAATTCCTCCCCCTCTCCCCCCGAAGTCCGCCGCCTCCACCTACAAGAGGCTTCCATTAAACTGAGCCGCGGTGCCGAAGGTGAACACAATTAAAAGGCATCGCAAAGTGGGGTCTAATTGTTGGCGGCGTACGGTGGGCGACTCAAGTGTGCACTCGTTAGCTTCGGGATTGTCTCAGGTCTTGGCACACGCGTCATTCGTGCCTTGTCTACCCTTTCCTATATCAACGTCGTTATGTTGAATAATACGTATATTCATTTACATTTTTGACTAATAAAAAGAATAATAATTGGTCTGTGTATTAAATATAATTTCAATTAAATCGTTTAGTTTATTGATTTAATAATAAACAACAATATAACCATGTTATTATAACGTTTTTTTTTTGTTTCCCGTTCTTGGGGAAATCTCGTTCACCCCTATTTTAAAATAACTGCGACTTTTATTTTGTAATAATATTTTCAACATTTATTTTATTGACACTTCTCTCAACTTTTACAATTTCTATTTCTCTATCTTCTTTCATTCTGTACATTATCTTACGTTCTCTTTTCATTGATTTACAATTCTTTCTCCCATCGCCATGATTAACTAGATTTTCCTTCACCACATTTTTTGAAATAATAGTAATTTTTATAAACATGTGCCACATCGACGAGCAGTGATGAAAATTTGTTCACCAGGTAGGCAAGTCTTCTATGTACCACAATACCACACTGAGATAGCCGCATACTAAGGCAACTGCCGCCTTATATTTTTTGTATCAATTATTTATATACAAAAAAGACACATAAATATTTTTCTCGCAAGTAGGTGACAGTTATTCAATGTTAATACATCGATCTATTCTCTACGTACCATAATACCACACTGGGAGTGTCAATCCACGTGCCAAGCGTGATGAATAAGGTATATCTCCCCATAGATATCTTTAGGGGAGGCCTAAGGCAACGGGCGTCTATGGGATGAAACGACGACGACGACAAAGAACATTGAAATAAAACATATACGTACAAAACAAATTTATGACAATATTCTAATTATAATTTATTAGGATACCATTGACAAACTTAAATAATAAACTATATAATGCGTTATAAATTTCTCTTTTAAAAATATAATATACATCGTGATGATTTAAGTATATCCCCCCATAGATATCTTTTTCGGAGGGATCCTATTGACTGAAACGATGACGAGAAACACATCGATAATCGTTTTCACATCACTAGTAAATTATCGATGTTGGTATAACTCAAAATATCGATTTTCCGATACGGTAATTACTTAATTAAACCAATTGACTTTATCTTGATTGCACACTAAATTGACGAGACGGTAAGTAAATGCATTAAAATTTTAAAGTCGCCGCTCTTAACGGTTATGAAGGTTTTAATGATGTGCCTTCACCGATAGCATTGATATAGCTTCGCATCGCGCGACGATTGGTCAAGTTTAAATTTACACACACACACAAACACACATATATATATATAGCTGATTTATTCATATAAATGCGTTCATTTGTCCGTTACACGAGGCGGCTATTTTTTTTATTTACAACCAAATTAAGCTTATAATTTTAAGTTTCATTCACAATGGAGATCGAATATTCGGATACGTACTACGATATATATATATATATGTGTGTTCTTTTATATTATTTTCTATTTCAATTTATCAAAAAGGTTTTAATGTGAATCCCTTAGAATGTGTAGTTACACAGCCCAAAGAGTTAAAATCACAATTGTGTTTATTGGAATAATTCTACATAAGATATGAAAATTATACTCTTTTGTATATGTGGTTACATATATATAAGCAAACGCGTGTTATTTTTCCTTCACTATATTTGTCTATCATTTAAGTATATTGCAATACAATATTTTCCTTATTTCCGTATCCGGGAAATAAAGTATTTAACCTATTTATACATGGTGATTAGAGACATGTAATAAAAGGTTTAAAAGGACGAATGTATAGCCCATTTGGTCATAAATGAGTTATATTATTCATTTCTTGATTAATTCATAAATATTCGATTGTTGTGGGCTGTTCTTAGAGCAGTACGTATTTGAAACTTACGAAGTTTTATTTTAATCAGAAGAATTCTATTATGGAGGCTATTCGTTTAATTTCAATTTTTATCTTGAAGCTTAGGAAAAAAGTTATACTCGTACCTTTCTCTATAAGGCTAAGAAGCCTTAAACTTCTTTTAAGGTAGTGACGCTCAAGGGTGCCCGTGGAGCCTCGGTTTAGGCCGCTTTTATTATTATATATGTTATATATATATATATATATATATATATATATATATATATATATTACGCCTACGATTTACAATAAATACTGTATGTATTTGAGTTAGTCTAACTACACTGTGTTTAGAATATACTTTTTTTCAATAGTGTTTTTCTTTTTAATTCTTCAGAATTTCAGGACACAAGCACGGGTTGCTCTTACATTTATTTTTATCCTATATAGACAAAGTGTTTGACCTCTCTCGCCTGATGTTAAGAGATGACAAGGTCTACTATACATGCTTGGCTAGAAGAAACCTATTCACTCTTATCATAGACTCCGACCGGTAAGTTGTTCTACTCCTTGCCTGTCAGCACTGTAGAAGTTTTAGCAAAACGCGTAGTACGGGTGAATCCGTGCGTCTTGTTGTGTAATGAAAGAAGGGAGATGAGGAAATTATTTGGTGTCATTTAGATGCACACTCTGCACCAAAATGCAGTGTATAGAATATTGATAATCTGGCAACTTTTGTCCACTGCTCCCAGCTCTCAATCTTTTTTTTTTAATGGTCCCCGCTGTTGGGGACCTCTCGTTCCCCTATCTCGTGTGGGACAGGGACTTTTTATTCTCTGGTAATTTATTCAAAATTTTTATTATTATCATTCTTCTCTTTCATGTATCATCTTATCTGTCGTACTGTTTCTTTCATTCTACAATTTTCCCAGTCTTTCTCTTTCATTGCATTAGCCATACATCCATCCTCAACCATTACATTCTAGGTTTCCTTACTATTTTATTTTGTAACATTACATTTATTGTTCAAATATTTAACACATCTTATATATAAAATTCTCGTGTCACGGTGTTCGAACTTGAACTTCTCTGAAACGGCTTGACTGATTTTTACCAAATTTAATATGCGTATTCAGTAGGTCTGAGAATCGGCTACTATCTATTTTCTATACCCCTAAGTGATAAAGGTTGTTCACACTTAAAAAAATTTTTTAACGAAATTTTTTGTTTTTATTTTTCTATGATACAGCATACAAGAATACATACAACCATAAATTTTCACCCCTCTACGATCAACCCTTATTTTTTATTTGTAAATTAAAATATCAAATTTTTTTTGCAAAACAACGTTTGCGGGATCAGCTAGTTTTCTTTATAATTATCATATTATATTATATTGTTTATTGCACTATTTTTGGTACTACTTTATTTATTTTATTTCTATATTTTAGTGTTTGCTTTAATTTTTTTTTTTAATTTTTTTGCTCTTTTCTTTTCTTTTTTTGCTCTGAATCTTAGCTCACCAAGACATAAGTCAGAGTCGTAATATGAATAAGTAATTAACAGAATGTTTTCGTCCGCATAAATATCTCGGCAATAAAGTGATTAATTATTTTAAAAGCTCGCGGCCGTAAACGATCGCTTAGCTAATCGATCCGAGTATATTCACGTCGCCGGATCGAAGGTTCGTCAAACGCGCCGCGCAAGAGGTTCCGAATTTCGACCAAACAACGACATCAATTCGTCGATCGCCGTCCGCGGTCGACGTTTTATTGGCGTAATGAATATTTAGTCGCTTTATCGTTTCCCCATTAGGAATTTGTATTTTTAATACTTTAATTGGTCGAAAGTATTAATTAATTCAAGTTGATTTGTCCGACTGTATCGACGGAATGAGACCGTTCTCTAACATGCGAATGAATATTTATTTAAATTGCATATAATTTATAAGAGAAAAACATTCAAAGATTAACGAAACAATCCATAATAACGTATGATTTATTGTCTGTGTTATTTCGGATAGCAAACTGGTAAGGTTTTGGAGTAAAGACCAAAGAAAGGCAAGCGCAGCGGTGGAACATCAACTCATAATGTAGACAGATCACCTAATAAACGTAGTCGGAATACTCTGGGTGCATCCCTTACTACCAGCTTTATTCTTCTTTAATGGAGGTCTATGACCAACAATGGATGATCTACGGCATGATGATTAATGAAGTTCAGTATTTGACGCGGTAAGAACAGAAAACCAGCCTCGGTTATTAGAGTGAATAGGGAGTGATAACATCGCCTCACTGGTAAGCAAAGAGGATTGTCATAGATTTTTTGGGGTTCTGCAAAAAGGTAATAGGGAAAACTATAAAAAAAATGAATTAATAAATAATGGAAACTTAAATTAAGTGAGATATTGGTAAGGAAATAAATAACGATTAAGAATATATCAATTCATCATCAATTTGTAGAACTCTGGAGGGTGTTCGAAGGATGTAATGCTATGAATGGAAAGGAATGAAAGATATTGTGAAGGAAATTAGAGAAAAGATTAAAATACGTTGAGAAGGACGAAAGATGAGCGTGGAAATAAAAATAAATAATTATAACGTAAATACAGACCCTGTTTCCCATAATAGGGGTTGAACGTTGATTTTATTTATGTTTTACTATGTGTTATAATTATTATTTTCAGTTTAATATTTATACAATTCTGGATATTTAGTTATGTTTACTCATCTACTTGGAATCTTACTCGACCATTTTTGACTTAGTTCTGAGACTTATTCTTTTGATTCAAAAATGGAGCTACATTTGTGGTCGAACACGAGGTAGGCGACGCTGTCTTCGATCCTCTTTACCGTCTAGACCTCGGAATCAGAGCGGTGTTGGTGGAATTTAAAATCGCGCCGTGTGAAACTGTTAATTGCAATTCCTAATTATTCTTAATTAGCGGCGCTTATGACGCGGGCGGTGCGCGCTCACAAAAGGAGAGAAACGACACGCTGCCGCGCGATAAGGAGATGCCGAGATAAGCCCGGGGACCACCGGCGTCGATATTTGCATAAAAATACACCCACGCCGCGACTAATTGATCGCCGCGTACACCGCGCCGCGCAAGTCGCGTGCTGATGTACCTTTAATAGCCTCAAACATGAATATCGCGCTATAACTTGTACAGGATGATTGTAAACAAGCCTAAAAGCTTGTAGTATAATAAAAAGCTGAGTGTTTTGAGGGCTCTCAGATCACTGCACCTTTGAAACTATTATTATATATTATAGTATTTAGTTGAGGGATCAATTTAATTCTAATTTTTGTCTCATTAAGTTGGTATTGAGCGGTCATTGTGAATAATCCGTAAGTAAGTTTATAGGTAAGAAAAGTACCAATATTTAGCCACTTCCGCACATGCAGGGGTAGTCGTGCAACATAGTGTACCGCCCGCCAGCCCGCTAATAAATGCGCGCGCGGCAAACAATGCGAATCACACAGCCGCCACCACCAAATTACTCAACACGTGTTTCACCCCTCCACGGGGCATCTTCAGGAGTTATGTTACACCGATTAGTGCCAAACACAGAGTCACTAATCGGCACTAATCGGTATCACCACCTGCATGTGCGGAAGTGGCAAAATATTGGTCCTTTTCTTACTTAGGATGGACTTCCACAAGGTAACGCCTGATTCCATTAAATAAGTAAGATTATAATAAAATAAAAATGAAAAATAATATTATTATTGTTATTTAAGGCTTAATAAGAGTTAATCTTTCAAAAAATCACCCCCGTAAGTCGTAATATAAAAGATTTATAAGCGGATTTATAAAATGGAAACATGTTCAATAGACTTTTGCAACTATATCCGCTTCATTAGTTAGTTAGTATTTTTCTTATTTACATAAAATATATACAGGATAATTGGTTTATATTATACTTTGACCTTGCAAGCCTATTTACAATCACTACGTATAAAGACCACTCTGAAATATGTTAAATTGATTTATTTTTTCATTTGAAATTCGCTATACCAATAACTTTTTCAAACAAATTCGCATTGTTTGCCGCATACGCATTTATCAGCGGGCTGGCGGGCGGTGCACTTTGTTGCACGACTACCACTGCACGTGCGGAAGTGGCTAAATATTAGTCCTCTTCTTACTTAATATTTAACTTAGTCATTATTTTTAGATTGTTCCTGCTATGTCAAGTCATCTGCGGCCTTAATGAAGATACTGAATATTGGGTTCAAAGGTTTTATTCTCATAAAACTTATGCATAGCTATCGAAGTCTTTCTTTATAATCTTTACAATATTTGAATACCACCTTAATAAATCACTGCATGCATAAGATATTTAGATTTTAATTGAGTATTTTGAACACAGCCTTGAAGAATGCCCGCCGGAAGAAACATTTTAAAATTAAGAATGTATATACATTTTTTCTATCGAATTCCTCGTTGTTGACAATTATTCAACCTCAGTGAATTGAGTAGAAAAATTGTATCCATAAAGCTATCTGCCAATAAGAGTCCCGTCTAAATCGGCCCAGCCATTTCGGAGATTAGTCTGAACAAACAGACAGAGACAAACAAAATTAAAAGAAAAGCGATTTTGGTATAAGTATTGTATATATGTGCATGTAGTATAAAAGTGGTATTTTAATATTACAAACAGGCAGTCGTATTTTATTTTATTTTTTATAGATTTGTTTTATTTACAAATAACATTTTTAATTGCGGAAAGTATCGACCGGTCATAAAAATACAAAAAAACTAATGGTTAAATGTTGACTAAATTATATAAAATATATATTCAATATTTTTATATGTAACATGAGCTTAAAACAATACTATCTATATTATCTTTATTGACTATTCCATAATATATCTTTATTAAAATTAAGGAATGATATAATATATGTACAAAAATTCCAAGTTTTTTTTTTAAATTGGAACATTTTGGGAATATATATCTCTAACACTTAAAAATGTTTCATGAAATATACTCGGCATTTCTGTATGCGCGTTGAAAAAATTCCGTTTCGTGTGTGTTTAATTTGATACGTTGCCTCCCACTTGGTCGTTTGCCAAATTATTGCGCTGGAGGAGCAGCCAATGGGAGGGAGCGTTCCTCTCTTGCCCCCCGCGAGGCTGGCGCCGCAGCCAATAGCGCGCACGTTGCGCACGCGCATGTTTTCGCGGCGATAAGCGAAGTTTTGTTGAACTGCAGTGCGCCAGCGTTTGCAGCCAAGTACTTACTGTAGATTCAATACTAATTCTCTGCCAAACGTAAATTGATAAACTATGAAATATTTAAACTATACGAACATTATCAAACAGCATTTAACCTTCTGTTCCAATAAAAAACACGAAATCTTCAAACATACCGCCTACACTTTTTACAAGGGAGGTAGAGAAAATGATTTTATATATATCACCTAAAAAAGACACGCTGTATTTGAAAAACAAGTTATAGACAATATTAAAAACATTCTATACAGCCTCGAAAGGTGGACGGTAAAATAGAGAGCTATGATAGTGTATTGTCAGTGCTACGAACACCGTTGACTCAGTGTCGAAGTAATGTCTCCATTCACCAGATATTTTTTTCCTGTCGTATTTCCCCTGTCTTGGGTACAGAATTGTATATATGTAATATTGTATAGGATGTAATCATCTTAATGTCAATTATTCTTTCTATTATTCCTCAAACATCTTTCATTCCTTTTTATTCTTTGTCCCGTTCATACCTCACCTCACTTTCGTCATCTTCCTTCACCGAATTCAACAGGTTCTGTATTACTTTGTTGTCTTTTTCTTTCTTATACATAATGCATTATTAATTTTTATTTTTTCGTTCTTATCTATTCTTATTTTTTTATTTTCTTTATAGAGTTCTGTATAGATTTAATACTCTTATACAGTTCATTTCTTTATGGTTTTTATTTATTTATCTAACCTATTTGTACCTCTTTACACACTGTCCTATGATCTCTAAGCAATACTTCTGGAAGGTCGGGCAACTATTTTGACTGTTCACCAACGAGGTGATGGTGTTTTCTCTGATTCTATCCTGCGAGCTAGACTGATATTCTACCCTCAGCGCGCCAAATACCTGATAACCAGTGGTCAGGTACGCCACGGTCTGGTCCACCGCAGGGTCACAGGTGTACGAGGTATTCTTCTTGAGTTTAAAGCTGTACAGGTACTATGGAATCCCCACCTCCAGATATTCATTCACCTTTTAACGTACATTTGAATTTTAAAAAACTTGGATCTTGTTATTCATTAGACGCGGCGTAGGCTCCCATTAAATGTACCGACGACTATAATTAAGATCGCGGGAATTCCCCCGACGCGGGTGAAGTAATACTGGTGATCGTGACGATCTTTGGGAGAGCCTATTCCTTGCAAGGAGTGTCTATCAGCTGGTATAATGATATTTAACTAAATCATTATTCTTAGATTGTCTCAGCTATGTCAAGCCATTTGCAACCTTGACGAAGGTGCTGAGTGTTGGATTTAAAATATTTATCCACATAAAACATACATAGTTACTTAAAATGAGACATTATATTAACTATTTTAAAATACATGTTTGTTTTTAAATATTACAATATATTTACATTTCTTCAAATAATTAGATAGATTATACAATTGTATTCCTTCAAGCAATATAGTTTTCTTTACGTAGTTTGTTCTCCCATTATTTAATTGTAATGGATGTTGGAATGTTAATGGTAATGTTATGGCTCAATAGTCGCCCAATATTGGGATGAACAGATCAGGTTCAAGCCCACGCGGAATAACTTCTGAAGTCATGTGATTTATTGTGAAAGATGGATGAAGAATCTTGACCTATACAGCATACGCTCGAAGACTCCTATTGCTGACAAGGGACGTTGCTTTGTTTATTTAACTTGACAGGGAGGTTGTCAAGCATTTCAAAAAAGACATTCCATGAAATAAACGTGCAATTTGAAACGGACACTGGCCGCAAAGACTCCGTAACAGTTCAACGTCGACTCGATTTAAACGGATTATCATTTTATATAAGGAATAAACATCTGTCTATTTAGTTCTAAATTTAAATAAATACGTTGATATTTAAAAATTAATTCGTCGGAGGACGCTGCATCCAATAAATCCTTTTAAAAATTTAAATCGGTACATGTAAATCAAAATTACAGTATTGGTTTAGTGTACATTGACGGGTTACTGTGAAATTGTTTGTGAATTCACATCGAAATAGGCAATGGTTATTGCGTTTTGATGGAATGTCGAGTTTCGATATTAGATGCGGTGTACCGGCGGGTTTCGATATAGAGTGTGCTCATATGTTTTTTTACTCTGTAGAAATTTGTATGAACTGGTCGCTTAAAAATATAACTATGTCAAATTTAACTTGTATATTCATATTATTGAGTATCATAATATGTTATATGATTATTTTTAACTGTGCATCGAAGCACAGGAAAAGAAAACAAATCTAATATATAAAATTCTCGTGTCACGGTGTTCGAACTTGAACTCCTCTGAAACGGCTTGACTGATTTTTACCAAATTTAATATGCGTATCCAGTAGGTCTGAGAATCGGCTACTATCTATTTTCCATACCCCTAAGTGATAAAGGTTGTTCACACTTAAAAAAAAAATTTTAACAAAATTTTTTGTTTTTATATTTTTATGATACAGCATACAAAAATACATATAACCATATATTTTTACCCCTCTACGATCAACCCTTATTTTTTATTTGTAAATTAAAATATCAATTTTTTTTGCAAAACAACGTTTGCGGGATCAGCTAGTATGATATAAAATAACATATTAAAGAAAAAGTACGAATGGCGGTCTTATTTAAAATGGCGTGTTCTTCCAGAAGGCCAATAGTTGGACTTATTAACAAAGGAAAAATAGAGCCTATTTTTAATATACCACTTTAATATACCTCTGTTCAACTCACCGGCCCTCCACAAGAAAAAATCTACGGCAGAATCTTTTGATTCGTTGTCTCGGCACATTGTACTAAACCTCAAGGCATTGAATGGTCCACCAATTGATGTATAATTGAGTAAAACTTCCAAATTATATTGTTAATATATATACATTTTTGCTTTATTTTCCCATAAGACAAATTGTAAATAATAATAATACAATATGGTGCCTCGTAGCTGGGTAAAGAAAGATCCGTAAGATATTTAATGGAATCAGACGTTACCTTGCGGAAGTCCATCCTTAGTAAGAAAAGGACCAATATTTAGCCACTTCCGCGCATGCAGTGGTAGTCGTGCAATAAAAGCACCCCCCGCCAGCCCGCTGATAAATGCGTATGCGGCAAATAATACGAATCACACAACCGCCACCGCCAAATCACTCAACACGTGTTTCACCCCTCCACGGGGCATCTTCAGGAGTCATGTTACACCTATTAGTGATTCTGTGTTTAGCACTAACGACTCTGCGGTTGTATGATTCGCATTGTTTGCCGCATACGCATTTATCAGCGGGCTGGCGGGCGGTGCAATTTGTTGCACTACTACCACTGCATGTGCGGAAGTGGCTAAATATTGGTCCTTTTCTTATTTAATATTTAACTTAGTCATTATTTTTAGGTTGTGACTGCTATGTCAAGTCATCTGCGACCTTAATGGAGATACTGAGTATTGGGTTTAAAGATTTTACTCTCATAAAACTAATTACGGGTCTACCGTATCAAACAGCGGCAACCCTTTCCCAACTGTCTGCGTTTAGTAAAAGCAAAAAAAAATTGTAAAAAAAGAACTAACGGTACAAATTGGAATCAATAAAAAATACCACCCTGTATAATGTCTCATGTTATTACACCCCTGTATACGCTCGCCTTGTACTCAACGTTGTCGAAATAAATTTGGAATCGAGCTTAGAACACTTCCGACGAATTGCCGGCGCGATAAACAGCGTCGAGAGAGTAAAATGGCGTTTCGTTTAATACACTGTTTTATATATAATTTGGTTGGCTGCCAACTCGCTGCCAGGCCCGTCGCAGTGCCAAGAGCTGCAACGGTGCATGCTGCCGCAGACCTGACGCAGACAACCGTATGCTAGAAGTGACATCTTGAGCGCACTAATTCTTTATATCCCTCGTCATTGCAGAACTCTCCTCGTTCTTCCCTACGTCGTTCAGGGACGGCAAATTTACAATTCTTAATTATTTCACATCCTCCTTTTTATTTCTTTACTCCTCTTTCATATTTCTTAAGATCATTCATTCGATCTTCTAACATGTTTCACATGATCTTACGTACTCATCTTTAACTTCCTCCTTTTCATCACCTTTCATCCTTCACCTCACTTCTCAAATATCGGGTTTCTTATCATTTTTTATCACAATTCATATATTACTTAAACCATTTTTACTAATTAAATTTGTAAATATCATCACAGTTGTTATCACAGTTATTTTTATTTATTTATTTATTTTATTTAATGTTCTTTATTGTACACGTTAAGATACGTTTTGTAAGTTTTACAATAATATACAGAAAAGTACAATGGGCGGTCTTATCACTCAAGACAATCTCTTACAGACAACCATAGTAAGGAAAAGATAATAGTACTTATAAAGGGTAGTTCACGTGTACAAAAAAAAATACATATTCACAAACAAATGAACATAAATATACATATATATACATAGACATACATACTAAAACATACATACATACGTATATAATATATATACTTATAATAAAAAAGGTTTAATACATATTATAAATATAATACAATAATAAATAAAAACATCTAACTGACTTCGATCAGTATTGGTTCGATCGCACTTGCCTCAGAAAGAAGCAAGAAGAAAAAGAAATTAACTAAGAGATAGATAATTAAAGGTCTAGTAAATGGTTCTTAACCTTTTTCTTAAAAATAGGTAGTGAGTTAGCACGTCTTATGTTCAGCGATAAATCATTCCACAAATTTATTGTAACATTTTGTTTACAATTTTTTTCTTTCTATATTTTACTGTGTTCCTTTTTTTATATTTACAATTTTTTTTGTAGAGCGCACTATTAACAACAGTAGCTATTGGCTCAATTATTAACTATTTAATAATGAAGATTTATTAATAACAAAATATAATAATAAATGCTTCTATAAAGCTCTATAAAATGAATTAATAATTTTTTAATCATTGTATATGCTTTTGAATACTAATTGATCAATACGTTGTTATTTCTGAAAATCCATTTTAGATAAGTTGCATCGTACATTGATCGACAGTAAATGAGCTATATATTCATACCTTTAAAGTAGCGTTTTACTAAGTATGGCCCACTCCCCAAAGGTGGGAAGTTACAAAGTGGACTTAATACGAGTTTAATACTTTCGATTAAATTATGTATGTTACATGGTGTTGGCGTAAGAATTTTAGAGAATCTGTGGTGGGATATTGCAAACATCCTGTATATATCCTTGCGCGAGACACTTCCAGTGAGATGTAGGCAGTTGGCACGTCGCTGGCGGGACTGCATCCGGCGAGTAGAGATCTCCGGGGGCCGGCTGATCTTCTCTTTGATGTTATCGGAATCTGGGCCCGCACCATCGGATGCCACTCTGCAGATAAACGCCCTTTCGTATATATTTTGGCAATGGTTGCTTCCATCTGAATAATATCGCAACCTTTCTTGTCTAAACGTGATGAAAATAAATTGAATGTGGAATTATTCGAAATTCCGATGCATGATAGCAAAAACTTTATATTTCTTCGCCTGATGTGGGTGGTCAAGGATATTGTACACACTGACTGGGTATTGAACTAAATAAGATTGCAGACCTCGGGTTGTAGAACCTAATTCAGCTTCTAAATCTTTTTTACTTATTTTTTGAATTTCTATTCCATAGACATTAGCGTCCGTGCCCTTGTTTTTACAATAACAATATTTTCGTATATATTTTGTTTACGTTTCTGCATGTGTTTACCAATTTAAGTTACTCTTGTGTTTTAAACTATTTCCTAACTTACCTATTGGCCTAGTTTCAAGGCCTAGTTTTTAATATAACACCAAAAAAAAATAACCAGCTCGTTAACGGTTGACGATGAAAGAAATGATTAAGAAGTATTATGATATCTACTTCATTAAAACAGGATTTCTTTCTATTTAATGGATTCAGGCGTTACATTGCGGAAGTCCATCCTAAATAAGAAAGGACCAATATCTAGCCACCTCCGCACATGCAGTGGTTGTCGTGCATGAAAGTGCACCGCCCGCCAGCCCGCTCGTAAATGCGCATGCGACAGACAATGCAAACTACACAACCGCCACCGTAAATTCACTCAACACGTGTTTCACCCCTCCACGGGGCATCTTCAGGAGTTGTTACACAGATTAGTGCTAAACACCGAGTTTCTTTCACATAATTTCTCCTTTCCTTCGCACACTTCGTTATTTTAGTCTATAGACAACCACTGAAACGCAAAAACCTCCACCAAAGATATCTATGGGGAATAAATCATAATCGCCATGCGTCGCAGTCGGGACGGCGATCGCAGTGTGGTATTATGGTATGTATAGAACACTGCTGTCCATCCTCTGGGACCTTTATGAGTTGTGGCAATCCTATATAATTACTTCACAAAGTGTGAATCGTGTACACTTATATTTCGGGAATCGAACCAACGACCCGCGATCGCAAGTCTCAGATCTCCACCGTTGGGTCACCGTTGCCTACAGTTGTAATTGTAACTCGTTCAATCAATAAACTTTCTCAAAATTCTTAGATCTTCCTCGCTATTTATTATTTTTTTCCTTGACACATACCGTGGTCTATTTTTAGTTAATTTTCCAGTAATATACCTGGAGACTCAGGTATTTGCCTATATCTTGCTTAACAACTGGAAGAGAAGTACAATTAACGCAGTAAACCGGTGGAACCTGCAATCTCATGCTATTCTATTCTTAACTGGGATAACACTGCTACCTATTATCATCAATTATGACCAGCATATTCTATATAAATTGGCCGTATAAAGTGGCAGTGGGTGAAGCATATTGCTGATGCAATCGAAAGCCTTTTGATGAACAGATGATAGATAGATAAGAAGGAGACGTAAGGCCGGTCATCATCGCGTTCTCTGAGGAAGGCCTTTTTTTTTGGTTCGGTGGGGGAAATCTTCCGGTATTCAAGATGCCCTATGTCTGGGGGGAGGACAGGGGTATGTGAGATTTCTACACACTTAACCCCCCCCCCCCCGTGGTCGCCCTCTGCGCTAAATCCCGGTCAGGGATCGCCACACGGTCCTCTGAGGAAGGCCTGTGCCAAGTGGTAGGCGTCTATCATCTGAAATGATAAAGATAATTAACACTACGTATGTAAATAAAAACAATAAACATTAGGGGGCTCGGAAAGTAATGTCGCTTTTTCAAGTTAAATTCACACGACTACATTTTAACAAGTTTTTATTTCTAATTAACAATATATTCAACTTCGTTATCAACAACATTTTGCCATCTAGATACAAAATCAATGCCGGAGCGGTAACAAATCAATCGGTTTTTCTGTAACATGTCGACAGTAACGACATTATTTTCTGGTAAACTTAATAGTTTGAAATAATGAAGTTAAATTAGATGTTTGACTATGCTATGAGCCAGCGAGTTGAACAATCCATCACCTGTGCTGCGAAGCCTGCATAGCAATCAATAACGCACCGCGGCCGCCAACGCACGCCACGCGCCCGGCACGCGCCCGGCACACCATCAAAAACTATTCCGCTATGACTGCCCTAAGCGCGGTTGGACCGCAGTAAGCGATTTGTTTGTCCAATGACACAAACATTTTATTACATATTAATTCGCTTTTTTTTCATTTTTATCTAATACTAGCTGATTCCGCAAACGTTGTTTTGCAAAAAAAAATTGATATTTTAATTTACATATAAAAAATAAGGGTTGATCGTAGAGGGGTGAAAATTTATGGTTGAATGTATTCTTGTATGCTGTATCATAAACAAATAAAAACAAAAAATTTCGTTAAAAAAATAAAAAAAATTTTTTTAAGTGTGAACAACCCTTATCACTTAGGGGTATAGAAAATAGATAGTAGCCGATTCTCAGACCTACTGAATACGCATATTAAATTTGGTAAAAATCGGTCAAGCCGTTTCGGAGGAGTTCAAGTTCGAACACCGTGATACGAGAATTTTATATATTAGATTAATTCGCTTTTTTTTTTTCATTTTTATCTAATATATAAAATTTCCATGTCACAATATTAATTACCGTACTCCTCCGAAACGGTTTGACCGATTTTTACCAAATTTTATATTCGTATTCAGTAGGTCTGAGAGTCGACTACTATCTATTTTCCATACCCCTAAGTAATAAGGGTTGTTCACCCTTTTTTTTAAATTTTTTGACGAAATTTTTTGTTTTTATTTTTTTATGATACAACAGCATACAGGAATACATATAATACAACCCTAAATTTTCACCGCTCTACGATCAATCCTTATTTTTTATTTGTAAATTAAAAACATTATTTTTTTGGCAAAACAACGTTTGCGGGATCAGCTAGTATTTATATATTTTTACACACACTATCGACAAAAGTCTTCTGTGAATTATCAATAACACAGTTTGAAAGCATCCTAAACCTACCTTCCGATAAAATTTAGAAAAACATTTATTCAAAATTGAAACTTTTAACAGAACTCTTATTGATCGTCAATTTTTTCTTACTTTATTCTGCTTCGCAAGGTATTATAGTTATGTAAAAGAGAAATAAATTCCACTTTAGGTAAGTTATATGATCACTCTGAACGGTATGTGCGCTCTTTAGAACGAGACGCCTCTGATTTCAGATCAAGTCTGTGGAACCATTTGAGAAAATAAGATACAAATAATTTTTTATTTTCAACGCTTGTATCCATATTAAGAGAGACTCTTGTATAGACAGTATCTTCTTAATATACGGACGCCCACTGCGAGTCCTAGGCCTCCTAATTGACCGCCTTAATGACCTGTCCTGCGCCGCCTGCATCCAGTGACTTCCTGTCATCTTAAATATGCCATAGGTCAACCTAGTGTTGACAGTATAGATCAGAGTTTCCCAAACTTTTTTGTGTCGTAGACCCCTTGCCATGTTTTTCCGTGTTGGGTAGACCCCCTACTTACCTGATAACTGTAGTGAAGTTTATTTTTAAAAACTTAAAGTAAAAACACATATTAATTTATACATTTATTAATTGAATTTAAATTAAAACTACTCAAAATAAAATTTTGTATCTGTTATGTAAAATATACGTAAAATTAAATAAACATAAAATAAACTATAAATACAATAACATAAGCAATAAGTCAATATTTTTAGTGAGAAGGATGAACCTGATGCTTTAATGATAAATTATCAACATTTGGCGTCAATTTTGTAAGGGTTAATCTTCTCGGCTAATGATGTCCAGTCTGTTTCATTTTTACTTCATAGGTACTTTTTGATATAAACGTTTTGGTATTATAAGATAGTATGATGTAAGTAAATAGATACTATCAGTGTATGTGTTGAGACTGTCGTGGACCCCCATTTTCATTTCATGGACCCCCAAATTTTTTTTCGCTGACGTAGACCCCTTGCAGGTTGTCATAGACCCCTAGGGGTCGATATAGACCACTTTGGGAATCACTGGTATAGATGAATGTTATTGTATATACGTAGAGTCTCTAGCAAGAGAGAGGTCTGTGTTAGCAAGTCAATAACAGAACCGTTGCGGCTTATTGCAATTACAGATCGCAATGAACGCTCGCTGATCAGCTGCAATAATGCACACAGATGAAATATAACACGCGCGGACACGGACCTGCGGGTTCTGGAAGTGGCAGCGTATCTGCAAATATCTCTATTTACAACAAAAATTTATAATACCTTTCATAGTTCTTTGAACGCTGTAATCTGTAGTTAATCTATTAAATTAATAATTACAGTAAAAATGTTTATCAGTTGAAATAAATTTACGTATTTAATACAAAACTTTCGTATTGTCATAGACTGTCAGTTGCATTAGCGATGTGCCTTATCAACTGCCACTTGAGACGAACAATTCTTCAAGCTACGTCGGTGATCTTGGTTTTTTTAAGCCCATAGGCGTTTACTGTAAGGCATTTGCCTTCACCCAAAATATGTATAGAAGGATATACCATAATTACCACGCTTGGTAGGCGAGTTGGTGATCGCAGTATAACAGTATGGTACTCAGAGGACGCTGTTGCCCATCCTCTCAAATCTTGTGGACAGTGGCAAGCATATATGTTAATGCACAAAGTGTGGATTATAAGATTGTATACCGGGAATAAAACCTACCTGCAATCGTAACACCCAGTTCTCTACCAATGGGCTACCACTGCTTACAAATAAATATACATATATATATATATATATATATATATATATATATATATATATATATGTATACATTGAAAATAAACGTTAAGAAACACTTAAATTCAGTCCGAAATAAAACGAAATATAAAAATACACAAAGATCCATCTATCTGGAATAGAATAGTTAAAGTGCGCTCAGAGACACATCTAGTGACCGCTAGCTCCATGCGTTCTCGTCGCAGCTCGGAATGGCGCTGCACGGACGCATCGCGTTTTGTAATAACTGTTGCCGTATTATTAAACTAATTATTTAATCGTACTGTGCATCCGTTTGTTTCAGCTGATCATTCAGGCGTTTCATTGTTTCTATATCGTAATTATTTATTAATCTTAAACAACTCTATATTGTTCTTAACTACATTTATTTATACCAAAGATTCTGACACACATTACATGTACAATCAAGGGCGGATTAAGGGTGTTATTGTTGTATAATGCTACAGATAAACACAAGCTTATTGTATCTTTCTAAGTTCTATTAAGTCGCATAATCAAGTCATAAATTCTGTTACTGGCTGTTATAAAAAAATATTAATTTGAATTTCGAACATAAGCTTCTGCGATATACAATAGACTTTTTTTTCTCGCCATTATTGTATGTTTTTTGTTATGACTAAACTAAAAAAAGTAACAGTACTAACACCACAGTTAAGAAGCTTTAAAAATATGGGAGGTCCTTCTCTTTCATATATTCTCGCCAGCCCATCGTTCATTACAAGGCACAAGCCTCTCCCAAATATATCAAAGTCGGGTTAGCGATACCAGTGTGGTTTGCAGAGCATTTTAGCAACAAAGCCTGGAAATAAGTTGCTCTAACAACTAAATTAAGGCTTTCTCAGATCAGTAATCAAGAATTCTCGTATCGTGTTGAGATAGAAACGGAACGCATTATAGTTGAGGTCAATTTGGTGAAACGAATAAGGTTGTTCCGATATTGTTCTGATGACCTAAGCAAGTGATAATATTTAATGATCAATATAGATAATAAACATTCTAATTATGATATCGTTTCAAAATATATATTCACTATATATTTTCGGCCGCGAATCTCTTTGAGGAAGCGGTTTAAAAAAGTCAATATTCTTGTAGTAGTCTCACGATATATTTATGATAACATTTTGCACATTTACAATAATTAAAATAAATTAAAAAACAGAACATGCCTATAGTATATTTACAAGACACTGTGAAAAAACAGGCTTTTCCAAAGTAACGACAAATAGAAACAGATTTTTTAATAAAATTCCGCAAAACTTAATTAAAAATAAATTGACTGAAAAGGCTTTTTATTTAATAAACAAATATTTAAATGACAAGAATCCTCGGTAGTGTTGTCGCCTGATTGTTTTGATTTTATTTAGGCTATATCTGATAGGGTGTATATGTTTAAATCTGTATTGTTAAACTCTGTAAAAAGATGTGTTGTTGTGGAGTTTCTTGCTGCTTCTTCTCCGCAACACCTTGTGAAGTAGAGTAGAGTCAATAATTAAATAGATTTAAATAATGACAGGTTGACGATCAATAAAAGTTTTGTTAAAGGAACCAATGTTGAATAAATGAATCTTTATCTTTCATTATCTCCATTTACATTTAAATGCATCTCAATACGCTTTTGACCTCTACATGTAACACGTATGTTACAGTATTTTCTAAAAAATAAAGAACCCGTGAATATTCGCGTAGTACGAATGTTTTCGTATACGCGTTGTACGTAATTGATTCATGTTTAGCCTTTATGTGTACGCGAAATAGATTATGAATTTTAAAAATCAAGATATTTGGTCCTCACATCCAGCGAAAGTCTTTGATCTAGACTACAACGTCGGTCCATTTGGTAAGGGGCCTACCCACTTTGCGTCTACCTTTTCTTGGCCCCAACTACCGCAGGTTTTATGAGTAACGTGTCTCGCTTACTGCCACTTCAGACAGTTATTAGAAATGAGCTTCCATGTTTAATAAAAAAAAACTTTTTTATGACAAGGAAACGCCCCCTATTAGGTGATATAGTCAAGGTCCGGCGGTGAGCGTGATACCTTACGTGATCAGCGTATATAATGATGACATGATGATGGAAGTTTCGTTCGTAAAAACGTAGTAGTTCCCGTGCCTCGTGTTAAGGGATCAAAATGTTTTGTACATCGAAGTCTGTACATTGACTTGATCGGCATCCATAGTCCGTTAAATTGAGCGCCGCTCATATCAATATTCGTGCGGAAATAACATTCGTGTACAGTCGCGAGCACAAGCCGCTTAGCGCTGTACAAGTCGATGTCTCCCGTTCCCGTGCGGATGACGGATGCTGCGCAGGAAAGGGAGCGACGTCGGGAGCGCGGCTCGATGGGGCGGCGGTCTTCAATGAATAATTGTTAGATTAACGAGGCTTAGTCATCGGCTGCCATCGCCGCCGGGTGCTGTGATAACTCCAGTGATGCGCCGCGACAATATCGATAGCTACATTAACACGTTCACTGCGGGCCCAATTTTGTAGAACTTTCAGCTGGTGAGGCTGAGGTCGAATCAGCCTCAAGCTGAACTTCCTGGTAGTGCGGTTGAGGCCTTTTCTGCCTCATGTTCATCAATATTTTTTTACAATATTGAGTCAATGCTTCGCAGACATAAAGAAAGCTATATTTGTCTTTGTCATACCTCATACGGTTGAGTGTAAACAGCCGCCGTACTAGAGAGAAAACACGAGTTTTACGCGCCGCACCAGTGCAAAGTTTACCATGAGGCTGAATCGACCTCAAGCCGCAGTGAACGTGTTAAAATTAATTGACATTTATTTATTTATAAACACGTACGCCCCTCACTAGGTGGACTAACGAAAGTCGATGTCACGGCAAGTCTCTGAGTGCGAGCAGGACCAGACCAGTTGCCGTGACGATATTAAAGGAAGGCCTGTACCGTGCAGTCTTCCACCGACGTATACATAACTACCAATTTTAAATACGAATTACATAATTGAATTTTTGTTATTAGGATCTTTATTCCACAAACATTAACATCCGTGTCTTTGTTTTTATAATCACACTTTTAATTCCGAATTTTTTCACAAGCTAGCGTTTAAGTCTCTTAAACTATTTACTAACTTAAATCATAAACCAATTAAAACTAAGTTGAAGTCGACTAATTATTATGATTATGATTATTTTTCTTAAATTACCAGTGTCTTGTTTGTTTTTAACTACGCCCTAACAATGTCCAGTTTTTAAAATTACTTTTCGTGCGACTACTTCCTCATCCTTACTCCATATTGGCATCCTAAGATTGTGCGCCAGTGTCTGTGCGGTTGTCGTATTCACATTGATGAACCTTGCGATTGCATCTTAAGTATCGTCTGTGCAATACACGCACGTGTGTGACGTGATATTACTACCGCATGGTTGACAATGTTATACAGCCTGAGGGTGTCTGCTGTTCGACGTATAGTGACCGCTTCACTCTTTTAGAACCTGATCCTCGTGGATGGTGAGCGACATTAAACCAGATTCTGTACCGTAGCTTTGGCTAATAAGAACTTATTTATGAGCTATAGTGTGATTTAGGTATATAAATACATAGTTAAAGATTTATTTTAGTTAAAATATTAGTTTCAAATTCTAATAGAGAGATAGAGAGATAGAGAATCTTATAGAGTTAAATAGAAACAGGTGCGGATTTTAATATTTTTTATCGATAATACGTCATCGGTACATCACTAGCGTTCAAAGCCGGCACTAATAGGGTCGTGTAGGCTGATCCGCGAACAAAGCGACGCACGGCGCTGCTATCGATTGCGTGCGCGACTGTACCGTGAACCTTGTAAAGGCTTCCACCTCCTCTCAGTGCCTTTGTGATTTATTTATTCATAACGCTTATAATTTATACCCTTATTTAATTATTGTTAAGATTTATTAATTACCGCCTGTTATTAACATATATACACCTATCCCCCGATTTACACGGTACTTGTTTTACACGTTTTCGCTTTTACACGGTTTTCCAAAAAGTATTTTTTTTTGTCATAATAACCGATTTTATTATCATCTCTCACAATGTAAATATTTCTGCTTGAAACATCGAATCGGCACTACCTTCGATTCCGAAAAAAAGAATGAAAGTAATTTCTGACAGTGATAAAGGATAATAAAACACCTCTGGTTTTATATTTTGTTCTTCTGTTTAATGTATTGTAATTAAATAAAAAAAACAGTGTTTTCGTAATATATTAAATATTTTTTAATATATTACGAAAACTTGTCAATGCATTTTATTTTTATTTCTGTGTACACCTAAAAATATTGAAGAAAATCACAACTGTTAAATAGTAAAATCATGCATTTTCTGCAAGCTTTTCGATTTACACGGTTTTGACTTGAAAATTTTTAATTTTCGATTTACACGTTTTTCTCAGGAATCTATCTGTCGTGTAAATCGGGGCATAGGTGTACTATATTTAATCTGTAGATAAATAAAGTTTTGTTTTTTGGCATATTTCGTAAAACTTGAAATAATCCTCGGAATTTGTTTTAATAATCATACAATTAACTGTATATCTGTGTTTAAGTGTTGGTTGTGATATAACAATTTTTTTCATCGTTCCAATCCGTGGATTACAGAATGATAAGTTTTTAATAATTAAAATAACTTTATTTAATTGTTCATTTACATGAAGGCTTAGATTTTTGTAATCATAATTGTATGTTGACACATGTTAGACAGACTGTCAATCGCTGAAATGGCTGGACCGATTTTGACAGAACTTACTTACTGGCAGGTAGTATCTGTAATAAGTAGTAACTTAGGCAACTTTTATTTTAGAAAAAGGCTACAACAAAAAAAAATTAGTTAAAAACAGATTTTTTTGTTAAATTCCAAGCGAAGTCGCGTGCAAATCTAGTTTCGAATAAAAAGAATTACCTTCTTATAGTTTTAACGACTCATCTATTTAGAGATATAATGTTAAAGTTTCCTAAACTTGTCTATAGACCTCTGGAGACATGGACCCGAAAATTCTCGTTCTTTAATATACCTTATTTACTAAAATTTAAGGTCTATTTTGAAAGAAGCCTTCGGTTCGATGCTAGCGGCGGTAGGACAGGTTTCCAAGGGTACATCAAAAGGGAGTTTTCCCGAGAGCCTTTACGTCGAAATAATAATTTTGTTTCTTTACACGAAACTTTTTTTTTGCGCATTCGGTTAACCATTAATAATGTAAGATACAACAGGGGTCAAGATTCAGCGATACTGGAGTTTCGTCTGCGACTCTTTCTCTTTGTGCTATCTCTTTCTCTCTTGTTTACATAATTTAAAGAGGTCTTAGGACATGCACAAGTGTAAGTACGGTAAAAAAGGTATCTTTTATTCACTGTACGTTTGACTTTCTTACACATATTTTCAATGGATCGTCTTGCGCCCTGTCAAATGACAGGGCGCATATCGAAATAGATATACGAATATTCACTAATCACGTGGATAAACAGTGTTTATCGCTTCTGTTATTTCTTCTATTCTTTCTCAAAAGAATTTATTGTCTCATTTTGGGTAATGAATTCGCCTTCATTTTCGCTTCAACACTGTTTACTCGTATAGTCAACTATTGGCAGGGAGCTCGACCTGATTCTTGCCAGTGCCGGGTTATGGAGTAGCTGCTTTTCCTTAAAGATGGCACGCTGACTTCGCGCGACCATAACTGTCGTCGGTCCATGAGTGGGACGCTTGCCCACGTCGCTTCCACAGAGTCGTTATCGCCACTCGAGAACCTTTCACCACCACCAACGTGTTACGTCGGTGACTTTTTTTTCTACGTATGACATTTCTCGCAGCAAAATTCCTGATCTTGAGCCCTCTTGTGAGGCATACGGTAAGCAACCACGTCGTCATCCGAATGCCTTCAATGGCAGCACATTGGTCTTCAGATATTGCGGTATTTTGGACGAGAAGATATTACAGAGCTTCCTGAACGCGACTCTTGCGAATTTGATTCGACAAGTGATATCTTTCTTCTGTTATCTTGACAACTAATTCAATCCCTATCACGTCAAACTTAAAGATATAAGGTAAAGTTAAAATTAGTCTATACAACATTGGAACTTATAACAGAACCCTGATTGATCGTCGGCTATTTATAACATAACTATTTTATTTTTTACTCTACTCTGCTTCGCAGGTAGTTGTGGTGAAGAAATAGCAAGAAACTCTGCAACAACACGTCTTTTAATAAGGTTTAATACATATTTATAGATATACACTTTATTAGAAATGCTTTTTAGAAAGAGATTTTTTGCATTCGGACCTTCGGTACGGGATTTTTCACGGTGTCTTGTATATACAATATGAATGTCCACTATTTATTGAAAATTGTAAACGTACAAAATATTATTATAAATATACTGTGTGGCTAATATCAGAATATTGACCTCTTTAATTTGACTTATCCAGGAGATTCGCGGCCCCTAAACCTTAAATAACTCGGAAGGCTCTCTTTACGAAAACAAATATATGTGGCGAACAGCCATACACTCAAGTAAATATTATTTAATATTTATAGCGGCTACATTTAGTTGAGTTAGAAACCGAGCGAGGCAACCGGAAGAAAGTAGAAATGACAAAACTAGAAATAATAAATACATTTAAAAAAAATTTAAGTTAAACGGTTTTTTGATACCCATATTGTGGTGGTTGTGAAAAAATATGTACCTAGTCCGCCATATTGGAACAGCGTCCATCTTGAATTTCAAATTTTGACATAATCATCGTGTTTCACTAGTGTAGCTCTTTCATTTGATACCCATATTGAGTGGGTTAAGGAAAAATACGTAATCCGCCATTTTGTATCGGCGGCCATCTTAGATTTATAATATTATTGATTTTATTATATTGTATAGTTATCTAAATTAAATGTGTGTTCCAAATTTCAGATCAATCTGACAAAGGGAAGGTGGTTAAATTTCAATTTCTAATTTTGACTCAAATAAATTCCGTACGGGTCGAACTAAATAAAACCGTTTAAATACCAATTGCACACAGTAAGAAGGTTATATTATTTCAGCAAGAGTGACGCACACATATATTTTCAATTCATCTCTATCGCAAAACATCAATCGAATACTCTATAGGTATCATAAAACAACTTCACCACTGTTGGGAACACCATCACAGTTTACCATAACCAGTCATAACAAGTGATAGTTTAAACCAATTACACTGCACACGCCTCGTGTACCGCGTCGGCGACATATATTGATTATATGTCAATGAATTACTCGCTGCGTAATTGTAGAAATTAATAGGTTAGATAATTTGATTTCTGAGACGGAACACATGCGTTTAATTAACAATTGTCCAAATTGTCGTAACCTGTACGTGATTGCTTACACATGTAAAACATTTAACAAGGTGAGTGTATCGTAATGGTTTTCCAAGAGAGAGTGGAGTGAGAATGTTAGAAAATATGATGGAAGAAAGAGAGCAATTGTGAAGGAAAGTTTGAGAAAAATTAATGTAAAATACAGGGTGTTATGTATAAGAGATTTATTTTACAGGTAGATAGAGTTAGTCTCTACAAAAATTTTCAGTATAGGCACTATCTCTCAGACTTCGATCTTTTAATTCTGTAAACTATGGGTAGTAACTTATTACTTTATAAGTCAAAAGAAAAAGAAGATAAACTACTTTTCTAAATAATATGAATCATGCATGGCGATTGTGGTATATCCCCCTGTAGATATTTTTGGGGTAGCCCTAAACCTTGCAGGGGTGTCTACGGGCTGAGAAGTCAAGGATATGTAAATCAAAAATTAAGAAAATAGTGTAATGTAAAAATGTACTTTATCACGCATGAACACTATTCAAAATTTTTCTTCGAAAGACATTATTTGATAGTCACAATTCGTGATGTATAGCTAGCACGTAGTTAGTATGTGCGATTATCGACATCGATAATTAACAGGTACATCCCTAGACACGGGCGCACAATTAGCGAGGCTTTGACATATCACACATAACCCTGCATTGTATCATTGGGACGCCGCCGTCCCTCTCGCTCGCACGCGGTCTGCAATACCCCGTCCCTTTCCTTGCGATGCACTAATGCGCAATCAATAATAATTATCTTCGTGTTTGCAAGCAAGTGGATTGCATTGTGCTGTAATGTTAAGGTGCGATAGGGTGACCATGGTTAACACCGGACATTTTATATGTATTATTATAATAATTTATTTAGCCACTTCCGCACATGCAGTGGTAGTCGTGTAACAAAGTGCACCGCCCGCCAGCCCGCTGACAAATGACAGAGAGCACTTTGTGTATGGCACTAATCAGTGTAACATAACTCCTGAATCCTGAAGATGCGCCGTGGAGGGGTGAAACACGTGTTGAGTGGTTTGACGGTGGCAGTTGTGTAATTCGCATTGTTTGCCGCATGCTATTTGTCAGCTAAATATTGGTCCTTTTCTTACTTAGGATGGTCTTCCGCAAGGTAACGCCTGATTCCATTAAATAATTTATTTGTCTGTATGTTGACTTTAAGACGTGCATACCTTTTACAATAATAGGATTATCTTTAGAAAAAATACGCTATTTTACTTCAATACATAAGTAATATCCGCTGCCGGAAAACTGCCTGGTCTGATTGTGTCAATAGTCCAAAGTTTTGAGTAACATATAACGGATACAATATAAGTAGTCATTACTAAATATGAGATTAATAAAAAACTCAAGATCACCCAGAGAGTATGGAGAGGGCTATGCTCCGAGTTTCGCTGCGAGATCGAATGAGAAATAAGGAGATCCGCACAAGAACCAAGATCAAGGATGTAGCTTGAAGAATTGCTCTTCTGAAGAGGCAGTGTGAGGAGCATATCGCTCGTGCAACCGATCACCGTTGGGGCCGAAAGGTTCTCGAATGGTGACCACTAGTCGGTAGACGCGGAGTAGTTAGGCACCACTCTAGTTGGAACGACAACATAGTTAAACTCGCGGGAAGTCACTGAAAAGAAGAAGAAGTAGTCATTACTTTTGGTAAAACAAATCAGAAATTACACATACCTATATAAACTATTGACTATGAGTATACTAGCTTTAAAGGTGTAAATGCATAACATATTTTTTTTAAGAAAAAATCTTTAAAACTGTCATAACTATTTCCAATTACTCTGTAGAACACACATATCCGTAGTGGTCATTGTAAAATACGTTACATTAATTTTTTTTCTATTATCACCATAATATTTCAATAATTTCTGGCAATAGGAAGTTTACAAGTACAGATAGTAAACAATAAGTAAGAAAAGGACCAATATTTAGCCACTTCCGCACATGCAGATGCACACGTGTTGAGTGATTTGGTGGTGGCGGTTGTGTGATTCGCATTGTTTGCCGCATACGCATTTATCAGCGGGCTGGCGGGCGGTGCATTTCATCGCACGACTACCACTGCATGTGCGGAAGTGGCTAAATATTGGTCCTTTTCTTACTTAGGATGGACTTCCGCGAAGTAACGCCTGATTCCATTAAATAGTAAACAATAATCACTTTTCATAATAATCAGAATTTTGAAAAAGTTTTTTTCTTAATACATTATTATTTCTGAAACTATTGATTTTATATGGTTTACAATAGATTAATTATCAGCAAATGTTCGAAGATGTAGTGTGAGCAATCTCAGTCGGACAGTCCTGGAGCCGCGCATCGCATGGTCACAGTACATTGTTGTCACAGCGCGGCGGAGTCAAATGTCGCATGTTAGCCGGATTAATTTGCGAGGCAATTAGGCGGAAGTGGCGTGACGTGCAGCGGGCGCGCCTGCCTGTGTCCGCGTGCATCCGCGACTGTCCGCGTGCATCCGCGACTGTCCGCATGCATCCGCTTGTGTGTCCGCATATATCCGCGGGTGGTGCTCTACAACGAGCAATAAGGAGGCTGCACGTTTGCTAGCTGAATAATTATCTCTTTGTCAACTGTCCCTTTGAGATGTACAACTCTTTAGTTTCTCATCTTGGTACACGACGTACAGGTGTGTATTATAATACAAGACAGTCGGAGGCCATGTTGAAGCGCTTCACGTAGGTTCTTTGAATTTTATAACCAAATTAGCTGATCCCGCAAACGTTGTTTAGCAAAAAAAAAATTAATTAACAAATAAAAAATAAGGGTTTATAGTAGAGGGGTAAAAATTTAGGGTTGTATGTATTTTTATTTGCTGTATCGTAAAGAAATAAAAACCAAAAAAATTGTCTAAAAAATTAAAAATAAAATTTAGGGGTAGACCATCCTTATCACTTAGGGGTATGGAAAATAGATAGTAGCCGATTCTCAGACATACTGAATACGGATGTAAAATTAGGTAAAAATCGGTCAAGCCGTTTCAGAGGAGTTCAAGTTCGAACACAGTGACACGAGAATTTTATATATTAGATAAAAATATAGAGTCAAGGGTAGTCTCGTTGTCAATGGTAGAGAGCTCTAGTTCTCAAGCTCAAGTTCCAAAGGTCGAACAGCTTTATAATGGAGATATGCACAGCCATAACTACATGACATCCTTTATAGATTTACTATAAAACTAGTTGGAAGCATTTTTCGATCGCTGGTGGCGTCATACGCTGCACTTGCGCGGTCTCTATTCCAAGTTCCCAACAGCCATGTGTTCTGCGCTCCCTGTGGTCTTATATCTGGCCCTTCAACTTGGTAATCTACTGTACTGTATTTTTTATAAAGCCTCTTGAAGTATGTTGAACTAACGACATTAAGGTAGGTAATTTTTTTTTCTCCACTCCATGGCTTATTAGTCATAATTGTATATTCCATATGTTTATATATATATATATATGGGATTGTCAAACAATAAAGGCGGCGATGCCGAACACAAGTGTTTACTTTATTCTTGGCGGCGTAACAATCTTGTCACTTTATATTCCTCGTGACATTACATCGACTTGACTGTTACAAAACAAAAGAAACAAAAGTACAACGACTTTGTTACAAAAGAAAAGCGACAAATGAGATAGGTTTATGAAGTTACAAGTAATAGGTAAATAAAAACAGTAATAATACTCTTATTATAAATTTCTTTTAGAAGCCGTTTGTCTGAGTTTGCCCAGAGCTAAGGGAGCTGGTTTATACAAAAGGTCGCGATAGTTAATTACACAAATTACCTCCACGTTGACCTCCGATGGCGAAAGTTCTTCTAAGTTCTAATCATGAATTATTACTAATTAAGTTTGTCTGTAAAAGCTAAAAGCCTTCGATGTTTTATATAACGAGCTTACTTTGTGAATTGGACGACTTATCTTAAGTTATTGTGTGAGTTTTAGCTAATAATGCTGCTGTAAACATCTGTTAAAGTGATCAATAGAAAAGAAAATCTAATTAATTATGGACTATTTACAGAATTAATTGCATTTTGAACTCTAGTACCTCCATTTTAAGTTAAAAGTTGTTTTTATATGAAATCAATTCCTAATTTTAGAAAAAAAAAACATTAAAAGTCTTTATCTACTATGTGAAGTCATATTAAGCTGCTAGCCATTCTGGCTTTGTGTAGCTTAATCGAAATTAACCTCATGAAAACAGAGATTATTTAGCTAAAAATTTTACTGTAGCAGTTCTCATATGAAAAGGGACAATACCCGTGTAGGTGTATAGTGTTGTGACTAAAATATATTTATACCTAAAACCAATCACTTTGTAAAAAGTTTTTATATCAAAATATGTTACATAATTTTTTTTTATATTGAAATGCGGCAGGCACACACATCTGGCAGTCAAAAGTCTGCAAACACATGTAGTAATCAATAATTATTTTTTAACCTTTTTGTATCTGTTTCATAAATATAATAAGGTAGTTAATAATGATATATAACCATTGTTAGCTGAGTGCATACAAATTGTTGATATGCTTTGTAAATAAGCAAATAAAATCGTTAGAAAGTCAAGGTCACAGCGACCAAAAGGCATATCTGGAAACGCAAATATAATACACCGTTCTTCTTATTCTTAAATTTTAAAGTCATCAAATATTCATTTACCTTTCATCGTTTCTGCCTATTGACGCTCACTGCAAGATAAAGACCTCCCCGAAATATATTTATGGGGGGGATAAACCATAATCGCCACAATTGGCAGACTGGTTGGCTATCACAGTGTGGTATAGTACGCAGATGGCGCTGATGTCCATCCTCTGGAAACTTCTTTGTGAGCAGTGGCAATTAAATGTAAATTATATAAGGTTGCATCTCGGGAATTTGAACCCGCGACCTACGTTCGCAAGTCTAAGTCCACAACCGCTGAGCTACCACTGCCTTAATTATTCTTAATATGTATCTATATACTATATTATCATTACCTTGTGTATCACCTCTGAAACCATAATTTTTTGATAAGATCAACCATACAATTGACAGCATATTATTTGTATATATTACAATATATCATTCTGTATATAGAATCGATGAAATAGACGGCATATAACTAATAAGACTACACAAAATATCAACAAAACACCGGTGTAAATAGCTCGTGAAGGTAAACACCGGATCCGTAATTAAGGAATCGAATTCCGGAATCCCCGGGGAATCGCTGGGCGCCGGGATTAGATTATAACGAACATCTGAGCTTTGTGCAGTGACCACACGTTTTAAGTTCAGACGACCACGGTTTTGTGATAAATAAGGATACTTATTTCGAATCAATGCTAATAGCTTGTATAGTTTTACACTGCGGTACGAATTCCAGTTTCTAAATGCGTTTTTACAGATTTTTATTAGAATATCCGATTTATTACCTCGTTTGTGGTTACTTTGATACGAAGTAAACTGCTCTACTACTTTCAGAGGGCATTATTAATTAGATTTTGTTATGGGCTCTTATATGAAGGCGCGTTTGGAACCCTCGAAACCTTAAAGGATATATTTATGGGGGAACAAAATAACAATTTTATATTTATTTTAGTTTGTATGATATTAAACTTTTCTGACATTCTTCTTATAAGGTAAACATGTGGTTACTAAATTCTGAGAACGACCAATGAAAAGATATTAGTAGACATATATCTTCCTCCTGTATATACAGGATATATACAGGATATATACAGGGTGATTGGTTATAGGTGTAAAACCTTTAAAGTTATCAATATATATCTCATTTATAATCAAATAGCTTTTGAGTTTTTTAAAACCATTTCCAATTACACTGTATAAATTGATCACATTGAAATATGTGCTCATTTATATTTCCCATTGTAATTTGACATGCCCGTAACTTCTGTACAAAGTCCACAGGGAGAGATATTAAACAATAATTAATTTTGATAAGTAGTAATACGTATTTTGGGTAACGCTTTTACTATATTATAGTTTTGTTATTTATTACTTCTGAAACACTTGATATTTTTGTGTACCATAGAGATTTATGGGCGATATACCATAATCGCTTCGCTTGACAGGCTGGGCGGCGATCACAGTGTTGTATTATAGGAGGCAGAAGACGTTGGTGTCCTTCGTGTTGGTGTGTCGTGAAACTTATTTGTGTACAATGACAAACTCATATAATTAATGCACAAAATGTGAATTATATATTATTGTATTTCGGGAATCGAACCTGCAAACGATCGCAAGTCTTACTCTTCTACCACTGGGCTACCACTGATCTATACATTCAACTAAAGCTTATATATTTATAACCATTCAACTTGCATAAGTGAACAAAGATTTGTACAAAAATATTTACACTTTAGGTACAAGAGGCGGTCTTATCGCTTAAGGCGATCTCTACCGAAGAACCTTTGAATGGAGATGAGAGACATGTAGGGGCAATTTAGGACAGCATATAGACAGCTACAGTGTTTCTGATGCGAGACTTTTGCCGTAAAGCGGGTAGGCAGGCACCGCGGGCAGAGTGCGTCGGCCGTCGGTGCGCTAGTGCACATCAATCGAGAGCCAAACTGTGTCCTCTATTAATCCATCCGGCTGCCTATCGATTGATCGCAGGGCTGTCACAACACGCTTACGAAATTATTTAATAATTCACTATGAATTAAACGGTTTTATTTAGTTCGACCCGTACGGAATTTATTTGGGCCAAAATCATAAATTGAAATTTAAACACCTTCCCGTTGTCAGATTGATCTGAAATTTGGTACACACGTTTAATTTAGATGACAATACAATATAATAAAATCAATAACATTATAAATCTAAGATGGCCGCCGATACAAAATAACGGATTACATATTTTTCCTTAACCCCCTCAATATGGGTATCAAATGAAAGGGCTACACAAGTAAAACACGATGATTATGTCAAAATTTAAAATTCAAGATGGACGCCGTTCCAATAAGGCGGACTAGGTACATATTTTTCCACAACCACCACAATATGAGTATTAAAAAACCGTTTAACTTAAAAGTTTTTTAAATGTATTTATTTTGAAATGTTTTTATTTCAAAATACATCGATATCTGAAGACGAAGATCTCTGATCATTAGTTATTGCCGCCAATAACTTGTTTCCTTTATAAACCGTGTGTACAGTTTGACTTTATTGTATATATATATTTTGTTTGTTATGAAGAAAAAAAAAACATGTGTATGTCAGATGTGGTTCAGGAAAGGACCTATACGAAGGCTAAAAGTCATCTGGAGAACAACGGAGAGGAACATGCTGAGACCTTGACTGCGAGATCAAATCAAGAGGAGATCTGTATCAAGGATGTCGAAAAAATGTAACTGAATGCGCGTAGGTGTTTTTAGGAATTACAAGACAGCGTATCTTGTATATCCTACGAAGAGTACTATGTTTTATAGGTTCCTCCACTAAAACTATCTCGTTAATATAAGGAACAACTATCTCGTATAGTTCAAACTGACTGCCATGTATACCTTAGTGGTATATGTGAATGATAAAGTGTACTTATTCAAGACTTTGATATAAAAATTGAAGGTAATTTCTTGTAAAACGCGACTATTTTTCTAAAGCCGTTTGCAAGCTCTACTTGCATAAATTATGCTCCTCGTAGGTAGAGAAGTTTGAAATAATAGGAATATAACATCTCGCGTGTCAAGGTGAGTCTATATGCAGTATTTACTGCAGTATACCTGTTGAATTACGTGTCGCTTTCTAAACCGAAAAATAAACTACATTAAAAATACGTCTTATATATATACATATATATATCTGTCAAAACAATTATATCTTCCGCCTGCGTTGGGTTTGGGATTTTTATACCTTTTTATATCACAGAAAACACGACACACACAAACACACACATATATAATTTGAGACCAAACCAAGTAACAGAGTTGCCTCATATATCTATACCATAAGTTCTCAAAGTAGCCCAGGTAGACACCCAGGGATACACGGGAGACTCAACGGAGGCTTACGTAGGCATGATTAAAAAAGAGCCTTACATTTCGTAAGTCATAATGTATCTGCTATTGATAGGGAACAATTGAAATGTTAACTAGACTTCGCCTACCATTGTAGACGATTCAACCTTGATTGTTTTTACAAGCAAAAGTTAAAATTTTTTATTTTAACTGTGTAAGAACCTCTGATCTATGTTTTTATTATAATTATGTGTAAATGTGATATACATATGAAATTAAAATAGAGCTCTGTAATATTTAGTGGCGCTGTGGCAGCCCTGGCGTGGCCCCGCGCGGCGGGCTCCCCGGGGCAGGGATCGATCACCCCGTAATTAACCGTTTGTTAGTCGATACATTTGTGTTATCCCACGCGCACGCACACAGGCATACATACACACACAAGTACACGACCGTTATGTACATACGGATTACGTTACCGTGTACATGTGACGTGGCAGGGGGCGAAAATGTAATTGTTATGGAACATCTTGTTACATACTCAACTATCTCTACACGAGAATCGAACCTAGAATAATGTACACTGCCCACAATGATTAGGTTAATCTTATACGCGTTATGTTGGTGTGTTGTAAACACAATGGCAGCGACTATCTCTCTAATGGCGTCAGAATTCAAATCGCCTTCCAAATTTGAATTTGAACGCTCAATAATAATTTAACTTCCCAACTTATTGTGGTCGTAGTGGCCAGTAATAACGAGCCTTTCTTCTCATTTTATTTATTAAGGATAACCAATTAAATTAAGAAATACAAAAGTAATTTAAATTTTAATGACAGGCAATCATAACATGCGGTAGGTTAATAAAAAAATTTAAAGTTAATCTCAGATGAACAATAAATCTATTTACGTATATACCTGAATCTAATTAAAAAGGTAGTGCATAATTATCTTGGTAAATAACTACATTGTCATGTAATCGCTAGTATGATATTATTCAACTTTTCTAAAATCAATTTAACATGTTTCAGGTAAAAATATGGTTCCAAAACAGAAGAACGAAATGGAAGAAGAAAGACAACGTGTCGAACGCAGAGGTAGCCGAAATGAAGCAGCAGAACAAGCCGAATACGGATGAGAAGAGATCCGAGGAAGTAAAGGAAGACCCGCTAGCTCTGGACATGTCCAAGAAGAACTGTAACAAGATACTAAGCGAGAAATTGAGAAGTACAAAGCAGGCACAAGGCACGCCGAAGCCCAGAAGAGTTGAGAAAGGCGTTGTTCTTGAAAGCATATGCGACGTCAACGATATAGAGAGCAGGATCTCCATAACGAAGATAACGAACAAAATCGGCACGGAACTGGAGGGAGCCAAGGTATCCGTGAGGAGTTTCAGTCCAGAGGAAGTCAAGGATTTGAAGTTCGACAGCTTAAGCAGGGATGTTGAAATGTAAATGATCTCCACTCGCACCAAAACCGTTTCCTTCCAGTTTTCTACATCTATCTTTTATATATTTTTTCATTTAAAACAACACTTTAGTTTTCGGAATACATTTAAGGTTCATTTGTTAAAGTGTGAATTATGTTCTGTTTGCGGTTCCGCTTGTCACAATTTGCAGCGACACCGGTCATTTCAAAGACCGCACTGTTAATTGCCACCGCTTCACACACAGTTGTTTGTACTTCATATAAATTAACTACAGAAAAACTCTAACGTCAATAATTAGTGAAATTATTTAATAATAAGTTTGGTTTCTAAATAACTTTAATTATAAAATATTGTTCATATTGTTCAGTTTAGAATATTCTAGAACAAAATAACCATGGTTTACTTGTACAGCAAGTATCGCAGACTCCGTCGTTCGTTCTTCGCCAAGTGTCTGTAGTAATGCTGGATCTGTGTTCACGGTTGTACAAAATGATTGAACAAAAAAAAAATTCTGTAAATATTTGAAATAAAAATGATATTGAAGTCAATTTGCGTGCAATGTATTAAGGACCCTCGACAGACAGGAGCTGCAGTTTGCTAATGCAGGCATGAACTTACTTAGATGAATTATCACTTAATGAGATTATTAATTTAGCTGAAATGTGCATCGCCTGAAGTTTCTTTTCGTATGATTTTCTTGTATTTATCGTTCAGTTTACATTTATTAGCATGGCATACAATACGCTAATGTTATATTTGCACTTATGTTATATTTAACTCAACTCTATTTGCACTCTTATCATCCGGACATTTATACTACTGTGATCAAAAAGTAAGGTGAAATTGTCATTTAAAACACCCGAGTATTAGAATTGCAGGTAATGTTTCCTAGGTTGGTAGAACTGTCTGTAACATATGTCAAAGGTTATCATTTGACACAGCCAACAAACTATTTTGAAAGATGTTTCGTGTCTTAAATGCGTCAAGTCTCGATTGGTCGATGTCATATTTGATTTTACGCGACATGTTTTTTTCTGAAAATTCGACTGATATTGTTCCGCAACCACCGTATTCGTCGGATTTGGCTCCGTGCGGCTTCTGGCTTTCCAGCAAATCAAAAGGTCAAAGCGGGGACGTACGCGAGTCAAAGAAGGTCTAGGAGGCTGTGTCGGAAAAAGAATATTCCGACTGAATAGAGAGACTGGAAAAACCATTTACAAAAATGCGTTTTATTTTTGACGGGGATAACTTTGAAGGGGATGAAATATGATTTGGAAGAATAAATAAAGAATTTACATTTTATAAAAAAAATTGCTTCACTTTTTGATCACAGTATTATAAACATATATAATGTCGAATTAATTTTTTACGACTTATTATTTCAATAAAAGGAGAGTTTATTTTAATAGTGATTTTTTTAGTTATTTTCATTTTTCACATGTGCTTTTTATATTATTAGGTATTTTTATGTTTCATTTATCTGTACACATATTTCTGACGACAGATAATAACTCCTATGTATCAAATGATATCATATATTTAGTAAAACATTTTTCGTACCTCTTTTAATTAATTTCCTTAACAATTCACTGGTTTTAGTAGAAATATCTAGTAATTTAAATACTTATATATAAGTATTATAATTGTGACATTGACATATGTCATCTGTCAATATGTAAAATACAGATTAAAAATATTGTAATGTAGTTGGAGAGACTACATTAACTTTCGCCGGCAGGGGGTAAAAAAAAGTACAATAAATTATTACGTAATTACAAAGTTGTGTATAAAAAATGGCGAATAATTTTAGATAAATAATACAAAAGCTCCACGCACGATATATTTTATATTACACGTGTATATGTTTAAGTTTGTATAGATGTATGCTGGTTTATTTTGTGCAATAATCGTTCTAATGATAGATCATTATAAGTACTTATTTCGCTTGTTTCTCGATTCTGGCAAGATAGGTTAAGCAACTGAGTATACGAATTTCTTTAAACTTAGTTAAGTGAAGTGATTGCGAGTGTTTAAACGCGTTCGTTGTAAAGTGTATTATTTTTAAACTCAAAATAAACTCTTTAAGACCGTTGTATAGAATGGCCACTAAATTAGTTTTACTTTATTACTATTATTAGAGAGTGTTTTTAATATCAACAATCAATATGACGGTGCATACAATTATTTTTGCGCTAACTGCCTGGACTTTGGCCAAAACAAGATCATTTCAAGTTGTAATGGCTTCGTTAAAAATGGGTCAATTAAATTTCAATAAAATTGTAACTTCTCTATTAAGAATTTACTTGTTTTGTATTCCGTTGATGTCTCAACATTTGCTTCCTTACTTTGTGAATATTTTGACATTAATCGAAATTTTTAATTTAAAGTAAGCCGTTATATAGGATGATTATTGAGATGATTACAAAAGTTTTAAAAGGGTTTATTTGTAGCACATATGTCATAAAAAGTTAACATCCTGTATAAAGTCACTTTGAAATATGTTACATTAATTAATTTTTTGTATTTGCATGGTCAGATAGTGAACAACAATTAAATTTAATATGTAATAATCCGATTTTTTTAAAACGCATTTTCTTACAATATTATTATAATTTTATTATTTCAGAAACCATTGATTTTTCTACAGGGTACCATAGATTAATTGACATCAAATAACCTATAATTTAATCTTTTCAAAGCTTTTGTATCTATGAATCATCCTGTATATTACTAGCATTATACCAATGAATTAATAATCCTTTTATTAACTGCAATACTCCTAAGTGCAGTATTCGATTACTTATCATTATATAATTATTTTCTTCATATCATAATCCACTTGTGTATTATGAAAAGATTATTTTAACACAATAATGTTTATAGTCCTACCGCACAAAAAATATGAAACAGATGTATACGATGATGAAATAGAGTATAAATTCAATACGAAAATAGTAAATCTATTAGTTAATTCTGTCGTACAAATGAAATATTAACATATGTATAGTTTAATTACATAAGACCCATTCACACTATCATAACGAATACAGAGCGAACTGCACGTGTGAACGCGCCGTATAGATACGAAGTTTGTAAGTTAGTTTAAGCTCGCAATATCCCCCATAAAGCCCAACATAAGGTCGGAGACAACTGTACAAATGTTGGTTTGCTTTCACGTGTTCGATTGCTTCCTATAGCTGTAAGTGCAAATTGTAAATTTTCTATGAGAATGTGATTAGGTTAAGATATTTCGGAGAGCGTATCGATACTGACGTAGTGTTAGGCTATAGACTCGACTCAGTGAAAAATAAATAGTTTTCCATAAACACGTTTTTAATTTTTATTCACTTATATTTGTCTACGTGTCGCCGAAAATGTAACTTTTCAGGAGAGATGAGAAATTAAAAATTGGTTATACACCAATACCTCACGTTGCGTCGTGGTAACGTTCCAAAAAACCAGACGCTAATTGAAACGCCGCAAAGTGAATTAAGATTTTCTAAAGCAAACCATGTAAAGATCGAAGATAGGTTCCAGAGTTACGAAAATACAACTTTTTAAATAAAAAATTGAACAAAGTAATCATTTAAAAAATAAAAATAAAATAACTTTGCCAATAAATAAATTGGAAAAATATATACCTTTTTTGTTACCAGAAACGCCACGTTAAATTTTATTAAATTTATTATTCTCTTTTTAAAAAAGCACAACGCACTACACTACAACACACTACGTAATTAAAACAACTCAAAAATGAGCAAAACAAAGTGAAAATAAAACTGTATTCAACTTTCGTTGATTTTTAGTTAGAACGGGAATCTCCGAGTTTTAATGGCATGGCGCAATTAGAAACAAAAGTGTTGCCATCTTTTGGAAAAAAAGAAAATTTCAAAATATGTTAAAGACTCGAACTCAAAACAATGTAACGTCGAAAATCTAACGACGCACAGTGAAAATTAGTACTAATTAATAGACGCAAAGCGAGGTATTGGTGTATATCAAATATTTTGGTCACAAAAAGCAGTGAACATAATTGTATCTATCCTTAGGGTATCAAAATGGAGTAAAGTTTATATTTATAACGCACTGTTTATTTATTTATAGAAAAAAAGTTAACTTTGCCTGTCTTCGTAATTTTTAGCCAGAAAATTATGGAAAAAATTGCCAAAGTGTATATGAACTCGTAGATTGAAGAATGAAAACCAGATAAAAATGATAATGGCGATTATAATTTTTACTCTGTGGTGGTGATGATATCCACATTAATAAAATCATCATATTGTTCAATCTTCAACAATAGAACTTCCACTGTTAGAAATGGCGTCTCCCATAGATTTGCAATAAATCCTGTTGTAAGCAACCTGATCACAGGATCGCGGCTCTGCGTGCTAGGTGGCCTTTTCACTTCAACTGACCAAACCTATTATGGCTATATTATACGACTAATTTCGAAGTAGGAGAGAAGAAGAAACAAAGTAAACTTAATATTAATATGAAAAATAATCGAATTTGAAATTCTGAAAATATCTAATAAAATTCGAGATCGATGTTGCCACCAACACACAACACAACAACGTTACACAACAACCTAAATTTTAATAACTTCGGGGAACTACCTGATCACAGTAACTATAGAGAAGTAAATAACAATTCTATGTACATATCACAAACTGTATTAAAAAAATATTTAGTAACTTAAAATTATTCGCGTCACTTGTAATGAAATTTCTCGGAGTAATTAATGACTAATATAGGATTGAGGTCTCAATAGCTTTTGACAGCATTATAATTAAAATAAAACATTGATGTTATACGAGAAATACGCGTCAATCTAAGCGAACATTATTTTTCTGTTCATTGATTTCAGCGCCATCTATTAAGAACGAAAGACAAGATTTTACAAAGAGTGGATCTAGAGAAATTGCCGTATATTATCTTAGTTTAATGCCACGGGCATTAAGCATTTCTTTAAAAAAATCAACTATGTAAGATACACTGCACATTTAACTTATAAGACGCTGATGATAAAGAAAAAACTTCTATTTCTCTGACTTGAAATAAATAAAAAAAAAATCGGTAAAAGGAATGATAGACAATCGTGTAATATCGTCTTAGTAGTTACAAATTGAATTTAGCGCCATCTTTTGGCGTATGACTAAACTTGTTTATACTGCATAGAAGAAATATACTAGCGTATACTGTATTAACAGATCGTAAGGTAAGTACAAGAGAGCAACAGATGGCGTAAATACATTTTTACAAAAACCTTTAGTAAAAAAATGTAGAATTTGTCATTTACTGCATAGTTATTTATAAAAATAGAATGTTAAGTTTTCACTATTTCATATAATTATTTACATAACACTATTACATAATTATTTCAGAGATTGGTGGTTCCAAAAAATTCTGTTTTTAAAATATATTATCGTAAACAAATAATCACTTCAAATAATTGAATGAATTAACAACAATGTTAAGTATTGGAGTAACAGGAACATTATTTTTAAGTAATCGTTAGTTTTTTTTATTAATATTAAATATTTCAAGTACAATCACTTGAATAGGCCATGACTAAATGTTGGACTTTAGACGCTGTATCCAAGCTGACCCAGGAATCAATCATTTTGTAAACCCTGGAGGAGGCCTGTTCCTATCAGTGAATGTCTTATTGCTGAAATGGTGACGATGACGATGATGTTTTAAGGCTTTTATAGTACCAAAACACCGCAAACCTTAGCATGTGTCATGTTCTGAATTTAAAATGACTGACATATTGTAGGTTTAATTTTCCATCAAACTGATTTCGACAGATGACAAACCAAAGGTTTGATCACGCTCGGTGAAGATAAGAGGAACCTGAGTCCTATGAATAGGACAGGACTAAAGCGGAGATGAGTACCTAGATGATCCAACTTAAATGACGAGAAGGTGCCGTGCTGAGGTGAATTCAACTGCTTATGCTTCCACGCCGGAGTAGGTTTGACAAAAAGCCGTTCCACTTTATTCAAAACCGTTGAACTGTTGGAGATTATTATCCCCTACGACCGAAATATAGTTGACAGCAGATTCGAAGACTAAATAAGCTTCAGGGTTGAGAAGGGTTTGTACTTTTGAGTACTCGCTTTCCAGGTCTTTTTTACCTCTGGATGGAATCAGGTGCGTCCGTTGTTTGCGTTAGATGGAGAGGTTGAGTAGTTTTTATTTTTTAGTTTTTTTTCTTTTGTTTTGACTTGCTCTGCTGATCAAATATATATATGCGGCTTTATTACATTGAGGGTGATTAGCCTAAAACGGCTTTTGAAGTAACAAAGCGAGGGCTCCCTAGGAAGCCTTGGCTCGGGCCGCTTCGTGCTGCGATTTCAATAAATTAGGAGGCTGTCCAGCTCTTAAATCACTTCGGTGGACGCTCCATGTAGTATTCATTAGGCACAAGGTCCCCACGAGAGATCCTCGACTTTGGCTGCCACTGGTCGATAATACGCGTTTAGCATTCCGCCAGAGAGAGCCGAACCTCGACGTGATCAGTAGCCATTTCCCGGCCAAAGCGTTAGCACTTAAAGAAAAAGTTGAATCTCGAACGCCACGCAGGCCTCCGTGTGCTCCGCAGTGTCGAGACGGATGCGGTCTTGGTCCAGCTCTTCACGGGGCACGAGGGGTACTCTGAATATCTCCACAGGTTCAAGCTCAAGGAGGACCCCTCGTGTTTTTTTTTTTTTTTTCGGTTGGGGAAATCTTCTGGTATTCAAGATGCTCTGCCTCTGGGGGGAGGACAGGGGTATGTGGGATTCCTACCCACTAAAACCCCCCCCCCGGTGGTCGCCCTCTGCGCTAAACGGGGGACCGCGGTATCTCCCGGTCAGGGATCGCCACGCGGTCTTCCCTTGCGCCTTGCTATTTTTCGATAGCCCGTCCCGGGGTATGCGTGGATACGCTACCCCCGAAACCCTCGTGGTACTATCACGATAGTTCGGGACCACGTCTAACCATCGTCCGCCTCAGAGTCGCCGAAGCTAATGGGAGTTTAGGGCCCCCACCCTAAACTCCCGCGACTCCGAAGGCCCCGTTTATGGTAGGGGAGGACCATTCATCGGAGGGCCGTCGCGGGGCACGTCTCTGCGCTGACGGCGTCGTCTCCGAGCGGGATCTGTCCTCTGCCGATCCCGTTCGGCTGCCTCCTTCTGGACCATGACGGTCTCACAAAAAGAGGCCACGGCCCTCCACGCCGATGACCCACTCAGCATCGCCGACACGATTGCAGGCAAGGAAAGGTCCTGTCCGATCTCGTCCGCCAGAATCCGCCGCTCCGACTGCTACGCCGGGCAGACCGCAAACGTGTGCGAGGCGGAATCCTGGGCGGCTCCTCCGCAGTGGAAGCAGTTCGCCGTCGCTTCGCGACCAATCCTACACAGGTAATCACCAAAGCAACCGTGCCCGGTGATCATCTGCGTAAGCTTGTAGGTGAGCCTTCCGTCTCGTCGCTGCATCCAGGCCTCGAAGATGGGCAGGATCGCTCCAACGACGCGTCTGCGCGCATAGCGCTCTTCCGAGAGCTTAGCGCGCCACGTCGCGAGCGCCCTGCGCCGTTCCTGCCGTCTGACCGCCTCGAGCACACGGTTCGGCTCGCCACCGCCGTCTCGGCGGAGGGTGCGGACTTGGTCGTAGACCCTCGCATCCGACTCCGCTAGAATGTCCAGAGGCGGAAAGCGCGCCAGGACTGTCGCCGCCTCGAACGATATCGTGCGATATCCGCGTACGATCCGTATGGCTTTCCTCCGCTGGACGCTGTCGATCTTAGTTCTACAGCGTCGAATCGCCAGCCTTTTTGCCCACACGGGCGCCCCGTACAAGGCTACGGACCGTACGACCCCTGCATAGAGGCGGCGGACTTCCTCCGTGGGTCCCCCGGCCCCTCGTGCTTCTGTGAACCGAACGTAGACCAGTCCGTGGTCCACTTTGTGGCCCAACTTGTGGAATGGGTTTGTAATGTTTTGTATGATGCTGGTCGCGTTTCTCTATTTCAGGACGGCGCGGCGTTTGAAAATGTCCAGAGTCGAATTATTTGCGTGAGGATGAGAAATAGTTTGAGCTTTTGCTTGGGAGCAGATGGAAAGATTTTCCCTCTTAAGACAGCTGCATGGCGGCCGTAACAGGCGGAGTTGCAAATGCGTTATATTGTAATGTTCAGCGATGGGGAAGAATTTATGGAATTTTTAATTTCACCACTGGTATTGCTATTGGTTTAATGTTATTTTTGTCTTCCAGGCCGTGAGTTCGTGTATCCGCAAACATTCTTGCAACCTTAGAGTGAGGACATAAGATTTATGGCAGCACCGTCGTTTCGGCTCGGCGCCACAATTAGCGCAGTCAGTCCTCCGGGCGACGGGTCGACTGTGCCGGGGATTATCTTTGTTATTCCGGGCGGGGGTCGCGGGGGTCGCGGGGCTCGCGGGGCGCTCGTCGCATTTGTCCCGGGATAACGAACCCCGTACCTGTGCACACTACTGCTGTTAATACAGGTGTTTCAAATGATATCACATCTTAATTTTGTATGGTACATATATATATTTTTTGCATGGACATTTTTATTTGTCCATTGATTAATTAGGCTTGGTATCGCAGAGTATTGAAGTAAATTAGTCTAATGTTCTTTATTGTAACTAACCTTTACTCTTTCAGGAACCTTGACTCGGACTGCCGAATAACTTATTTCAACGGATTCGAAGGACCTCAAGTTACATAGTCGCTTAGAAGTTAAGTCAAAAGAATATTAAAAAGTAAAACGCTTTATGGAGTGTCTATTCGCAAGAGACATATAGTGCGTACAGCATTTCAATTCGGATTATGAAATTGTAAGCAACTATTTTTTTGTAAATTGTCAATTTTATTAAAAACGATCGTAGGATATATCATTGCCCTCTCAAGTATAAATGTATTTATTTCATTTCTTGCTACAGTTTGGTCGCATTAGCAAAAAAGTGCATGAGAATAGCAAACTTACAACTCGGTGTTAAGAATAGAAACTTTTAAATTCTCTTTCAGAGGAGACCTACTTCTCTTATGGAGGCCTGGTTAATCTTTGCAACGTTCGCCAATACGATCTTATAGCCTGAAGCCTCATAATGATTTTAAAAACCAATGTAAACCCGTGTGTTTATCACTATAAATAATGTTTATACTAAACGCCTACTGCGTCCTACCATTTACACATTTCTCTAAAAATATAATAATAACTAAAAAAATATAGATATATATAAAAATAGGGATATCGGAATAGCTATTATAGCAGAGCGTATAGTATACGCGAGCCCTTGTCAACAAGATCCAGTGCAAACGGATGGGTAGGTTTTATTTTAAACAAATTTCCTGCGTCGTGTGAAACGGCTTTACCAACGCCACTGGTGTGACCATAATGGCTTTCGTGCCGGATTTTTCTAATATCTAAGACAAGTAATAGTAATTTGACTTATTCTTCTATCTCTTCTTATTATAGTTATACAACTTAACTTTTTTTCTGTTTTTGGTAGCCCCGTTTTTGGGGCCTCTCGTTCTCCCTATTTATTATTGGGACATGGAAATATTCTACAAATATTTCATTACAATTATTTTTCTTAACATTTCCTTCACCCGGCCTTCACTCTATACTCTCTTAAACTTTACATTTTCTTATATTCTCTTTCTTTTATTCACAGACCGTACACACGTCGCCTTTTTCTTCTCCACATTCTTTGACATCACAGTTGATTACAATATGTTCCTCTAATTATTTATATATATTTTTTTAATAAAATTTCTTAGCCTTTCACTGTACCAAACTCATAAATTACTTTTATTTTTATTAATCACATATGAGGTTGGTGAAAGTGATCACAATAAAGACCGCGCTGAGTTTCTTGTGGCTTTTTCTTAGATCAGGACTCATTTTGGACCCTCGTAGATTTATTTAAAGTTGAACGATTTCGATATACGGGAGCTCGAACTTGATCTTAATGAATAAATTTGGACAAGAAATTTAAGTTTAGTTTTATCCTTAACATTTAAAATAAACTCTCAGTTAGATATAAGTGCTAGATTGATAAGTACACATATGTCCTAGAACTTATAAAACACTATATAAATTAAAACTTAAACAGCATTTAACAGACATTTTTGCATCCTTCTTGCTTTAGTACTTATTACAAATATTTTTTATATATTAAATGTTAGGACTCATAAGACAAAATTTGGTTTATTTTAGAGTATTTTTATTTGGTTTACTATTTACTGTTTACAGTAGAAGACATATTTCTTAATTTTTGTAGGGATTCATTTTTAAATGGCAATTCGGGGCATTATAGGGAAGTGTATTGTACATGACATGTAAAAAGCTACTAATTTTAAACAACTTTGATAAAGGTGATAGTATTTTGTACATCAATCTCTTTCTTATTCATTATTATTTATTTATATGTACAAAGTTACCATGTACAAATTAAAGATAATTTGTTGATGAATTAAAAAAATTGTTTTGGTGCGCCGTGGTCACCCTACGGCATCGCGACTTGATGACTGATAGCCGCGATTACGCCGAGGCGTCGGATTAGCCCCAATTTTAAATTGTTGATTACTTTCGTACCTACCCGCCCCCGCGCCCGCCCGCCCTACTACTACACCCCTGCGACGTCGTACACCTAGAGCAACCTTCCCCCCGCGGGTCCCGGGAGCTTCGCGAATCTTCGCTCCAATGACAGGCTGTTAAAATTTTAAAAATCCACCTTCGTCTCTCTCTCGGAGTTTCGCTGAGATATTACGAGCCCGCGACACGCAGACGGTTTCACGGCAATGTAACTTCGACTTGAGTTTGATTCAATGAATACATTTGCCGCGTCATTTGTGTCGGAGTGCGGCGGGGATTTCCCTTACGTAGTGATTGGGAATAAACAAACACTGTTTTTTAACTTTTAAATTCTCACAAAAGTCATGTTTATATTACAATGTAAACCCAAGGACTAGTCAAGGATCAGATGGAAAGGTAGACAAAATATCAAGCCGTCTTTTCCTAAATACTTCGTGTGCGTCTGGCCCATCACATATATACCTTAGGCGATGATTAGCACTCTTACACACTCGCGGGTATAAACACGTCTTAAGCCACGTGATTGGCAGAACGATGGAGGTAGATAAATATCAAGATATCTGGTCTCAAACATCTCGTGTGCCTCTTGTTAGTCGTTCCCTACCACGTCTTTTACTTATATCTCAGACAATGACTTGCAGAACGGTTTACACTATTAACACTTCTTTAGATGTTTGCGCTGTAGGAATCGAGTAGTTACAAACGTCAAACCGTCTGTTCTTAAATGTTCCATCTGCGTCACGCTTTTCTCAACGCCCGAATATCTGAGAATATGACCAGTACACCCACGCATTCAATAATTACATTTTAATGTATATGAGCGGCAGAACATGGAGGTAGATAAATATCGAGTTGTCTGTTCTTAGACATCTCGTGTGTGACTCTCACATCTCATAGCTTACATCTCAGGCTTTGACAATCACCTTCTCGACTGTTACATATATCCTTATTAGTAAACACTGGTAAAGATTACCCTACTCATGAAAGTTGTAACCTATGGGAGAAGTCATCGTGTACTGAAAATACTTACTGTAATTTTTTAGGTGTTAAATGCTAGATTTTGAAAAGGTATCGTTCAAGTATTGAATTCAGTAGTACTAGCAGAAAAAGATTAAAAAATTAAAAGTTTGTTTTAATATTGAGAGGCAATATAAAGCAAGTGTCTATTGGTCATGTACCATACAAAACCTTTTATATATCTGATCCATGACTAAGCCGATTTTCTTAAAAGAAATGCCTTAATTACTAGGCTTCTTACTTCCTAGGGTATCATTAGGACTGTTTTAATTAATGCTGCAGCTATGGACAACGCTCTTCAACACATCCAGAACCACATCTAAGATTTTTCAGCCATTGTCTTCTGCCTGATTTTTTATCTCCTCTGAATTTACCCCACGTTATTTACGCATAAGATGGGATTATGTTATCTTATACATTTTATTGTGTTGAAATGTATTGAATTATATTTAATATACCCATAAATTTAAACAAGAATATATAATAACAAAAAAGAAAAACAAGAATAATGAAAATAATAAAAAGGAGTGATAAATTACCTGTGATAATAAAAATTTAAATTGATAGCAATATAGATAGAAAACAAATAAGGATTAGTAATAAATAAATTGTTAAACAATTGTCAAAAATAATAATATTAAATTGTAGAATTCTGGAGGCAAAGCGAAGGGAGTGAGGCGATTTATGAAAAGGAATGAGAGATATTGTGAAAGAAATTACAGTAAATGATGAAAGACATTGAGAAAGACGAAAGATGAGAATGAAATAAAAAAAATTGTAAATAAAGATCCTTTGTTCATCCATAATAGGTGTTCAACGAGGACCCAAAAATGGCGCCATAAAATATGAAAAAAAAATATAGTAACAATAATACATAGCTCAAAAATGAGCATATAATTACAGAAATATGTTATAAAACAAAATGTTATGTTACATAAAACTGTATATGATTCAAAAGAAAAAAACAACAGTTAATTACTACAATGCTATGAAATACTAATTACAGAGCAGAGAGAAAAGGGTAATAAAGTAAATAGTTGTTTTGAAATCAGTGACGCGGTTAAGTGTCCCCCGCGGGGGTCGACCGGCCTAATGGGGTCGCGCGGGGCGGCCGACCCGGACACTTCGTTACATGAAGTGTTTAATTACAAAGCTTTACCGCGGCCCGGACGCCGGAAAGGGGGAGCCGTTCAAAAGCCAAGGGTTGTCCGGAAGAGATCGTTTGCAGCGATAACAAAGCGCAATATGTTCGCTATGAAATCGTTTTAATTGCGTTCACTTTTATCGCTAGGCGTGTCATTGGAACATGATATTATATTTGGTAGCATATTGCCACCTATATACTATAGTAATGTGTAAATAAATTTTGAGTAAAATGCAAAGGAACTTACACTCCAACGTATTACATACGGTAGCGATCTACTAGTAGGTAATTTTTTAACTCTTCAATGTATGTTCATTTGAATTTTATTACAAAAAATTAAATCATAAAGACAATTAAAATTCTGATTTTATTTTTTTATTAAATTTTATTTGTGGATGTGGTTGTATATATAACTGGTCATCGAACTTGTATGTTGTGTGTGTTATAAATATATATAGTGGTTAATAATAATACATAATCATCGTTAACTTGGCACGCATATTGTTGATATGCTTTGTAAATAAGTAAATAAAATAATCGTTAGAAAGTCAAGATCACAGTGACCAAAAGGAATACTTTGAAACGCAAATGTATAATACAAGTTCAATTTTCTTTTTAAAAAGTAGTATTTTCGAGACCCTGGAACCTATCTTCGATCTTTACATGGGTTGCTATAGAAAATGTTAATTCACTTCGCGGCGTTTCAATATGCGTCGTGTTATTTTTGAACGTAACCACGACGCAAAGTGAGATATTGGTGTATATATCTATTGTATATATTATTAGGTTAAGTTTTCGTTTCGCTTCTATCAATCTGTTCATGCAAGTAATGCAAAAAATGTATTTCAATCATTACTATCTATATTTTTAAGCTATATTATACGTGTTTTAAAAAATAAATAATGTCAATAATAAAAAATGTCTACAGTACAGACTTTGGAGCGCTGTCCCCACAGTGCTGGGAGCGTTCGATAGATGGCGTTGATGTGTAAGTTTAATAACACGGGCATAATAATACAGTTGACTTCACAATGAAAAAAAAAACCGATGGATGTTTTAACAATAAAAGCTTTTTGTAACTTTATAAGTTTTATACATGAACAAGTATGTATTTAGGTTATACATATAACTTTTTTTTTAACACGTAGAAGCAGTTAAAAGAAAATACGAAAATTAGACAAAGATGAAAACAGTTAGTACATGATTGATTATATGTTCGTGTGTACAATTTATGTTCGTGCATAAATTGTATCAAATAATATAAAAGCCAAACTAAACACTGCAACTCGCGAAAAAAAAATTATGATATGCTATCTATGTTACATATATTTTTCCTAATACTTGGCAAAAAATTATTAAGGGTTAAAAAATTCCAAAAAACTTGAAGAAGTACACTATTGTACATAACAACACTACACCAGTCAGTATATATATATACTCTAAAATATTAATGCGTTAATATATTTCTAGACGGACAGAAAATACGAATTAATCTCTCTTTAAGAATATACAAAGTAAATAAGGTATCAAATTGACTATCATATCCGTTTATTATATATTGTATTCATAGATAGTACAATACAATTTTATAGACCAATCAAAAGGACGTTATATTAAACTGAGGTAATGTGATTTCTAGGCAAAGCTTCAAAACTGTCAAATATGTTGTCCCAAAAGGTTCCTCACTCAAAAGGTTCCTCACTCATCTGTGACAGTTGCATCTGATACACACAAATGTAACTATTTATCTTTGAAATCATAATTGTGTGTCAAAAAAAGTTTTTTCGTTTCTAAATAGCAGATATTAGTGAAATTGACGCGCCATCTAACCCACCTTTTGGTGTTTCCCGCGCATTCTGACATTTTGGCGGCAATCACACTAATCCTCATTCTCGGCGCACGTACGTAATCCGATTATTTGCAATAGATCCGCGACACTTTTCACACCATTTGTCCCTAAACGCCCACATCAAACATACAAATGCGGTCCAATGACTCTTATTGTAACGGAATAAGATTCCTTTTCACCCGCACCATCGGTAAATGAGTAATAGTTTGTGCATAATGTAAAATCCACACAAACGATATCGATAGGCATAATGCGATTTCTGACAAATTCCGTGTGACGTCACAGCGGCTGACGGCTTTTGTATGGGACACACGGTTGGTGGGTCTGTGTGATGCCCTTTCAGATATAATCTTTGTAAGTGTTAATAGAATCGGCTAACTTCGCAGACAGGCCTTTTGTTTTTTAACTCTCAGTTTTAGCAACTGCAGATTTTATATAATTTAGAAGAATATTTATTCTACTTGTATGTTTTATTTTTAATAACACCCATTAGTCTACCGCTTAGACGTTATATAATATCAGCGCTTCATTAGCGATGTTAAAATGATTGTTATTTCTTATTATATAAGTTAATTTTTGAAGCCGAACTACAGTAATACCCCGCTTTACGCGATCCCGTTATACGCGGTTTTACTATAACCCGAATTGCAAATTTCGCGCTCAAATGCCTCGAATTACGGGAAAGAGTGCGTATAAATATAATGTAGTCATCAACTTCTCTATGGTGTCTTGACCATCTGTCTAACAATTAAAAACAGTGTTGGGTGTTATGAACGTATTTTACAAGAACGTAAACAAAACGTTACTCAAAAGACAATAGATGTATTTTTCCGTAAAAAATAAGAGAACGTATTGCATAAAGTGATTGATTAAAATGATTTGTATTCTTTTGTAATAATTTTTGACTATGTTTAATCATAAACCTCGTTATACGCGAATTTCAGTTAACGCGATTTTTTTGGAACGTATCCCTCGCATAAAGCGGGGTATTACTGTATTGTTGAAATTAAATATTTTCTTCTTTTTAGCCGATGGACGCCAACTGCAAGACATAGGCCTCCATTAAAGATAGTAACCATGACCGATCGTGATAGCAGGGCTCCAACGATCAGCGATTTTGTCCAACAAATCCAAAAAATGAGGGACTGAAAAGAAGAAAAATGACATATAATACACTGACGAAACCGGGAAGATTATAAAGGGCCACTTTGGGTCTTTGACTTCATAATTAAAAAAAACGCACGGCCCAATGATGCGCCGGCGGCCGGCGCGTCAGCTGATCTGGTTATCAGCGTAAATTATGTCCAGATTATGGCAATAAAAACTTATTAAATAAATATATTTGTTTACGCGGCGGAAAGCCTCGCGCGCGGGGCTCACATGCAGCTAGCGGGTACATATGCACCTAGCGGGTACATATGCACCGCATCCAACTCCCGGCTAACACCATCTGTAACAATGTTAGCTTCAGAAACTTCTCACTATAATTCTTTACACTGGCAATGGTAGTAAGAACCAAAAACAAGATTCTTTATGTGGGCCTTGCTTATTATCACTCGATAAGCAAAAAGGAGGTGGAGGTTCTAGTTGGTGCAAAACCTACAAAGCCCGTCGTTATCCATTGCATTAAATAGCACATGGTTACTGCACAAGTATTCCATCTGTATTAAATGTGTCTCAAAAGTTACTAGAGAAGCTTTCTATTTAATATCTCGAAACAATAACTAATCAAACATGTAAGTTATTTTTTGTGTGAGCTATAAAAATGCGAATTTACTGTTCATATGGCGTCAAAAAACTTTAATGCTTTTACATCTAATTCCAATCAGTCTGTATAAAGTGAACATTCTGAAACTCTAACAGAATAGACGTAAATAATTATTGACAGAACAAAGTCTGCAAGGATAGATTGTAAACAATAAATATTTTAAAATGTATTTCTTGCTTTCTTTATTCTTTCAGAGGCAAGTACGATTCTAGTGTGATGGTTTATTTCTTTTGGATTTATAATTATGTAATATACTGTATTTATTATAAGTTTATATCATGTATACTTTATACATATGTATGTATATATAATTTGTCTGTATGTACACATTTACTACCCCTTCTACTGTTTCCATACTATGGTTGCCTGGAAGAAATTACCTCGTGTGATAAGATCACTCATTGTACTTTTGTATTTACTGTTATGCAACTATGTTTATATGTTCTAGCTCGTACAATAAAAATAAAATAAATAAAATAAGTTTTTTTTTATTTCTAAATAGAAGGTAAACATTACATAGTACAAAAAATAGTACTAACCTAAAAGATATAATATAAAAGGATTAAAATAATATTAAAATTAAAAAGTGACAACAATCTTCGGTATGATTTTTAATCTTCTGCTAGAACCCCTCTGCAGGTGAAAGCCTATAAGGATGCCCAATCTTCTCTAGATTTGTCTTCTTGGAACCAATCTACACCGGCGACTTTAATTACGTTTTCTTTCAATCTTGCACAGGGTCCTTCTCTCTTTCTTTTGCCAAGTGGGGCATTTATAATAAAGAGTATTAAATTAATAAATAATCCCAATCGTGTACAATGTTTTTTCTTGTATATTATCATTGCATTAATCAATATTTCTAAAACTGTGGATTTTTGGGTTTTCACTACATTAAAAGATAGCAAAAGAGGTATATGTTCACCTCTTTGAAATTATAGCATGACAATCACCTTGCATAGAAGACACTTTGATATCGATAATGGGTAGTTGGCGTTATGTGAGCCGTCTCTAAAGATTAAACGCAAGCGGGCGCGGCAGGGCGCGGGTGTCACGCACTCTCACGAGAGACGGCTTATTCGACGCAATAAAAATATTTGTATCCTTCGCACCTCTTTGTAGCGCATGGACGACGGGTGCCCACTTTGCGTGCAATTACACCGACCCATTACCTAGTGACATTACTTGCTTGGTTTCGGTTGGAATTGCTGTTAGCACGGGAGCTTTTACAGCTACAGAACTGAGTTCACGGAGCGGTAGGGTCTGTGAACTTAAAAATGAAACAGAAGCTGGACATACGCGTTCCAGTTGTACGATGACGTTCGGTCGTAGTAAACCGCTCTACCCGAGTAGAGCTGTGTAGTGTTGATGTTGTGTATGCGGCTTGGGTCGGCAGCGTGGACCACAGGCGAGCCAATCAAACAAAGAGGATGGATCCGGATCCAACCACGCTTCGCCCATGCTGTTTAGTAACATTACTAAGTAATTACAATTGTTCTAATTGTGAATCTGTACCGATATTGTCTTCCGTATATCTAGTTTTATAGCACGTATGTTTCAAAAATTTCTGGCCAGCTCTTCAAACAATTAAAAGAAATAAAACCCATAAACGGAACAGGTCGGGTAAGTAATTAAATAAATAGCAAAATAGAGAGACATAAATAAAAAAATAAGTAATGTAATTCAATTGAAAATCGTATCTGTGATAAATGTGATAAATAAGAAATAAAAATACAAAATAGTAAAGCATAAGAATAGAGCTAAAAGCGAACAAATGTGGTTAACTAAACCTGTGATATTTGAACGAGGTGAAGGAAGAGAAGCAATGCATGAAAGGAAATTAGTATGTAGAGGTATGCTAGAGAATTATAGAACGAAAGACGAGGAAAGTTAGACCACATGACGAATAAAAGAAGTAAGATATTAGCTTATCACTTATACCGATAAAATAATTTTAAATTTAGAAATGAATGTAAAGCCTACTTGAATATAGATATTTTTCATTTGAATTTAGAACATAGTATGATCGAAATGATGTCTATCGCAGGCGACACGCGACCCAAAGACGCATTAGCTTAAGAAAACAGTGCGCACCCGTCCAACGTCTGTGTGCGTGTAGCAACGTGTGTGTGTATGACAGTTTATTTTTATTCCAATTACGGGAATATCGTGTTTTCACAGCGTCATTTGGCACGTATAAAAAAGTTCCCGATGTAATATTGGGGAAACGGTGATGACGTTTACATTTTTCGTTGTTACCAGCTGCAATCGATTCATTCCAAGTTCAAAATGCTGCCAATTCGAAGGGATTAAAAAGACGTTGAGGTACTTACTATTATTTGGGGTTATCGAGGCGTTATAGGAGTAAGAGTGAACAGTCTCGTCTCAAAAGAAAGCTCAGGGTCACTCAGAGAGCAATGGAGAGGGCTATGCTCGGAGTTAAGCTGCGAGACCGAATTAGAAATGAGGAGGTCTGAAGAAGAACCAGATCACCGACGTAGTAGCAGTGGGCGGAGGCAAACGGTTCCGGGAATAGAGAGAGAGAGAGATAGTTGGGGCTGAAAGATATGAGCCTGTAGACGCGGCGCGGAAAGGCCCTCCTCTAGATGAACTGAGGACATAGTTGTGATCGCGGGAAGTCGCTGGACGCGGGCAGCGCGGGACCGGTCATCATGGTGATCTTTGGGGGTGGCCACTTTGGTCCATCGGCTGAAGAAGGTTCCCAAATGTTGATACAATGATACAAATATATATTCTTGAGAATATTCTTAGTGTAACATTACTCCTGAGGATGCCCCGTGGAGGGGTGAAACACGTGTTGAGTGATTTGACGGTGGCAGTTGTGTAATTCGCATTGTTTGCCGCATGCGCATTTATCAGCGGGCTGGTGAGCGGTTCACTTTATTGCACGACTGCTGCTGCATAACGGAAGTAGCTATATATTAGTCTGTTTCTTAGTTAGGATGGACTTCCGCAAAATAACGCCTGAATCCATTAGATATTCTAAGAATATGTTTTATAAAAAACCTTAGACAAGGTAAATCGTTCAAGGTGTCTTTCGGCTGAAAAGAAGAAGACGTCTGCATAAAGCTGCATGTACACCACCACCAACAAACTCCTCAACAAAATAATATATCAACAGGAGTCCCTTTGCTATGTCACTGGATAAGAATACATTCTAGCTGAGGACCATGATTATAGTGTATATAAGTGTACATGGACACATTTGACAGTTCTCTATGAACTTTATGCGTTTTACAGTACACTGGACATTGATTTTCTTATTCAAACAGCTGCATGAGTCAGTATTAATTTATTTATTCAACATTTTATCGATAATTAAAGTCAATCATTTTTCTGAAATATTATAATGCGGGGTAATAACTTCTCACAGTACTAAGTCTGCCCGGAGAAATAGCAATTTCATATAAAATAGAAGACAATTTCAGACAATTTCAGTTTTTAAATTTAGATGACGCTGAATTGTGCTCAAAACACTAGTGGAACATGTTAAATACTTGTTCTTGGATTACATAATTACTTCACCTATCTCCTCTCTCGTACATAGAAGTGTTTGATCCCTGACCTCTGATCTAGAGTTTGCTTCACATCTGCTCTGTGTCAATTCTCGCAAGTAATCTCAGTGCACGCTACATTTACTTTTCAAATTCCACAAAGTACAACAATTATTTCGCAGCATTAACCATTGAACGCATTAAGTCTGAAAAAAAAACTAATTTGACAGAATAACGGCGACGATATCCCTATCCTCCATTGTGCGCGTTCTATTAGCAATAAGTCGCACACATTGAAGTTCATTCAAATAAATTAATATCGCGGCACAATAACAAACAAGCATTGTACACCTCGCACGCAGCTACGAGCCGTCGCCAGTCAATACGTATCAATGTCACATTCAAACCGACTTTTTTTTACCTAAAAACGTTCTATTTCCTAAATTCAATAAGCGTCCGTACTATTGACGCAGCGAACCGGAAATGCGCCGTAAATGGGATAAAAGAGCTTTTTTTTCTATTCGACTTCGCCCACCTTTTCGGGCGCTTGAATGGAGTCCATCGACTTTTAAAGTCACGAAGATTGTTTTTTTTACGACGTTGGTCAAATACTTGAGGATATTCAGTGAGGCTATTTAATGAGGTAGTTTCGTGCATTATTTTTTCTACATCATAAAGTTGAAATGAATAATAAATAAATAAAGATCAGGGATAGATACAGTAAAGAGAGTCAGGGGACAATATACTACAATATAATAACGAAGCTATATCACCCTTTATATAATCATCATTTCATCTCTAGGTTTTCCCCTACTAGATATAGGCCTCCCTCAGAAATTTCCAAAAGGACCTGCTGACACTATCAACCTGAACAACACCGTCTCTGTCCACCTCGCGGTTGGGGTTTCTAATGTCTCGTGGTAACTACATCGGCTAATCTAAATTATGAATAGATAATCAAGAGAAATAACTCTGCTTATAGAATTAGGTAACGTTAAGTATCAATGTTTAACAAAAATCATCATTTTCGAGAAATAATGTAACAGAGATAATACAAGACTTAATAAAGCTATCTTGTGGTTGAACCCCCTGCACTGCGACTTCGTGGTCTCTACTCCTAAAACTTAAGATCCCAGCGGATATTTGTTCTGCGCGATGTCAAACCTACTCATTGCCTAGTTAAGCAATATATATATATATATATATATATATATACATACATATATCTATATATATATATATATATATATATAATAGAAAAAAAATTAGAGCAGGAGCGGAGGAAGCTGGCCTGAACAGCCAGTTTATCAGAGAAAGCTGCGACTAAATCCCCCCCGCGAAGTAATGCCTAGCGGCCATGCCGTGGGGACCAGGGATACCGAAGAAAGAGGATTGTTTTCAGTCGGTATTGACGCCTAGATCGAGTCCGACATACGGGGCACCACCATCACGCCCTATGATACGTAAACGTATTTTTAAACCTCTCCAAAAAAAAACACATATATATTTATACATATATATTGTCGCCTTACTTAAATTGAATTTGCCGCATTATCATTGCAAATTGAATATTGCAACACAGCTGACAGTTGTGACATTTGATAAAAAAAAATGTTAATCGGAGTTTAAGCGGAGAAGTTTCTATTGTTAATTTCTAATTTTGGCTTTATTGTATATATTATTTTATCTCCTTTCTTTTTGAAGTAGGTAATTAAGTTGTACGGAGATGACACGCGGATCCGACACGTGGTCACTCACGACGGACCTCATAAGACTCAAGGTCACCCAGAGTGCAATGGAGAGGTCTATGCTCAGTTTCGCTGCGAGATCGAATCAGGGATTTGGAGATCGGCAGAAGAACTAAGATCACCGACGCAGCTCGAACAAATGCTCGTATGAAGCCTCTTCGACAAGATGAATAGGTGATTGAAACTGCAAATAAAACTCGCTCATCTGCTCACCCTCCGCCAAACACAGTGCTAGAGCGAGAACACCAGAATTGACCGAGGCATGACCATGACCGTCCTGACCAGAATCTCCGACGAGATTGATGCCAACGTGAAAGCAGTGTTGTCCTGGTCAAAAATATTTACATTTATATGACGAAGAAATAGCTACACTAACATAGCTTTTGCTTGCAATACAACACTGTTTTGTAGAATCTTTTAACATTCGACTAACATAACGTCTTCACTCAAACGACAACTTTCTCTTATTTGCGATGTCTGTGTCTTGTATTTATTACCCACTCATATTCGTTCACCTTTAATAAATACTTTGTAACAATCAAATGTAATCAACAAAATATGTATTTTAGCTAGAATAATTATTCTTAAGATATTACGCTATTGTATTAATTGAACCAGGAAGTAATGTTGTTTCTGTCGACATATTTTCTAGAAAAACCGATTGATTTTTACCTTTCAGGCATTGATTAACTATATGGCATAAGGTTGTTGATAACGAAGGTATATTGTTGATTAGAAATAAAACCTTGTTATAACTATAACACCTTGCGAAGCAAGTGAAGTCAAAAATAAAATTAGTTTTTAAAAAAAGTTGACGATCAATAAGAGTTCTGTTTAAAGTTCCAATTTTGAATAAATGAATTTTATCTTTATCTTTACGATATACAGAAAGATTGACTATAGATGTGACAACTTTAGAAGAATGAATATATAGCTCATTGCTGTCAATTATTGTATGGTTCACCCTATCCAAAAATAAATGGTATCAGAATTATTAACGTAATAATAATATAGTAATAAAAATTTCAATGTGTTACCATTAATGATTATTTACTATCTATGTGCAGATTTTGTACTACCACGAGTTATTGGCTTTCGCATTACAATACAAAAGAGCTATCCGAGCTAGTAATGGTATAGGTTCGCAAATCTTCTTTAGAAATCGATTTTAAGGTCAATATTCTTACAGTGGCCTTACAATATATTTATGATAATATTTTGTATATTTGTATGATGTCAACGGTGTATTTACAAGACACTGTGAAAAACCAACTGTGTCAAAATTTAAACTGCGAAAAGTCTAATTCATACGTCGAAATCAGATTTTTTTATTTAATTATTATTTATTTAATATTGTTTATTGTACACGATAAAATACATAATATACAGATACAATAATATACAGAAAAGTACAATGGGCGGTCTTATCACTCAAGGCAATCTCTTACAGACAACCATAGTAAGGAAAAGATAATAGTACTTATAAAGGGTAGTTCACGTGTACAAAAAAAATACATATTCACAACATACATAGACATACATACTTAAACATACATACATATGTATATAACATATTTATTTATGAGATTATTAAAAGTAAATTAACGGAAAAAGGCTTATTACTCAATAAACGAATATTTAAATGTTAAGAAATCTTAGCAGTGATATCACCTGATTATTTTGATTTCATTTAGGTCATATCTGATAAAGTGTATGTGCATAAATGTGTGTTTAACTTTATTAAAAGATATGTTGTTGTGAAATTTCTTCCTGCTTCTTCTCTACAATAACAACTTGCGAAGCAGAGTAGAGTCAAAAATAAAATAGATTAAATAAATAAACAGATAATAAGTTGACGATCTATGTCTCTGTGTGATCTGTTAAAAGTTCCAATGTTAAATTTAATTATTCCAATTATGTTTATCTTTAATAGAAAAAAAAATCACAGTAGTTACTTTCTATGGGATATAATAAATGATGATTGAATGAATATGTGCAAAAGATTCAAAGCGTTTTACTAACAAATGAGCTATATATTTACATATAAAGCTTTTACATTTATAACCCATCATCCTGTATAAATGTGCCTTATAATATCAAACTTTTTTTTACGATTTTTAAACGTCAAACATTTCGTCTTTAAATTTAATTATAGTTTGGAAAAATAAAAGATTATTTTCATATGCCGACTAATCGTCTCTGGTCACATCAACGCGTATCATTAAGCCTGTGTTATTTTGGGTCGGCAGAGACAACAAAAAAAATTATGGGATAGGAACCCGTCGGCGCAGACGGCATGTCTCCACTGCACGGTATCGCTTACGAAATTCTACAGAAATACATATACAAAATTATATACAACGTCATTATCTTTAAAATCACTCTTATTTCTAAAGTAATAAAAACTAATTGAAGTGCATAATTAAGTCTGTCACATATGATCCGTTGATGAGTAATGATGAGCGAATATCGGCTTTATTTTGATCGCAGTAAGAGCGCGGTGGGTTGTGAAAGTATCCCGGTTTGGGATACCCGGAATGTTATTCAAAGGTAATGGATGCAGGAAGGAAGTCGCAGGTAGAGGCAGACAAAGCCGCCCCGGGGTAGTGCCGCGGGGTAGTGCCGCGGGGTAGTAGCGCGGGGTAGTACCGCGGGGTAGATTTATTTGCCTTTTATTGGCTTGTTGTGTAATTGATTCGATCACACGCCCGGCGGGGTGGCCGGCGCTGTTTGTTATTTTAGGTTACAAATTGGCTCGCACTGACGACCCTAGGGCACTTAACAGGTTCAGATATACGTGCAATTAAGCTTTAAATTTAATAACCGGAGTAGCCGTGCGGTGGAGGACTGACACTTTAATCATAGGTCGCGAGTTCGATTCCTGGGATACAATTTTATGTAATTCACACTTTGTGCAGTAATTATATAGGATTGTCGTTGCTCACAAACAAGTTTATAGGGATTAGGCACTAGCGTCTTATGCATGCCATATCTTTGCGGGTGGCCTAGACCTTCTAGTAGTGTTTATGGTCTGACCGCTAAAATATTAGTAAATGATATTTCATTCGTTATAAAAAAATAAGAATTATTATAGAGTCCGTTTTGTATCCCTAATTCAATTCATTTTAACACTATTCCTACCGACACTTAACGTAAACCTATTCCGATCGCGCCTGGTCAAATGGCCGGTCTTTCACAACTTATATTTTTCAATATTGAATGTTTTGGAATTGAGTTTTAGAGAGAAACTATTACAAAAATGTATAAATCGTACTACTGGTCAAATGACCGTTCGTGGTAGGTAAGACAGACTACAAATTTTTCTCGGAAAATAAACAATAAAAAAATAAGTGAATATTGAAAAATATATTATAAATATATACGAGGAAAAGTGGTAAAGTTTAAAGGAGATTCACATATGTTGAATGTAGGAAATTCCAATTCAAAATTTAAAAACGGTCATTTGACCGGTCCTGGTAGGAATAGTGTTAATACTCCTTATTGTACGCTGGAAAATAAATACATAGTTGCATAATAGTAAAGAAAAAAGTACAATAGCCGGTCTTATCGCACGAGGCAATTTCAAGATGACCATAGTGTATGGAAACAGTAGAAAGATAAATAACGTGTACATATAGACTAAATATACAAAGATACATACATATACATACACGTGTAGATATGTTTATTCATATAAACTTATAATAAATACAGTAGATATAAATACAATAACATATATAAAAACATCAAACTGACTTGAATCGCATTTGATGATGAATAATTTTTTGTTTGGCCTAAGCGCCTTCCGCGATCTGCAGCCCATGGCATCGGTGGAGAAGGTGGAATTACAAAAAGGAGTCAGGAGGTATTGGCAGAGGAAAGGTACAAAAGGAGGCAATTGGAAGGTATCGGCAGAGGATAGATCCCGGAGATGACGCTATCAGCGCAAAGGCGCGCCTGGTGACAGTACTTCGAAGATTAGTGTTACCAGAATCTTTAACTGAAATATGGCACTCAGAGTCGCAAATGTTTAGGGTGGGGGCCCTAACTTCTACTACATTCTCAGGCGGACAATGGATCGAAGTATTCTAGAAGCAGTGTGATTGTATTGCACTCGCTTGAAGACGAGAGTATCCTAATTATTTAGATAACACTTTATTTATCTTAACAATAATTTATGGTTTATTGTTACGTTTATAATCTGCAGCATTCTTCCAAATTTGACCATGATCTACAGGAGTACTTTTAGCTTGCTATAACATTGTCAAGCTGAAGAATGGTACAAGTAAAAACATTGTCACTTGTTACCAAGTAAGAAAAGTTCTGTGAATAACGACATCTGTTCTTCTTCGTCGCTTCCTCAAAACTAAAGAAGAACTGCTTGCAGATGTTATCAGTAATTCAGTTCCTACTCATTGTTACTGTTTGTGTAAACATAATACATTTTTCAACAAGATCTAATTTCTCCTTTAGATAAATAACAAGTAGTGCGAGCGAGACGGGCGCTGTATGAGTAGGACAGCGAGTCGTTCACTCGGCGGCCGCGGCACTAATGATGTCCGTATTATTAATAATTAATATTATAATGTGGCCGGGTGCGTAAGGATGGGACAATTTATGTCCAAATGTCGATAAAATCACTTTTCTATTTAAAATAATTTTTATTTTAATCACACCAATTACCAAAGGAATATAAAAGTAATGCGTGTATATATTCAACATTTTAAAAGCGATGTTTTTTGTTATTATTTATTTATCAAATTTAATCCCAGAAGTTTTATTTCAAATGCCGGGATATTTCTTTATTTTCTATTATTAATTTCTGCAAGTCAAAAATAAAACTTACCACAGGCCAGTCATTTTCTAAGATAACTTTACGTTGTTTCTATATTTGATTTCTTTCTTATTGAGAACTAGACAATAAGAGAAAACAAGACTGAGGTAATTCTCTTTTCTCTTTTCTTTTTATCTGTTGTCTCTATTAAATTCTTTTTTTATCTGTTATAATATGTACATGAAATTAAAGATAAAATTTATTTTTCTTTTAACAGAACTCCTATTGATTGACAACTTTTTTTTGGATATATTTTATTTTTGACTCAAATCTCTCAATTCGCAAGGTGTGATTGTTGTGGAGAAGAGGCATGAAGAAACTTCACAACAATATTATTATTAAGCGTTGTAACACCGCTTTAATTAAGTTATATAACTTGCAAGTTACTGCCACTACTTTTTGGTCAAAACAAAATATAGTGTCCTCATATGAAATATATGATGATGTGATAATTCTGACAGAAACTGTAATGTTTATGTACAATCATGACAGTTGAAAATACGTAGAACTAAAACAGCTTGAATGTATTATAATATCGATAGCGGGTAAGAGCAAAGAGGCCAACACTACCGCGGTGCCGTCAGCGCTATTTCATATAAAAACTTACCGATAATCCTTTTTGGCTACCGGTTTTCTCACTTTTTTATTGCGTGGCATTACCGAGGCCGTTTTTAACACTCGATTAATTTGTTCACGAAGTCCATAAGGCTGTAAGAATAAGGTTTATAATGTCTCGGCTCGGTGTCGGCTTTAAAAATAGATTTAGACGAATGGAGTTATTATAGAAAGATTTATTGATTTATTGCGGCTGGCAGCGCGCGGTCCGGCCGTGAGAGTGCAGGCTAATGAGCGAAGTCGTTTGCCTGCACGACGGTAGCTGCTGAGTGGATTGATCCAGAGCACCCTGGAGTTATAATGCTAACATAAGAATCTTTAGCTGACACTCTCTCTCACTCTTTCTCCTGTGACGACATCACTCCATAGAGCGGCATCTAGTAACCACTAGACAATGTGAATAAGAAAAATTACAAATAAATGGTGATTATTTATAAACGCAACAACTTTAAAGAGGTGAATGTTTAATTCGTTTACCAACAAAGAGCTATTACTTTTACACATATCCAATCGTCCTGTATATGAAAAACAATAAGGTGCACAAGCATTAGATATATAAACAAGCTTGTTATACTATTTTCTAGATTCTCTAAAATTATACTTTATTGTCAACTTTTCTGATGTTCACAATGCGTTTCAAAGTTTTACAAAAATTTTACATTTCATTTGTTCTACGAGAACTTCTGATGCAAACAATCTTAGTTCATTTCTTTTTCTTCTTGCTTCTTTCTGAGGCAAGTGCGATCGAACCAATACTGATCGAAGTCAGTTAGATGTTTTTATTTAATATTGTATTATAACATATTTATAATATGTAATAAACCTTTTTTATTATAAGTATATATGTTATATACGTATGTATGTATGTTTAAGTATTTTTATGTTCATTTGTTTGTGAATATGTATTTTTTTGTACACGTAAACTAACTACCCTTTATAAGTACTTGTAACTTTTCCTTACTATGGTTGTCTGTAAGAGATTGCCTTGTGTGATAAGACCGCCAATTGTAATTTTCTGTATATTATTGTATCTGTATATTATGTATCTTATCGTGTACAGTAAAGAATTTTAAATAAATAAATAAAATCTTATACGTAGTGTATAGAGTAATCAGATGTTAGTGTAAGAGATTTGAGATGTGATCGTATACCTTATCTGTCAGCAAAAAGGTACATACATCCAATCTCGCTGTCTTATGTGATCTCTATATAAATTTACTATTTCTATGGGAATGTAATAGACTATTAACATCACGCTGTATAAAGTCTGCAGGGATACATTACATAGAACGGTTATTTTTTCCTTTTTTATTACTATATTAACGTATAATTACGTTATATATTATTTCTGACACTATTCATTATTACAGGATGTGCTATACACCAATTGAAAGCATATTTATTCATACCTTTAAGTAGTTTACAGCTATAACCAAACAATATATATAGATTGAAATGATAATGTCGACATAAATCTTAGTCATTGATTTAGTAGAAGCTGTTCGAGTTTATAACACGTAATTAACTGTTGCATTTGAAAGTACGCTTTCAATTGGTCACTGTGAGATCGACTTTCTAATTAGGAACGATTTGATTGGCCACGAGGCGTGTCCAGGCTAATTAAGTCTTGCTTCGCTATCGACGCAAGCGTTTATAAATATAACTAGCTGATCCCGCAAACGTTGTTTTGCAAAAAAAAATTAATTAACAAATAAAAAATAACGGTTTATCGTAGAGGGGTAAAAATTTAGGGTTTTATGTATTTTTGTATGCTGTATGATAAATAAATAAAAAAATAAAAATTCGTCAAAAAATTAAAAAAAAAATTTTAAGGGTGAACAACCCTTATCACTTAGGGATATGGAAAATAGATAGTAGCCGATTCTCAGACCTGCTGAATACGAATATAATATTTGGTAAAAATCGGTCGAGCCGTTTCGGAGGAGTTCAAGTTCGAACACCGTGACACGAGAATTTTATATATTAGATTATTCATAAATAGTTGACTTAGTTCTTAAATAATAATTAATGGAGACTGTGTAGGTAAACACAACACTTCCGAGTGCGTTCCTTCGGTGTTTCGTCTGCGTCAATTCGAAACTGGATACATTAGCTAAAGTCAACAAGCACTTGTCACCGCACGACGTTGATGTCGCGCTCCCGTATCAATTACGCGTTTTTGTGACCGTCGAACCATCAGCGGACGGAAATAATAAAATCATCCACATTGTATTATCTCTATCACTAAAAAATAACTTCGTGTTTGTACAAGTTTTAAAAATGAAACATCCCTTGTTTTTATTATTTCTTTTTCACAGTTTTTTTATTAGGGAGACAACCATGTGGATAAGACTTTATAAATGCCCACGAAGTCATGTTTGTCTTTATGGACTAAAAATCTTATTAATACGAGTATATTTATCTGGACTTAGACAGACAAATATAATTAGACGTTGGAAAGGATACTTATAGTACAAAAGATATGTTTAAACGTGAACGGTAGATTGATGAACATATTATATACTGAAAGGAAGAGAAATAACGATAAAGAAATTTGTAAGCAGTTGTAAAAGGCTTATACGCAAACCATATTCAAATCACAGAACACGATTGATTGACCATACTAATATGGAATATAAGGTAATAATAATAAATGATTGAAATTATTTATTTGACTCTATTGTACATCAAAATAGGAGAAGAAAAAAAATATATAAAATACACTTTGGATTGTATTCGAAGGTTCTTTTGGAACAGATTGAGCCTTCTCCATTCCTTTATCGGACTACTAGGCGCAGGCAAAAGTTTCATCCATACGTTGTTAACACACCCAAAAATCGAACTAAACGGTTTGACAGCTCGTTTTTTGTGAGAGTTGCCAAGATTTGGAACAACCTGCCTAGGTCTAATTTTCCTCATGAGTTGTACTCTGGAGCCTTTAAGAGTAGAGTGAACAGGTTTCTTTTGAATGGGCGTGTAATACCTGCGTTTTCATGTAGACTTGCCATCAGGTGAGATGGAAGACAAACGCCTAATTCGTTTACAACTATATAAAAAATTAGAAGTAATACAAACGGTGGTCTTTCGGATCAACTATTAGATAGATTTATTTAACATGTATATTAATAACGGTAGATTTTTTACGGCCTCTGTTATTGGGGCCTCTTGTACATTCTCTGTCTTGGGTACACAGGGACTATATTTTTCTTAATAAGTTTTTCATTTAAAAATTTCATTTTAATCCCCGATTATCATTCTACCTTCTCCGCGCTGCGTCGTCTACCAACTGCCATTTCAACTTGTCTACCCGCTGGGCTGTATGGGTTACCTACGAGACTCATATTTTTAAAAATGATATTATATTCAGCAGTCACTACTATTTCTATTTACATCATAAGTTTGCTGTTAAATAATTAATTGTGGTATGTCATAAATCAAATGTTAAATTAGGTTAATACTGTAATAAATTTTATAGCTTGATTTATTTAAAAAGTTATTGGCATTAAATACTTTTTGCTTTAATCGAGAAATAATTTTAATTGAAAAAAAAAATTTTTTTTTTCGTTTCCTTGTGACAAGTTCGTTGATACTAGCCAGACATTTAATATGTGAGTGTCAAATGTGTGTGCGACGAAGGATTTATGACGGCTCATATCTTTACTCAAATTCGTTTTTTAAGAATCGTGTTTTAATATGTTTAACGTTTCATTTAGCGACAAAGTTTTATTTTTAAATAATCAATAATATAAATAAATAAAAATTAAACTCGCTAAATTAATAAAGATATAAGTAAGAACTTAAACAAGCACTTAATTTTTTAAATATATTTGCTACGTGCTTAAGGCGAACATCATTTTTCGGATTCGAGTGATCATGAAAGTGAGTCAGGACTATACGTGTCGGTCAAAAGTCTATCGGCCAAGTATCCGGTACGTCTTGGTGCAGCTGCATTATCGCCCCCACCCCCCAAGCCCCCGGTGCCCCGGCTGTCTCAGCGCGTCATTACATCGCCATCGCTTGTCACTTGGACATAAATAACAGGCGATTTATGCGTGTATACGTTTTTTACGTCTCGTACGTTTACGGCGCGCTGCGTGGCGGGCCGCGAGACGAGAGCGGGACCTCGGACATTTGCTTTTAAATACCGGAGAGGTTAATTAAATTTATTGTATTTATCCCAAACTTGTTTTAATACATAAACAAATGTTTGGCCGGTAGATGTAAGGTTTATTAATGATTTTTTCTCTCGTTAACCAGGGTGGTCTGCTGCATACTTGATTTACCGGATTTTTCCTGTTAATGAAATTTCATCCGCCATTTCTCCTTACGAAAGACTTTCCGAAACTTTTCTTTTTAATGGTCTCCCTTGCTAGAGATCTCTCGTTCACCCTTATCTTCGGAGAGACAATGACTTTATTTTTCAATTTAATATTTATTTTCAGTTACTTCTTACGTTATATCTCCTCTTTCATGAATCAAATTTTCTTTCGTACTTTTTTATTCTTTTCTTTTTTCCACAGTATCCCATTTGTAATCATTCCTTATATAAATTTCTTTGGTCTTCTTTTTATGTATATCACATTATTTTTTAAATTTTATAATACCTTCAGAAGTTTTAAGTTTTCGCATATAAAAACCAATCGCTTAGATTGACTCGTCTGTCATTTTCGAAAATGTTACTTCACCTGGTCAGTGTCAAAAGGCATTTTTAACGGTTTTATTTAGTTCGACCTGTAAAAATCAAAATTAGAAATTGAAATTTAAGCACCTTCCCGTTGTCAGATTGATCTGAAATTTGGTACACACATTTAATTTAGATGACAATACAATATAATAAATCAATAACATTATAAATCTAAGATGGCCGCCGATTTAAAATGGCGGTTTACACATTTTTGCTAAACCCCCTCGATATGGGTACCAAATGAAAGGGCTATATTAGTAAAACACGATGATTATGTCAAAATTTAAAATTCAAGATGGACGCCGTTCCAATATGGCGGATTAGGTACATATTTTTCCACAACCACAACAATATGGGTATCAAAAAACCGTTTAAATTAAAAGTGTTTTTAAATGTATTTATTTTCGGCATGGCTACGTTGGGTCAATATTTTCATGTCACCAATATTATTCTGTGATGACGCAGTTCATCATAACAGGCTCCTGTTTCTATCCGTTGTCAGTTCAGTTCGATGTGCCCAACGCATGAGGCAGTTGAGATATAATCCTATATCCTTGTAAGGTACAGTCACAGAATCCATCTAACCAATAATTACCTCTACTAGATACATTTACATATCACGATTTTTATACAGTTGTAGTATTTTAATTGATATATGAATAATATTTTATCCTTTTTACCCTTGGACTGAAAGTCCTAATAATGGAAAAATTACCAGACTTGATAATATATACATTTATAAATAAAAATTACTTGGCATATGAATGGCTATGCTCGAAAACGGCTCAACCAATTCAGCGATCATTGTCTTCCTTGTCTTTTCGTTAAAGCACACGCAGGTACTTGTTTAGAGAAAAAATGCAAAAAAATGTGAAAACTACAACTGTATAAATCACAAAGTAAATTATAAAACCTGTCCATAGATAAATACATTTAATTTCAATCAAGAAAAAGAAATAAAAGGTTTGTAGGAATAATATTTATTGTTAACACACATTTTTTTCTTACATTTGTACAGAAAAAACGTATTTTTGTAAAAAAAAAGTGATAGTTCGATTTTGTTTATTTTTTAGTTTTATTTGTTTATATTAAAAGCCAGTAACTTATGTCAGATGAATGTATATATTATGTGATCTGCGATTACAGCCTAAATATCGGACGTCGGTCGGACGCGTGTCGTGGCGTATAAGCGGCTCGCCCGCCGTCCCGGGTACAAATAAGGCTGGCTGCATGCCTCACTCATTTACATGTAATAAAACTTGGCATTAAATCCAAGTTTTGATTAATAGCGGCTCACGTCGGAGCAGTTAACCCGCGTTATTTATTACATTTTAAAATGTTTTAATGTGCACGCGGCTTTATCGGGCCGGGACTCCGCGCCGCGCTCTAAAGGAATGTGGTCTCCGATTGTCTTGTTTTTATGACCTCGCCCGGAGCCAGGAGAAGCTTTAGTCTACGTCCAGTAAGGTACTAGAACATGCCGGTAGAGCCTTACGGTGAGAGATCGGCGTTCTACTGGGTACAGTCTAAGATACAGTTCTTAGTCGACGCCATAACGTCTAGTCATACCGAATTTCTAATCTCAGTTTAATATCGAATAAAACGGCCGAATCGAATGTCCAAGGCAAGCCACCAGAACTGCCATCTCCAGCCGGGTGGCACTGTAAAAGCGAACAAGCAATAATAGATGTGAAATAAAACGGTTAATTGCTTATTTATATATTACAGTTGTGGTTATTTTTATAAATATATATTCTTTTTCTCATTTTCAGCAGGTAGGCGACTACTGCAAAGCATAAGCCTCCCCCAAAGCTTTCCGCGATGTTCGGTTCTTGGCTGCCCATATTCAACAACTTCTCGCGAACTTAACTATGTCGTAAGTCCACCTAGAAGAGTGCCAACCCATGCCGCATCTACCGGATCATGGTGGTCCACTTGAGAACCATTTCGTAAAATATATGTTTATTTAATGGAATCAGGCGTTACTTTGCGGAAGTCCATCCTAAGTAAGAAAAGGACCAATATTTAGCAACTTCCGCACATGCAGTCGTGGTCGTGCAACAAAGTGCACAGCCTCCCAGTTCGCCGACAAATGCGCATGCGGCAAACAATGCGAATTACACAACTGCCACACTCAAATCATTCATCACGCGCTTCACCCCTCCACGGGGCATCCTCAGGAGCCATGCTACACCGATTAGTGCCAAACACAGAGTTCTGTGTTTAGAGCGACTCTGTGTTTGGATGACTACCACTGCATGTGCGGAAGTGGCTAAATATTGGTCTTTTTCTCACTTAAATATATGTATATATGTAATGTAAGTATTCTGTATTTGACTTTTTTATGCACGCCAAATTTTCAACTGTTAACCAATCCGTCGTTTCAGTTCACAGACGGTCAATGTAAGGCCTCCCATATATATATGCGATCGCAGTGTGGTATTACGATAAGCAGAGGATGCTGCTGTCCTTTTTTCCAGAAACATGTTTGTGTGGAAATCCTATAATTGATGCGCAAACTGAGAATTATTTTAAAGTTTATACCGGAATCGAACCTTCGACCTGAGATCGCATGTCCCAGACCTCTACCGCTGCGGGCCTGTTCCAACCGGGATTAGGTCGGCATATATCTAGCCGTGGACGTTATAAGGCCGATATGATGATGACGAAAGCGACCACAATCCGGTAGACTGGGCTTGGGTAGGTTTCTCTAGGTGAACCAACGATATAGGTCGCGGGAATTCACTGAACGCAGGAACGGTCACCGCGGCGAACTTTGAGGGAAACCATAGCCCCCCCCCTGTAAAGATCACCACGATGATCATTTTCAAGCCGCCCCGTCATCATCATCATTACGTTATCGGTTCACTTTGGTGGGATTATGTCGTCGGTGGAGGCTTTGGCCTCTGCACAGCATCGCCGGCTGTCATATATTTAGAGAGCTTCGCCTTCATATCCAGGTCGCAATGGATACGAGAAGAGAGGAAGAAAATGTTGCCTCCCTCACGGGCTACGATAAATGTCGCCCTGTCTACCTAGAGTTTTGTAGAAAGATGGTACAGCGAACGAGAAACAAAAATTAAACTAAAGGGTTAGATTAGATTCGAGGTAAGTTATGTCTTCAGGCAGAAACAGGGTTAATAAGATTAGTTACAAGAGCTTTACTGTAAAGAAAAATTATTATTAAAAATAAAACATATACGAGTCAAATAAACTGTGATACTGTACTAATCTGTGATCTAGGAATGAGATCGAGGGAAGGAAGGTGATGTGTGAAAGAAGATATGAAAGAGAAGGGAAGACTGAGTTTGTGAAAGTAAGAAAGCAAGTTTATACAAAATAGAGAAAGATAAAAGGAGAATGATGAAAAAAATTTAAATATAGAAAAAAAATACCCAAACACGTTAGAGGTCATATAAAATTTAAAAAGTAACCTTTTGGCCTCTACGACAGTTGATTGTATAATCGATGTGCCATCTGCCACTTGAGACAGGCAATATTTCAGCTATATTATTACTTAAATTCTTAAAGCTATGTTAGTTTAATAAGTTTTTTTTTAATATGCGTTCTGGCTTCAGTCTATAAGCACGCCATGACGTGGACAAGTGACAGCGCGCGCCGCCGCGCCACAGATAACATATCGCGAGCGTCCCATTTTGTAAGCCGTAACGTCACCCAAACGCCGAACATAAATAAATCGTATTTATTTTATTCGACCAAGTTATACGACTTAATTGGGCTACAAATACGGCACCGCGACATTTGATTAAGAACATCTTTTATTTAAGTAATCTTTTGACAATTGTTTTATTTTAACATGGAAACTTAACATATGTCTATCGCCGCTTAAGTGATCATATGTCATATCTGTCATGAAGTAGAAGTGTGCTAATATGACTGTTTTAATTTGAAAGGGGACATCACCCAGCTATTGTCATATATGGCCCGTATATGACGACTTGAAGAAAGACATATTTAAATGGGAGAAACATATAGCTGTCTTCCGTCACGACTAGGTTACTGCGTAGCATTGGACTTCTCTATCAGCCTTTGAACAAGTTACTGGAAGATTAACATAACATACACCTGGTCGAGATCGAGGAATAATGTATGTAAAGCGAAGAGGATCTAAGAATTATGAGAAAAAATATTTATTGAAGAGGTAAGAGTTTCAGAGAAGTCATGATAATTAAAAGATAGCCCAACGGTGGAGAACTGATACTTGCGATTGTAGGTCGCGGGTTCGAATTTTGTGCATTTTTCTGAAGATAGACAGTAGCGTCCTCTACGTACCATAATACCACACTGCGTTCGCCAACCTGCCTGTGAAGCGTGGTGATTATGGTATATACCTCCATAGATATCTGCAGAAGAGTCCTATGCCTTCCAATCGTATATGAGCTGAAACGACGAGTGGTAGTGGTGGTGGATGTGGTTGTTAAAGTGGTAGTGGTGATGATGGAGGATATGGTGGTGGTAATGTTAGTGGAGTCGTAATATTTGTGGTGGGAAAAGTAGATGTGCCGGTGGTAGAGGTGCAGATAATAGTATTGTTATTCAAAAGTAAATTATGAAAAACCATGTCTTTATGGCTACAGCTTATTTATTGTTAGTGAACTTGATGCTTATCACATTTGAAGTGTTATGACCAGGCCAATGAATAGTAATAGACCGTCCACGAAGAAGTGTCCGAATACATCTTTATATTATATGAATACGAAATAAATCAAATACTTGAGCTAGTAATTCAGTCGATAGATGGCGCTGTACACAATTTATGAACGACGCCTTGTTTCATCGCATCGGAATTATAAGTGGCTTTTACAGCCAGCCGATATAAAATCATCGGCGATGTAAAATATAAGCGTTTATTACAATTCGCATTTTATCTTTTAATAATGCATCCGATCACGATGAAATAAAACGCTAAGCCTGGAATATTGATGCGAATAGCTGTGTAAATAAAAAAAAATATGCCTGTCAAATTATAGGTTATCATTTTCCCGCCATTTCTTAATTTGTTTACATGCAGTTTAATTGTTTGCTAAAATAGCTATATGTAGTATATAAATGTAATATTATACACACGCTTATAGGTTATTGATGTTAAAGTTTTAAAAGTGTGAATGTATAGCTTATTTTATGTAAATTAATGTTTGGTACACCCTATCCAAAAATCAATGGTTTCATATGCGTGATATGTACGAAAGTGCTTTCTATCACCACTGGATACTGCTACACAAGAATGTGTTGGCAAATAACAATGACTGTTTATGTTATGTTATTTATTTAATGATGTACCATGATTTTGTATTTAGTTTTAACTGGACCTATTTTTATTTTGATTATAATTATAATACTTATATTAATTTAGAAAATAATATGGATCACAGACATGAGAAGGTTCCTGAAATAAAAACAATATAATTTACTTTTTTATTTTATAATGAATAGAAAATACGAAATGATAATGTACTAAAAAAGCGTTTTAAACATTCTGATTACTACATATTTAAAATAATTGTTGTTGACTATCTGCCGTGTTGATTTTATACTGCCAGAAGTTTTTGGCATGATTGGAAATAGGTGTAAAGGCATTAAACCATTTTGCTGATAAATGCGCTCCATAATTATCCCTTAAAAGCTAGGTCTATGAATTTTACAGGTTCACCGTCATAATGTACTGTAACCTGTACCATTTTTTTTAATGAATTACATATTTAGTTAGTTTTTTTTTATAAAATCGATACATAAATTTAAATATCATAACAAATCTATGTAAAATAAGCGTTAGTAAGTAATAGTAAATGTTAAGTATGATAATGTAAATGTATTTTTAAATGCAAATAACTTATATTGATAAAAAATTATATCAACTAGTAATTTTTGAACTAGGGTCGAAAGCCTGTATCCCAAAGATCAGGATAGTTATAGTGTTTAAATTATTTTTTTTTGATATAGAAATGAGGAGGTCATTATTTAGAAAAACTAGGGTCATTTATATAACTCCAAGAATACGTGGAACCGACGGATGTTGGTGCTGAAAGGTTCTCAGGTGTCTACCACGAGCCGACAGACGCGGGGAAGGTAGACCCTCCACCGACGACATGGTGAAGATCGCAGGCAGTCGCTACACCAAGCGCAACACCAGTAATTGTGGTGATCTTTGCGGGAGGCCTGTACCTTGCAGAGGGCGTCTTCAGGTTGACATGATGAAGATGACGAAAATTTTTTAACAACCTATGCACAGAACAAAACCTCCTGGCGAAGTATAAACAGAAAGTTTTCTTGATTTAAGGCAAAAGAAAAACAAACGCAGCTCTGCAAACTGGTCCGCGAGTGAATTGATTAGTTATTGGTTGTGATTTAGGAGCAATAAATGCAATTACACCCACTTGTACATTCACCGGCGTGCCAGCGGATTTTACGCGGTATATTAAGGTGACAACTAACTACATCGGTACCGTGCTTCAGAATATTAACGAATTCAACTAGGCATTAACATGCACTTTTATATTGTCGATTATTTTAATATTATTAAGGAGTAAGATACCACTGACTCCGAATGGTGATCTGCTGAAGAGTCGGCCAGAAACTCAACAGTTGCTCTTCTTTCTTCTTTTCGGCAGAATGATGCAAGGCATAGGTCTCCCAGAAAGATTACTGAGATATTTAATGGAATCAGGCGTTACCTCGCTGAAGTCCATCCTAAGCAAGAAAAGGACCAATATCTAGCCACTTCCCCACAGAGTCAACAACAACTCTGTGTTTGGCACTAATCGGTGTAACATAGCTCCTGAAGATGCCCCGTGGAGGGGTGAAACACGTGTTGAGTAATTTGGCGGTGGCGGTTGTGTGATTCGCATTGTTTGCCGCATACGCATTTATCAGCGGGCTGGCGGGCGGTGCATTTTATTGCACGACTACCGCTGCATGTGCGGAAGTGGCTAAATATTGGTCCTTTTCTTGATTATCAAGATGACTGGTCCTGCGCTGCCCGCATCCAGCGGCTATTGTGATCTTAATTATGTCGTCGGTCCATCAGAGAACCTTAGAGTGAGAGAGAGAGAGGACTATGCCTTACACTGGGCGTCCATAGACTGAAAAAAAAGAAGACAGGATATAGGTGTAAAAGATTTAAATAATTTTGCTGACAAATCACCTTTATATTCCTTTTCGAAAGCTATCACCTTGTATAACAGGAGTAAAATAATAACCTCAATATTACAGGTGGTGATCACTGCAGTGTGTAGCGACCTTTACACGGCCGGTGTACCGGCGCATTTAATTGGCATTTATTGTGTTTTACTGCGCGAGTTATTAATTTTAATAAAAACGCGTACTGACGATAACTCTGAACGGTCAGCTGACGCGGCTGACGGATGACTCAGCCTGCAACAAACGCCTCGCGCCGATACTGCCGATTCAACTTCGGATAATCCCTAAAATTACTTGAGAGGTTTTATTGAGATGCCCGTATTATTACTATTGGGGTATTCATACACCATTTCTATTTCTTTATTGAAGTAAATCTAAAATCGCTATTCGTTCAAAGATTAGATATTGAATATAGGTATTTATGTGTTTATAGATGTTTATATATATATTCTCTTCGTCAGGAATAAACAAGTGTAAGTAAGGAAAAAAAGCTGTCACAAATACGGAACTCCAGAAGAATAGTTTAGTCCCTGCCAAACTAAACAAAATTCACTGATTTGCAAAGATAATTTTTAACTGTAACTTTAATCATAAACTTTTTTATGAAATCAAAACACTATGATTATAATTATTGCTAAACAAACAATTTATAGTAGTATATATATATATATATATATATATATATATAAAATTTAAGGTATAATTAAAAATTTGTAGTGTTATGGTGACATCAACACAACGATTTAAAATGAAAGAGATAAATATGTGATTTGTTTTCGTGTTCATTGACGGAGTTCGCATATCTCGCTTATAACATATATTACTTAGTCATACTTAACAAAATACAGTAAAATATAAGTTGTACTATATGTAATATAATATATTACTTACTATTATATTAGAAGCACTGGTAGCCCAGCGGTGGAGGACTGAGACTTGCGATCGAAGGTCGCGGGTTTTATTCCCGGTATGCCATCGGAAACCTAATTTACTTACTTCATTTATATACATAATTTATTCTGATTCCATAATACTGTAAAAATATAGATTAAGTTACTATATAAGATAAAGTAGATACACCAATATCTCGCTTTGCAACGTTTCGTTTTGCGTTTATTCAAAGTTGCGTCGCTGTTTAATTAGTACTAATTTTTACTGTGCGTCGTTAGATTTTCAAGGTTGCGTTGTTTTGGGTTCGAGTCTAATTTTTTTTTGAAATTTTCCAGAAGATGACAACACTTTTATTTCTAATTGCGCCATACAATTAAAACTCGGGGATTCCCTTTCTAACTAAAAACAACGCAATTTAAATACAGTTTTATTTTCACTTTGTTTTGCTAAGTTTGGAGTTCAGTTTCAAGTATGTAGTGTGTTGTGTTTTTTTTTAAAAGGTAATAAAAAAATTTATAAATTTTAACGTCTTGTTTCTGGTTACGAAAAGCCATATATTTTGGTTTTTTAAATGTTTACTTTGTTCAATTTTATTTTTAAAAAGTTGTATTTTTGTAACTCTGGAACCTATCTTCGATCTTTACATGGTTTGCTGTAGAAAATCTTAATTCACTTTGCGGCGTTTCAATTTGCGTCGTGTTTTTTTGGAACGTAACCACGACGCAAAGTGAGGTATTGGTGTATATAAGCCGTATGATTTTCCACAATAGAATGGAAAGCAGGCAATGAGGAGAAGATAAATAACGCATAATATAGGTTGACATAAATACTTCTATACTAATTTGAAATAGAGCAAGAGAAGATATTATATGGAATAATAAAGTAGAGCTTAGGAGCCAATCAGTCTAGGAAAAAAGGTATAGAATAAGTAAAAATGTAATGACCACGAGCAGGTAGACGCGGCGTGGGCAGGCCCACCGCCAGGTAGAGCGACGGTAGTTAAGGTCACGGGAAGTCGCTGAATGCGAGCAGAGCAGGATTGGTCATCGTGACAATTATTGGCCTATGCTTTGCAATGGGCGTCCATTGGCTGAAAAGAAGAATAAAAAAAGAAAAAAGTAAAAAAAGCCAACTGAAAAAGTTATTAAGTAAGAAAAGGACCAATATATAGCCACTTCCGTACAAGCAGTGGTAGTCATGCAATAAAGTGCGCCGCCCGCCAGCCCGCCGATAAATGCGTATGCGGTAAACAATGCGAGTTATATAACTGCCACAGAGCACAAATCACTCAACACGTGTTTCACCCCTCCACGAGTTATATTACACCGATTAGTGCCAAACACAGAGCCCAGGCAAATGGCTAAATATTGGTCTTTTTCTTACTTAGGATGGACTTCCGCGAGGTATCGCCTGATTCCATTAAATATGAAAAAGTTATCTTACCTATGAAAAGTCTCTGCCACTTGGTATAGGTGTGAAGGTATAAAAACTGGTTTCCCGAGGATGGGCAGCAGTGTCCTATGCGTGCTATAATACAACACTGCGATTGCCAATCCACCTGCCAAGCATGTTGCTTATGCTATATCCTCCCATAGATATCTTTGGGGGAGGTCTAAGGGCTTAAAGATGAAATAAATAATTAATGTATTTATACAGTATTTCCCTATAAGTTATAAAGGAGGTTGTAGTCGCATTAAAAAATTGAGCAACAATGCATTGTTGGGACATCGCTGAAGGGGCCGCAATAAACTGTTTAATATATATTTTTATATGTAATGGCTATATTATGTCATAAAGTATGTCGTAAACTCACCGGCCCACGCGTCCATCTTGTTGTGGATATAAACAGAATTTATTCATGTTTAGTGCAGCACAGATTATAACAATTAATTCTCATTATAACCCGTTGCGTTTGAAAGATATTATTTAACTGGTCATTTAGAACTTTACTTTTTAATAAGGAATGCTGTGATTGGTTGAAAATTGAAAGGCTGCTTTTAATCCTATTTGACATCCTTGGCAGATTTAGCAGTGATCGTCTTACAGTTGAAACAATAATGAAAGTCTGAATTATGAAGACAAAAAGCTGTATTTATATCACATAAGATTCTGGTAGCTCTTGTTCATGCCACATGTAACATCTAAAGTAAAAATGCCCCTGCAACGTACTGTATAATAACAGTAACAGGAACATATCAGATACTCATAGTACTTATATAAGTTTGCCTTACAATAATGTTAACTGTAATAATTCGGGTTAAAAATACTCATCGTTGTAACACTGTTTAGTCGCATTTCTTTGTACATTAAATTAAACGTTTAAGAGCGCACATATGTGTCTTTTTAATATACAATGTTTTAATTGTTAAGTGGACAGTTTCTAAGCATGGACAGACAGAAAGAGTTAAAAATGGTGCATAAGTCGACAAAGATTTTTTATTATTAATATCAATGTTCCACAGACATTAGCGCCCGTGCCTTTATTTTTACATTCACGTTTGATATTTCTAAACATTTTTAACACACATTTTGCACGATACAGTGTTTACTAAGTCTCTTAATCTATTTCATCGACGTCCTAACAATGTACAGTTTATAAAATTACGTTTTGTGCGACCATTTCCTCATCCCTACTCCTTATAACCATCCTTAGGTTACAGGTAGATAAAGAGATGCGACAACAGAAATGGATTGAGTTGAGGTTCTCCTCTCTCTGGCTCCTCCGTTTTGAAGTTTTCATATTAAGTGATCAACCAAGAGGTGGCTTGTTAAGTCACATAAAAGCCATGGGTCATCTGCAAAGCGACGTACAAGCTTGGCGGACTCTCAACTAATTGGAAGTAGTAATATGACGACCATAGTCGAAGCTTGCGTGAGCCATCTAGTAAGAAGAGAACAAGTGCTTTTATCGAGGTAGATGGTAGTAGAAGTAGTAATGAAAAGTTCCATTAGTGCTTTTAGTAAAAGTGTCTTTTACGAAAAGCACTGCTGTTTCTAAACTGTATCTAGAATTTGCAGATTGAAATTCGGTTGCCTTTTAAATTATCCATCAAGTTAATGTACAGACAAGATGCAATATTTTTGTATACTTTAGATCAGTGTTTCCTAACCTTATTATGCCATGCCCCACCTTAGCTTTTCTAAATTCTTATGCCCAGCAGTTCAAATTTATTTTGTATACATTTATATTTATTTAAGAATTTGCTTTTAACTTTAAACTTGACATATGGCATTGCATTTAAATGGCCCGGAGTGGAAGGCTCACTCATATTGATTCCATTTTCGAATTGCCCCCCTAACAAATCAAATTACTCTTTATGGGGCGTGGGCCTCACGTTGGGAAACACTGGTTTAGATATTTCCTTTATATAAATAGTTACGTAATTTGTAAGCAGTAAAAAATTACCGGTTTTTATGTGTGCTTGAGTCTTTACGAGGTTACCCGGACAAGAAGGATAGTTGTAACACATTATTAGTAAACTACAGTTCGTTGAGGTCTTGTCAAATTGATAAGATTATAATTGGTCTGTCGATGGCATCGCCATCTCGCGTGGAAGGCAGCGTTTGGTCTGCTTGATTTATAGCGCGTCACCGGCACTAAAGCGGTTTATTGTCGCGCCGCGCTGGTTTGGGCTAGTGTTGTACAATAAAATTGAATGTTTGAATCGATTCATGATAGCTTACCTTCGAGTTTTCGATTTTTTTATTCCTTTCTTTCTTTAATATCTACTCTCATCAAAAATCATCAAGTGTACATAGTCTACCGCATACAGTTTGCGCAACACTATTAAAAAAATATTTTATATTCAGTGAACAGGGACCTCTTAAAAAGTCTCACTAATAAAGTACCTTAAAGCCTTACAAAATAACTATGAAATATTAAAGCGTACAACACAGAAGAAACTGGTAAACTGGTTTAAAATCGCGTATACGAGTTGAAGATACTGTCGCATTTGTTTAAACTTGACTGTATTTCAGTTACCATGTAGTCTGTGATCAGTTTTTACGACAACTATTGTTCTACTAGAATCTCCTATATATTTCGTTAGCGACACAAGATCCAACTCACTATATTTTTTCGTTGATAACTTTGTCAATTATTTTCTAATATTTTTTATATTTTAATACACCGTACAAACCGTGAAACTGGTTTGTGTAAACTCAAATTCGAAGGTCTCCTAACTAGCAGTATTAACATTAGCTTCTTTATTGTTTATGATCTTTTCAAATTCTAAATTCAATTTTTTTTTAGTATGAATTTACACGTAATTTTGAACTGTCCATTATTTTAACATTATATATGGTAAGCTTACACCGGCGCGGAACGCTGATCTGTTGAGAAGAGTCGGCCACAGTTGCTCTATACAAAAGAAATTAACAATTATTTGTGTGTACATTATATCAACTATGTCAATAAGTCAACAAACCAAGTTTGATTCATTTCGAATAACAAAAATCTCTCGGAAATAATTTATTCGTATACTTTTAATTTAAGATCTAAAGTTAAGAAGAGAAATGTATAAGATATCTTGTAGAACTTTGTTTTATATGCGCACACTGACTCAAGAAAGTTTTGATAGTCTGTGGTATGTGTACAAAATGAAAAAATGTTTTTACTATTTCCTTTACAAATCTTTAATTTTTAGTCTCCTTTATAACTTTAATCTTACTTTAAAGAATCAAAATTATTCTCTTGTTTTGTGCTTTGCTGCTTATGACCTATTTTTTTTGATACAGGGTGATTGGTTTTAGTTGTAAAACCTTTTAAAATGGTGAATATATTAATCATTTCCTGTTAATTAATATACCTGGATAGGGTGTATCCATAAATCAAAGGTTTCCGAAATACTTTATAATGGTAATATATTATTAATATCTTAATATTACTTATTGTTCACTATTTGCCTCGCAGACTTTGTAGAAGAAGTTTAACTTTATCGTTACATGGAGCGATTCTCTTTTATCTTCAACTCCTATCGTGAGTGGACAAGATCTTTATTTACATAAAACCTTTTTTCCTTTTGATTTTATTCCAATTTTCATCTTTCGTCCTTTTCGATGTCTTTCGTTTCTTTCCATACATTGTTTCATTTCCTTCGCCTTCCCTCTCGAGTTCTACAATATTACTTTTATTATTCTTATCATTTGCAATTTAAATTTTATTCTTATTTATATTCTTATTATCTATATTGTACATATTTTAAATTTTATTATTTCCGTTTGTTCTTTTTGTATTAATTTTTTTTTTAATTTTAATTGTCTTCGTTGTTACCTTTTTACAGAACTTCATTAAGTTCTGTCGACTTTCCTCTTTACTCACCAGTGAGATGTTATCCTTCTCTATACTCTCTAATAATGAAGACAGGTATTCTACTCTTACCGCGTCAAATAGGTGATAGATATGGAGTGATTAGAAATAGTTATAAAAGCATTTAACACCTATTACCAATCACCCTGCAGATAATCACTATACAAAGGTGACTGATCTGGTTTATAATTCGTCAAGAGTATACTGCAACGTATTAAACTATAGATTTATTTAGTTCTCAGTTTTATTCGTTCGTAGCTGGTCGTCGATATAACTTACAAGCGTAGAGACGGATCGTATGTCGGCTTGATTCGGCACTATAAACGTATTAATTGGCTTGTAAATCAAGACACGCACACATAGACGAGCGGACCCGCGAACACACGCGCACGCTGCGCACGCGCAGTAAATCTATTTAAGCGCACGCACCGCCGTGGGCCGGTGTCCGTACAAGCTCGTATATAAAGTTTGATGTCTTACTGTTAGATAACGAAGTGTCCAGGTCATCAATCATTTATATTTCGAATCTGACTTTTAAAATGTCTTCTCTGTTGGAATAATAAAAACGTAGAATGTAGATCGATCGGACAGCAATGCCAAGCGGCCAGATCACTGTTAATGTGGTATTATGTGGGAATTTTTTCAATTGTCCAATACCCGATCAACGTGTAATACGACCAATGTGTATGTGACCTGACCAATGTGCACAGAACAGAAATGTGCCGTACTCTGACCATTATTAATGAACTTACAGTTGTTGAACAGGCTATGGAAACCATTAGGCTCGGAATATATAAAAAATTAAATCAGAAATTAATCAACATTTAATGTTAAACTTTTCGTCTAAAAGATGTTTTGTTATTGAGTTCGACCCTGCTTCTTCAACATAGCTAGAACACCTTGCGAAGCACAGTAGAGTCGAAAATAAAATAGATTAAAAAAGGTGGTTATCAATAGTCCTGTAAAAGTTACAATATTTAAAATAAATCTTTATGTAATAGTTGAAAAGTTATCAATTATGTGTATTGTGTGGTATATAACCCTTTAGACCGAGTTCACTAGAATATGGCTAAGGTATCCCCTGCCTGTTGTAAGAGGTGACTAAAAGGACTGGAATTCGCAGGCATTAAGGGTGAGGGCCTTCATCGTCCCCTTATTGCCAACACGAGAAGAATATCAACGCGAAGTGGACTCGTGTAGTTGAGGTTCAATGAGGATGCCAGGGGAGGTACATTTTCTTCTGTAGTTCAAGCTCCCGTGACCCCTCCTAAGTCACCGAAAACGACCAGCGAGGGATTTTTAGTGGGTACGAATACTATATAGCCAAGAGATATACAGTGTTCCCAGTTATCCCCGAATAAAAAAGGTAGGCCTCATACGAAAGCTTGAAGTCACCCGGGGAGCAATGGAGAGCGCTACGGTCATAGTTTCTCTGCGAGATCGAATCGAAAATGAGGAGATCCGCAGAGGAACCAAGATCACTGACGTAGCTCGAAGAATTGCTCGTTTAAATTGGCAGTAGGCGGAGTCCAGCGCTCGTGCAACTCATTGCCGTTGGGACCGAAAGGTTCTTCAATGATGATCACGAGCTGGTAGACGTAGTGAGGGTAGGCCCCCCACTAGGTGGATGGGCGACATAGTCAGGTAGCGCAGGACCGGTCTTCGTGAAGAATGAAAAGAAGAATAAATGAAGTCTTTTGGACATTTTGATGACGATGATAAAAGAGCTTTGTAAAAGCGTAAATGGTTTCCAAGCTTTGCCAATTTTATAGAACTCAGAGAAATGTATAACAGGCTTATATGTAGTAACCTTTTGTATATCGTCATTATATTTATTATGCAATCAGTATGCAAATTATCATATAAATATCAACTAAGTAAATATAGCTTTCAATTCTGTAGACTTTGATGTCCTTCTCGCTATTCTTCGCTCTCTTAACGTCTCTCCTCTTGCTTTGGCGTGGTTTGAGTCTTACCTTCGTGGTCGTTCTCAGCGGATCCACTCTGATGATGTCTCCTCAGACTGGTGCGATCTCGGTGCGGGTGTGCCGCAGGGTGGTGTACTGTCACCACTCCTGTTTTCCGTTTTTATAAACACAGTCACCACTGTAATTTTGTCTAACTTCCATCTTTATGCAGACGACTTGCAGATCTATCGGCATTTTAAAATCTCTGATCTTGATGATGCTATTGCTCTTATCAATGCCGATCTGGAGCGGATCTCTACTTGGGCTAAGTCATTCGGACTAGTAGTAAACCCGAAAAAGTCACAGGCTTTGCTTATTGGGAGCGCATATATGTATAAGCGTTTTGGCGCTGTCACTGCTATCCGTCCATTGCTTTACGATGGCGTTATTATACCTTTTAGCAAATCTGCAAAGAATCTTGGGGTAACCATCGATTCCAATTTGTCTTGGCTCCCGCACGTCAATGAGGTCAGCAAAAAATTGCATTTTTCACTTCACTCGCTCAAATGTCTCCAGAACTTTTTACCTCTGAAAACCAAGATCTCCCTCGTACAGACTCTCCTTTTCCCCATTCTTGACTACGCTGACGCGTGCTACCTGGATGCCACTGAGGAGCTTCTAAACAAACTAGAGCTTCTCCAAAATGTATGTATTAGATTTATTTTCGGTTTACGTAAGTACGATCATATTTCCCAGTTCCGATCGCAACTCAAGTGGCTTCCAATTCGTCACCGCAGGAACGCTCATGTTCTTTCTACTCTCTATAACATCCTATACAATCCCTCTGCTCCTTTTTATCTCCGTAACCTCTTCCACTTCTCCCGGGCCCAGGACAAACCTTGTCGTTCGAACGTAAGGACGTCACTGGCCATCCCCACCCATCACTCTGATTTCTTTTCCTATTCCTTCACTGTCCATGCCGCAAGATTATGGAACGCTCTCCCCTACGAAGTACGTGATTGTCCATCATTACCTGTATTTAAAAAGCAAGTCAAAGAGCACTATTTATCGCTAGTTGTCTAGTATATATAATATTTTTAGTTATATATGCTATATATGTATTTATGCTTATATTATATATATATATTATTTATTATGCTTATTTATGTAAGTATATAATATGTGAGTATACATTTATGTTCATGTTAAGTATGTAATTATGGTCAAAAGTCGTATCTATTGTAAATATTTCAATTTAATTATTGTGCACGTTGTGTCTGCCTTACTTTTTATGAATCTCCTTCCGTAGGCCTACTGGAAGAAATTTCTGGTTAGAAATAAGTAGTGCCTGTTGTGTCAGTTATATTTGTATTGTTACTTTAGTGTTTTTATTGTGTACAATAAACTGTTAAATAAAAAAAAATACAGCTTTTTCTGAAGCCCAGAGAAAGATATGATCCTTACTTAAATTTTACTGTAAGTAGTGGACATCATACCAACTTGTTGAAAACGAACACTTCAGTCTCCTACTGTCTCTATATACGTACTGTATAAGTACATATACATGAGAGTGCTCCATATAAATCACGCGCACATATTTAACCAGGCCCGGCGGCGTCCCCCAATACCGGGAAATCACATCCGGCCGAATTGCGTAGCACTTCGCCCCTGGTTTAAAATGGAGTCATAAATAAAAGGTACCTAGACGGCGCACCTTATCGCTTACGGCCCGAGCCACAACAAATGAAAGAATACTCCCCCACGCTCACACTCCACGCCGCCCGCCCTCGAAGCCGCCCGCCCTCGCCGCGACCGGTAAAACCTTGTTTTAACATTTATAACTACAAGGAAAACTCTTTGCAACATGTTATTCAAATAAAATGGAACTGTACTTGAATACCTTTTAGGTAGGTTTTACATTGGCCTTTGTTACAGTTCGTTGCTATGGAGACGCGGCGCGTCGCGACTTTTGCCGGAGTTTCGATTGCCGCGGAAGGTTTTCCGATCTGGTAAACCGTTGTTCACACTCACGTAAGAAAATACTCGTCAATTGGTTTATACCGCGATCAAAAAATATTCTTAATATAGAATCCTACTGTAAAATAACAAATAAATGAATAATTAAAATTGGACAAACATTTTAATGCGATAGAATGTACTATGTCATCATATTAATTATTTAAACCATATGACACCAACTGTTAGACATAGACCTTCCACTGTAGATTTCCAACAGGACCAGTTGGAAGCGATCATCGTCCAGGGTCTTCCAACGACCTTGACAAGGTTGTTTGTCCACCTTGCGGACGAACCTCCTACACTACGTTGACCGATCCGTGGTCCGTTAAAAATTCTTCAAATGTTCTGTACATTTAAGGTTCTTGTATGGAGAACCTCATTTGTAAACGAGCTAGAACTTGTACCTCAAAAACAAGGCTCAATCGCTATATTAATTTTTTTTATGTAAAGAAGCAAAGATTCAAGTACAAATTTTTTAATATCAATTATATTTAATATACATGTATTTATTATAAGAAATATAATACAGTTTTTCTGATGCCAAATCTGATATAATAATTTCGTATAATTCCTATGGGAGAATTTTGTTGTGAACAACATTTGTCTTATATTATTTAAAAAAAAAGATAATTTACTCCTGTATTTAATAAAACATTTCTGCCCGAGTAGCATAGCAGTGAAGCATTTTATGTCCTGATTGCCGTGGGTAATGTCTCTGAGCATAATATTCTCGTGTAACGGTGTTTTTAGACACAAACAATATGTCAACAAACTTATATTAAATGCGATATTTTTCAATGAGTGTCTCGTTCATATCTCTTACATTTACCTATACATTCATTTCTGTCAAACTAATATACAAAACGACGAGTTATAGGTGTAAAAGCTTTAAAAATGTGAATGGCCTTTTTGTTAGCAAAGGCTTTTATATATTTTCCCGATCACTATTTTTAAACTAATTAATTGGAAATACATAACACTTATTAATATTTTCAATTGGTTTGCAACAGGCCAGAGTTCTGGCAGTAAATTATTTACACGGATGGATAGTAAATACAAATTAAACTTTATTTACTCGTTATTACGTATTATATACGTTAATTGACAAAATCTGAGGTATATTTTTATTCAATTAAATCACTTACGCTTTATCACATGCGCTCAGTCATTTGATCTCTTCTTCTTCTTCTTTTTCTGCCGATGGACCCCCCACTGCAAGGCATATGCCACCCCCAAATGATCACCACCATGACCAGTCCTGTGCTAATCTGATTTATTGAGAATAAATATACCATAGTATAGTAAATACATAATGAGGTTATGTATTTCAATTGATTTTGGAGTTATTCGAACATAAAAAGTAGTGAGTGTGAACATGTCTTTAGGTTGGCAGACGACGCCGGCCCGTGTAAAACGAGTCGAGCATTCGATAAATGTTGAGCAAGTCGATCGCGGGCGGAGGAGGTTGTTACTTGTTCCTCGCCCCCTCGCACTTCCTGTTCGTTTTGTACTTCTTCCGGTTAGTAGCTTGCTTGACTTTCGATGCGATTTTTACTAAAATAATATTTCCTCATGAGATTTTTGTTAGAGTTTAGTTATGTTTAAATTTCTTATATTGTGAAATTCATGTGTAGGTATTTAGGCATTTTAATATTGAATAAACTAAAACGGTGATGATATACGGATACAAGTAGTCACAATAGGTTTTATAGGAAGACTCGAGGTCAGCCAGAGAGCAATGTAGAGAGTTATGCTCGGAGTTTCTTTACGAGATCGAATCGAAAATGAGGAGATTCACAGAAAAACCAAGTTCACTAACATAGCTCGAAGAATTGCTCTCTTGTGCAACCGAAAGGTTATAGAATGGTGACCACGTGCCGGTAGATGAAGCATGGGTGGGTCCACCACAAGGTGGAAGGACCACAGTTAAAGTTACGGAAATGTTGCTAAATGAGGACACCGTTGGACCAGACGTCGCGGCGATCTTGGTAGAGGCATATGCCTTGAAGTGGGCGTCCATCGAATGAAACGAAGAAGAAGAAGAGAAGTACAACGGGCAGGCTCATGTGCCGCTCCCAAACGGTCCTATAGAGCATCTATGGGGGAGGCCAGTGTCTCAATAGTAGACTTGTGGCTGAAGCGATGATGGCGATACTATATAGTAACGACTAATTCTAATATTGAGGTTTTGTACAATGTAAAGAGAAATAACCCGAAAATGAAGTTGTTATTTCTGCAATGTTTATTTATTTGCGTAAATGCACCAGCAGTAGATACAAGTTAAAAATACATTAAAAGTTACTATATAAATAACGGTTTTGTTATGTGTTCCAAATCATTAAATATTTACTATATACATTTTTTATATTGTAGAATAAGGCTACATTAAATAAAAAAAATAAGGAGAAAAGTGATCACATGTAAGAGAAAACATCTGGCATATGACTTTATATCCAAAAGAACTCTTAATTTTGAAAAATTTCGTTGAAAAGTTTCGATTCAATTTTCTTCAAGGCCGTGTGCATAAAAATTCTCAAAATTATATACCTGTTATGGATACAGTGAATTACTAAGATGGTTCCTAAAGACTACATAAGAGCCGCCAAAATTATAAATTGTTGAAACACTAGCATTATATGTTTTTTTTTTATTAGCATATTAACCTCATATACCTCTGGCGGGACGAAACATCGGATCTGAGAATATTTTTAGCGCTTGTCTGTATACAGTTACAGTGTACAGTTTCATCCTTTCCGGAACAATAAAGCGCTGAAAAGGCATCGTCTAAACCTCTTTGCTGTATATATGCCCGAGGAACCTTACAAAGGATAGGCCGGACAGTTACATTAGACTTTTATTTGATTCCAAAATTGACAAGAAGTCAGTGATACGTGATGTAAAGTGATGGTAATGGGCAGGTCATATGGCACTTAGAACAGAAAGCACTTGGAGCCTTATGATTCTGGAGTGGAGACCACGGACCGGCGACCGGAGCGTAGAACACCCCCTCCCCCACAAGGTAGACAGAAGATTTTATTAAGGTAGTCGAAAGCCGCTAGATGCAGCCCGCTTCCAATCGGGTATCACAAACTTAGGAGCAAGCCATTGTCCACCAGTGAACGTACTTCAGCTAAAATGATGACGGTGATGAAGAGCTACATACTAACATCGAAACCTTGTAGTATTAAATGCGCAAGGATATCTATAATTTAGTTTTTCAACAGTACAGTTGGAGACTAAAATTTTAATAACTCTTCATTGTAAAGCGATTAGAGCTTTAAAGTTAAGCTCATTGACATCATGGTTCATTTGTAATACAGCCTCCAATATATAAATTCCTTCCACCTGTTGGATTCGATAAAGGGCGATAAATAATACAAATGAGAATATTTTTACTAACCGTTTATTTGAACCACACTAGTTGACCTGCCACACTCAAGTAACTTCTGTTATACAATATACAGGATGTTCAATATGAATATGCCAAAAACAACAAAGAGAAACGAAGAAAATTTACAATACTTGATTTTACAGTATCTTCAACAAATATTTTAGTAAATCTATAAATGGCTCATTTTGTGTTATAAAAGATTAACTATAGATATATAAATACAATAGAAATAATAACATTAAACAATTCAATTCAAATGCAGTATTATCGCTATAAGGTTTATAAATAGTTTTCTTTAGTATATATCAATTAAATTAGGCAACACAAGTTTAATGACGGAATAGCTACAGTTGTACCTAGAAGACGCGCCATTTTAAGATTTAAATTCAAATTAAATAAATATCTATTAAATATACATCATTACATCTGAATGTAATCAAGGTGGGTCTACCGCTTATTCGGTTGGTAAATGTCTCAGGTCCGAAACAATTAAAAAAATAAATAAAATGATATATTTAATAACCACTGAAATTGCCTGAAGGCGACATTATTTATATGTAGTCACAGTGTAGTAACATTTAACATAAAGGCATTCCATGTGTTCGTAACGGATTTGTTTCGATTGTTCAACGTACTTATCATAGCTATTCTGTAGATCTTTGTAAACTTTAAAGTATATCTTGCCAAAGTAGTAAATACTTTAACTGTGTTTTATGGTAGAGTGCCTAGAGTAACTGGATTTTCTTTGAACCGAAATGTCACTGGAATCCATATGGAATTTGCAGATTTTCTGTCTGGTTTAAGACCTCTTTGAAAATAGCGAAGGTCCAGGGCTCCCGTGGGAGTCCCGGCTCCTACCGCTACATACCTTTCTTTTAGGGTATCGAGAGGTCGCATAGCTCTTAGATGCGATGAATGCTTAAAGGAATTAATAACTTGGAAGAAAACCCTCAGGTTCTTCAATTCCAGTGTTTATTAGGCATTTTATGAGATTTATAACCCAAGTTGCTTTCGTTATGATTTTAATGAACTCTCAATTAGTAGAGTAGAGTCTTGGAGATCTAAAAGTACTCGTAACTGATCTTTACTGAAATATGCAAGAGACCTAATGGATGTCCAATTTTTAATATGTCATTAAATCTTAATTTCGTAACAAGTGTTTAGTAAATATCGTATATAGTAAGATACGTAGAATTATGATTTTAGGCGTCACACTGATTAGAAGTCACGTAAGAGTTTTTTTACACCTCCTAACTAAGCGCAAGAGCCTTCGAGGTGGAATTATGTTATGAGCTGTCAGGCGAATCGCGTTTAGCATCTCAAAGTGTCTATGAGGACTGAACGTCGGATCTTTTGGGTACTACTATAGATTTATAGAATTCTTCTCACTGATAAAAACTTGAATGTTTATATTGAAAATATGGAGACGGGCGCGTCTTCTTGGATAAAAAGTGCTATTGTTCCATATATATTTAATGGCTGCCGTTTCTGGCTTTTTTAAAGTAAGCGAAGGTATTGTTGACATTGGCAGTGTGAGAGAAATAAAAATATTACCAATTCATAACGTACATGATTTTCGTTCGCATAACAGAGTTAAGACAGTAAGTATGTCCCGCGCGGTCGCTACGTGTAGCCACGATAAAGTATTTATTAAATTCGTTTAAATATCTATATACAATTATATTCCTTAACAATTATAATATACATTAGTCTGCGGCATGCGGCAACAACGAGTTCTGCGTAACCCCAATATTTACAAATACAATTACTGTTACAATAATAATCGGTGCCTACGTCTGCATCGGCCGGTGCAACGAGGTACAGTCGCCAACATAAGTGTGACGCGAGGCGAATTGGCACGGGGAATCTTTTCAATCCGAATGTACAACGTCCGATAACTCTAGTTTAATTTGTATGTAAAATCTAGTTATAATAATTTACTTATGTCGTACTGCGTGACTACTTATGCTTATATTTACACATCTAAATAAAACGTAATTAAAATTATATTACACAGCTCTTACGTAAAAGGGACAGACAGTATTATAACTATAGTTCTTTCGCGTTAAAAATACGGTGAATTGTTGTTCCTAATTAAAAAGATGAGAAATATTGCCCGGGTAAAAGCATAATTTCGAAATCAACGCGTTCTAGAGCACGGCTAGGCCGACGGACAAAGATGTCACTGAATTTTTAACGCGAACGAACTAAAAAGTGTTTGTATTGTAGTTTTACACATTTAATTGTGTCAGCTGTCTTTTTTGTAATGTTTATAGTTGAAGCAAAATAATTATTTATACGTGTATACTGCCCGCGGCCTTTTAGAAATGGTAGTACGCGAAATTGATCGGCTGATCGTCGTCACCGTTGTAGTAGTCAGTTTCGCTGTCCAGCGACCCGCTCGCGTTGGCGGAGTCCCGCTCGTCCGCCATGTTCCGGAGTTGCCAGTTGGAGAGGTCGCAGGGCATCTCGTAACCGAGGCTGGATGCTCTGGGGGTGGCGAGGTGGTCGAGGTGGCGGGGCGGATGGGGCATGGCGGTAGGGGTGGGCGCACGGCGGCCGCGGGCATGCGATCACTGTCGCTGGTGCGGCGGCTGATGGTGCAGGTGCAGGTGCATGCGCGGCCGCTTGGCGTCGTCGTCGTCGCTGCAGGGCTCCTGCTCATGAGCTTCCTGTTCATCACACTCTTCACCGAGTTCTTCTTGCTTGCGCTTCGCTGTCGCCATTTCCGCAGCGTGCTTTTTCCGCCACTTCGTTCTTCTGTTTTGGAACCATACCTGTAGAAAGAAATATTCTTTTAAATACATTGTAATTTGATTAATATTTTTGTAAAATAATGTTACCTTCTTATAACGATATGATGTAAGATCTTGTCATGTAACTCAATCCAGCGGACAGTCGATTTTGTTAAGGCCAAAGGCCCTATTGGAAATCTATCAGGCAAGTCTATGTCCAGCAGAGAATGTTCTGCAGCCGAAATGGTGATGATAAATAAAATTGAGCCGAGGTATCGGCAGCTATTGGGCTCATCGCTCGTCAAACAAAAGGCGGATCGTTGTAGTAGTCAATACAACCACTATTGGGTTATCTCGGTACCTTAAAGAAAAAAAAATAACGCTACAGTAAGGTAAGTAATATAGTAACATGTAAGGTAACACATCTGAGGGTAGCGGCTTGAAGAGGGACAAATGGTATTCCAATAGACGAAAATAATATTTCCAAACTGCGTTATGCTGACGACATCACTAATCTGGCAACAAGTGAACATCTAATAACAGCTATATCCCACCACGTTGAAACAGTAATTTGAATTTCACTTTGAAGGAAAAACACCTGTCCAATTTATTGGACAGAATTGTTTTGACAAAGAGAAGTGTTTGGTTCCGAAGTTATAGATTTCATAAAATAATTTTACATATTATTATCGTGTACAAAATTAATCATTTCATCATTATTTTAAATTTCATATACGTGTATACGCATTATTAATGTTATACATAGCGTGGACAGCAAGATGCTTTAATAAATACATCTTCGATCAGATTATTTTGGCTAACCAGATGATATCGTCAAACTACAAGTTATAGGAAAAGAAGGCAGTGAAAAACCTCGATACAATCAAGGCAAATTAATATCTGAACTCTTCAACCAGACTTAAGCAGAGAATAGAAGTGTACGGAGAGAGCTTGTCAACGCGTTTCACGACGGACACGTCCTAACAAAAGAAGAAATGACTGAAAAGACATATACGACTAAACACGTGTTTACACGCTCCGCGAGTTTCGTTAATTCAATGTAAGTGATATAAAACAAGGCGTGCGAGCGGGCAAGGTGTTTGCGCGCCGGCCTAGCGGTCGTTAGCTGCGATTCCGTATTCAAATGGAGGCGCAGATGAACAGCGGCGGGCGCATCTGTCCCGCACGAAACCAAATATAAAGAGCGGGCAAACAATTTTCGGCGCCATGTGAAGCTAATCTGCGCGGCAGACATAATAATGCCTCATTAAACATCGCCTTAAAAGCACCGCCCGCCTCTCATTATTTATCTCCCTCCGGCGTACGGACCTTCTCTCCGTCCGATAAGGACGGCGATGGTAGTCGTGTTCGGAGGTAATTAAGGGTCGTTTTGCAAATTACACGGTACTTAACCGGCCATATAACGCTCGTTAATCACCGGCCCGGGGCGTACGCCGTCTCGCTCTGTCTTTCGGGGGCGTCGTACGGGCGTCTCGCTCGCGTGGAGGGTAGACAGAAGTTTAATTAGGTCATAAATACATTTTCATGATTAGGCCTGAGCGCCGGTGCTCGTGGACGCGCGGGCGGTTAGCGTTTGGAGCAGATGCTGTTGAGACGCTCGTTAAAGTGCGGTCATCTCGCCGGAGGTACTGTCCGGACATTAGCAACTTTAGCCACATGATGTCTCACGGTTGTGCTCGCCTTCCTACGAATCAAAAGTCTTATATGTGACGAGTACTGATGATGTCATGAACATCTAAACCAACATAACCATGTTGTCTCTCCTTGGTAGATGATTCATGTTTCCGAACACGCGAATAGATTAGCTGCTCTACCAGTTTATCTATAAAGCCGTCATTAAACAATGTGTAAAAAAGTAAATAAATAAATCATCCCGCTGCGATTGGATGTTATTGTAATTATTGTTGGTGGTTGCGGCAGCTTGATGGCCGTCGTATCGTCGTTGTTTACAGCGCTAACTTAATCCGGCTTTGTTAAAATTTGCAAAGCGCACACTGTGATAGGCGGAAGCGAGGAGAGATTCCTAACAAGAGTTCTTGCTTTTGTTTTTTATACAAGTATCTTGTATATTAGTATTATCATTATTATATTAAGTTCCTACACACGATTACTCTCATAGCGGCAACTAAATCTGTTCATTTACTTATTACTTTCTACTTTGAGTCAATTTTTGTGATGCCTTGTGAACGTCAAAAGTAGAATTCAAATATTTGAAGTCTCCTTTATAGGAAATTAAATTATTAAATCCTATAACTTTTAAAGCTACAAAGGATCCAAACTCTGATCTGAGAAGAGCCTATAACATCCTTAATCAACCTATTTTTACTATACCTATATATGTATACTTCTGCTTACTATTGGATATATGTATGTATTGTATTTTGCTTTGTGATTTATGTATTAAAACATTTAGATACTTTTGAGGTATATATTTAAGAACAAATCTGAAATACGTTAACTTTTAATTTTTCTTTTTATTTGATGTCCATACCCGTTCTATTTTTTCTTATTAACTACATCATCCAATGTTTGTCTAAAAGAAATAGCCTTGTGCAATCAGACCACTATTTAATACTTTGCTATATATTCTGTATTAATATTTTGTCATCATCACCATTTTAACCATCAGACGGGCATTGTTTAACCTAGGCTTTTATTCGACTTAGTCCTTTCCATCGGAAATATGGAAGGTATCATGGTTTATGGTGCTGATTCTTGCCACGCTTGGCATGCGAGCATGCCGTGACGGCAAACAGTCTCTTTGCTCTACAAGCCGGCAATGGGAAAAATATTTAAGGGTTATGTGCAACATCTCAATATATTTGTAATAATAAAAAACTGATGATTTTAGTGAAGAGTAGATAAAATAAAAAAACCCTCGCCGCTCGTTCCTGTATCCTCACCCTAAAGTTAAGGATTAGAGCGGTATCGGGGTCTGTAACGACACTTTGATGGCGCCGTCGGACGAGGCAAGCAATTAATTAGACCCTCGCGTTCCTTACCATCTCGTAAATACCCCAGGAGCCGTCCACTTCGCGGCAGAACCTTTATTACTGTTTGTTTGGGAGAATCAAAAGATTGTTAAACAGTTCTTTGCAAATTTAGTTGACTACGGTATTAGGTGGTTTAAATACTCATATTATCGCGGCCCTGAATTAGAAGACCACAAAGCGGTAGAGTAGCCACTTATAATATAAACAGTTGAATTTGTTAAGGCAGTCAAAAGAAAGATTCTTATCATTTGATTGTGCTATATAAGACCGCAAGTAAGCAGTATCGGTATTCAGAAGACAAATATATCTTGAACTGAACACTTATAATCTAAAACTGTAAAATAACAATTGAACGGCTACACTTGTACTAACTTTTATAATGTACGCGAAAGCAAAACGTCAGCGAAACAAAAACGAAAGAAAGAAGATAAACACGACGTGAAGTCAATACATCAATAGTTATTGCAGACGGTGCCGGCAAAGCAAATTCTATTTGCTTCCGTAGCACTACACCCGCCCGTTCTTTGTCGTAGAAATATAGATTATTAAGTTTTGTTACTGACGCACAGACATGTTGTTATTTATTACTGTATCATTTATTCTAGTAAAACCAGTTTTAGCGGTCACATGTACGGTGTACAGGAGTTGATTGTATTTTTACATTCCCATCAATTAAATCTATAACTAGGTTGGTTAGTAACCATCTAATGTATGTAATTATTTATTTAAATTTTTCGAATGACAACTACAAAATATAAGTAAGATAATACCTTTTTTGGACATGATTCCGGACAATTCATTAATAAATATTAATTTATTTATATTAATAAACTACGGCACATTTCTTTTGCCAAAGCATATTATGTCTTGCTAATTAATTTTCTCTTATTTGAACTATTTGTTCTATATATAGACATCTACATATAGTAGGCGTACAATAAAGCTTGATTTTTTTATTTTATTTTGAAAAGTTGTACTGATAAACGGCAACCATTGCACATGAAATCTGATCATCATGAAACCTGAGGATGGGAATTCGAAGAAGGGATCAGAAAGTGTCGCGCGAACCGTGCACGCATAATGTTGAAAACTAGACTTTGTTAGGGCATTGTAACAAACAAACAAGACAGCAATGATTTAAAAAACTAACATTTTGGTTATAAAATAGTTTACGAGACTTAGTAAACTCTGCGACATGAAGAAAGGCGGGCAAAAAAAATCGGAAATATTAAAAGTAGTTGCAAAAACTAAGGTACGGATGCTAATGTCTGTGCAATACAGAAAAAATATTGTCCTGTTACTTATTCTTCTTCTTTTCAGCCGATGGACGCTCACTGCAAGGCCTAGGCCTCCCTCAAAGATCGCCACGAGAAGTCTTGCGCTACCCGTATCCAGCGACCTCCCGCGAACTAACTCGTTGGTTCGCCTAGTGGGGGGGGGGGGGGCTAACCATGCTGCGTTTACCAGCTAGTGGTCGCCACTTGAAAATCTTTCGGTTGCACTTGCGATGTGCCCCGCACTCTGTCACTTCTAGCGGGCACTTCTTCGAGCTACAACGGTGATCGTGGTTCTTCTGCGTATATCCTCATTTCTGATTTGGTCTCCGAAAGCTGTCCTCCAGCTGAAGCTCCGAAAGCTGTCCTCTTTACGTACTGTTATTTCCTGTCCCGATTTCCTTAATAACGTAGTGCACTAAAGGCGGGCTAGAATTACTACATTTGTAATATTAACCCTGCTTTGCATTTAACACTTCATTTCAAGTTGCCGTCATTGTAAATTATTACAAACTTATATAATATTATGTAGTTGTAGGTATCACCCGTGATTCTATATATGTATGTAGCTTCATAATATAATAGCTCTGTCGGTCTAAATCACTACGTATTAGTAATACGTCTTCTTCTTGAGAGTTAAGATGATAAAACCGTGTACCAGATCAAAGGCAAAACAAAAGCTAATGTAAAAATCAAATTCATCACTTTATCATCATTATTTCAGCTAAAGGACGACATATAGACATAGAGCTTCTACCCCCTCATCTTCCACAGACTTCTCTTCTTCTTTCCAGTGTCTTTCAACAATCCAAGATCGTCAGAACACCCTGTGGATGGACTAGTATATGACATAAGTGTTTGTAAAAGGCCAAATAGTTTTAAAACTATATGAAAGTCAATCTGAAAATATAAGAGGAGTGTAACAAAAGAAGCGAGCGCATGAAGCAGCGGCGGGCCAGCCACTTCTGCAAACACGACGCCGAGCCGCTCCGTTCAGAGTTTCCCCATATCTAACAGAAAGACGTATGTTTATTATTCTATTTACGACGCAACTAAACAAGTTGGGCCCTTTCACGCGAACCAACAACATTATTACTTATATTATTATTTTCCAGTTCTCCTTTATACCCCGACTTACCCCTCTATTCAATTACTTAAGTGGCAAAACGCGTAGCGCGGGGACACTATCCGTCTCACTCTAATGTAGGAGCTCGTATGTTTTCGTTCCGCTCTTTCGAGGGGGGTCGGGATAATTATGTGAATATCTATTATTTTTCACAAGAGAGGTCTGTAATGGCTTGATAGAGATAATGCGCTTTCAGTGGCGGGAAATAAAAACGTCTTAGCGCGTCCGCCATCTTGCTTTCCGGATTATTAATTTGAACGATGCGACGAATGCGCGCCTGTTTTAGTTTCTATAACATTTTTTTACTGGACTGGAACACACAACGAAACATTCCCTCGCTTTATTAACAATAATATGTAAATATTAGCTTCTATTATACATGTGTATAATACTTTACATTTAGAACTTATGGAAATATGTATGTTATAATTTATGGAATCTGAAGGTACATTTTACTGTGTTTAGTTCCACTTTACACATCCTAAGTTTTTTACTGTTTAATAATTATAATATTACTACATTTTCAAGCTTATTTCACGTAAATAATAGTATATGTAAATAATTATGTTTCGATCAGTATAAAAATTATTGGTTTCTTAGAATTCTAACCAGTAAACCTGTATGTGAATTACTAAGGTCGATCATTTATTTATTCGTTGAGGCGTTCTTGCATCCTCTCCCGGAAGTTGCTAAGAGATGGATTTGAAATCACGGATAGAGGAAATTACGCTATTGCAGATTGAAAAGGTTTTTTACAACAATATTAATAAAATTGGAACGTTTTCGATACGATACGATTCATTTCAATTAAAACATAACAATATTGTTGAATAATTGTAACTGTTTAAATGTATATAAATCCGACGATCCTCACCGGGCCCTAGCGCCGGATTATGTACCCTCTCCCTGAGGCACCGCGTATCCCAACTGCGCCCACAGCAGATTTACAACGAAATAAGTATAAATAAAATTGAATAATTTCATAGCAGATCTGTGGTGTAGTTTTCTATTAAAATTACAAACAATTGTTACGATGTAAATAAAAAAAAACGTTTCCATGTGAACCGATTTTTTATCTTAAATGCTATGCATGAAACAACTCGTAAACGTGCAGCGCAGGGGATTCCCCCGCCGTCGACGATCGAACAAATCAAACATATCATCTGCGAACGCGCGCGATAAAGTACAGGCCAGACGTGAGCCGACTCGCGATCTACCCTACGCCTTACTACCCGCTGGTGTAATATTCAATTTGTTAACAATTCATAATGGATACTTTGATATTTAAAATTTACAAAAGATTTTCCATGGCGAAGAAGACGCTCATGGTGATTTGTCTCTAATTTGCGCGGTTTGGCATTTACCGCTTTTCTTATACATAAAGCCATTTTTTTAGATCTGGCCAGGTGGCATTTGCAGATTCCACGGTTGCGAAGGGGCAGTGCCTCTTTCAGAGTATTGAAGCTCGAAGGCATGTAAAGCCAATGTATTGAACTGTAATATTAAAACTATAAATCATGAGGTGGTTAACAAAAACGCTATCAGCTCAAAATGTGCGTGTGATTGTAAATTTAAATATATATATTTTAATATACAGAATTACCGTAATAAGCTCGACCGTAACGCCCTCATCGTGAGGTTTACTTCCATCTATAAAATTTGATACAGACTGCTGGGGTATAGATGACCCAATACCTTCTATTCAAAATTCAAAACTAAATATTAAAATATATTAAATATTCACTAGACCAATGATTATGTATCCTTTTATTAATTTTTTTTTACAGTCTGATTTTTACCTTATCTACTGAGAAGCGCCGGCTAGAAACTCAACAGTTGGTATTTTTAAATTAAATTTAATAATGTTTGATGTATGCATTATAATAACAACAATGTAAATAGGTAAACAAAACATAGTTATATTTAGTTCAACTAAAAAGTCTTGAATGCTCTAAAATATATTCATTTAAATATTTTTTTATTTTAGTTTTACAACTAACGAAAAGACGGTCTAAGATATGGTATAGAACTCTATTTGACTCTAAATTTACTAACTTCTTTAAGATTAAGTTTAACGGTTATAAGTTTATTTTCATTTCTTGTATTTATCATATGTCAGTCACCATTTTTATAACAACGATATGTAACTGCGTGATATATTTGCATCTATGTTCATACTAATAGTGGTGACATAACGGTAGAGGACAGCGACTTGCAATCGTAGGTCGCGAGTTCGATTCCTGGCATACAATCTTTTATAATTCACACTTTGTGCATTAATTATATAGGATTGCTACTGTCCATTAACAAGTTTCCAGAGGATGGGCAGCAGCGTCCTCTGCATACCATAATACCACTGCGATCGCCATCTCGCCTTTCAAATGGTGATAATGGTATATCCCCATCATCCCCATCATCATCAGATATCTTTGGGGGAGTCATATGCCTTGCAGTGTGCGCCTATGGGCTGAGACGATGACGACAATAATATTTGACCAGGCTGTCATTCGTAAATGTTCTCTTGCCTATGTTATGTTTCTTTTGTTTATTTACTGTATCTTTTGCTTGTATTATCGTTAAATTGTCTTTTGTTAATTACTTATGGACTCCAATTGGTGAAACTGTTCCGGTTGTACCTCATCATCATCACCATTTGAGCCTAGAGCATCCCAATGCAAGGCATAAACCTCCTCCCAAACATGAGCTGCTGCAATGGTTGATCATCGGGGAGTTTAAATACTTCAGGTTTCGTATTAAGTACTAAACATGAATCTTGTAAAATCAAATAAAACAAAAATCTATATTAAATACGCGGTTGTGGTAGACTGTTCAATGAAATGTTATTTATAATTGTCAAATCTTCAATTAAATAATTTTAACATAAATCCATTGTTTTGTTCGAATTTTATAAACATAGTTGTCGTTGAAAAATCCCTCACAATTAACACACACACACGTCTTTGACCTAAGGTCAACGTGACGTCAGGGCGCGCCCGGCGGATGGTATGGCGTCCGAGGGCGTCGCATCATTACGCTGCAAGTCATTTGTCAAGCTGCGGCTTATCGGAGCCCTCCCCCCGCACACCCCCGCGCACCCCCGCGCACCCCCGCCGCCCGCTAATGTGCCCGCGGCGACTTCATTCACCCCGCTCCTGATAGCGACGAACCAAACTCTATTTAAATACGAACTGTAACTATGCTTTGCAGAACCATGGGGTGATACAGATTTCCTGCTATAGGAGGGAGTTATTCATTCAATGTATAATATAAGAACTATGGATACTGTTATTTCATCATCATTGTGGCGTTCCCTGGGGAAAGCCTACTCCTTGCAGAAAGCATCTATAGGTTGAGATGATAATATGTCTATGTGCTTAAGAATAACAAGAATGAATGTAAGAGAAACAACAGTTAACATAAAGTAAGGTATGGATATAAGCTATTGTTAATGATGTCCCTGACTATCTGTACCAGGGAAACAAAGAGAGATATACTCGCTTACAGAATAAAAGGAAGAGATAATTGTAGAGGAGACAATCATACAGAAATTTGAAGATACGTTTACGCGTGGGCGCTTCGGTAAAATTTGCACGTATATATTTTATTTTAATATGGGTCTGGGTGTACACATATATAATAAAGTTTGACAAGATTTCTTCTACCTTTCTTTTCTTAGTTTTGAATCTAAAATTAAAATTATATTATAAATTAAATCTTTCGATATTTATTAATTAAATCGAAATGTGTTGAACTTGGTTCGTTGATTCATTTACATGGTTAATATAATAATGTTAACATGAAAATTCGTTAAATTTTATTTGAAAAGAGCAACTCTTTAGTTTCTGGCCGGCTCCTCAGATCAGCGCTCCCAGCTGGTGGTAGCTTATTGCATATAATGTTAAAATAATCGACGATTCTAAAGCGCATGTCATGCCTGCCCAAATAAAATATTTTGAATTTGAATATCAAACAAAATACTTTATTAGCTGATTTACTGTCACTCTATGGATTTATAAATGTACGCTTTATTGCGTTTTAATTAAATAAAAATGCAGATTCTTACTAGAAAAAACTAGATTTATTTGCCCAAGCACGTCACACACATTGCATTGTTGTTTCATAAGAATTTGAGATGTTTCAATCAAGTGACGTTGACAACTAACTGACATTTCTACGTTATGTTACGATTAATAATAAATAAAATTACCTTTCTTCTTTTAAGGCCTATAAAATTGATGTTATCTTATATAACAATATATAAATAAATATTTAAACAACAGTTGTTCTTTCTAACCAGCAAAATATTTGTTAATTTTTCTATAATTATCTCAATCTAGTGAACGTAACGAAGAACGCATTAACGTAAATCCAACACGAAAAGTAAAAAAAAAGATTTAGTTCAAATTTCAATTGAATCCAAAAGAATAAAGATGGCGGCCTAATCATCGCAGGCAACAAGGCGTACGGATTACTCGCATTCCCAGCCCATCAATACGTTATCAAAGCGCGCCGGACGGTTCTGTAACCTAATTACCTTTCGACGCTTCATTTAACGGCTGAACAAGATGGCGGCCGATCCATAACGATAATTAACGCACTAATTTATACTTCTAACTGTACTGTATTTGTAGTTCTAGTAAAATAAATTGATTTATTAAATATATTATTAAGAAATTAATCTGCATTAAATCAAAATTAAAAAAATATTCGAATAGGTGTTTACACTTTTGACATTAAAAGTAAAAGTAAAGTTCTGCTAAGAAGAACCGACCAGAACTTCAAAAGTCGTTCTTATTGAATGAAAAATATCTATATGTTTTAATATTTACATTAAATACAGAAAATAATAATGTGGTAACCAAATTTCAAAACGTAATTGTTATTAAATCATCAAACCGACAACGCTGCGATACAATTCAAAATGGCGCGCGACGTAAATGTCAAACAGAGCGAAAAAAAAATAATACAAAGTCGCCGTACTGCGGTGGCGGCAATTTATTTTTTATCTGTATTTGTGCGAGATCGGATACTCGCGCAGTCGTTTTTGAAGAATTTGTGGGCGATAGGTAAATTGGAATTGTGCTTTTGATCGATGGACGTTCCCGTACTAATGGTTGCAGAGCGAAAATAAAAAAAATAGCCGGCCGGCACGGGAGTCGCGTCACATTTCATTCGGTAGACAAAAAAAAATAGCCAATTGATCGATGGCTGCACTATTTATGTTTTGGGACAGGACATCGCAATTTTACACTATTTATTAACATTTTACGAGCGCTATGCACACTGATATGAACAGATATTGAACTGTTTCAGCTTCTGTTTTAATGTACTTGTACACTTTAGTAAAATAAAGTACATTGAAATTCAAACCAAATATTTATTTATGTGCATATATATGTGGCCCTTAAGCCATTATCTATTACTAGAGAAGGTTCGTCTCTCACTCTGAGCTTCTTTTGCAAACTCACTTCACGAGTATAGAATAGTCTGCTTTTTTCTTATTATCTGAAAAATATAACCCAATTCTCTTCAAGATAAGAGTGAATAGACACTTACTGAGGCTTTTTGCTTCATATTCGACCACGACGCTTTCCAACAGACGAGTGGTCAAAAGACTAGTAAGCGATAAAAAGTAACTGGTATTGTCCATGAAATAGCAGTGGTCAAGCCACATAGCGCAGTAGATATGACCTCTGAGGCCTTAGAGTTCTGGAGACCAGAGACAGGCATACGCAGCGCAGGACTTCCACCTACAAGGTCGTTGGAAAGCTCTGTATGCAGACCTTCCCACCTGTCCAATGGAAATTGTATAGCTCCCCTATGTCCAGCTGTGGCCATCCTGTGGTTGAGCTGACTAAGATCTATCTATTGTACTTTATTGTTTCTGAAGATGTTAATGCTGTTAGCCCTAAGGCTTTTACAGCTTCATCGGCACTGAGTTCGCGGAGCGGAAGGGTCCATGAACTAGAACTAAGATCTGGATCAAATTGAATAACATATAGTTATACAAATTTTATTTACAAATAACTAGTTTTAAAAGGAATTATTATAATTTGATGATTAGTGTTGTGTCAAGATCATTTAAAAAGGTACAAGAAATCTAGTCATTCCGATAGGGAACTATTATGACCTATTCCCGTCCAGATAATATATGTTTGTCCTAAATCCTAATTACATCAGGGCAAGATAAGGGGCAACACTCGGACGTAAACAAACCACGCGCTGGCAACACCCGTAAATCATGGCGGTATTAGGGCGGCTACAAACTCGGTGTTATTAAAAAAACTCATTTGCAAATTAGGAAAGACAAGGAGATGCTGTAACAGTAAAGTTAATTATCCAAAGAGCGGTGCCGGCTCACCCCTTTGGGTTTTTTAACTCGGAGTCCGCATAAAAATGTTAATTCGCTTCGTTTAAGAACGGCCTGCGTCTGGCGAACTAAGCCTCCGTCGTCTCGAACTGCCTTCGTCGCATATTTGTTTCTATGCACTGCCTATTTATTTACACATACAATTTGTTCTATCGTATTATATGATTTAATTATATTAAAACATTTAGTAAAATTTTAAAAATTGATCCTCAGGGTCCATTTGTTTACATAATTATACAGTATTTATGGTTATTTTTCTGGCATTTACATCTATTTTCAATCAGGCTGTATAAAGCGATAAGTTTGAAATATTTAAAGATAATTTTTTTCTGCTAAGATGCCTATAATTTCTGGCAGTACAGCCGGCAGGAACAAAGAATAAACTAAATTCATTTGAATACTTAATGATATGAATTTTGAAAACGATTTTATATATAATATTATGAAATCATCGATTTTTATATACCAAGATAGGTATACCGTATATTAATTGTTTACAATTGCATTATATTCACAGCGTTTAAAGCTTTCACACCTATATTTAATCACTCTGTATAAATAAATATAATAATGTTGGTATTTATTGACATAATGTTAAGTAAATGTAAGTTATATTAAAAATAAATAATTGTCAAAGTACTGAACATTAAAAATAATGTTCAACAAATAAAAATATTAAATTAGAGCAATTAATTTTCAATTAACATCGCGTTCGACGGCGGCCTGCGCTGCCAATGTATTTAATTCTCAGACAAAAACCTCCTCGGACGGCGGCCGGACGTCGAAAACTTTGCAAATTAAGAAAATGTAATTAGTGCGTCCGGGCCCCGCGCGGACATAATTAAGGCGAATCTTGTTGTAATTTTGACATTTCATTTTTTTCCCCCCACTCTCGTCTCACCCTCGCTAATTAATTTAGAGAAACTGCCCCTTAAAATTTAATCTCTGCTCTTCCGTTATTTCGGCGACACTTTTTTTTTTCTTACCTTCGCTTAATGAAATGTCGTAGATTTTTGACAGTGCGACGGCGGGAAACGTTGTATTTTTTAATTTTAATTTTTCCTCATTCCGGCCCGCCGTTATTGTATTCGGCCAGAGTTCGTGATTAACTTTTGATTTTCATCAGATTTTTTTAAAAAATTTTTTCATTACTGTCACAGCAATACTTTGATAATGACTAAATCATGGAAGAATCTGTATTATTTCTATGTTGTCTATTACTCTCCCAGTTCCTAAAAACATTTCTTTGCTCGAATCGCGCGAGAACAAATGAAATGTCGGATAAAACATTGTTTTACTTAAGTTTCGTTAAACTACATATATGAACTAAATATATCACCAAAATCATGCTATTTTCTTAAGTAACAAAATATATACAGTATGATTGCTTAAGGTTTTAAAGCTTAAGTTAGATCTATACAAAAATCAATGGTGGCAGACAATATTAATAACGCATGACATAATTAAATAGTAAGCAAAAGACTTTTCAATATTCTGATTACTACATAAAAAAATATATAATTATTGTTTACTATGTATCTTTACAGCCTTTTTATTGCAAATTATTAAACTATCGCATCCAGTAAAAAATACCATATTTCAGAGTGATCATTTTATACATGTTGATTGGAAATAGTTGTGAAAGCTTTTTACGAACAAATGAGCCACACAATAAACTTTTACACCCTTAATCAATCACCCTGTATATGTATACATCAAATTTGAATAGGAATATTAAGGGCACGATCAAATCAAGTGAGTAAGTCATCATTTACATAGGACTACACGGCCGCATTTATTTATGTTTGGAATTAAATGACAATTCGTTCGGCGGCGCCCGCCCCGCGTGCGTTGGGCGGCGAGTGCGGCGCGGGCTTATCTGATGGACGCAAAGTTTAAAGCGTTCGTAATCCCTCGCTATCGGCGTGTAAGCCACTCATCAGCTCGGAATTAGGCGAGCTTTTTTCACGGAGGGGCCGACGCCGCCCGCGATAGATGCCATCAGCGAAAACATTAAAATTCGTCCACTATCTACACAAACGACTTGATGTTATCCCACTAAATTTACGTTTTTATTGCTTCAATTTTAAAAAGAATTACATTTATCACGACACTGGATATCAGAGCTTAATATTTTGCACATTTATTTTTCTCACATTTTCAATAGTGCATTTACAAGGCACCGTGTAAAAACTGACCGTACCAAAGTCATGACTGCAAAGAGCTTCTAGTTCATTTGTTATAAACTAAATCACATTTATTAACAAAATGTCGTAAAACATTATTGAATCATTTACAAAATTTAGAATGCAAATAAAAAAATGACGGAAAAAGGCTTATTATTCAATAAAAGAATATTTAAATGATAAGAAATCTTAGCAGTGATATCACCTGATTATTTTGACTTCATTTAGGCTGTATCTGATTTAGTGTATATGTGTAAATCTGTGTTAAGCTTTATTAAAAGATGTGTTGTTGTGGAGTTTCTTCTTGCTTCTTCTGCACATCTATAACACCTTGCGAAGCAGAGTAGAGTCATAATAAAATAGATTAAGTAAATAAATAGATAATAAGTTGATGGTCTGTCAAAAGTTCCGATGTTAAATAAGCGAATTTATATTTTTATCTTAAATATTCACACATTCAGACACTTTATCTATTGCTTAAATATCTTAATAAATTAATATTGTAATAATTGTATACAACAAAAAATGTGTTATTCCATCTTCGATGGCGAGGAAGATAAAAGACAAATGACGAAGTGGCGATTATTAGATTATTGATTAATACTGACTTTGAGCCAAAAAAAATGGCAGCGACTACCTCTCTACTGGCATTGAATTCAAATACGAGTTCGAATTGAAATTCGAACGCAGAATACTAATTAAAATTTAAAAAGTATAGTCGCCGTAGTGGCCAGTGACACGGAGCGTTATCAAGTGAATGCTGTAAGTTGTCTATTTCGTACACTGCAAGTATTTTAGTGCAATATGCTTCAAATTATTGCAATAATAAATTCTTTATACAAGCTTGCAACCTTTAATAATATTCTATATAACTTTAATAATATTCTATATATATATAGTGTTCCAAAGCTCAAACAGATTACGAGTTAGGCATTCTTAATTCAAGTTAGTTAGTGTATATGGTGTGAAAATCCAAAAATTTCTCATTTATTCTTCTCTACCAGTTATTATAAACCTTATAAAAATATTATCTGTGTAATTAATTTGTAATTTCTTGACTATTGAATATATTACTTGTAATAAGAACTTTAATTTTCCTTCAGTTATATAAATGTGTTAATATATATATATATATAAATAAAGTAATTATAATTTCATTGTTATGTTACCCGGTTACATCCTCACGCGCCTTATTTTAGTTTTAATTGACGTCTAACATTTGATATGGACATGTATATATATTTATTTAGTATTAAGTATTATTGTGTACTTCTTCTTTTCAGCCGATGAACGCCCACTTCAAGACAAGCCTCCCCCAATAATCACCACTATGGCCGGTCCTGCGCTGCTCATATCCTGTGACATATCGCGACGTGAACAATGTCGTCGGTACTCCAGTACACCAGTAGCAGTGGGCAAGGCACATAATTCGTTCAACGGATGGCAATTGGAACTGGAACTTTCACGAGTGGTGACCACGCGCAGGTAAACGTGACGTGGGTAAACTCCGCGATAAAATAACAATGTAATTATGAAAATGTAAAAAGAAAATAGGAATGAATGAAAGGTGATACAGAGCAAAAGGGAAAGAAAGCAGAATTGTGGCATGAAAGAATAGACCGAAAGACAATGTCAAGTATGAAAGAAGAGAAAATAAATAATAAAAAATTATGTGAATAATTAAATTTGCCCGTAAAGTCCCTGTCCCACAAAAGATAGGGGTACGAGAGACCCCCAATAGCGGGGGCCATAAAAAAAATCTCCGCAAAAGTTGGACTGACGACGACATAGTTAAAGTCACGGGAAGTCTCTGAATATCGGCAGTGCAATACGGCAGACGTCTTGCGATCTTTGTGGAATCAGAGAAGGTAACACCTCGCTGAGGGCGTCCATCGGCTTATATGATGACGATGACGAAAAAATTATTCACAATTTGTGTTATGGCACAATATTTAACAAGATTTTTTTTTATAAAAAAAACTTTTTTTATATTTTAAAAAAATGTATAAATTTTCAAAATCAAAATCTATTCAAGTCCTTTACGAACCATAACCCACTATCTCAGCAAAGAGCACAAGACACGCGTGTAAGTCGAGGGCGCGCCGGGGGGCGAGCCGGTGCCGAAACTATCAGTAGGGCGGGCGTATCGCCGCTGAAACAAATTGAAAATTCCCCATAAAACCGATCGCACCGCAATCGGGATCACCGACACCGGCTCATTTAACACTAGAAATAAATTTATACCGCGCTTAGGCTGTCGACACACCGGGTTTATGTACATCATTCTTTTTGTACTCTTTCCCTTTACAAGAATTGTACCATGTTAACTGACTACATTTTTTCATGCTACAAACTCTTTCAAGTTGTCTCTATGACACAAGTTTTTCTCTTTTGGAGGCTTAGGTAAATGTATTTAACCCTTACGATAGTGTAGGTATATATATTTCCCATCAAACATATGAACTGTTGGGACATAACGTCCCACTGAATTGTGATGAAAGACTGCTACGTCAAATTTATAAGCAGTTTGGTTTGAATGGTCCAATTTAATCTTTACACTCCTTAAATCTTGGTGAAAATTATATGTTTATTGTCAATTGGCACAAATAAGTACATTCACACGCCTGAAGTAAGAATTAAATATAATTTCAATTTTAGTCCTGACACACTATTGTATTGCAGTATCGAAAGGGTTAAAGCACCAAAAACTTCGTTTGTCTTACCCTAGTAAAGAACCTTTTACAATTCTACGTGGTTTTGGAAGTAAACTGGTACTATTTGCTAAATACCTTTGCATATCCTTCTAAGCGTTTCATAAGAAGAAATCCTAGTCCCTCTGAAGTACTGAGGCCTATTACAAGGGGTTTTGATTGATATTATTACAATCTGTTCTTCTCAGAGGCAGCGTTCTTCTTAATAAAAAATAAAATTTATTTGCTAGAATCATGACAGCATACAGGATGTTATTATTATTATATGTTAATAATAATGTAAAAACAGCCCAGCATGTCATGTCTACCACAAGTATTTGGTATGTAAATTTTTACAAAATGAAACTACCTAAGTCACTAAAAAAGAAACCCTAAAAAAAAATAATATTTACTAATTTATTTACTATTTAATAAGATATTCTATCTCCATTTTTTCTATTCCTATCTCTTTTGTATTGTATGTATCTTCTATTTCTCTTTTTTCTGATGTCTAACGGAAACTGATATGTGGGCGGAAGATTAGGATATGTAATATTTCTACCAACTAACTCCTTTGGGGCAGTGCAAGGCTTATCATCGTGGTGATCTTTCTAGGCCTCCCTTTATATCTTCCACTTGGCTTCTACATGCTGAAAAGAAGAAGAACAAGGAGATATCCCTTTGGTGGGAGTTCTGTTAAGTTTCGTAGGTCTTTGAGTTGTTCGAAACCCGCTAATGCGTTTATATTATGTGCCAGGTACATCAGCAAGGCTTAACTGTAAGTGTTTGCGACTCACTGGATCATATAAAACCTCTTTGTGCTTGTATTTGTTTTTAATATTTTTTAAATTGACAGTTTGTGTTATGAAGGAGTTTTTTGTCATGTTTGTTCTGTCAATCTATTGTTACGTATTATTTTGCAGTTATTTAGTTTTGTAAAATTATAATATAATTACCAGCATCATTTGAATTTATTTAATCCGTTTAGACAGACCACACGCGCGCCAACAGTAAGTTTAAGTTTGATGAATACCATTATAGGTGAGAATTGTCTGATTTCAGTCTACATTAAACTGGAACCAATGGGCTTTCTTCTAGTGACTTGTACTAGTGTTTATTGTAATTGATTCAAATGGATTGTTATATGAAACAATGAAATAACTTCCTCTAGTACCAACCCTCTGCTGTACTCGTAGTATGAGACCACTTCACCTTAGATTTTTTTTTTGGTCTTCCAATATTTACTCCAAATGAATGTCCAGAGACATAGTCAAGTCTGATTTTGGTTAAGTTTATGCTAGTTTAATTTTTTCTATTTCACCAACAAACAAGTCGATTCCGCACCTAATGAAGTTGGCTTGTAACGACCGCAAACTCAAAGCCCCTTTTTGTCGCACTCTACGAAAGGGGATAAAGCCCGATTGTTAATAATCCGAAACTAAATTTCGTGAAAACTAAACAGCTAACGCGTGTCGCCTGGGTTAGTATATTACATAGTAGCTGTAAAATGTATTAAAAGGCTTGAATTATGACTAATTTAACCAGCGGTTTTTTTTTATTTTATAATTTATTGTCACCATAAACCTCTACCCTTAAACGGCAGAGAGCCTTGTACTACCTCATTTGCAATTTTTTTTTTAATTTCCTATTTACTATAGCAGCAGGGGTACAAGAACCTAGGGCATTACCACTCTGACAAGAGTGCACGAAAGAGAAGTAAAAAAATATTTGTTTGAATTCGTCATGTATTTGGACAGCGAAAATGTGTCCGTCGACAACTGCTCCTGCCCCGGCGGCTGGTTCATCTCTCTACGAGGTGCAACAGTTGGTGAAAACTGTTGGTAAAAGGCGTTGTTCTGTCATAAAAACCTTCCAAGCCGCGTGCTCACAAGCGGCTGCTAAATAAGGAGTTGAAATTATCAATAACCGCGCGGCCCCTCTGTATTTGTTTGCGCGGTGGCGCGGTTAATCCGCGGACGCAATAAATCTGCGCGGACAGCAGCCAATTCAAAATGGCGGCGTTTTTTATTTGGCGCGAAAAAGAATCGGCCGCGGAAAGCGGGAATGAGCGGCAGATTAGGCCCGGGATAAGTCCATGTTATTAATGGACCGGAGATACACACGACAAAATGGATAATAAATGGCCGCCTCTCCTCGCGCCGTTTGTTTGCCGCGCGGCGTCGCGTGCCTCGGTGCCTCGTTATCACTTTTAAGTGCGCGGTTATTTTGACAGTTCAGTAATAACAATGTCGGACCGAAATGACAGATTATGTGCACAACAAATCTATAATTTTTTTTAAAATAATATTTACAAAAAATACATTAAATTATGCTTATAGCTGTCAAAAAGCATAAAGGTGTTCTGATTTGTATCAGATGTCAGATTTTAAATGGCGTAGAGCACAGATAATAAAAGAACTGTATAGTTGGTCATAAGAAACAGGAGCCAAGTAAACATAATAACGTATAAATTAAAAAGTTAACTGCATTATGTCAGAGAGTAAACAAATATGCTAAAAAAATTTTTTGTTACTTCACCTCTGGACAACTGTAAGTCATTAATAATAATCAGCACTAAAGGTTCTTACTTGAAAAAGTAAATGAATTTTATACTGTTAATATAATGACTAAATTAATATGTTTCTATATTATCAATGACGAGTGGTATTCCAGCGGTAGAGTCCTAAGACTTGGGATCACGGGTCACGGGTTCGAGTCGACACAATCTCATAAAATTAACACTTTCCACAAAAATATATAGGATTATCCACACAAACAAGTTTCTAGAGGATGGGCAGCAGCGTTTTCTGCGTACCATAATACCACATTGCGATCGCCAACCTGCCTGCCAAGCGTGGTGACTATGGCGTATTTCTCCATAGATATCTATAGGGGAAGCCAATGCCTTACAGTGGGCGTCTATGAGCTGAAGTAATTAGAAATGAAACTCAATCAAAATGATATTTACAATATTTTAATCAAGACGGTAGCTATTTACGAATATAACAATTATTAGTCAAATGTGTTGATTAGCTCGAAATTTAGGAACGACGCGATCAACACTATTTTTTTGTATTGATGGAATGTCTATACAAATAAAAAAAAATTAATTGTTTGTTTGTAGTATTAAAATAACTGTTTTTGCTATATGCACATCGGTCAATATATATGAATACATATACTAAAAATGTATTTTTGGCATTCGTATCCATCTCTGTTTAAATGTATGAAATAATGGCAACACTTTACTGAAATGGTATTGACCATTAAAATTCGAGTGTATATTGCGGACACTATAAGATGGGACAAGGATCGGGACACGACGCGTGCAGTGAAGTCACAGGGAAGTCTTTAGTAGCAGTAAAAGTCCGTTTCAAGAGTCGCCGCGACATTTTCTCGTTTATGAGAACTGTAAATGTCGTAAGTGGATGCTCTGCGATAACGGCACTTGCCCGCGCCGCCGCGCGCGTATTTCACCCGGGGCAGGGCGGACCAGGGGCGGGGGAGGCCTCCCTTGTTCCGGGAACATTGCGGGGACAGCCACTACTACAGGTACACGTTATTAAGCGACAGCTCTAGCCAGTGGATTTTTCTTGTAAACAATTACGAATTGAAAACGATTTTTAAATATCTAAGATCCAAACGTCAAATCTCTGACATATGTATTAATAAATATAGTATACATATACATATACCAATATTTTTATAGATATCATCAAATTTTAAGTCGAAGGATAAGAAAAGGACCAATATTTAGCCACTTCTGCACATGCAGTGGCAGTCGTGCAATAAAATGCACCGCCCGCCAGCCCGCTGATAAATGCGTATGCGGCAAACAATGCGAATCACACAACCGCCACCGCCAAATTACTCAACACGTGTTTCATTCCTCCACGGGGCATCTTCAGGAGTTATGTTACACCGATTAGTGCCAAACACAGAGTGAGCTCAGTCCGTCAGTCCGTCCACAGCTGGACATATGCCACGCTCAAAGATTTCTTATTGAAAAGGTCTATATCGAGTGTTTTCTGAGTACCTTAAAAAGGCCATATGTCCAGATTGTCCCCTAACCTTTATGTATATTACGCCGAAAATTTTAAATTAAATAACTTTGTTCAAAAATCTTTCAATGCCTGATATTCAATTGTCAATTAACGCTCGTGTTCAGGGTTACTTACACTGCAAGTTAATTCATAGAAGATAGCATACATTACGAATGATTTGCAGGCTATAAATGCTTTGAGTAATTTTATACTATTTAAAAAAAATACGTAGCCTGTTGGGTTTCATCCGCTTATTATTTTTAAGTCTGACACAATTAATCCGAGCAGATTGTAGATTCGATCTTATGTAGTATAAATAATTTTATAATTTGAATTTTTGAAAAAAAAAAGTATGTGAATTTTTTTTTAAATTGGCTGAATTTTAGGAGTCACATCAATGTCATTAAGAACTGCATCATCCGACAACAGGCGTCAATTCAATGGACGATAAACGAGAGGAGTTGTTGTTCTTGAACACCTGGAGTATGGAGACTTTAGTGCGGTATTGGAAACAACGAGATAGGCAATACTTTAGAGGTAACTTTCTTTTTCCTTTCTTCATTCATTTTTCTACATACATAGTAAGTAAGGGTTATCTTTTTTGATAGGATTCATGGTAAGAACGTCTGTATCATGCTCATCATCATAACAGCTGGTGGACGGCCACTGAAAGGCATAACGGTTCCCCAAAAATTACCACATTGACTAGTTTTACGCTGTCTGCATGCGGCTGCTTGCCTTAATACTAATTATGTCGCTGGTCCTAGTGGAAGCCTACCCATGCCGCGTGTGAAGCTCAGCGCATATATCCTGGGCCAAGGTTTTCGTAAGCAACTAGCAGTTAAGGAAACGTGCCGTCGATAATTAGCCTAATGCTTCACTGGAAACATTAAAGAACTTACAGTAACTATTTCTTTAATAAACGATTGATACTAGAATACAAGTAAGAGAGCCGCACGGCCGCCTGCAGACGGCGGGGAGCGAGGGGGGGGGGGGACGCTCGCAACTTTTCCAATAACATCCCGCTACCCTCTCCCGGTCAAGTTACAAAAACTTGAGCTCCCTTTAAACTGAAGATAAAATAAACTACAACTAAGTTTCCGGTCGACCAAAATGGACCGACGACTCGATAGTTTTCATTGGCCGTTATTGACACCGTACAAGACTAATCATATATATTTATATATACTTTATTGATTAATATACATATATATGTTAAATTTCGCACATAGCAATAAAAAACGAATAAAAATTGTAATTTGGGATAATTTCTAAAATTACATTTTAAAAGTTCACTCATGGCTATGTAGCTTCGCAGAAGAATCACGATCACCGACGAGGCTTGAAGAATTTCTCGTCTGAATTGGCAGTGGACAGAACACATCGCTCGTGCAAGCGATGCTCGTTTGGGCAAAAAAATTCTCAAGTCGCGGGAATTCGCTGGACGCGGGCATCGCAGGACCGACCGTGGTGGTGGTCTTGGGCGTGCATCGGCCAAAAAGAAAGATAAGGAGAAAGCTATCTGTAGAAAGTTAGAGTGCAATGGAGTGTTTAATGACTGTATCATATCACTAGAAGAATTCAGCTACGTAACCCATACGCGGAAACATGGTCCTTACTTAACCCCCATTGGTAAGTTCGCAGTCGCTTAAGGACTCATTGACAAGGCTTTGGGATTTCCCTTCAAATTTGAATTAAGAATGAGGATATTCGTAAAACATAAAAACCGTTATAATTATCGTGAAGGAAAGCGAGGCTGGTAAGTACAATACAGAAACCATAAGTTGGATAGACGTCTTTTTGCTTTAAACGCTAAATACAGGCCACTTATAAGGGCCAGCCGTGGACATACACAGGTAAAATGATAATAAAGCCCCCAAATAAAGTAGTATGCCCCAATGCAAGTTATTAAAAAGTAGGCACATATTTTTGCTATAATATCACTTTAACGGAAGTGTAATCTTTGCTGTTATTATTTTAATATACTCGTACAATAGATTGTTTGTGCCTTGTTTTATCGTATATTAGAGAGAAAATTTAATATTGATATCTGTTTTAATCAGTTATTAACCTTTAAATATAAGTCAGCATAAATATAATCAAAGCTGTTTACAAATGTCAAAAATATTTGATTTTGTACTTTGTTAAATGTAGCTAATGCAAACTTATATTATGTATTGCTGTCGGGGTGACTTTTGCTTTCAAGATGATGGACGTCTACTGCAAGGCATAGACCTGCTCTAAAGATCATTACAATTAAGAAAAAGACCAATATTTAGCCACTTCCGCACATGCAGTGGTAGTCGTGCAACAAAGTGCACCGCCCGCCAGCCCGCTGATAAATGCGTATGCGGCAACAATGCGAATCACACAACTGCCACCGCCAAATTACTCAAAACGTGTTTCACCCCTCCACGGGGCATCTTCAGGAGTTATGTTACACCGATTAGTTCCAAACACAGAGTTGACTCTGGCTTTGGCGGTGCACTTTGTTGCACGACTACCACTGCACGTGCGGAAGTGGTTAAATATTGGTACTTTTCCTACTTAGGATGGACTTCCGCAAGGTAACGCCTGATTCCATTAAATGATCATTACAATGACCAATCTAGCGCTGCTTGCATTTAACAATCTTGACCATATCATTGGTCCACCTAGTGGGGGAATAATGTGACTATTTATTTATTTTAAATAAAACAAATGAATAGACAAATAATGATCCAGTACAATTGTATTAGACCACAAAGGTTGTTTATTATAAAGGAGTGAATATAAACGGACGCTTGCGTTATTGCAGAATAATGTAGAAAGCAGTTGGTCGCGTCGCGGCGCACGCCGGCCCATCCCGAACGCATTACGCGATCGATTGCGACCGCTACATGTGTACTTCGCGACTACATCTTCACCCCACCCTCCCGCCGGGGGTGGGCAGACACCGGAAAGTCAATATGCGGAAATAATAATAAAGGATCCCGCGTCCTGCATACGTATCGCAACATTATCGCTGCGTTATCGCCGGAGCGTCGCGGGGGGGGCAGCCCCCCCTGCCGTACTTGATACATCCTACATGTTATTGCTCACTCCGCGCCATCAGACCGAGTCCTACAATGCTTGTTATTCAAATGAAACGTTCCTCGCGATCATCGCTTCATACCATCACCTCGTAGGATAGCAAAGATGTTATTGTTTATTACCTGTTCCGATTGCGTTTTGCACGTGAACTTTCAATCTCAAATTCAATCCCTACGAAGGCATTCCTTTCATGTTCCTATGTTACTTGTGGTGCAAGCAAAATTTATACTGTATATAATAAAAATATAAGTATAAGCTTCGTGACAAACAATCAAATGTGAATATATAAGTATTTTATATATAGTAATATATGTGTTTGTATATGTACACCCTAAACTGCCCTTTCTTTCATGTCTCTTATCTCCATTCAAAGGTGGTCTGGTAGATATCACTTCGAGCGATAAGACCGCCTCTCGTCACGTTATTATCTATGGTTTACAATAAAGTGTAAATAAATAAATAATTTCTATCTAATTTACTTTCCAATAGCATGCTCGAAAGAGTATTATGTTAATTTTAGCGAGATTTCTTTGAGAAATATAAAAATATTATTGAAAAATGATTGTTATTCTATCCAAGAATATTATACTAAAGTTAATGTTTGGAAATAAATGTTGTTGATGCTCACTCAGGAAGCTAATTATTGTCGCGCACTCTTTATAAAACTATATTTGTAAAGAGCAACTGTTGAGTTTCTCGCTGGCTCTCAGCAGAACTGCCTTCCGAGCTGGTGGTAGCTTCCTGTATTGTCGATTAAAAAGTGCTAGTTTATTACGTATTTGATGAGAAAACATTTTGTTCAAATATCACAAGATTATATTTGTAATGATTTATTTGTTTGATTAATTGATAATAAAATCTAAATGATATAAAATCCTTGCATTTGTGGTCATTATATAATTAAATTTTCGCTTTCGTACATTGTGTGGTGATCCTAATAAAATAAACAAAAATAATTTCTTCTATATTCAAACGAAAGAGATAATAAGGAGTTTAATATGTATCGATGTGAAAAGTATTTAGGTTATAACAGTTACAATAACGTATCTAATAACGTCGAGGGACGAAATAATAGAATGGAAACCTCCATAAAGGCAATAAAATAATAAGACTAGTGTGTCCATAAAAAATCTCGGCGCGATCAGCACATACCCGCATGAAATTTGATGTGCCATCGCACCGATGTAGAGCGCTGTGACCACGCGACCGGCGCGAATTGGGACAGCCCCAGGTTTATACAAACAGATTGGTCAAGGATTCACAATATTTATTAGGAGTAGCATGAACAACTTATATCTTGGGATTATTCATTAATATAGTACAACGCTATGGAATATGGCGAGGTCTGAACGGATTTACTGAAAACAGAGAAGGGGTAGGAATTTAAATGGGTATACTACTACGGCTACGAATATACTCTGTGTTTGGCACTAATCGGTGTAACATAACAACTCCTGAAGATGCCCCGTGGAGGGGTGAAACACGTGTTGAGTGATTTGGCGGTGGCGGTTGTGTGATTCGCATTGTTTGCCGCATACGCATTTATCAGCGGGCTGGCGGGCGGTGCATTTTATTGCACGACTACCACTGCATGTGCGGAAGTGGCTAAATATTGGTCCTTTTCTTACATTACTATGAAGACGGCAGGTTATCTAGAATATCCAGAAGAACACCATCTCGTAACAAAGGGTTTAATATTTAGAATTAACTGATTCTTTTTCTAATCTTAGTTGGAAATTTATATAAATATATATAGCCGTGAAATATATAGCAAAAAAGGAAATATATACCTAGCTAGAAACCAGAGGTTCACGTATCAAATAGGTCCTTTCATGTATTATATTAGAAATACCAGAAACTAATACAGATAGGCATATGTCAACTACTCATATTATTCAATTAGCAGTATTAACACTATCAAACTTTCAGTACAATAAAAAGATATGAAAACTGTAACTTCGTAGTGCTCTGTGACATTTGGTTTAAGAGGCAATGACTTCGAGTAAAATTTTCTTTCTTATCTATTTCGGTTTCCATTGAAAAAGGTGACGTAATAATTTGAATACTTTTCACATTTACGTAAGAAAACCAAGTGACTTAATTCGCTCTTGGACTTAAAATGTCTTGTGTTATCTTCGGCGAGGCGTTCAGTTTTTATTTATCTTTATTTTATTGCTAATTTAACTTTGAAATAATTTTCGAAAGTAATTTCCTTGTATAAACTTTTAATAATTAAATATCAATTTATTACAGATTTTCATGCATTTACCTTACTGTTTTAGAAATTTTAATGATCACAATATGAGAAATAAATTCTCCTTCGAGTATTAGAACAAGAGAGAGACCCTGGAGCCATGATAACATATATAAGTTTTCAATACGAATACTCAAAGGTAGGTAGAGTTAATATCAGAAATTTGCTATTTTAGTAATGTCCTACATTTGTCCATAATTATGGTGATACTAGTCTATAAGACATCAGTCCCAATTTGAACTGGAATCGATTCATGAATACAGATCGCAGTGGGCGGCGGGTAATGAATTTCTCTGACGTCATGCTTCCACCATTCCTCGGCACTTTCCCAACCGCCGCCGCAACGTGTGGACACCGGTAAAGTGTAACACTTCAAGTGTATTGGCTTTTCACGGAAACGGATAGGCCGGAGGCAATCCCGATATCTGGTATTATCATTCCGTCGGGTTCCTCTCGATCGTCTTTTGCCAATAGCTACTGCGCGACAGATGTTGTGATTTTGTATCTTTGCTATGTTTAACTTTGGTACACCTTTTACTCTATTGTTTATTGCGTACACATGGACTTCATTACTGAAAAAAGTATAAAGGAAAATAAACACTGTAATGTTTTTTTTTTCCGACACCAAGGTACACTACACCTACACTAGTACACCTTATCTAACATCACCATACTATTATGTTACCATATGATCAAATAACATTATTGAAGTATAATGGAAGAATTTAGTAGTACACCAAAACTCAAGATATTTTTGATCTATCAATTTATTAGCTTCTTTCATTTTAAGTTTTGTAGCTCTCTACTCTGGGTCAATAAGAATATAGACATAGGTTCTGTAACATCATGTCTATCTATGGGAATAGTTCTCTACGCAATGGGTAAATAATAAAATAGACACAAGTTCTATAACATCATGGAATAGTTATATTACAGAATGAAGTGCATTTAGGAAAGGTAGCCCAGCGGCTGTGGACTGAGACTAGCGATCGTAGGTCGCGGATTCGAATCCCGGTACACAATCTTATGTAATACACTTTGTGAATTGATTATATATGATTGCCACTGCTTAAACAAGTTTCCAGAGGATGAACGACAGCGTCCTCTGTGTACCATAATTCGATTGACCTCGAAGTACCAGCGGGCATCTGTTCTGCGTGCTGCGTGGCTTGCCCACTGCGCCTTCAATATGTCGACCCGCTGGGCTATGCTGGGACTTCTGTTGAAATACGGACCTTCTGATTCGTGATTCGATCGTAGAAAATTAGGAAGGAGTAACTTTTCATTGTATGACTACTTCTAAACTTCTTGTAAAGTTAACTTTAAAATTTTAAAACACTTAACCAGATTATGCGGAAGAAAAATGACGCTTTGAAAGTTGTTCAGTGTGAAACGACGACGAAATGCGTCGGTGACAATGGACTGTATGTAAAAAAGTAGTGCAAGAACACACGATTAAGAAAAAACCTTTCAACGAGAACTTTCAAGTATAAGTACGCAAATATAGCGTTAATTCTGATTTTGGATTGGTGGACAGCGCGTAGTGAAGCCAGAGTAAACTACATCGTTAGACAGATCATTCTAGAACAAAAACAACGACAGATACAATCGGTATTAAGTCGTGTTTAGCCACAAGAGTGACGTTGGTCAATAGATACATTAGCGAAGACGAAGTCATTTAAATACCAAGCGCGGCCGATGGTATCGCGGGCGCACCAAATTGAAAGATAATCTACAAGGCGTTCGCTCCGGCGCGCGATCGCTGCCCGCTACTGGGAAATTAACCGCTCGCTGACAATGCGCGGCGCCGCTATCTGATCACCAGCGCCATCGCCCGGTAATATATCACTCGACGGTGACCGCGGCTCCCGTCGCTCGCACGTCGCTCTTGACAAATGAAAGTCGGCCGACGTCTCAGCGGAGAAATTAAATACAACCACCGATAATTATCTTCAACTACCCCCCGCTCGCGATCCAAACTCGACCTTCAGCGCGCGGCGTTAGATCTAAAACCACTTGCCAATAGACCACGGATTTACGACGCTATTGAATCAATAATGAGGGCTGTCAAATATGTTAATATTCAATTTGGTGTAATCTAACGTGAAATTAGCTTAATGCGATTATAAGCTTTGTTGTGTCGAGCGCAGAGTGAAAATTGAGGTGTGAAGATATTGCGGCATCGGGGACTTGACCGGGCAGTCGGCGACGCTGATGAGGTAAAGGCACACCACCTGGTGGCCACCACGAGCCTTTTAATGACGTAATCCAGAGCACAGGTGTTTGATAACAGAAAGAGTAGGCGCTTTTGTTGCCTTTATGTTTGAAATCTATGAAAATGTAACGCCACATTAGTTGCTAAGCGCAAAACTTAAAAGTAGCTTGTCTAATACGGCTAATTTTTAATTTCTTATGATGAGAAACTATGCCAAAATTTAGTTAAAAATAGCAAAGACAATAGTTTGATTTTCCAATTCAAGTCTGAGATTTAAATTATAACACTTTTCCGTACCTGTCAAACTATAGATACCAATCGGAAGCAAAGAAGCGTGTTCGAAAGCAGGTGTATTAAAAGTTTTATATATATGTAAATAACGTATCATTCACAAAAGTTCCCTAGTTTCCTAGTTTATGTAAGGCTCTCAAATCAGGACGTGTTTAGTACCTTCGTACTACGACATTAGACAAATTCCCAAGCTGTACTGTCATTTAAAAATGGTTTACAATATTATAAGATTTTTATAATGCAAGAGAAGTTAAAAAGATATTTACTTAAATAAAATTGTGCTCTTATAACATTTTTGTTTTGATGGACACAAGCGAACACGGTTTGATCAAATTTAATATATTTATGTTTCAAAACTGAATTTATTTCTTCTCTTATAAATATATTATTATAAGATTAATTAAAATAAAATGGTAGTACATACTAAATTGAAAGAGAACTATTTCAAACATGCAATAAGAAAGTTCGCGCTATTTTAGTTCTTTTGAATTATAAATTCAAATATATAAAAACTACTTGCTTTTTAATTTAACATTTTTTTATTGTAATGTTTATTATAAATACACTTTTTTAGATTACTAAGTGTTACTTTATGTGCGGCCTGTTGACTAAAAAGGGTTACGTACCCCTGCTATGGATCGTTCAGAAATGAAAATAAAGTGCATGTAAGGACATCAATAATTAATTTAATATACATAAGCACAGCAAAGGTTTGTGCGCAAGTGAACACGGAGGCTTCAGGTTCCGATGTTTTACATTCAAGTCGTTCTTCCCTCAAGTAAGCGGTCGATAATGAAACGTAATTAGGCGAATCAAGGTAATTAATGGCCGCCTTAAAGACGGGCAGGAGTACTGCGACGGCGCTTCGTGTACAAATGCCGGGATTAGCGGGGCGGGTTACGCCGCGGCAACCTTCATTATAATATTAGTTATTAGCTGACGCGCGTCGCGTCGGCCCCGCGACGTTCCCGCGCCGGGAGCGTCAGCAACAAAGTTCATTTAGCTTTATATATAATTGTCAATCGCAATTTTTTTAATCATTTATCTGTAGGAGCCACATAACGTCATCGACAGCGGCGCATCAAAAAGTAGAACTCCATAAAAATATGTTTCTGTACATGCATCGGCTAAAAGAATGCGCACTGCAATACTTCTCGACTTGTGATTGGCTGGCGGTTGTTATTGATTGACCATTGCTCAATATAATTTAGGCGAAGCTTTAGTGAATGTACAAATTTCTACTTCGGACTTTGTGAGAGTGTGGAGTTATTATTAGTACTGAAATGAAGAGATCCACAGAAGAACCAAAGACAGCGACGATGTTTGAAGAATTGCTCGTCAAAAATTGTAACGGCCTTTGGGGCCAAAAGATTGTCGAGTGGCGAACACGATACGAAAGACATGGCGTAGTTGTACCCTCCACAAGGTCAATCCTTTAGCTCGCGTTCACTGTAATAGGCCTAAGGTTCACTAGAAGAGCAGAAAAGTGGTCTCGTGTTGCTGCGTTGCAACGAGGATGCCAGGAGAGGTACAGCTTCCTCCTGGAATGTGCCTTTTCAACGTATTGAGGTTCAGATGCGAGTTCCGTAAAGGATTCGGCGGTCGCTTCAAAGGTACCGAAGTCCACCGATGGAAGTTTAATTGGGATATTCTCACATAATCTTGTCCTACCCCCAGAGCACAGAGTATCTTATGCCTGTCCTTAATATTTCCTGATGATGAATAGAAGAACGCAAGAAGAACCCAATTTTACAGAAACTGCTATTAATAGAGATTTACTTTAAATAACGTCATTCAACTTATAATTAAGTTAGGCGAGTTGGACTCGCATCCAGGACAAGCATCCTGATTCACTATTTTTGTTGGAGAGACTTTTTAAATTAATTGTGGGATAATCAGCGGGATTATAATGAAGTTTATTGTGATAGTAATGCAAATAAAAATATTAACTTAAATTCATGTTTGCGACTTATTCAAGTCACTTAAACCAAGAGCAACAATACGAAGACGAATTGTTCTTGTTTTATAGATTGGAAAGACAATTCAAAGCCGGCTCGAACCAGTGCTCGAGTATGTTATAATGCGTGCGGTAACCACGCCGCACTGATACATGACATGTACATAGATTAAGAGGTTAAATTATGATTTGTCCGCGTGTCTGTCGGCGCGGCGGAGCCATCGATCAGCGGTAATTGCTTTTGCGGACGCTACTTTAAAATGGCGCGTAAGCTCGAAGACGCGAGCGACATCTGTCGCCGTAATTGAGGGATTAAGCAGATAATTGAAACCGTCGGGCGGAGACGGACTCACGCGACGGCCGCGCGCGCGAGCGAGACGTCAAATCTCACTCGACGCCGCCGTCAAACGGGACGGTTAACAACGTGTCTTCTTGTATATTGTATTATCTTACGTTTTATGCCCTATTAATCTTGCTCGGAAGAGGACGGCGGGGTCGCTTGCGATTTCCGACCTTAGTGTTTAAAGAGTAGCGTATGATTTTGTTTGTTGTCATGCGCGTATGGGGTGTCGGTTGTTTTCGGCGCAATAAATAATTGTTTGCGCGCGTAAAACTAGAGTGGCGTCGTTCGGCGACGAAATGTTTCAGCGGAGGACCGCGGGAGGGCCGCAGCGGGCCGGAGGGCTGCGGAGCCGTTACGTCACCAGCACATCGCGTTCGAAATTCGAACAGTTATTTTTCACGAGACAGCACTCATGGCGTTGAAATAATGGGTCCGTCTGAGATCCCGGTGTGTGTAAATCGCTCGGAAGACGGCAGCTTTTAATATAAAGATTTCCGTGTTTGAAATATTGTTTGTGTAATATTTCAGGCGTACCTTCGCAGCACTTTACGTTACCGAATATTGAATTAACGATATAATCTCTCAATCTAGCGATGTTAGAGTGAAGCACATGTTATTTCGTTTCTAACAGTAAAAGGATGTCGTTCGTATTTTATAAATAATTGATAATACACGCACTCCCAAATAAAGCAATGCCCCAACACGTATTTGATTAGATTTCCGAAGATTTTCGTAAATATTCTTAATGATGTTATAAGTCGTCGTTATTACATTGTATTACGTTACTCATTGCAAGGAACAGGCCTCCCACAAAGATATCCATGAAGGGATATAACATCATCGCATCTTGGAAAGCGGGTTGAAGATCGCCCTGTAGCTAACCTAACCTTTAGAAATTTTTGGTAGTGGCAATCCAATATAATTATTGCGTAAAGTGTATAATATATAAAATTTTATTCCGTGATCGAATCTGCGACTTACGATCAAGTCTTAGTCCTCTATTACTACTGTTCGATGTTATAAGCGTTACGTAAAAGTAAAGTGTCGCCATATAAAAAAATTATTCACCTAGTGAACCATGATGATATTTTCAGTGAAGTAAGTCAAACATTTAAACTTAAAGCGTTGTAACATATTTTTGTTTTAATAAACAAACTGTTTAAAAAGCAAAATGCAAGAAATAATTTCATAATTTTTTCGATTGATATTTTGTTTTAAATGTCAAACAAAATCATATCTATATATTCCAATTTAACAATAATTTAGAGAATAAATATATAGTTTTGAATAGGTGGTAGCCGAAATTGGTATATGTTACTACTACTAATATTACTAATATTATAGGTGTTGTATATAAAAGAAATTGAATAAATTGTTATTAGTAACACAAATAAAGAGAGCGCGGGAACCGGTGTGAAAACGGATCACCGAACGACACTGTTGCCCAGCGCTGGGACCCGATTGATTCGGAGCTATTGAATTATAGAATGCAAATGGCGACGAGCCACCGAAACAATTTAACAGATCAACGGACGCTAAGTCGATTACGGAGCGACGTCGCGCGGACTGACGGAAGTTAATTAAAAACTACGACCGCCATGGTTTTTGATATTTCGGTACAGAGAGCTCTTCATTTTTGAAACGATTCAATATATATATTAATATAGAACTATAGTATACAATTATTGGCTGCCTCGACAAATACTGTACTGTCCGAAGTTATTGGCATGTCGTAGTCAATTAGAAAAATAGAAATAAATAAATAAATTTAACGTATTTCATACTGGTCCCTATATTTATTGATTTAATGTTAATAAGTCTTTTTCATATTTTTTTACGTAATTTATTGTAATTTCATTCCAAACATGCATTTTTCAGTTTTGATTGACGGCAAAATTGTGGCAGTTAAAAATAGATTTCATTTACTCGGTGATCTGTATTGTAAAAGGAAACCTATTGTTTTTGAAACATTACTCACAATTTATATTGTTCTCTCCGCAAGAGCCTTCCTAAAGCCTTAAGAAAAACAGTTTTACGCTTAACAACATATTTAGTGATAAATTTTAATCTATATATAGAAGTTCATACTCCGCTTTCGCGATTTTGTAACAAATGTAAAATATATAAATGAAGTTGTGTTTTTAAATTTTTCTATTAAGTATGAGAAGTAATCCATTTAACAAAATGTTATGGGTACAACATACCATTTAGGACAGAAATATTTTTAACATTTCACACGAGCTATTTAATAATTAATATAATAAGAGTAAGATTTTAATAAAATTAAATGCAAATTATCTTATCTGTTTGTTGCATACGACCAAAGAAACTCGATGTAAATTTCTTTTACATTTTTAAATTCCTGGTATATAGACAATAATGTTGTGATTTAGTGCTAATTTGAAATTATAATGTTATTACTGTAGCTACAGCTTATGCAGCTGTACAGGTTATTAAAATAATTTCGTGTACACTATTTTTATGAAAACATTAGGACAGTCCGTGAATTATTAAAACCATGGAGTACGTGTTATAAATGTGTGCCGTAACGAAAGCATCGCTGATGGATTCAAATCAAATAAAATCTATTGCGATTGACGTGTTTTTTGATTATTTTAAATAGTTCAGACCAGTCAGCCCGCCAGCTTGCGCAGCACGCGGTACAATGCAGTGCGTGCTTACATGTCCAAAGTTTTTATGTACGTTATACATAACGGATCACTACTACAGCCTTAAGATTCTGGTGTGAAGACCACGGCCCGGCAAGCGCAGCATAGGCCGTGGTACCTGAAGTACATATTTAGTATAACATACCCTTACAAAACGTACCCGAGTCATACCATCTTAGTGTATGATTCAGGTGTTAAAGATATTAAATACATTATTAACTATAATGTATTATCGTTATCATTTCAGCTGTAGATATGCAACAGAATCAGTTGGAGGCGGTCAGTATCCGGCGACGCTAAAAGATCGTCTGTTTGCTTTGTGAGGTCATGTTGAGTTTGCTTGTCTGATACAAAAGCATTACAATGAGAATACAATAACGTCATTAAAGTAAGATTTTGTAAGTGTACGAAACAGAAAACATAACATTTGTGTTTGTGTTTTATTATTAAGATGTTTATCAAATAAATAATGACTCTAAAATATGTTTCATTTATTTATTTCTTATATGACTGCTGATAAAAATTATCAAGATATTTAAGCATTTATAGAAAAGAATAGCCTATAAAGTGATATAGTTGTACTGTTGACCACAGACAGATTTAAATTCAAATTATAATTATTCGAGTAGGCATGTACAAGCAATTTTGAATCGTTTATTATTTTTATCTTTATAAATGGGTCAGTGTACTTAGTCTCGTTGTAAGTTACCACCGGCTTGTTGTTAATATTTCGAATGAAATTTAATATAATATTTCATATGTAGATAATATTGTAACTAAGTAAATAAGTCAACTAACCAAGTTAAACACTTGTGTGTTACAACTACAATTATTTATTTAGTAATATACTTTTATTTTGGATTCAAAACTTAGAAAAGGAAGGTCTAAGATATCGTGCAACAGATTTATTGTATAGAACACATTCAAGATCAATGTAAATGAGGACAAGGAATATAAGTTAAAGAGCAATAGGATTCTTTCCGGGCGGCGTCGCGGCCTCGTAAGGGGCGGTGACGGTGTAATTAGTGAGAGGGTTGTAAAACCTTGCCTCGAGGGCTTGGCTGAGTATCTACCCTCTTTTAGAGTATACTCAACCAGATATCTTCCACTTGACTCGCACTATAACTAAACTATTGAAACAGTGTAAAGTAATGCTAGAGAATTATAGAATGAATGAAGAGGAAAGATGGATTATATGACGAATAATAGAAGAGTACAGAAATAAATATGTGAAAATAATAATTAAACAATGAAGGTCCTGTTCCAAAAATCAGACGGGGGAGCAAGAGAGGCCTCAAAAAACAGGAACCATTTAAATAAAATCTATTGAAACATGCGAACACGTTTGTCGTTGTTATTACGATTTATATATAATATTTACAATATTACACGAAAATATAAAGTGATTTAAAATGCCGTCCCTTGGTTATTATTTTTAAATTAGATCAACAATAAATCTATTTACGTACGTACCTTAATCTAATGTAAAATTATTATAATACAGGTATATAATTTATTTTGTATAAAAATAATATTTAAAATTTTTTATCACCGGGTTGATTCCCGGGATACAATCTTATGTAGTTCACACTTTTATTCAACAAGTTTCCAGAAGATGGGCAGCAGTTTTCTCTGCGTACCATAATATGACACTGCGATCGTCAGCTCGCCTGCCTACCATGTAGGTATGGTATATCCCCCATAGATATCTTTAGGGGAGCCCTATATGTTGCAGACGGCATTCTATATTTTGTTTCAATTTAGATAAGGGATCATTGTAAATATCTAAACTAGATGTTTTTACGGGAATTAACTGTAAGCTAATTTTTGTAATCTATCAGCATTTTTCAGCTATAAGAAGTCCATTGCTGGGCATCGGCCTTACCTATCGTTGTCTAACAAGACCAGCAGGAAACAGCCTGTATCCAACGATCACCTTATGATAGGTACATTTTTAATGTACAATATTTAATTTCCAGTGTTTATTATTTAATAGATTGTATTTAAGATTTTAGTAGAGATCCAGAAAGTTTTTGTAAAAACAGTGCTGGGATTTGTCTTCTGTTTAATAATGTACTATTTATTAACAAATTAATTATAGCCCCTATTATTTACTTAAATAACTTAGTAATCGAATTTTTAATTTTAAAATTATTTTATTGCTATTTTTCCTTTTTTTTATGTAATTTTTATAAAGGGTGTTAATTTTTTATTTTGTCAAATTTTATTTTTTATCATCATGTGAGCCGATAGATGGCCATTGTAACGCATAATTTATTATATTTATACTATGTAAATAGTATATGTATATTATATATGGAATATTTATATATAATAACAGTAAGTTATAGCCATTAGTATATTTATGTAAGGTGTTTTTATATATTTTCTTTCTCACTTTTTTATTTTATGTTTTGTCTTTTATGATATTTACTCGTTTCACCTACCTTTATTGATTTATTTCTGCACCGCCTAAACGTTTAACCGGTAAATAATCCGATGGCATTAAGTCCGCCCTAGTATATAAATAGTCGTATTGTGTAAGTGTATTAATATATGAATATACCCCCCTTAAACATCACTGCTCACATCATTGGATTTCCCGCATTCTTGACAATGTTGTCGGTCGACCTGGTTTAGAAATGGACTTATCCACGTTGCGTCTACCTATCAGCTCCAACGGCTTCCACCTTGAGCACAGATTATATTAACAGGATGTCATAAAAATCAGATTCACTTGTTAAGCCAACTATCTTATATAACACAAGTGGAGGCAGTTATTGTAAAGTCAATGAGGTCTCTAAGAGGCGGGACCGCAATCGATTAGTAGACATTTTGAGTGCGTGTCAAACCCCTACGAATGTAGTCAGTTTTTCACGTCGTAGCGTTGGGCGCCCCCGGTCGAGCTGGGGCGGCAAGGGCGGCTAGGGCGGCGCCCATAAAAATGCAAATGGCGGTGTCGACTGGGGATTTTCATTGTTGTATCAATCACACGCCCGCTCCTTATTATTGCAGGATTTGTGCCGGGAGCCGGCGCGGGTGTCGCCGGGAGGCGCGATGTATCAAGGCTTTATTGTTACGAGGCCGCGCAAATTGTTTCCGAGAGGTTTGATCGAGTGGCTGAACGGGATGATGCAATTATTTACGACAATAGAACACAACAGCGACACTTGCGACACTTTTTTCTGAACTTCATTTATTTTATTTATTTATTCATATTTTGAAGACATGTTCTTGTGTGATATGTCTGTGTTATTTCTCTACGTAATTGAATCAAATATAAGGTAATCACTTACGACAGACCACAAAAGAAAGTCAAAGTCACCCAGAGAGCAATTGGAGGGCTATGCTTGGCTGAGAGATCGAGAAACAGATATGAGCAGATCCGTAGAAGAACCAAGATCAAGTGTAGCTCTAAAAAATGCCTGTCCGAAGTGGCACTGGATGGAGCAGATTGCTCGTGCAACTGATGGCAGAAAAGGTTTTCGATTGGAGACCACGAGCTAATAGATGCGGCGTGGGCAGACGGATTGACGGTTTAGTTAGAAAACCTATACGTTGTACTTACAAAGATGTATAATTAGAAGATCCTAAGATATCTTTGGACTGGGTCAGTTCTTTGTTATTTTTTTTATCTCAGAACTAAATTTCAACATGCATATTATGTTTATAATCACAAAATAAAACTTTTCTATTAGGTCATTACTATTAATTTCTTTAAGCGTACAAAATTATGCGTTTTCTATAATATAATTTCGCCTATATAACATAAAGATTTATTGCTTATACATCATAAACTGTTCTAAATATTTTGAATTTATTGTTCATTTATATTCGATTGTAAATACAAATCGAATCGGGAAATTAATTTATGACAAATTGATACACGAAGTTAAGTCGATTTGATGCAGTTAAAGTTATACAGTTAACCGGATATTGGAGAAGTGGTTATCATAAAAATCGCTTCGTGCAGTTGGAAGTCGAAGCGGCCGCCATCTGTCGCGCGCCAAATAAAACCGCCATTAGTTATGTTGGGGCGCATTGTGATGATAATGCCGCGGTTATTGTTGTTTAATAAACGATCGGATTTGCAACGGATACGCGTCGGATACGAGTCGGATACGCGTCGGACACGCCCACGCACATGCGGCGCGGTGATTAACGCGACAAAAGGGAACCATTGATGGATAGACTTATAGAGTTGTACCCCAGGACTTATAATGAATTTGTTTATTGTGTTAGCTTAAAACTCATAACGACCAGCGAACAGTGACGAACTTTCCACTAGCTAAACTTAGTTTTATACAATAGAATAAATATTGAACAACCCTACCGTGCCTTTGTCGCCTCGTGTGGTACGACAACGTAAAATTCCAGAAATACCGCCTTAACTAGCTGACTCGACAATTATCGTATTGTATAAAGTTATTATAATACTTTGAAGGTATATCTGCGATAATCCTAACACCTTTTTCGATTTTCATGAAAACAACTAATTAAAGACAACTGTTTTAACTTATTTTATGGTTTGTATATGCTCCATCATAGATTAACGAAAATATGACATAAAATTAACTGAATTCTCTAGTTCTTGAATTTTGTACGTAGCAACACATGTTGCAAATTATATATATATATACATTAGGACGAGTTTACATGTGCACTTATTAATTTAACACAACATACAAACAAATCATTTGATTCATCATTCATTTCAACCGTATTGCGTTGATTGTCTTCCATACATTTACAAGAGATCGGCAGAACCCCTAAGAAGAAGGTGGACCTAAAGGTAGACCTCTTGAGTATAATTAAATCTGAGGACTACCTCAGGGGACTTAGTATTTCACTGATGTTCTAATGGATTTTGTTTACTTATCTTACATACTAACGTAGTTTTTTATAAATGCCCGCGATCTTGGTTACCATCACCTACCATCCACCATCAGCCACTCGCCGTCCGCACGTCTAATGAGAGGCCATTAGCGCCTCCGCGATCGATTCATTGTCCACGTCCATCAGCTGCCATTGTATTTACAGCTCTATTGACAGGGCATACGTTCCAAATTAAATCTACGTCCATCAAATTTTGTTCAACAAGTGGCAGAAGAAACTACACCTTGTTACTTATATATTAAAGTCGCAAATCGAGTGCAAAATGCACAAAGGCTGCAGAATAGATTTAGGTCCGATTTTCAATATTTGTCATGGACTGTCGTTATCGATGTCACGCCACTCTGCTCTGTGAATGAAATTACGTTTGTTATTTATGACTCAAGCGGCTCCTGGAAGCCAGAGTTGCAGCCGCTTGGATTAGAAACTTCTGCTTGCGTTTTCCAAAATACCTACCGGGTCTATACTTGGTTCTGAATATTTTTGTTCTAAAATAATCAGTGATATATTGTGATATCCCATCGGTGGCGTGAGACATGAACATCATTTCAATATGGTGTGGAACAGGGGTGTCAAACTCATGGGCCGCGGCCTGCTTGAGACTAACAATTTTACGGGCCAATCAATATATTGTTTATGTAAGTTTTTAAAGTAGTCTCGGCCAATAACATTTTTCCCGAAATAGCGAAGATAGTAACAAATAAAAAAAGATATTTTTAACAGCAATGTACTACTCAAAATATTTTTTTTTGCGGTCCGCCAAAACTTGAAATTTGTTTATTAGGCCAAAATTAGCTTTAGAGTTGTACACCCCTGGTGTGGAACAATTATAGTCATACACATTTTTTCGCAAAAAAATTACTTTTATGACAAAAAAAACACATTGTTTTTGCTACTTAGTGCCGCGACTCTGAATCAATGTGAGTTATTGAAATTGACTAGTGTCGATATTTAAAAGCTACTTTAGCTGGTCATTGTAAACATTGCTTTCTAATTTAAGATTGGACTGGACATAGATTTGAATTAGAACCGGTTGGAAGCGGCTTACATCCAGCGTCTACCAAGGACTTTAATAAATCCACCTTGTGAGTGGATGTCCTTCGCTGCGCTTTCGTGGTCTCTGTTCTAGAACCTTACAGCTCCAACAGACACGAATGCTGCTATCAGGTCTGCCAACTGCTCTGATTAGTCTTCTCCATGTATAATTGACTTTAGATTGATAAGCAGAGTCATTATTTTGTTAAAGCGAGCATGGTTGCAACGTGTGCAAATGACTGCTCGCCCCGTCCGCGGCGAATGAAGATTTGATCCGGATCACTTTAACCAAATGACGTAACAGCTCCCCGCGACCCTCGCGGCGGCGCGCGCGCACAAGCTGCGCTCTCGTCGACGGTATTTAGTTTTGCATTTGATTATAATTTAATATTAAATAGACACCAATTTATATTCATTTTCACACTAATAGGCTTCCATCAAAATATATTTATTTTATATTAGTTGCTTTGTCCGAGTGGAAGTTAATAAATAAGTTTATTGATTTTATTTTACGTGTAAAAGTTTTTCTAAAATAAAAGTAGCCTAAGTTACTCTTTGTTACATTAGCTACCTTTCAAAACCGATACAGTCATTTTAGAGATTAGCCGAAACAAAGAGACGAACAAAAATTTAAAAGAAATGTAATTCTTGTGTTTATCGCGTGTATATTCATATGCATGCAGTAAAAAGTGGTTAATTTATGATACAAACAGACACTACAATTTTATTGTGTTGTTGTTCGATAGAAGAAGGGACATGGGGAGTTTATTGATGTATCTCAGTCGCACACTCACCAAAATGCAGAGTGTAGAACACCAAAAATCTGGATAATCTTTTCGTATATGATCCAAGCTCTGAAGCCTAGATAACCAAAGCAACATTACCAATGATTCTCATAACTCAAGTCGATGTACACAAGGTTAACACTTGAAATAAAGATATCCTTATCAAACCTTAATGTAAGCTCTATGAAATTGGTAACTTTTTCAACGGTGTACGGTCTTATTATACATTTTCCTGTAATATTACATAATTTTCATGAAATACATTTAAAAAATAAATTAAAAAATGAACTCATAAAAATAAAAAAATTAGGTGATAATAAAAATTGAAAGTGAATTCCTCTTATTACAAAATAAGACATTTGTAAAAGTGAAACAAACTGATTGAATTTACTGTTGTTACTTCTCAGATCTGGGCGTGTTTGGAATCCTAGTAGTCATGCGTTTTAAGTTGAAAGATGCTAAGGCTTAATTTGATTATAGTTTCTACCAAAATAAGGCTGTCCTAGCATTTTCCTCTTAACATATGCAAGTGATCAATTTACACCAGGTAAGCAAGTGTTTCACAGAGTCTATGTTTGGCAATAATCAGTGTAACATAACTCCTGAAGATGCCCCGTGGAGGGGTGAAATACGTGTTGAGTGATTTGACGGTGGCAGTTGTGTAGTTCGCATTGTTTGCCGCATGCGCATTTATCAGCGGGCTGGCGGGCGGTGCACTTTGTTGCACGACTACCACTGCATGTGCGGAAGTGGCTAAATATTGGTCCTTTTCTTACTTAGGATGGACTTCCGCAAGGTAATGCCTGAATCCATTAAATATTACACAATGTGATTAGAAAAAGATGTTATAGCTTTAAAAGATGACTAGTTAGATATATATTCAACTATCATTTGCTGCCAAAGACTTTAAATGTATAAAAGCACAGCTAGCGTATGCATTAGTAAGCTAGTATCGTTATTTATTAATCATTGTAGTGTTTTTTTTATGACCCCCGCTATTGGGGGCCTGTCGTACCCCTATTTATGGTGGGAGAGGGACTTTATTAGCATTTAATTTATTCACTTAATTATTTTATTTTCATTCTCTTCTCTTTCATTCTTCACATAATCTTTCCATCATTGTAGTGTAGTAAGTAGTGACACAAAAATAAAAACGCAGAATAGCACGCGGACTAATAATAGATATACTAATGACTGCAAACGTAGAGTTCGAGGGTAGAGCTCGGTCCCGCGCGAATTATATTTCAATTAAGATAAAAAGAGAGCGTCACGCGCTCAGGCGCCTATAAGCGCTGTTCTATCAAAACACATTAAAACGAAATCACAGCGCGATCCGTCTCAGTTATTTAATATCCAGCGCCCGCTGCACTTTGTCTTATCTCTCCCCTGATTTTTTTAACTTCAAATCATTTGCAAACTCAATAATGTCACTAATATTACGTAGTCAAATTTATAACTATCACAAATCATTCTCTCGTATTACATCATTATACATATCACATATAATGATAATAAAACTTTATTTCATTCCATACAGATAACTTAAGATTTATAAATTAAAATTTTTGGTAATAATTTTAATAATTTATATTGAATTTGTATGGACCTCCTCAAGGTAAAAGCCTTCATCAAAGCTTTCCATTCATTTTTGGCAATATGAAGCCATTCGTGACCGGATGTAGCCATGACCTCGTCAGCGCATCTGACATTAGGTCTGTCTCTTGTTCTGGTACCTCCTAGTCCCATTGATTTAATTATTCTTTATGTCCACCAATTAGGTTCAATTCTCCTACAATAACATCCTTCAATTTAACCCTGTAAGAGTTCCAAGTGCTCCCTGGTCTGAGAAGAGACTAACACAAACTTAGGCAGATTTTTTGTGGACTTTTACAATGTCCTTGATACATAATTGTTTTTTGTAAACACAAAGATTGCATCTCAAATGTAAACGAAATATTAGACAAATCATTAATTATACTTATATATCTAATTATTAATAATTTATTTCATTACGGTTAAATAAATTATTTTAATTATTTTTTTTGAATTTTTTTAATTACGATTTGTAATTCTAGTATATCGTTGGCAGTTGTACCGGATGTTAAAAAACCAAATAATTGAAGCTTAAATTAAAAATTACAAATTACAACATACGCAATAATATTAATAATATTTAATAATAGGGAAAGAATATGATAACACATCGCATGTTCTGTTCAACTCTTTATACACTATAGACAAACAAACTTTACACTTATACACAAATACATCCGTCGTTTTAGCCCACAGACGCCCACTGCAAGGCATAGGTCTTCTTGCTTGGTAGGTGGGTTGGGGAAGGCATTCTGGTTTATGGTACAAATAGGACGCTGCTACCCATCCTCTAGAAACTTGTTTCGTGACAGTGGCAATCTTATAAATTTAATACACAAAGTGTGAATTAGACCGGAAAGTAAAGTCAATTTCTTAAGTTAAATTCAGACGACTACATTTATAACAAGTTTTTATTTCTAATCAACAATATATTTACCTTCGTTATCAACAACATTTTGCCATCTAGTATACAAATTTTCTATGCCGGAGCGGTAAAAATCAATCAATTTTTCTGTAAAACATGTCGACAGAAACGACTTTACTTTCCGGTTCCCCTGATATATAAGATTGTATCGCCGGGAATCGAAACGATCTACACTCGCAAGTCTTAGTTCTCTGCCTCTGGGCTACCAGTAACAAGTGATAGTATAATTAGTATAGACGATTAAATTTACAGTGATAATTATTTGTACACTTTAGTAAACAGTAAAAACCAGTCATTTTTCTAATTTTTTACCTTGCTTACACCAAGAAGGCATTTGCAGATTTCGTGAATTCGAGGGGGAAAGTGCAGAGGGAGTCAAGCCTAAAATCTCATTTAAAGCCTCTACTCGAGCTGCAACATACTACACTTTCACCAGATTGTGAGACCGCTGAGTTCTTAGATCGGTTAGATAGACGCTATGGAGTGACGTACGCTAAGAAGGGTACTCTCCCTTTTTGACTGAATTATGTTAGCGTGAATACGGTACAGTTAACTTTAAAGGTAGTAACGAGGCTGCCCTCGCACACAAAGCCTATGAAGTGCAGTCTAGCGGTCGCACGGATTTGCATTTTAACTGCACACGAATTACGAGACGCAATGAGTTCCCGTCGTGAATATCTCACGCGGATAGCCTATAAACTTTTAGCCACCGTCAAAGGTTTAACTTTACAGACCAGGCACATTATGTTCTCAGATAAGACTTCTGTCAAAACAAACATTGACAATACGTAATCGATATTCAGAATCTAATTGAGATTACTTAAATAAGCATCCTTAGGAGTCAAAAATGAGGTGATCCGCAAAAAAACCAAGATCACGGTTGCTAATCTAAAGTAGCAGTGAACTAGGTACATCGTTCATGCAACCGATGGCCATTGGGGCTGAAAGGGTCACTAAATAGACGACTTAATAAAGGTCGCGGAAAGTCGTTGGTTGCAGCCAGCGCAGAAGCGGGCTGGCAGCGATCTTTGGGGGAGAACTAAGCCCTGCAGTGGACTTCCATCGATCGAGAATCGCTAAGAAAAGAAGAAGAAGCATCCTTCCGAGGGTTTCAAATGCACCCCAACGTAGCAATTAGAGCAATTTATTCTCAAGCTTAATTGTCATTCAAAAGGCCCTTTACATTGTAATAAGATTTTCTTACGTTAAGTTTTTTTGTTCATAAAACTTTATAAATTTATTTTATGACAACTCAGAGACATTACACCGGAATGACCGATGTCCTTATTCAGGAGGCCGAAATTCGCCGGGGAAGACTGCTTCTTAACGGTTTTTTCAAAAATTTATGAGGAAAGTCTATGTTCAACAAATGACGTCTCACAATTGAAAATTATAAATGAATGAACGAAAAATATGTGTAAATAAAGGTAGGTAATATAAATAATTAAGCTATTAGTCAAAGGTTGTCTTTAAGTTGAATAATATTGATGACTCACTATTTTTAACGCGACTGCACTATTGCTAGAATCCCTTAAATTTGGAACAATGCTTGCCGCGTTTATACTAACGCTATATACTCTGTGGTAAAAAAGTAATATGAAATTGTAATTTAAAATTCTCGGGCATTAGGAAAGGCAGTAATTTTTTTGTCCTAGTTTGGTAGAACTGTCTATATCATTTGCAAAGCGTCTGTCAAAACTTGGTTCTAGAAATCTGTGTCTAATAAGCACACGATGTGAATCCTGACATAATAAAACTGTTTTAAATATGGAATATAAAAAAAAACGGGTTGCCTTCGCTATTAATAATAAAGATTATGCCATAAATTATTGACAATTAACAACAAATAATCTTGAAAAGTAAGCGTCCGCTTGAATGAGCCTAATGCTCGCGTCGTCGTTCACCCCACGGATCAAATGCACTGTAACGGCGACGAAGTAAACAGTTTAGTGCGAACCAACCCTGCACTCCCCTTTATTAGCAGCTCCCCTGCCTTATTTCTGGACGAATTTATTTTATTTGTTGCCAGATAATCCATCCATACACAAAGATATAATTAAATGTATCTTTCGAACAAAACGTTTCGCGTAGGCCTCGCTGTACATCAGGGGTGTCAAATCTGCGGCCCGCGGGCTCGATATTTGCGGCCCTGTCAATATATCCGTTATGCCAGTTTTTAAAGCAGTTTCAACCAATAAAATATCTCTCTAAAATGACAAATAACCAACGTAAACAATAATTTAACTTTATATATGTGTATTATAACGTACTAGTAATTTTTTTGCGGCCCATCTAAAATTAAGATTTTAAGTGTGACACCCCTGCTGTAAAGTTTATTCTTTGACACCTATTAATAGAGGCACTAATATATCCTTCGCAGGAACAACTTTGGGTTTTTGTTATCAGCAATGAAAGCGAACAGTAAGCGATTCGATTAGGTTAATAGCACGTGGTGAGGCGAAAAATAATGAAAAGAATATTTTTTCTTTTAATTTTGTATTGTAATAATAGATTCGGTTTTTCATTTCAGAACTTTTACATTTATTTTAAGGAATCGTTTTTACATTAGTTCTGATAAAGTTTATATGTATACACAGTCATATGTATATCTGGTAAAGCAGAGTCAAAATTAAACAGATTTTAAAAAAAGTTGGCTTTCTTATCTATTAAGTATGCTTAGTCTATTAATGTTTATATATAGTGTAGTTCAACTATTTGTACAGGTAAAGAAGTGTCGTTACTTCGGGTCAGGTTATAGTCCACTGCAATTGGAAAGCACGAAATATCATCGCTGATTGCATATGAAATAAACTGACAAAATGCATAGGACTAATTGCATCGTGAGGGTGTGTGCGGCAGGGAGGAGAGGAGGGGATGAAGGGGGGGCGGAGTGCAGCGTCACATGTGTAAACACGGGGCCGCGGCAGCAGAGGGCGCTCTGCCCCGCGGATTAATTCCATCGAATGCCAAATGAGCCGTGACATCCCGCGCGCCCAATTGAATTGCGGACCCTGCCCGGTGCACCGCCGCGGGCTCTTAACTCAACGTAATAGAGTCCTAATTCACTTGACACGTGGACGCATCTGTGGGGTAATTGCACCCGCTTTGGTGCGATGGCTTTTGAGCTCAATTTGTGAATGAGCGGCCTCATTTGTTGGGCGACGCGTTTTAAAGGATTACCGGCGCTGCGGTCCGCGGGGCGGTTGCGGGACGGCCACGTGACGGCCACGTGACGGCTACGTGACGACTGCAGTGTTTGCGAATTTAACGTCATTGACTTCTTAGATCTGATTCTGATGCGTTTTATTATTACACATCTAAACACTACTATAAAGTGTACACTGATATAGCATTAAAATTATTTGTTCATGTCTATTCACTGAGCATCATTTATAATGTTCACCTGTGATTATCATAGGGTGCGTTTGATATCACTGTGATAATGTTATGGGTTAGAAACTAGAAACAGTGATTTCAACACATAAGGCATCCTTTAAAATAATGCCACGAGGATCCTGTCTGAGAAGATCCAATAATAAACCTGACTAGATTTCATCAAACATGAATTACTACAATTATTCCACAGGTATTTAGAGTTAAACACAACTGTCCACAAGACTACTAATTACACGAAGCGTGGAGGAAGGAATAATAAGTATGTATTTATTTTATCGTTAACAATAAGTTTCTCGATTTTCATTAAATTTTCATTTATATTGTTACTAGAGAAATATTGTTGCGGAGAGAAAGCTTCGGATCGGCAGACGAAGTAAAAGGACTTTTTTTCAATGGGCTCTCACTGCGTAACGAAGAGGGCTCCCGCCGATGCCTCGTTTCAAGGTTCTACATATTACTATTTTGCCGGAGGCCGCTGAGTTCTAAGATCGCTTCGACGAACACTTCATGGAGTGACTAAGTCCAAGGGTCACCTCGAGGGTACCTCGGCTTACCTCCGACACAAGGGCACCTGAGAGAGCTGAACCTCGACTTGTCCTGTTGCTATTGTCTATTGCTAATATCACTACTATCACTTCGAAGAACGTTAGCGCTGGGAGAAGTAGCGGAAGAAAGAAAAGGACATTCTCCATAAGGTTGTTGAAAGACCTCGCTGTTCTTCCTCCTGGCTATTAGAAATCTACGAGTAAGGCTTGTACCAAACAGTGGACATCTTTTGACGACAATAATGATGATTGCCATAACTATTTAACCGAACCTTTATTAACCTATCTAATTAACACTGGAACTTTTAACAGAACTATTATTTATCGTCAACTTATTATCTATTTTTGTTACTCTACGCAGAGTAGTTCGAAAGGTGGTATAGCTGTGAAGACGAAGAAACAAAGATAGAAATTCCACAACAATGTATCTGTTAAAAGAGTTTAACAACTAGACTAGATTTACCGTACATATAGTAAACTATAATTCAATAATATTAAAGCTCTGTCATCGGGAAACTTGAACTGTCAGAATTAATAATATCGAATACGTAATGTCGCGTGAAAAGTTTCTCAATGCATCTGTTAACAGCTACCGGGAGGCAGCGAGCACCCTGCCAAACCCTGCAAGGAGTCGTGACGGGATGACGTCACGGCCGCTTGCATCCATTAATCTCATTATTTCCGGTTCATTTGCAGCCCCGCGGCGGCCGGCGCATCGCGACCCGACGACCGTTTGTTTAAATAAACTTTCGACAACTTCATTATCTGTGTAAATAAAAATCAATCACGATTTGCGATTTGCGACGATCCCTCACATTTATTTTGTTTTCGTTAGGTTCATGTGTCTTTTTGAGAGAATCTTACTTACTTACTTACTCCACTGGCTCAGTGACCCAAAGTGGGTCTTGGCCTCCGAAGCGAGAGACTTCCACTTTCCTCTATCTTGCGCCATCGTCTGCCATTGGTTGACATTCAATTCGCGCAAGTCTGCCTCAACGCGATCGATCCAGCGATACCTGGGTCTACCCGCTGGTCTTCGACCCCTCGGTTTTTCCAGGTTTGGAGAGAATCATTGTGAAAAATTGATGCATATAAATCTCAGGGTAAATTAAAACATGTATCTGGAATTAACTGAACCAACTCACACATATACTGATAAATTAACTTTTACACAGCATTTTCACTCGTTTTTCTTATAAAAATACTTCTTCTCATGTTAAATTTATTTTTTAATGTGTTTGTTTAAAACTGCTACGTTTCTATACAAGGGTGGGCGTTGTTAACTGCGGCATAATTATGTTAAACACTATAGCTATCAACAATTATCTTTATCTGTTTTCATCTTCATACACGTACAGGTTGATTGGTGTAAAAGATTAAAAGCGGTACATGTGTCAGCTCATTTGCTGCCGATTATTATAAAGTACACCTTCTACTAAAATCAGTGGTTAAAAAAATAATGTTATTAATATATTGTACGAAAAAGCACATTATTAACTACATATTAAAATTAATCTTGTTTACTGTCTGTTCTACAGTCTTTGTACTAACTGAAGTTATTGGCCTATCGCATTTCAATAGGAAAAAAAATAAAATGGAAAAACTTAAAACCTTATGCTGACAGTCGACCTTTTTAAATCATTTCACACCTACAACCAATTACCCTCTATATATTACACATCGATCTCTGACGTGTGGAAGTAACTTAGCCGAATCTTTTCCCGTTAGTATTATTGATACAAACAAAGTTATCTCGCAAGCGCGAACTTGTACATTTAAGTATAACGACGGCTGCCATTAGCCCGTTGCTTATACTCCGTCACTTAACGTAATGTGATTTGGACCCTCGCGTTAAAAGCTTGACACTCGCGTCATGCGAGTCGAAGAGGCGATGCCTCGGAACTACTTCGCGAAGGTTTTACGTAGAGCAGATATACACGAAGATAGAAGTTTTAAGAGAAGAAAATTGACATTAATACATCCATCAGTTCTATGTCATATCGCCCCTACCGTTACAAGCTACTGTGATTAGAAATTAAGATGAAATCATTTAAAACTCCTGGGCATTAGGAAGGCAGGTAATATTTTATAGGTTGGTAGGACTGTCTATAACATTTTTCAAACGTCTGTTTGTCAAAAAGTATAATTACCTCCGAGCTACACATGTTAGTATCAAATGTTTTAATTTTCTCAAAGATGTCAAGTCATGATTGGTACCAAAATTGAACAATTTTTTTGTAAAAACAGCGTTAAAAACTCGTCTGATGTCGTTCCGTAACCTCCGTATTTCTGATTTTGATCCGTGCAACTTCTCGCTGTTCAGTAAACTCAAAATGCCAATGCCAGGACGCCGTTTTGAAACGACTGAAGTGATAAGAACTGAATTGAAGGTTTTGAAGGCTATACTATTATAATATAATACTATTTTGACTGTTTTCAGAACTGGAAAAAGCATTGAAAGAAATAAAACTGATTTGGAAGAACAAACAAAGAATTTATATTTTATAAATTTACTTTTTGATCTGTGTTATTCGTAAAACGAAGTAGTCACAATGTGTATTATGGTAAGTTGCTCTGCTCTAGTCTCCTAATTATTTATAAAAATGAAGTAAAGCAATATTGTTATTATTTTAATCATCGGTGTCTTGTTTGTTTGTTCACCACGCCCTAAAAACTTTCAGTTTCTACCATCACGGTTCGTGCGACCACTACTCCATATTGGCAGCCTCAGGTTATGCGCCAATACCTGTGCTCACCTTGAGTCCGTTGTTAGAATAAAGTTGTTGATTTATTAGTTCATATACAGGATGATTGTTTATAAGTGTAAAAGCTTTAAAGAAGAAATATGTTGTTTTCCAACTGAAATATCTTTCATTAATTAATTTCTCTATTGAAATGTTACAGGCCAATAACTTCTTAAATATTGTTAATGTAGTAATCAAAATTTTGACAAATCTTTGTCTTACGTATTAATATCAATGAAACCATTTGTTTTGCAAAAGAGCTACATATTCGCTTTTACATCGATAATGAATTAAACATTGTTTTCATAGTAAATTTAAATGTTTATCGTATTAAGAAAATGGATTTCAATGAAAATTAATAGTTAAGAAAATTTGTTTATGATCCCTTAGTGCGGTCGACTGCGCTGCACCCTTTGATTATAAATCGCAACTCGCCCTGAGTGGGGTGACGAACATCGTTATTCATTTCATAATTAATTGCGATACAACCTTTTATATTTGGAAAAGTTTTATATTTTCTTCTTATCACTAATCTTTACGTGCGTGAAAACGAAAATATAATAAGATAAAATACGAAAAAAAAACTCATTAAAATTTGTCACAGTAAAATTATGTTAATGTGAACAATTCGCTCCCATAATACGTTTCGAAAGTGTCGCGATTTCAATTACAAAGCGCAGGATGGGCAGCTAAATACGCCGCCCCTCCGCCAAATGTCCCGCCGTCGTTACTGCTCGCGTACATCTCTCTCCGCGATCTGTCCTACATAATTAGCTTCGGAACACAGCGTGCAGTGTACAGAGATCAAATCTATTCATGCGCGTAGTAAAGGACGCTAAAGAGCTCATCCCCTCGGCATTTAGCGCGTCCTTTGTGGGGTAAGCGTTGCACCCCAATTAGTTCGAAATCAAACTGCCTTTTTACGCCGGCCCTATTGTTTGGCTTCGACTAAACTTGACTTTAGTTCGGGACATCCGTTAAACTGTACCCTGTTTGTTATTAATTACGATATGCATATTACCTAATGCTTATTATTAAAATCTAATAGTAGTAAATGATCCAATCTAAGTTTAGACATTGCTTTGGTAGTGTCATAAGGTATAGATTAAACGACTTCAATGTTCGGCTACCACAAAACAAGTGAAGAATAGGAAAATTGCTTTTTCTTCTTATTCTATCTTCTTCTTACAAGTGTGAATAAGAATTTAAATAACGTATAAAGTGAAACTTTGTGAATGACTTCACAGATTTACGGGTAATATTAATAATATTATAAATAAACAATTTCTGAAGAAGTCTTGTGCTCAGGTTCTCTTTACAGCTACCTGAATATTTGACAAACTACAAATCCTTGTGAAAAACATTGATTCCTATCGAGGATGGTTTGTGGAGGTATCGGAGAAAAGAAACACTTTTTAATGTCTTGAAGAAGAGTGGGTGATTCTGTCGACTAGGGAATCAAAAACTAATTGTTTTAAACTTAACATAAGAAGGCTTCAAAATAACTTTAGATCTATCTGCGTAGATCCAGCCAACGACATTAACAGTAGGTACTAAGGTAATACAAAATTAAATTGTGACGTAGTTCATTAAATATAAAATGTTAAATATATTCCAGATAGGAACGAATGTATCAATGTGAACACACGTTCATTTAAACCGAATTCGAAACGGAAACAAAGTACGGATTCGTCCACATGTCGGCCGCGGCTAATCCCCCCATTGGTCCGATCGTTTGACTGCGCCGCGACTAAGTGATTGACTTTTCAATCTATATAATCCGATTACTGATGGCCAACAACACGCTCGGCCGGGGCCCGCGCACTGCAATACCACACTTATGTCCTGGTGAAAAGGTTGGTTTTGACACACAGTCTCGCAGCGAGCAGTAGTCGGTTAATTGTCCGAACGCGTCGCTTATCGCGGTGCTATATAACGCGCGCTACACGAGCTATTAGCATTATTCTATTTCTTGACGAAATAGCTCTTCGTTATAATTATAACTGTTATTATAGATTAGCTCGTGATGTATATTGGTTCGCACGCTCTGAAGCTTTTGTGCAACAGTGCTCATTAAAATGAGTGTAAATGTTATTGTAACATGAATGTAATAATGTTGTCGAAGCCCCACTCTAAGCCTCTTCGTGTGTGAAAAGTAGAGGCTAGGAACATCTTCCTAGTGGGCGACGAAGAGTTCTCTGTGTTATCTTAACAACTAACTTCGACAACTCTGTTAGTCAAGATTTTAAAAAACCACGTAATCTCAGGTTGATTCACTATGTCACTCTTTTTATACTTTTGCTTTTTTTAATCGTCAATGGGAAAATCATTCGACTTCTGTCTTGCCTGATGTTAAACAATGACGAGGTTTACGATGTTTCATGCTTGCCTAGAAACCTATTCTATTAAGTTATAGCTAGCTTTGTCATTTTTTAAAAATTAGATTACCTTTATGAAACACTTGTTTATGTGGTCATCGACACAATACCTTATCTGAAATTATTGACTTAAGATCAGCAAATGCCTTATTAACGAGCTCAGACGTGGCAAATGGTTCATCCTTGAAAGTTCCTGTAATTTTTGAGACGCTTTTGTTCATTCCAATGAATAGAAAAACAATAACAAAGACAATGAAATGATATAACGCAAGTTTAAGTCAAAAGATCTTCTAATAAAACACGTATTCTGTCAGTCTAAATTAATAAAAACCGCTGTGGTGTACACCAAGTACAATAAGTTCCTTCAAGTTACTCTATAAGGTTGGAAAGGGTACTAAAATTAAGTTTAAGGAAGTAAGAAAAAATGTTGGCACAGATGAACACAGCCTTACCTTGACCTGGGACTCCGTCATACCGAGCGCGTATGCCAGTTTGGCGCGCTCGGGACCGGCGAGGTACTTGGTCTGCTCGAAGGTCTTCTCCAGCGCGAAGATCTGCTGCCCGCTGAACGTGGGGCGCGTGTGCTTCTTCTTGCCGTCCTTGTCCATGCCACCAGCCTGCGCGGCGCACGCGCTCAACGCGCCATTGCTCACTGCCGGTGTAAAATATCGTTTAAACGTAATGCTCCCAATGATATACGACATAAAGAGTCCTATAAATATCTAATCAATAGAAGGTAGAGTAGTTGTTTATAATAAACAAAAAGAACAAAGAAGTAGTAAAGTTCTGGAATGAAAACCAGTGACAGACAAGCGCAGTGTAGTATGTCCAACTACAAGCTGGACAGACCAAGTTATTATGGTCGTCGAAAGAGCCTGGACGGAGGCATCTCCTAACCGGTCCTATTAGAAGTCTCTGGGAGAAGCCGGTGTCCAGCTATGAACCGGCTGAAACTATAAAGATGACCAATAAACCTGAGGCAACTTTCTCGCCCACTTAACTTTCAACATTCCCAAACGTGAAACTAAACGTTGCTGACGTCACTCATTCCTTTAAATATATCTCTGATCGATTGTATCGTGTATCTATGTAACATTATATAAGGCAACATCTACTATCCTAGTTTCATTGTACCAAAGCAAAAAAAATATTAAATAGAAAAATGGGATAGAGACGTAGTTAGTTGATAAGACAAATATGAATATTTTCGATACCTACGCTTACGTTACAGTAAGTGAAACTTTCTATAGGTTACAAATTTTGTTATACGTAAAAAAAACTAGAATGACATCAAAAATTTTATTAAACATTAAAGGTTTTTTACATTAAACAGACCAGGCCGCCTTAGAAGCTTTAGTAACTCTATTTTAAGTAGAACTGTATCACAACAGAGGAACTAAAAATACAATTTTTTTCTGATAAATTGAACTGACTAATCTTCTTACTCGACACTGTTAGATTATATCATCGTGTCTGGGTTTGTGATCGAGAATTTTCATTTTATTGCATATGGCCAGTATATTTGGCAATACTGTATACAATGAAGTTAGTATATACTTTTTATGACAGTGAAAATAATTTTTATTGGTGTTGTACAAAAGTGAGTGCAGCGGCCATGTGCGGTAGCGAGTGGTCGCGAACAGAATAACTTTCAGCTAACGCTCCCCGCCGGAGAGGGCTTTATCATTATTTTCATTTCATTTTTTTCCCCGTCCCTCCTCCCGAGGGAGGGCGGGCGATGCCTCACGAACATTTGAGCGCGATGAAAATATCGCGATGGAGTTTAATGCGGTTATTGTTTTGGCTTCTCTTTATGTGACGCAACGAATTTATACACAGCCGCTCGGCGCTACACGAAGCCTTTTTGTTATTTAGAAACATTTATTAGATCGATGTAACTTGACAGGTGTTTATCATGTAAGCATATTCTTATAGTTTTAACTTACTTAACTAACAACTTTGTTATTTAAAAATATTCCTTTCGAATCAGAACCATTACAACTCGATTTGTATTTTACACAAGCATAGACAAAAGACTGTCATCAAAAAGTAAGATAAATTTGTATATAAAAAGTAAATTATTAATTATTCTCTCAAATCAATTTCATCTCTTTCAAAAAATATCTGTTGGATAAAACGCACTTTCGCCAAAGCTTTTTCCAACCCTCGAAACAGTCGGAATAATCTTTTACCGGTATAGCCTTCAAGACCTTCGATTCTTTTATTTATAGAATACAGTGATTGCAGAACGATACGAGACGAGATTTTGAGGTTTTTTTCCAAAAAAATTAAGAGATTTTGACACTTGGACTTGACGTGTTTGAGACAGGGCATCGTTCAAAATTGTTAGCTGAGTTATATGATATTGCAACTTTTGACAAACAGACCCTTGACAATTGTTAAGACAGAGATGAAATTTAACTTCAACACGATGACAGTATCTCTATCACAGCTGGCGTTCGAATTTAAATTGGTCTCCAAATTTGAATTCAAACGCAGAAGAATAATACGAGTCTAAAAAGTATAGTGGCCAGTAATACGAAGCGTTCCTTAAGGCTAAAAACTTAAAAGATTTGTTTTCCATTAATTCGCATTGAACCTCGCGTCGGGCTTCGCCTGCACCCTCTCGGAATGACGACTTGTGTTCCCGCGACGGAAACATTAGATGACTAATTAATATTCCAGAACGGTCCGCCACTCCGTGTTACATCGCATTTAGCGAGAGGGAAACATGCAATCTCATTTCTGTCAAACGAACAGTTTAAAATCAGCTTCCTTATTACTTTTAATAGGTTATATCTTCATAAAATAACAATGTAACATGTTCCTTTCTTATTTCAACTTGGATATGTGTTACCAGTGATTGTTTACGGCGCTGACACGGGGTCTTTAATATCGGGCAACAACACAACATAACCTCAAAATTGAATCAACGAGATCCGTAGACGAATGGTAGGGATCGACATGGCTCAGCGGATTGGATAGTTCAAGTGGTAATGGTCAGGCTACAAAGGTCGCGGAACAGAAGGACCCATGGACCTCAAGTTTCTGGAGTAGATACCACGGCCGACAGACTGTTATAGTCTTCGGAAGGCGCTGGACGTAGACCCCTTCCAACTGGACTTATTGGAAATATTTTATAGAACCTTATGTTCAGCTATGGATTTGCTATGACTGAAATGGTAATATATAATTCGAATTAATTTATTATCACGTATACATTTAAATGTTATTAGATGAAATATTCTATTTTTAATTTGATTATCATTTTTGATCTTTTATAATGGTCACATAAGAAACTCGGAGCTTAAAATGATAGCGTCTTTCTACTTAAAACCTTCTAGAGTTCCAAACGCACTCTAGTCTACGAAGAACGAACAGTAAACTCAGACGGTTTCTTTGATCACTTTTCTTCTACTACAGTAGTAGAACAACGCATTACTAAACGGTTTTAATATTTCATAAAAAAAATATTTAAACTGTAAAAGGATTTTTTACGAGTAAATAAGTAGCATAACTGTATATTATATGTATTATATGTGAATGTGTCTGTATTTCTTTTATCATGTCTATGCATTTGATTATGTGATCTTTAGTAAAGTTGGTTTGACCAATTTTCGACAGATGGCGCCACTGTCATTCCAATGTATTTCACATTGCCTTGACAGTTCACGCTGATTTAAATTGAAACGAACAGCGAACAAATGATGACGTTTCGAGTTGTAGGTGACTATAAGAATGTATGTAAATTGCCACATTCATGACCGGCTTACATATTCAAAAAAAAAGACCAAAAAAACTAATCGAACTAAATATTTTTTGGTAAATTGCACGCGGACGAAGCCACGAGGCGCAGCTAGTTAATATTTGTTTCACTAACGGTAACAAAGTTCGCTATTACTTACACTAAGAACTATATTAATAATGGTGGGTGATGATAAATAAATAATAATAAATATGTTTATTGAAGTATTATAATTACTATATTTTTTAAATTAGACTTAGGTATTTTTAACATACGGCATGTTGTGGTTGTCTGTCATTAAAAATTCAAAAAGCCCTAATTTTTAAACTGCTTTGTATGTGTTTGTGACAATTAAAACAAAATAAAATTTTATTTCAACGAAGATTAACAAATGATTATTTTAAAAATATTTTTTTCGATTATTGGTAGGAATTTACGGTCCGATTCCTTGATTAATTTTTGATGAAAAAAAAATTAATTAATTTTTTTGGACAAAACATTATCTTGTTTTCATTCAAGCCAATTTGAATAATTATAAATCCTTAATACTAAATTGAGTCAAAGTAGGTAAGTATGAGCAGAGGAAGCGTCGGTCAAGGAGCAATTTGCAGCGCTATAAGAAAGCGGCGTGCACGCGGCGCGCCGGGCGCCGCCATCTTGCAGCGTCATGCATTATGCAGACTGCTTGTTAATATTGGCGGGAAAAAGGAACGCCGCGCCACTTATGCTTTATAGCAAATGATATGTACAAATTTTACTCTAAATACTATATTATTAATGTATCTATTATTTAAAAATAGAATCTTTAATGGTATTTTTATAATATTAAAGGTTTTTATACACGTCTTTTGACAAATGTTGGCGAAGCGCCATTATTATTATTATTTCCATACGATTATGTCTATGGGTTACTTTTACGGCCTAATGCTGATAATAATCTTATTTTTTTTTTTAAAACATATTGTAAGAGGGAGACACTGAGAAAACAAAATTGTCTTGAAAAATTATGACTTACATATATATGTTAATGTTGTCTATGCATAAAATAATATTAATAAATATAGAATAATGAGAACAGCAATGTACATCAGGTTAGTCTTAGAAATAAAGTCAAATTTCTTTTTTCCCCTTTCTCTTCTTTTTTCCTAAACTAAATTGTCGGCCTAGTGGGAGGCCAACCCACGTTGCGTCTACCGGTTCGTGGTCACCACTTGAGAACCTTTCAGCCCAAATGGCCATCGGTTGCACGAGCGATGTGCATCGCCCACTGCCACTTCAGATATGCAATTCTTCGAACTACGTTTTGGTTCTTCTGCGGATATCTTCATTTGTGATCTCATACGTTCTCTAGTCTCATATATTAGTAACTTCTTTGGGGCGATTATGAATAGTTTTACAATAAAACCCCGTATCTTATTTTCCACTGATAGACGCCCACTTAAAGGTATAGGCCTCACCAAGATCGCCACGATGACAGGTGCCACTCTGCCCGCATCCGGTTTTTTTCAGCGACCTTAACTCTGTCGTTCGCTCACCTGGTGGTAGGCCTGCCCACGCCGCGTCCATCGACTCGTAAACATCACTCAAGAACTTTGGGACCGAACGGCTTGACAATCGGTTGCATAACATTTAATAAATTTAACTAATTTATCAAACAAATTTTGGTTCGTTGGGAAATAAATTGTTACAACTAACAAAACCGTCTCACTTTCTTTTGAACTCTTCTTAAATAGAAGATTGTTCCGAACCCTCGTAGATTAAGTTGAAGATGCTATTATAGGCGAGCTTAAACCGGGTCTATTTTCTATTAAAATGGGCTCTCCTAGAATTCTTCTCGTGCTATACACAAGTAAACAGTACTAACGATTGTTACTGTTATCTAGTTGGCATTTATAACTTCCGTTGGCTTAAAGAGACAGGGCGCGAGGAGCGGCTAACCATTTTAGGCAGCACAATGAAAATTCCTTCGGAAACTGAGTCGGTGCTTATTACTTTGTAGGATTGTTCCTAGGGCCGGTAGATCTTGAGTTACTAACGACACTAAGTCCGAAGTAGGAGTGTGTGTATTCATTCGAGTTACGCCCGTATTTATACCGCTATAAATGAACAATTTTATTTCTGTAAAATCCCCTTTTTGTAATGTTGCCCTTACTCTTAAATCTTAGATCTCCATTTATTCTGACGCAGGGGCCCCAAGCAGCCCAGGTTTCAGGTTAAGGCTAAATTAATATTTGTTTAGCATTCCGACTCGAAAATACCCTAGAGGATAAACCCTAAATTTGTCTAGTTACTTTTGCCTGGATAACTCCCTATAACCCCCCAACAAGATAAAAGATAAAGATAAATTTAATTTATTCAATATTGGAATTTTAACAGAACTCTCATCGGTTATCTAAAAACCTGAATTTTTTTTTATAATCTATTCTAATTTTGACTCTATTCTGCTTCGCAACATGTTTCTGCCCATATAATTTTGAGTTCACATAACTTTAAACGTTTTCGTGTGTAGAAATATTATTTTTCAAAATGAATTCTTTTATTTTCTCTTTCCTTGTTACACAGGTTAAGTTTGTATTTAGATATGATTAAGTTTTTTCTGTAAAATTTTAAGTTATGTGCGACTAGTGCTGTACAGTTAACGCTTGGTGTACTGGAAGTTAAATAACTCCGCATATAAACCGGTGCTCGTGTATCCTTGTTCCGCGAGCGACAACAGCAATAGCAGCCAATTACAATTGAAACGCTACTTCATGTAAAACACCCAGTAAATGTTGTGGCGCGGCGGTGCACGGGCCCCCTGCTCCGCCCCGCGCGGCCCCCTCGCGCCCCCTGCACGCCCCCCGCCGAGTGAACTGCCGCCCGCACCGAATCAAACCCGCCAAACACTCAGCAAACGAACAAGTGAACTTAAACCCTGCTCCCATTGTATCAAGACGGCGAGTACATTGCGCTAATGCCCTGATAGCGAGCCGCCACGTGAATTGCACCCGTGTGCCAAGTGTGTAAAGTTTAAAATCGTGACAACAGCGAGTGCGGAGCGAGGAATCAATGTAGCGAGCTCACGGCCCGTGTAGGCAGAGCTCACGCCGACGCCAAGTGTTTACGCGCCCGCCGCGCCCGCCGCTGCGAGCCCACCCATTTACTCACAAATCTTACATTCTTCAGTTCGTTTTTTAAACTTACGCCTTCCCATACATACATTAAAGGTAGTATCCCAAGATATCGTTTCACCCACACGGACAACTACCTTCAGTCAAACATGCCTATAAATACTTCTTCGTCATCGAACCCAATGCAATAAACTCCATGATGACGACTTTTATACCAAGAACACCTAACTTTAAGAAAAGCAGGCTATCCTGTGTTTGGAGGACTCTACTCTGACTATGGGTCGAAATGGGAAGCAAGATAGAGGGAGGAAGCATACCGAGTATTGTAAAGAAGTGCAGATCACAATAAATAGGCATAAGACTCAATTCTAGATCCCAAAGGCCGGTAAGAATTCCACGAAATATTTTTTTTTTTAATGAAAATCATGTAAAAAGCGATATAGACAAAATATAGAACATTTTTAAAAGAGAATGGTTTTAATTCTATCTGTAAAAATAGAAATAAAATGTATTGTCTAAAAATGAAGTATAATAATCTGGGGTATTTGATGTAATATTATGATCAGGGAATATAGATGAGGTAAAAAGATTTTAAATGAGAAAAAATAGAACATATAAAGGACAAAAGGAAGTTTCAAAAAATATTGTGAATAGAGGAACGCGTGAATACATTTTAAGAAAACTCATGGCAAGAGAAACTAGAAGTCCCAAAAACGGGGACCATTTTGTAAAAAAAGGCTTTAAGAAAAAGAACAAACCTACCAGGCAAACAGGCTTAGACGAAGTTTGATTGCCGCTAAGGGTAAGCCTTAAAGTTTACTTACAATGAGTTAAAACACTGAGATGAAACTAGTAAACAATTGAACAGTGATGTTTCATAATGATATAGCATTTAACAATCTTCATTGGACCTGCAGTGGGAGGAAATTGTAACTTTACTAAAGAAGTATTAATAAAGAAGTACGTATTCCATTAGTTTATTTAGTAGAAGATTAACTACTACAGAGTGAGAACGGATGACAGGAGCCTTAAGGTTATGAAGAAGAGACCGCAGACCGACAAGAACAGCGTACGACTTCCAACGTTGACGGATGTCAACCCGCTTCGTATCGGTCGAGTAGGAAATTTATGGGAGTGGCGTATATTTATTAGTGGATCCATACTGGAATGGTGGTTGAAATGTTGTCGAATAAATGGAAGGTTATGGAGACCTCCTTATCATTCTGAAAAGATTTTTGAAACTGACTATATGTTCAGCGCTGATATAACTTTCTGCAAAAAAGTAATGTTGGAGAAGGAGGCTGCGAAGAAAGAGAGAGAGAAAGAACATCTGAGCTCCTTATCCGCAGTCGCAACCTTCATAACATGTCCTTGGCGACAGATTCATGGTGGTTCGCCGTATGCATGTCCTGATCCTGCGTTGGCACGTGAATCTCGTGTATTTATGATTAGGGGGGCTGCAGCTATATTCTAAGGAGTTGAAGCACTAGGCCACCGCCATTTAAATAACGTTGGTATATACGAAGGTGTTTTCGTAGACTTAGCAAAAGGTGTCAAAGAAAACCGTGGGACTCTAGCCGGTAGGAGTATAGCATAACCCTTTTTTTCCATGCAGCAGAGGAGATTTACCCACGAAAAAGAAAAGAAGGTGGTTCGACAGCCTTTTTTGTCAAATGTTATTAGCTTGTCTCAGTAGTAGAAAAAATAAAACTATTTTTCTTCTTCAGTCTTTTCTTCTTTCTTTAGTCTTGTCTATAATCAATGATTCCTTATGAAAAAAATAATTGAGTAATTAAAATTAAGCTTTGTTAACGATGCGATTAATCGTAAGGGAAACTGACATTTCCTTCATGTTTCAATTGACGACAAAAGTTTCACTTTTCACAGCAAAAGACGATTGTTTTCATTTACATCGTGATTTAGACGTGAAAAAGAACATGTTATTTTTATAATTTTCCTCTTATTTTCCATATAAATCGTGACCACGTTGTAATTAAATAATGAAAAAATTGCAAAGTAAGTCGTTCGCTCTGGATTTGTGTGCAACATTTTTGGCGACACTTTTTTTATTTACGTACACACATATAAATAAAAACAATAACAGAAGAAACTATGCTATAAGTGAAAGCGACATAAAATACACTGGTTACAATATTTTCTTCGCGATAAAAGAATAAATATTTGTATTTTTCGTATGCCGAAACACAAGTGATACATTAACAAAATTTGCTTACAACATAGTCCGGGCGCGGTCAGCTGCGAACGCCGGTCGTAACTCTTAGTAAAAGCAATGGGCAAAGCGGGCACCGGCACCAGCGCCGCCATAAGAACATAGCATTAATATTAATACAGCATAGCATTAGCTGCGCCGCCGTGGGCCGCGGCATTAATATTTATCCGCGCCGGGATATGAATCAATCCGGGGGCCGCGCCGACAAATTCAATTTACGGCGGGTTTTATCCACTTCGAGCTTATTTCGCACTAGGCCCTACCCGCGGTTCCGTCTGCTCTGAACAGATCGTTTTGTTCACCACAAAACTTATTTTAAAAACCCGCGATTGAAATTAAATATACAATTAAAATGGTTTTATGAGAATAGAACTAGGAAAATAATTTAGTAGTTGTTCAGTAGTTACTGTGAGAGTTTTTACAAAAAATAGATTTGTTTTGAGCCCTTCTTAGTATAGGACGCCTTTGGAAACACCGTAGCTTAATTTTCAATTAGGTTATATTTCCTATCAAATTCTTCTCGTCTAGCTTTTATGTTTTTGACGTACACTAATGACAGTATAAATTTAACAGTGGTAATTAATGTGAAGAAATAAATGAATAAATAAGTAATAATATATCTCCCCCGCTTATAATGAACCGCCACATTAAAGCGGTTAAAGTTACAGTTCGCCGTCTCGATGAGAATTTTGCCATTTAGAAATTGTATCTCGCAGCCGCGCTCGAGATTTCGCACGCCGTCCTTTTAATTATTCAAGCTCCGCAGCGGCTATTAAATTAATTGTAACAAGTGAGCGTAGGTCCCTTTATCTGCGCGTTGACGAGCTCGGAGCGCGTTCGCGTCACTCGGCAATCACGAGCGCAACCCTGACACAATTATCTGGGCGCTTAAAATCTCTGCACTTATACGCACAGACAGCGCCGACCGCAGGGCCCTCGCAACCCCTTCGCCCCCGGGGACCTCCCGTCGCCCTCTCGATTTGCAGAGGACTAACGAGGAGCGAAGGGGGCTTTAGCGGGTACATATTGGTGAGCATGTTGCTCTGCCTGTTACTGAAAAATAGGGGAGACGGTCTTATGTACTTTGACTCGCGTGCTACGGGCTACGTGCTACGTGCTACGTGCTACGTGCTACGTGCTACGTGCTACGCTGGTTCGTGTCGGAAGCTTCACACCGCGTGCAACGTCTGCACTGACTTTACCACTGTATATCGCAATTCCTATGTTCCACTCCCTTTGCGCTGCTTTTACTCAGACTTTAAACACAGTATTAATTGAAGAATCTCAAATTTATGTAGTTGCCCGACTTTACTGACTCCACATCGAATTAAACGGATAGCTTTGTAATTAAAAGATTGTAGTGTATTAAAAATATACAGAAGTAATTTCAATTAATTCTATTTAACAATTTGTTGTACATTGAAACGTAGAAAAGGATAATAAATTAATAATATATCAAACAAAGATATACAAAAGATCGACTTATCGCAAACACCAATTTCTTCCGGACAATCATTGAATGAGTTCTTTGCTGTGAAAAAATAGAACGGATGGTCATCAAGTGTAGGAAGGGATTGTAAATCACATGTACATAAATACTATTTGTACTTATTATATATCATGGAAATAACTAAACGCCATAATATAAAAATCACGCTATTAAAATACAATAAATATATGTATTTAATGATATACAGATTTGTTTTGAAAAAACACATCGCTAGTCTTTTGAAATTAGACCCCTAACACAGTGAGAAAGTTGTAGCGGCTGCTCACGCCTTAGCATCACCAACGGAATCGCAGTTGCGGCGCTCCGCTCATATGCAAACAATATCATAAATAAAATAAGCTCGAACAAAAGCTTAGGCAACACAGAAAATGCTGGAAGGAAATTGTATTATATTTACTGACAAACAAAACTGGATGCTACAATAAAAGTTACATCATTTATAAAACGTACATTAGATTTTACATAGTTGTACATAGTTTATGTTCCTTATTACATTTAAATTTTTATTAAGCCTTTTCTAACTTGTAAAAGTTATTTATGTGCAATGTTAATATATATATATTTATATATGTATGTATATTTATTTACATGTATATATATATATATATATAATATTGGGGCTATGATTGTTGCTAAGGTGAATGTTTCTCTTATACTTTATAATATTTGTTAATATTGATGTATTTATATTTTAAATTTAACTTTTCATATTAATTATATTGTGTTCTGCACAATCTAAAATACATAAAGTGAATACAATATGTATTAAAAAAAGATACGCAATTACAAGTGCTATAGATAAAAAAGAGAAAATAAATATAAAGTCATTATGAAAAGATGCAGACATTAATGAAATATTATAAAAAGCCATTCAGTTCTACAGGACCATTGAGGTGTAACTTATAATGACAGTTGCTCAAAGCCAATATCTACTAATTACGTTTATCAATTATATATATTTTTAAATAGAAATTAACCTCACAATTTACAAACTTCAAAGGTTACAGACCAAAATATTGTAAACAGTGTTAGTATTTACTTATATGGTTTATAAAGGAGATGTTATTATATGTATATGCTTATGTCCGTATGTCAAACCATCTGACGAGATATCAAAATGCAATATACTATACTACTACAGGTATGTTAATGTTTAAAGACTTTTTATCGTTTATACAACACCTTGGATGACAAGGATAATTAACATTGTTTTAACGGAGTTACGAAAATTACAAGGTGTGTTAAAGAATGATTTTAGGCGCAAAAGCTTAAAAAGGGTGAATAAAGAGCTCATCTGTTAGCAAAAAAACTTTAAATTTTCACCTATTTGAAATCAACCTGTAGCAAGTGATCGCTTTAAAATATGTTACATTATTTTTATATTTCTATTAATATATAGTAGTTTGCTTGTAACATTTCATAAGCAAATTAATTCTGGAAACACCAAGCTTGCAGCAACACATTGTTTTATTATTTACTTACTATATTATCATTACGTAATTTATTATTTCTGAAACCATTCATTTTTGGACAAGTCATACCATATATTAATTGGCAGTAAATGAGCTATACATTCACCCCTTTAAAGCTTGTACACCTATAATGAATCACCCTGTATAATGAGCTCTCTATCCGGAACATATTGATTTAAATGAAAACGTATTTGAGTAACAGCACGTAACCGTAACGATACGTTCGTCTACGTGGCTGGGTCGCGAGCGCGCGGCAAGTTCCCGCCGACGCGCGCACGCCACGACAGGCCATTCATTCCGCCGAGCGTAACGACAGACGCAAAATCTGCGCTCTATCCTGTATAAATAATCCTCCCACCCTTACGGGGGGCTGCGACTGAGTACCAAGCAAAAACGTTCTGCGCTCCTATCTCAAACTCCGCGTACCAAATTGACCCTTATTGCTATGAAGGTAGAGGTGACAGCTTCGAGGAAGTTTTGAATTTGGCCGCTTTATATCTGGGACGAGTGTACACGTGTCGGAACAAGGCGCGCAGCTTGCGGCGAGGTAAACACGAGATCTCTCTAATTGCGCCGCGCGTCCGACGACTTGTTTAGCTTTACGTACTACGAAGCTATTTGCGGGGAAAGGGTAGGCAGCGATTGCTCACGCTACAGACATTATTTTAACTGAAAGAACTTTTGATTAACGTACCTTATTACTTCATTTATTTATCACTTACACTTACTTTATTTATAAACTTCTGTTTTTATCTCACTGTTCGAAAGAAGGCTTAAAATTTTGTAGAGATCATGACCTACAAGATAGGCAGAAGAAGTTGTTAAGTTCATATTAAAAGGCTGGACGTTGGCCGCTCTGAACTAATCTTTTTGGAAATCTAGGAGCGGTCAATGTCCAGCAAAGATTGAAAAGACGATGATAAATATAATATACATCATTCACGTTAATAATGCACTGATGATGGTGATTATCATTGTCTGATGACTTAGTCACTGCTAATAACTGACCAAATAGTTAATAACCATGCCGCATAATTTTCAAATTAGGAACAATAGCGGACAATGAAAATAGTACAATTTTACATTTAAAATTAAAAGTACATTATTTCGTTAACTCTATTATGACATTTAAAAATTTTATCTTGATTGGTATGTATAGAAAACGTTTTATTGGCTCATTAGCAGGTTTTTGGATATAATTTATACATTAAACATAAATTATATTTCAGCTACCTACAGTTCGGAATTCTGATCTGCAGAGAAAAGCCGTCCAGAAACTAGACAATTGATCTTTGTAAATATATCATCACAATATCAAGTTCCAAATATAAATTTTGAATATGGAATGTTTTTATGAATACCGCACGCGCCCAATCGGTAATTGACATAGGTTCTCAAAGCTTTCGGCGCATAATTAATATGTGCCGACAGACGGCACGCGGCTCTGTACAATTATCACAATTATATATTGGCACAAGTTATCGGCGTTCGTACGCGCGTGCGGCGTGCGGCGTGCGGCGTGCGGCGCCGCTAATGAAGCGATAGCGTATCGCGACACGCACGACACCTGTTCTGCAGATAATGACGTTAGGCTGCTTGCACACGACACAGACCTTTGATTTTTTTTATTGTATATCTAAATGAATTTAAATATATAAATCATTATATGTTCTTAGTGAGATATTTATAAGGTAACAACTGTAACCAATTTTATATTTCTAAGCTACTAAGTTTGCCTGTACTGCCTTTTGTTACTGTCTCTCTCCAATAAAGTAAATAATGTATATATAGTAGGTAGACGCGTGGATAGGCAAATCTGGTGGACCGAGGACATATTTAAGGTCGCAGGAAGTCTCAGGATGCAGCAGCTCAACACCTTGGACACCAGAATCCCAAAACTGGAGATGAAGTCCATAACGGTACATATTTTTTTTAATTAAGAGAAAGAAGGTTCTTATGAAGGGAATCGATTGAGAATTTACACTGTTTGTCAAACGTTTGATGCCAACAAAACCAAAAAATGCTTTTATTAAAATATTGATTATAAAGCTTTACTATGTAAACATAATCTTATTATTGACTCTTGCAATGTATGAAATAATTCCGTAAATATTCTTTTTTATTTATTAAGACATGAAATATAGTAATCATTCTAAAATACGTTTGACAGTACGAATAGTATTTGCAAATTAATTTCCTATGTTTTTTTCATAAATGACATTTATTTAACTTTTTTTTAATTGTTCAATAAAGTGGTAATTAAACTATAATAAAGGTCACAAAGGCTCTGCCAGGAACACAACACTAATAAAAGTAAATTTAAAAAATGTGCCAAACCGTCCTTGTATTTATAATCTTAGATTTCACGAGGATAAAGTCGTTCTATATTCAAAATGGTATGTTCGGTGATTGGTTGACTTCATTGTGCATTGTTTTTTTTTTATATTTAAATAATTGTAAAAAGATTTTAGTTGATTTACATTTTAATTTTTTAAAATCATTATAAAGAAAAATATTGTATTGTTACTGTTATTGTATTAGCATCATATAAATTAATTATAAATTTTAATATGTTTCATATTTGCACGTAATACGACCGAATTGTTATAAACATGTATCTAATTCTAAACATGCATCTTATGGTCATTTATTTTTTTCTTCGTTTCATTACAATATCTTTGTACGAGTCTAGTGGACACAGACAACTCGTTACTTTATTTTATTGTTAACTAAATGTTCGTTCACATGTTGCTATGTTATATATCTAGACAGCATAGAGGATATACCTAACAAATTACCAAATTTTCAAGGCGATTTGTTAAATAGTTCTTGAATCTATCGAGTACAGACAGACAGACACATTCGTTTTTATAAACGTAGATAGAATTTGCAGTACCTTTAGATATAATAAGTTGTTGTTGTTAATAAAGAAAGTCACACAAAAAGTTGACACAATTTTTTTTATATCAACAATTAGTACATATGTATTTTATCGACAGCCATTTTATTTTGTAAAAACTATTGTACACTTTCAAACTTAAAACTAATTACTGGAAATCATAAATATTGGTGATATATAAAACTATTAATTGCTTTCAAAGCTGCTAATTCAAGCTCGAGTTTGGTTTTATACGCGGCTGTTGAAAAGCGAACGTGTGTAGGTAGTCTAAGTTGGTCGAGGGGTTAAGCAGAGACGTCGTAGGCGGCGCATCAAACGCGTACACAGGCGACGTGACAATTGTTTCAGTTGTAACGCCGCCCGCGCCGCCCGCGCCGCCCGCGCCGCCCGCGCGTGCCGGGGCGGCGGAAATTTTCACAGGTGACGCTGCGAGTTAGGGAACTAGTGTCTGTTAATCTTATTTGATTTAATGAATGCTAACATTTTTATCTACATTATTTTTAATTGTATTACATGTTTTAACTGTACATGAAAGAAACATGTATTTAAATTTTTAAGAATATTGGTGATTTTTAGCTATATATAAACACAACTTTGTATATTTTGTCGTCGTCTATTCAGTCCATAGATGCTCACTGCGACGCATACACCTCCTTCAAAGATATCTACGGGGGATATAGCATAATCGCCACGCATGGCAGTTAGGTTCGTGATCACAGTGCGGTATAATACGCCGAGTACTCTGAAGTCCATCCTCTGGAAACTTATATATGAGCTGTGGCAATCCTATATAATTAATACATAAAGTATGAATTATATATGTCTCAGTCCATTATCGCTGAGGTACCACTTTGTACATATATTGGGCAATACTACAACATTAAGGTCACATGAAGGGCTTTTTTCGGAGCCTCGCTTCAAGAAAAGGAATATTTAGCCACTTCTGCACATGCAGTGGTAGTCGTGCAACAAAGTGCACCGCCCGCCAGCCCGCTGATAAATGCGTATGCGGCAAACAATACGAATTACACAACTACCACCGTCAAATCACTCAATACGTGTTTCACCCCTCCACGGGGCATCTTCAGGAGTTATGTTACACCGATTAGGGCCAAACACAGAGAACTCTGTGGAAGTGGCTAAATATTGGTTCTTTTCTTACTTAGGATGGACTTCTGCAAGGTAACGCCTGATTTCATTAAGTACAGAAATAAGGAGATGCTAGGAAGTATCAAAGTCACAGACGTAGCTCGAAGTATTGCTCGTGTGAAGTGGGTGCGGGCAGGCCGCATCGCTCGTGCTGACGACTAGTGGCGACCACGAGCTGGTAGATGAGGCGTAAATTAGGCTCCTGTTAAGTGGATTGACGGTATAGTTAAGGTCGCTGCATACGGGCAGCGCAATAGACCAAGAGGCCTGTCAGGTAATGGATGTCGATCGGCTGACATGAGAATTATGATAATTAGTTTAAAAATATAAATACTGATAATGTCATTAATAAATACATAATCGGTGATCTTTCGCACGGTTTCATACCCTTTGTGTTACTTACTTGTTTTACTTGATTAAATACATGTTTTTTATTGTAAGAATAACCACGATATTATATTTAATAATAAAGTTAAATTTGTTTTTTTTTTCTTTGTGACTAAATAACACGTAATAGGGAAGATTGAAATACATATACAATAACAACATAAATGCCAGTATATATACCTTCCGGGCTCCGCTTGCTTAGTGCGCTGAAGCCATTGGATCAACCCCGAAGCCTTCAGTTTGATGGCCGTTAAAGCTTTTTAAATAACGTAGCTGTACGTCTCATGTGATATTCGAGAATATATATATAATATTCAAGGCAAGGAACAGAGGTTTAGCTAAAGCCAAAAAAGTAACAGTGATATTTGATTACTGCATATTGTACGGTGATAAAGTCTAAAGGACCGTTTACTATCGCAGCTTAAACATTTTTCGTATTAAAATCATGACGTTCTTAGCGGGATGTCTATTTTCATCGAAACGCATCTGATACTATGACGATAAATCGATTTTACGTCTACAGAAATGGCTGTATGCACATCATAAGGAAGACTTTAAAATTTTTAGTAAATTAAAAAGATGGTCAAATAAACATGGCGTAACAAAATTCATATCAAACGTAATAACCGTCACCTCATTCTAAAACAAAGATGGAGTCCGCTCTGGGCGGGCGGCGCGAGTAGGGCGGGCGGGGGCGGGCGGGCGAGCCGCGACCGCAGCCGCACCGAGTTGCGTTTATTCTTAATTTAATTTCATTAGGCGCGGGCGAGATTGTTGCGGTCTGGGCCCCCAACGGCTCCAAGCCTTATTATCGCACCACCCCAGGTGGAGCTACAACTGCTACGCCGCTTGGACGCGCTACGGGCGTAGACTCGTGTACTCGACTTCTATTTAACTATTTCATTTGACATAATGACCTTAAGAATGTAAATAAGCAGTATTTACATTGCGGAATTCAGAGAAACTAGTTACTAGCATCAAAAATGTTTCACATTTAATAATATTGTTAGTGCTAATTACTTCTGTCTCACAAATGAAGTGGTGTTCAGACGTATAGAAATCGGTGTATAAACCGAGATTACTGCTGATCAACTAAAGGTGTAAAGGCTTAAAAGTTATGAATACTCATTCGCTAGCAAAAAACTTCGGAAGTTTTATACCAATTCGTAATTATCCAATATCAAGTGATTATTTTAAAATGTGTAACATTAATTTGTTTTTTCTAGAGGAATACTACAAGCCAATAACTGGTAATACAAAATCTGCAGTAGCTTATTGTAAAAAATACATAATCTACCTATTTCGAATCACCGTATTTAATTCATTTTTTCTATTGGAATAGGACACAGTAATTTCTGACAGCAAAAAGTCTGCATGGATAATAAACAGGAAATATTTTTTTTTATTTAACAGTTCGGATTTTCAAAAAGCTTTTTCATATTATTATCATTATGTTAATTATTACTTATGAAATGATTGATAGGATGTACCATTAATGAACAACAAAAGAGGTATACAATCACATACAATCACCTTTAAAGCTTTTATAGCTGTAAACAATCACCCTGTATGTGAAATGTAAGGCACATTTGAAACGACATTTGAATCGACAACTGAACGCAGCTTCCAGTGAAAGCTCTGTGTTAGACATTGTGCCATAAATCATTTGACAGAAAATGAGCTATATCATTGTCTATATTATAATGCAAGGATGCCATCTTAAATCATAGCTTTCATGAAAACGTAACCTATTATATATTTAATGTTTTATTTATTTAAACATGAATGTATGTTTTTCACTCAAATTGAGCTCCTTTATAGGGTTCTTCAAGTAAAAGCTGTCAAGGTTTCAAACGTGATTTGTCCTTCGAAGAGACCAAAAAAACTAAGGCCAAAATTTTTATTCTCATTGACCACAATAAATAAAAGTATATTTTCCTACATTAATAAATGTAAATAATATTTAAAAGTAAATACATTTTTTTATTATCATAGTATTTAGTGTAATGGCAAAAAGCTGACTCTAATGTAAACGATTCCCAATAAGCCAAGGATAAGGGCGCGAACATTAGCGCAGAAGTCAATACGCGAATACACTGGCAGTCCACGACAATTTTCATTTTCCCCCCGCAGGGGGCGAGGGCGGGCGGGAGCACAATAAAAGGCCGGCACATTCGGGCTAACGGCCGCCCATTCAAAACTGCATTCGGAAGTGAAATTTTAATTCGAGGCGACACATGCCGCGTCCGGCCGCGGGGTGAGGGGGAGCGAGGGACGGGAGAAGGGGACACTAGAACAGCCAGGGCTGTCTTCAGCCGAGAAACGAAAATGCGCATTTAAAGCGCTGCAGTCGCCGTGATATCTCTTCGGGTATAAAATACATGAGCGCTTAAAGCGACGGGAGAGTTCTTTTATCAGCTCGATTGACGTACACTCACAGATGAAAATACCTTTTCCTGTGGGAGAATGCAATCACTAAAAAACTCGTCTAAGTGTGTAGCTTCTTCACAGAACTTTTTTGAAAGTAGAAAAACATTTATAAACTTATTATGGGTTATTTCAAGTACTGCTAGTAAGCGACAGCCGGTCAAACGGTAGCACCTTCGCACTCGGATTTTAAAACAGACTACCAATCGCTTGATCGCAGAAACCAGTCCGTTTAGCCATACAAAAAAGTAATTCGTAGTTTCTATTTAATTAGAATCTTCTATACATTTCGTGATGTACACAAAGTAATAAATATAAATGATCCAAACTTAAAAATAATATGAAGAAATGAATAAAATCCTTGAAATTGAATCTCTGAAAAGCGCTCTGGTATCCATCGTGAGCCACGGACCAAGTTTTGTAACCATGAGTTCCTTTTGATTTTTGCCTCTTCTTCACCCTCCTATATACTACGTTATTAAACTGTATTGGCTTACTAGATTGATATGTGGTCCCCCACTCTGGACCTCATTAACTAGCCCACCAGTCACTCAACAAAAACAAAATAAAAAGTCAATTGGAAATGAAAATTAATAAAATTTCAAGAAATGTAGCGAAGGATGTAAGGCGATACATAAATATAATGTAAATGAATGCTGTGAGAATGATCAAAAATATGAAGGATTAAAGAGAGAAATTGAATTGAATTAGAGGGTGAAAATAGAAACATATCTGTCCCTGTCCTAAAAATAAGATATGAGAACGAGAGGGTCTACACTAATGGGGGCCAAAAAACAATCACCCAATAAGCCATGGAGGAGATTAAGCTCGGAATTACTTTACGAGGAGGTCTGTAGTTCAGGCTTGTAGCTGATCGGCAAGTTGAAATGACAGTGGTCAGATGGCCACGGCCTTAAGGTTTTGGAATTGAGACCTCGGACCAGCAAGCATTGTACAAGACGTCCACCCTACGCCAGTGCGGACTAATTTTACAAGTTCCATTGGAAATCTATGAAGGATGTCTATGTCCAGAAGTGAAAGAGCGGCTGAAATGATGATGATGATTAAAATAATACGACGTAGAGCTTTACTTATTAAGCACCGGAGAGTGAGCTTTTAGCCAATGCTCTGCGCCGGCCCTGCGCGTGGAGGTAATTAAAAAAACATGTCCCACTTCATCGGAGCGCTGCGTCGCCGCGGCCGGACATTAATAATTCTGTCGCGGGGGTACTTCCGCTTTTCAATTATAGCTTTAATGTTGCCATTTGACCACTGCAGCCACCACCAAACCGCTCGTTGCTACCTTCTCCAGGTTATACAATTGGCAGTAGATTTCCTGACAAAGTAACATAGTTACGAACCGTATTTTAAAAATAAAGAGTCTTATACTAGAGGTTTAAAGCTTTTATACCTATTTACAATCAGACGTAATAAATAGATCTCTGTGAAATATATGATATTGATTTATATTTTTCTATTGGAATACGGCAGGCTAATAGCTTGTGACAGTAAAAAGTCTGCAGCGACAGATTGTAAACAATAAGTAATTTCAACAAATAGTAATCCGATTTTTAAAAAAAGCTTTTTTGCTCTATTGTCCTTACTTTATTTATTATTTTTACAACTATTCATTTTTAGATATGTTTTAATTATACATTATTTGACATCAAAAGAACTTATACTTTTACTCCTTGAAAGCTCTTTCTCTTAAAAGCAGTCGTCCTGTATTAGATCGAGGCCTCACAGATTGTCCATTCTCTGTGCAGGCATGCCTAAAATCAAATATGGTGTTTCAGTAATAAAATCCAAATTAATTATTTAAATTTCAAGTTAACATAATTTTGATTTGAAATTAGATATTTTCTTTTTTATGTGTCATTACATTTTGTTCCGTATTTAATCTGTTTGCAAAATATTAAAGGCACAAATGTACGCGCTGCGTGAATAAAACATAATAATCAAGTGTAGTTACGAGCAACCACACAAAAATGCACTCTGTTGTAACAAAATGTAACCAAAATTGATTAAACTTTGTAAATATTAAAGCGTGATTATTAATATTAATTTTTACATAAAATTAGCACCACATTTGGTAGGCAACTGTGTTTGTTTTTATAATAATAATGCCCACAATTTGTCGAGAAAATCTTTATTAAAAAAAAAATTAGTGTTGAATCTATCCTCCGTGAAATGATTATACAAATCATTTTTCATTTGTAAAGATCGTATAGTTAAAGTGTTAGCTTATTATGGAAAACACTTTCGTATTAAAATCCATTGAATGGACAGGATAACTATACCACCTTTTACAAGCGAGACGAAAAAATACATCAACTTTACTTACGTGATCTGTTACATATGGTTACTAAACACAACAAACCTCGAAGTTTTTGTAATTATGATTACCATTCCAATCATTGTACTTTACCCACCCCCTAACCCCTAGATTTCCAAAAGACTTAATAAGTCTGTTCACCTTGTGGGCGGATGTCTTTCGCTGTTTGCAGGTCTGTGGTCTTCACTACAGAACCTAAAGACCTAAGCCACCATCTTTTTTACGAGCTACGTAGCCTACACAATTTCAATTTAACTTGCCAGTCTGATAGACGTTTATTTTCGTTCATTTGTGAATCTCCTCATTTCTATATAACTTTATCTATTGTTCTCAGTTGCCAAAGATGATCTTTAATTATAAATCTTGGGTATATACGATGTATGATAAGACAGAGCAAACAGTGTCCAACGTAGGCGGTCACTTGGCGCCGGATGCTGAGGCCAAAGCGTGCTGATATACAGGGGATTATATCCGTGTTTACTGCACGCAGGGCCCCGTGCATACAAAGCGAAACCTACCTACCCAGTAGGCATTAAGACTAAGATATCCTTCCTAAAGACATCAAACTACCTTTTAAACAAAAACTTTTCTTACTTGTACTTAAAGCAGTCATTTCCGGATGATATTATTATAGTGCGTATTATTAATTACATTCCTTTTTTAAACTTACCAACTTAAACAAAAGTATTAGAAGTAAATATTGTAAATTTGGCAGCATTTTTATTTCTTTAAATGTTATAGTAATTAGCCTATAATTAAAAAGAGAGATAGGTGCTGATAGAAGAATATATAACTATGCTGATACTCTCAAAGCTGCAAATATTTTTCAAAATATAATAGATTGTAGATTCGGAACTATTCAATACAATGTATACGTGACCACAGACCAATAGCCAGTGAACTATTGTCCGAACTATTTATAAAAAGGAAACTGTATTACTTGAAAGAGTGCATTTGAACAATAACCTTCCAAATGAACAGGAGAAATGTAACAATATTGTAATTTTTAAAAATAAACTTAAAAACCATGTGTGCATTCATTTATGTATTAAGCATCCAACAGCCTAGATTTGAAAACACTAAATTAATATAATATAGACATCTAATGTCATTATAGACAAACTAAATAAAAAAAATTACAGAAATAAATTCATTAAAGCCTTATAAATGTTAACTCACTTCAAGTAAAAAAAATCTTTCAGATAGAAAAGATAAAAGTCAAGTGGTTTACTAGAATATATAAAAAGCTTTAAGCTTAATTTTTCCTATTTATTGGTTAATATAGTTTGATAAAAAACCCTATAATTTAAAATACATTTTTTTTGAATAGGCTATTACAAGCAATTTCGAATCGATAATCAACATAAATTTCCGGCATTGTTGTCCCAGAAGTTACCGCCGCCTCGGAAGACAGTTCTGCTTAAAACCGGCAAAAAACTCAACAGTTGCTCTTTACAAATGTAGTTTTGTAAAGCGTACGCGACAATAATTAGCTTCCTGAGTGAGCAGTGACAACATTTAATTCCACTCATCACCACGCACTCCAACATTAATATAGTATTCTTGAATAGAATGGTATACTTTTTTAATATTGGTTTTAAATCTCTACAGTGCTCCAGACAATTTTAATTACATAACGATTTGTAGACTTTCTAAAACAATTACAATAAAAGACATTGTAGAAATGGAGAAAAGACAATTTGTTTAGGCGAAGCTAGGTCTGGTGTGACATGAGCAGTAAGTCGGTGTAATTCAATTTCGCTAAACACTTCACAAGTGATTATGTGCGCTCGTTATCACGCATTAGACAAGGATGTCGTCACACTGCATCGATATCGACGCAGCTTAATTAAATTTTGTTATGAGCCGTAAAAGCTATCGCATTAAGCGTGATTTTAAATTATATATCGAAGCGGCATTGGTCATATAGCGCGCAGAACAGATGGCTGCTGAAACCTTGAGGTTTTGTAATGGAGACCAAGGACCGGTAAGTGAGGGGTAGGATCTTAAAGTTGTCTCACAAAACTGGATGCATACAGTATCCAGATGATATTATTGGAAACCTCTAGACGAAGCCCATGTACTGCAGTAGACACATAGTATTTATGTATATAGTATTTGTAGTTCATTAGACCTCTACGTCTGTCTGTTTGTCGGCGTGGGTTTGCTTCCCACTGGGTGGACGACAACATAGTTAAAGTCATCGTGACGATCGTTGGTGGAAGCCTATGCCTTGTAGTGTGAAAACAAGAAAAAATTTGTGTGTAATATTTTTAGTTCATATTAACCAGACCTCTACACGGCTTTACACGTCAGTTACTTCATTAATTAAACCTAAAATAGGCGGGGAACAAAACACTAACTAATGTATGGCATTGCAAACTGACACTTTGTCTATATATATATATATATATATATATATATATATATATATATATATATATATATATATATATATATATATATAAAAGACCACAAATGTTATAGTAACAAAATCTACTTTACTCATTTCATATTTGTCGTATTCATTTAATTTATTTGTGAGTTCACAAATTATGTATTTTATGAAGACTCATAGACATTAAACAAAAATTTAATACACATAGAGAGCTTTTTAGATAATACTTCGCATTTACGTAACATATGTACTACTAATATTAAAACTTTATCACCATATCATCTAAATAAATAAAACTTTGGTTTTAATAACTAAAGTATTTCTCTTAATTAAGTTGACGTTGAAGGTTTCGTCTCGCTGACTATTTACATATACCGCATATATATATATGTAATATATGTTGGACTCACTAATAACCGTCTTCTCCCCACACATACATACACACTTGCGCAGAAAAGCGAGCACAGTACTTCACTTTTGCACAAGCTGGAGTTATTTTTAGTTTGATGCATATAATATAAAAGTCTTTGAGGTGTTTCATAATAGATATACCTCAAACTAACTATCAACTATAATATGGGTAGAAAGTGAAATTGTTGAAAAATGTAACCACACAAATTTATACACAGACAGACCTGCGACCTTATACTTACTAGAGAGACATATAAATCATTATTATAAAAAATTATTATTAATAGTAATTCCTTCTACGCATGCATTTAAAAGAATTTGTCATAAATTTATGTAACTACAAAATTATTAAATAATTGTAATTACGAATTAGTAACTGTAAAACAATCACATCGTGGCGATCTTTGGGAAAGGCCTATGCCTTGCTCTAGCAGCTGAAAAGAACAAGATAAAGAACTGTAAACATATTTCTTCACAAATATACTATAGTCAGCTCTATAACCATTTGTCTGTAAGATTATTTTGCTACAATTTTTTTTATTATCTGCAAACAATCTCAGACTATAAACAGATTTGTTTCTTGTTCTTTATCACGTTCTTTAGACGCTCCTCGCAGGAGATATATCCTTCACCATCTGTCAAAGAGATTTTGCACTTCATGGCGTTTCAGTAATTTAGTGTAGCTGATGAATAAAGTTTCTAAGAGCTTCATTCGGAGCTGCTTATCAGTGTGAGCGTTTTTTTTCTAAAAAGCTAACATGTGTTTCCAACATAGGTATGATATCGTTTACGATCCGTAATAACAGTAAAATGTTTTGAACGCAAATTAAATATATAGTTAACCGTTTTTAAATTGAGCTGTTATAATTCGTCACCATCATTACAGCCGCAGGAAGTTCATTACTGGACCAAGGTCTCTCCTGTTAATCTTTAATAAGATAAAGACCTGAATCCACTTCTTTTTCTTCTTCTTTCGCTGATCTGAACAAAGTGACCTGTCCACCTTTTAGATTTCGTGTGCAGCGCTTGCCGGTCAGTGATCTCGACTCCAGAACTATGTCACTTTCTCCTTCAATTGCCACTTAAATATTCTGAGTTATACATAACTTTTATTCGTCCAAGGTTCTCTTTATAAATGGACGTCTTACGATTCGTTTCACGGTCTGTGATTATCATACCGTAGTTTTTGTTTAGCAGTAATAATTTAATTAACATATTAATGACAAAGTCGTACTCGTGCTACACCGGGCACTGGATTCCTAAATGAAATGAAAATAAAATAAACCAAAACAGGTTCGTATATCCACCTAGTACTATGATTACCATAACAAAATTAAATTAAATGAATACATAATCCACATAATCACATATACCGATAAAACAGAATACTACGGTGTACTGATAAAGTTTAATAAAGGAATTATTGATAACAAGAGCACACATAATTAGCGCGGAGGAGTGTGCCGGTCGAGTGGCAGATAGCGGCCTGAGATAGTGCGGTGCTCAGTACTTGCCGGCACACGGGGAACATGTCTGAACGTATGTCGACATATCTTATAACTTACTCTAATCACGGATTGCGTGATCAACGCTTACCTTCATACAGTTCATTCAAAACAGCTCAGCTCTAGGACGACTTTTATGATTTGTGAACGGAGTTACAAGCATTATCCACCGGTGAAGGATTTCATGATCACATCATCATCACCACCTCAACTGCTAGACCTCCACCACTGGACATAGGCCGACCTTTGATTTCCTATAGGACCAATTAAAAGCGGCCTGCATCCAGCGTCTTCCGTCGACCAATGAAGAAGGTTTTATAAGTAGCAATCCCACAAAACTGAGCCTTATTGCATTAAATATCTTGAACATTCAAAAGTTTTCTCAAATCTAATAAAACATATGTAAGCTCTTTCTACAATATATCGTGTAGGTGTACAATTTGATGGCATACTTAACCTAATGCAAAGATCAATAATCATTTAATTTAATTATGTATTATATGTGGCAAATGGAGTTATGCTCTGGCGCTGAAACTAGAAAGATTACTGGACTATCAATACGCGATATAAATATTAATCTGAGCGTTTATATAACACTAAATACTACATATGTATGTATGTATGTTTGTAAACATATATTGTTTGTACATATACTACACGTTAACTAGCCGTTATTTTTCTCCGTATTGTTTCCATACTATGGTTGTAAGGAAGAATTGCCTCGTGCGATAAAACCGCCCACTTTTGTCTTTACTATTATGCAACTAAGTATATATTATGCGTGTACAATATAGATTTTTAAATTAAATTAAAAGCATCGTTTCGAAAGTCCCGGTTCGGCTTACAACAGCTTACTTTATCGGACTAAGATTTCTGTGAAATTGATCACATAATGAACCGAACTAGATTTGTTTTGGACTTCTCAAATCAGCAGCAGTACACATTAAATAGAGTTACATTAAAAATTACCGAATAAACAATACACCCGTTATGTGTTCCTTTATAGATGACACAACATTAAAAATTTATTATACCGATACATACAATGCATAAAGGTCCGACCATATCAAAGCAAAATAATGATTAAAAGAGGAAGTTTAAAATACTCGTAGCTCTGTTTTAAATTAAAGGTTCACACAATAAATGAGTAAAAGTATTAATTAATAAATTGTTATTTTTGAAACACTCAAGAAAATATACGAAGACGCTCCTAAGCGAAAAGACCTTTGAGAAAGTCGATCCAGACTTATCACTCGACCAGCACCTACCCTTCACATTCGTATACGTTGTGTGGTAACCGAACAGCAGCCGGGTCGGTTTTTACTAACACATTATTAGAGTAATGAAACGAATACAGAATAAAGGTGCATCTATGTGAAGGAATATTAAAACACTGAGTACTATTTTGACAGAAATTTTTCATCTTAAGTCGAAAAACGAAAATGTTTTTTTTTATATTTAGGTTGAACAGTAAATGCTCGTAGCATTGATATTATAGTACGATACGAATCATTAGGACAAACTACCTAGGCGTAGCGATAGAAGAAAAGTAATAAAAAAATTATAACAAGTATATAAAGGTAAATAAAATTGCTGCCAAGAATCAGGTGTGATAAAACCAATGCGTATAATTATTTAAATCTCTTTGATCAGATATTATTTTCTTAGTTAGGTATTATCTGTTTCGATTATATGTCATTATTCACTTTACATTACTAACATTGATAACTTGTTTACGTCAAGAAAATAATATGAAGAGTCTAATTTGAAAGAAACTATAATCAAACTTATCTGGGTAAAGTTCGGAAGCTTACCGACAGAAGATATTTCGAAGCTCCGAAATATCTTCTTGTCTGAAATATTGCAATGCTTGAATATAAAGGTCTCCGGTGTGATTTAGCGGTGATAGGTTATGAATTCGAGAAGTAATATCGAATTAGGTCGAAGGTTTGCTCGTTTAAAGTGGCAGTGCACGGGGCACATCACGGTGGTTGAGGCCGAAGGGTACCGGAGCGGTGGCCACGGGCCGGTAGACTCGGTGTAGGGAGACCCCCCACTAAATGCACCGGCGACATTATAAAGGTCGCGGGAAGTCACTGGATGCACTCAAAATTAAAAAGGTCGACTTTGCGTTTTGGGGGAAGCCTATGCCTTGCAATGGCCGTCTGTCAACTGAAAAGAAGAAAAAGGAAAAACAGAAGCGAGTTCCCCTTATAGCATGGTTGCACAGACTTATTAAGACTAGGGGCCACTCGGGCATATCATGAACTGATGGCGGGCCGGCCGCCAGAACTATAGGTAATTAAAGACAATAAAGAATTGAGAATAATTTATTAAATTATTTTGGAATAGAATTCAATATTTTTTTTAATGTACGAGAGTATTATTTTTGCTATCGGCGGGCCACCAGTATTCGACCGGCGGGCCGCGGTCTGTGCTTCCATGCGTTATAGCAACCTTCAGCGTAAAACTACAGGGTATTCATACGCGAATTAATCTGTACCTACAAAAAAATCAATTAGATTTTTTTTGTTGGTAAATTTCTGATATACTCTTAATCCGATAACCAAAACTTTACTTTCAAAATATTATACACTATAATTTAACTTTCTTACTACATATTGTAGAATGAATTCTATAATTTTATAATACATGAGTACACTTAAACAATGATATATATTTAAGTGAAATAACCACAGCTAATACAAATTAAATTACGTTAATCTATGGCAAGTTTAAATACAAAACGAAATTTCGATTTCCAAATTTAGAGTACGAAAACATACTAAACAAGCTGATAACATATTCAATGATATCTAATGGTAATTTATAAAGATTCATGTTAGCATAATTTTGTGATATAAATAAACATTGCAATTCACGACACTTAATTTTAAATCTAAAAAGCTCATCACTAAATTGCATATTGGTTTTAATTATGTTCACAGTCGAATAAATATTCCTAGTATAAACGTCGATAGATATTTGCGGAGTCGAATGTATTCGCAGACAAGCAATTAAAGCCGATAAAGCCTGTACGTTGGTGTCGAGAGCAGTTCGATGACAATTAAACGCAAAGCTCACGCCGTTAACGAGGTCCTTAAGCTTTTACGACGCGGCCTGACTGCGCCCGGCGGCGCGAGCCTTCCGACGGCGGCACGGCCTACTGCAGATTTCCGCTAAAGCATAATACCCTACCAATTCATACAGCTTTTTCTCACTTAACTGTCGTAAAATATCAGTAAAAGCTCTATAATGTTTATTAAGTCGTATATTGTTATACATCCGTCAAATTTTGTAACATCTCAATTTGTTGAAAAGTTCCTATTACCAATATAATATATAAAACTAAAATTATTTACGAATCCACAATAACGTGTTTATTATATTATATACGAATTTGTTAATGAAATATATAACGAATAAGCCTACATGTATAATGTGCGATTTTAAATTATTACGAATATAGTCCAGCAAGGCTTTAAAATCTAGGCCGTGTTGAGATAATTGGACGTAAATAAGCCCGTGAATATCCGCAATAAAATCAAATAGATTACATATTAAGTCATTTGTTTTTTATTACGTATTATGTTACATTAACAAGTCCGTATTCTTAAAGTGAGTCGGTAGAGATTGAATCTCTGTTCGCGGCTAGCTTTTTGATACTTATCGACTAATGCTTCTATTTGAAAGTGATCTCTACAATTCGAATATTTCAAGGTTACTTGCGAATATTATTCTTGAACAAAAAGAACACTGAAATAAAATTGTTTGAGCAATTTGTTTTAAAACGATATTGTTGTAATTTATTTTGTTTAATAGAATGTAGTTTAAAACTAATCTAGGTTATTGTTGTTTTAGTAAACCTCTTCGCCTCCTTTCTATCTTTGGCAGCATCTAGTTAGGAGTTATTTTTTTACCATATTTTTGTCTTTCTCGCACTATCCTTAAAGTAAATATATTAAAAGCGCTTAAGAACGCGTTGATGTCTTTTACACGACCGCTAAGTTAAAATCACTTATAAGTTGAAATTACTCACTGGACTGCAAGCGATCCCGCCATGCCATGGGGTTAGAGACGAGTCCTTGGAAGCCGGGCCAGTAGAGTGGCTTGTGCTGCAGGTAGTGCGCCATGCCGGCGGCGGCCGCGGCCAGCGACAGCCGCGGCGTGAGCAGCCCGCCGCCCACACCTGCGCCCACCGTTGGCCTCGACAGGATGTGGTCGATGCCGTGCGGGTTGGGCGCCGGCGGCGGTGCCTCCGCCAGCGAGCTCAGCGCGGCCAGCGGAGCTCCGAAGCCGCCGTCGAGGGCACCTCGCGAGAGAGGAGGGGAACCGCGGAGTTCGGACATGCTTATCGCATAAGTTCACCGCATCGGTCACTTGCCGGCAGTCAGTGCATGTCGCACTACAGGCCGAGCATCGCGTCGCGTGACAGCACCGCGCGCGCGCCCGGTGCAGAATGAAAAGCTCGCGGACCGGACGCCGACACAAAAAACCGGATAGACACCGCCCAGTCAATCTAAACCTCGCGTCGGGCGCCGCCCCTGGCCGGGGAGCGTACGCTATGCGCCCGTCCTGCTCACACGCGTTAGTTTACGCGACGCGCGTCCCGCTCGCGCGCAGCGCAGCCGAGCCGCACGTTAACGCGGCGCGTACATTTAACGAATCGCTATTTAATAGCGCTTCTTGTCTCTTTATAATTAAGTCTGGTGCAGTTTTTGCAAGCGGACCGCCCCCCCTCCGTCCCGCGGCCCGCTCGCCCCGCGACCATTGTGTCCGGAACAACGCGGCGCGCGGTGAATAGGCATCCGGACGTTTGTCGTTAGATAATTTATGTGACAAATATTGTATTAATTGAGAGCACTCCATCCGAGAGGAAATAAAACACCCGCGGCATTACGGCGGCATCTGCAGTTGCGCGCGATCATTGCTCATGTTGCAAACACTTACACCATCGTAGGGAAACTCATTGTACAAGAATTAGTTTCCGTAGAAAAAAAACTAAAACGTTTTATACAGTGGTCGTTCCACTGAATGATTTTAGATTACGAAAATAAGTTTTTTTTTTCGAAAGCTTCATGACTTTAGTATATTTAATTATTTTTTCATCGTTATATTTTAGACGACATTTATTTTACTTTCTACCAAGCTTTTCTTTATTTGTGATTGATGTTAAATAGTTGACAGTTAGAGACGGAAGTTTCAATAGAAACTGTAGTTTGAACGGGAAAATAAATGTATGGTTTTCACTTTTTTATTATTTTTTTCCATAAATAGGTTAGTTTAGAGCTTAATAAAAATTTACAAAAATTATCGAATTCGTAAAGCCCGTTTTAGAATTTTACACAGATTACGAATTTAGCGATTCATTTATATATACATATATGTATTTAGTGGTTCATTAATATATAAGTATGATATCGCATGTTCAGTTGTGCGTTTTTTTAACATACAATTGGTATATAAAACCTGTTACAAGTTCGTAACAACTTTTAATTAATTTGTTTATATGAACACAAAAAGGTTTCGTTCGAAAGTCCTTTTGAAAGGTCGTTACCGTGCACCTACTCGTATATTAGAGCTAATGCGGCTTTATTCCCACCTCGGTACGCTAATCCCCGCCGCACTACAACCCCGTACCCAATTATTAATAAGCCCTATCGGTAATCAGTCCAATTAAAAATTATGACCACATCCGGTCCGCTCTCACGCGCACAAAGAGTCGAATTGAAAAAAAAAATGCCTCGCAGACAAATTACACCACAACACTGAAGTCAATTTTATAAGCCCTTTTTAATCCCTAATAGCGGGCATTAAGCGAAATTAAAAACCTCTTCCCCTAATAAATATGGCGGCACCATAAATAAATACAACAATGAACGGGCCCGGATGGAAACGCACAGCGTTACAAAGAGCAGCCCTTGTGGCAGCTTCCCCGGTCACGTGAGCTGTCGCTGCAAGCTCTTTTGTGTCCTCAACTACACCGTGTCTAAAGTGAGATTGATCGCACAGGCTCATTTACACACAAGTTGTAGCTTTAATTTATAACTTTTGAACCACTTACACTAAACGATCACCGCACGTAGTTAACTTGATCTTGATATATACTGCACTAGCTGTAGTGAGTATTATAAGTTCTGTTTTCGACCACCAACGACTAACGGTCGTTGCAGGATGTAAAATACAGGATGATTGGTTATAGATATAAAAGGGATAAATGTATAGTTCATTTGCTGTTAATTAATTTATGATATTCCCCATTAAAAACCAGTGCTTCCTGAAATAATAAATAGCGTAAAGATAATATAGTAATATATTAAAATTAATTATCGTTTTCTGTATGTCCCTACAAAATTTGCTATTAGCTTGTCGCATTCCAATAAGAAAGATAAATCATTGTAACATATTTCAAAGTTACTCATATTTATATTTTGGAAATGACATAAGTGTAAAATAATTACAGATTTTTGCTGACAAATGAACTCTTTAATGGGGGGTGAATATCCATCACCAAACATCCTGTTTGCTTAACTGTTTGTTAAAACGTTTTCAAATATGTGTTAAAACTGGATGTCTTGAGGTTAAATGATCATTGTAAAAATTAATTAACTTTAACAATCGTTTCCACGAGATTAATGCATACAAAGTCTCTGGGTAGCGGTAGACCAGAAGGTAGAGAAATGAGACTTTCCGTCGTAGGTCATGGGTTCAAAAAAAATAACAATTAGTTAACTTCAACTTAGTTTTAAATTGTTCACGATTTAAGTCAGTAAATAGATTAAGACACTAAACACTATAACATGAGCATAATTTTTTATAACATCATCATAAAAACGTAAGTATAATTTTTTTTTTTAAATATTAGGCGCAAATTTAATCACAAAGGCACGGGTGCTAATGTATGTTGAACATAGATTCATTTAATAAAAACAGATTGCCGATTCGATTCTTAGGATGAAGAAAGAAAGAGAATGTTATTAACTTTAAACTTTAAGCTTTAATTAACTATATAGGGTTGTCACTGCTCACTAACTAGTTTCCAGAGGATGGACAGCTGCATCCTCTGCGTACCATAATACCACACTACGAACGCCAACCCGCCTGCCAAGCGTGGTGATAATGGTCTGTCCCACTAAAGATATTTTTGGGGGAGAGCTATACCTTGTAGTAGACGATGAAAATTTCCGAGGCTGTAAAATATATCTTTTTTATACGAACTACATATGCTTAAATTTTTACATATGTATAAAGCCTTACTTCACTTGGTTACACCATAACTTAAAAACTACATTACCGAAGTCTTTTTTTAAAGTGTTCTAATACACTTTGTAAAAGGTTTTTTTTTTAACTGCACAGCATTTTGGAATATTTCAGATAATATAATGATTATTAAAGCAATCAACTCGTCAGATCAAAACATTTGACCGGTCGCTTTAAATTTGAAGCATTTGGCAACGTCACTGCAAATTAATATCGTCGTTTACTGGCTGCATTAGTTATTATTAATCAATCACGTAATAATTATTTAATTTCCATTTAATCCAGTGATTCCCAAAGTGGTCTACATAGACCCCTAGGGGTCTATGACAACCTGCAAGGGGTCTACGTCAGCGAAAAAAATTTGGGGGTCCATGAAATGAAAATGAAGTGGATCTCAACACATACACTGATAGTGCCTATTTACTTACATCATACTATCGTATAATACCAAAACATTTACATTATTTATAAAAGTACCTATGAAGTAAAAAAAATATTATTTTTGTTTATAAAATTTTGTAAGTTGTAGGATGATGGTATTCACTTTGTGGTAGCAATACATTTCGAACTTGTAAAAACTTAATAAATGTATAAATTAACATGTGTTTTTTCTTTAAGTTTTTAACACTAAACTTCACTACAGTTGAAAATTTACAGGGAATCAATATCAGGTAAGTAGGGGGTCTACCCAACACGGAAAAACATGGCTAGGGATCTACGACACAAAAAGTTTGGGGAACTCTGATTTAATCAAAAAGTGTTCACTGTAAAATATATTTAATCTTTTTTTTTCTATTTGAAAATGACCAATAACTTATGACAGTACAAAGCTTGCAAAGACAAATGGCATATATAATAAAAGTAATAGAGTAATAAGAAAATAAATAGCGTTGATAACTCGATGTTTAATTACGTACATAGGTTGACGCGGTCGCGGACCGGAAGTTGCACCGCGACCGCGAGTTGCCTTCTACCCATAGAGCCACACTGCCGGCGGCTCGGCACACGCGGTGAAAGATATTTTCTTTCAAAATAGTTTAAATTAATATCTACTTAAATAATTGCCAAATTTATCCATACTCAAAAATTTTAAAACCACTTTACCAATTGAGTTGTTTTCAATAAATAACAACACTTTTTTTTTCCCTACACAAACTACGAATTACCTTAAACTCTTTTGCCCCTAGATATCAAATATTTCACGCGATTTTGAAACATGAAAGAATTTAAGTATAAGATGACGAATGGAGAGTAAGGATGATGAGAGCGCGACACCACAAAAAGGACCAGACAGGGACCTCCATAACTATGACAGCTTTCAGAGCACACACCTAAGAAGTATATTCTCTAAATATTAAAAAAATACAGGATCGATTTTCTGCGGAATACTGCTGCCATGTTTGAACAGGATCTTTGCTTGTAGGCATTTAGACCCTTGCCTATCTAAAATTGCCTAAATCTCTTTACAGTAACTAAACTCGAGGAAGCCACTTGCACTTCAGCAGTGGCAGGGCAGTATTCATATCTGATGGTGAACTACTTTAAAACATCAGATATGAGTGCTACATAACTGTAAAGTCGCTCTGTCGTTGGTGCAATAGCTCCCGCAGGGAGTCCCCGACTTGAGCTACTAAGCGAGTTTATCATTCCCAGCCAAGGGTGTCAAGGGGGACCTAGGATTTTATAGGCATATACACCATCCATTCATACGTTAAATTCTTTTGTGTTACACTTTATCGTTACTACAACAGAACATATATTGGTTGTAATTGAAATAAACTTCTTCAATGAAGTCTAATTCGCCACTTAGTGTTGAAAAAAATATAGATAAAGACTAGACATTTTTCATTAAAATACAATTTGTATTAATGATACAGGAAATCATTACCTAACGATTTAAAATTAAAAGGTTTTTTATTGACACAGATTATTAATAACTTTGATTCATAAGCCTTCTTAATGGTTTTCTTGAAAACCTTGTCCTGAAATATCTTAATAAACTTAAACATATTCTTCAGTCTTCTACTTTTCTTAGAGAGAGAGAGAGAATGAGAAGTCAGATTATAGACTTATAGATCACCAACATGGCTCGAGAATCGCTCGCCTGAAGTAGGCGTGGGCGGGGGACACTGCTCGCACCGATGGCTGCTGGTGCCGAAAGGTTCTCGAATGGCGACCGCGAGCGCAGGACCGGTCCTCGTGGCGATTTTCGAGGGAGGCCTATGCCTTGCAGTGGGAGTCCATCGGCTGAAAAGAAAGGAAAAGGAAGAAAGCTATAGACTTAATCATACCAGCAGGTGATGGTCCACATCCTCTTTTACCGTTTGCTTTCACTACAATCCGTAGTTCCTCAAAATAATTATATTAAATGTATCTCTGAGCAGGTCCGCTGTTTGCGGAGCCACACACAGTTTTATCTACTAATGAATGTTGTATGATAACTATTCGATATTCTTTGAACCATACAAGATTGCTGAGGTTTCTCTAAAAATTTTTGTTAATATGTGTTTCGACCCTTGTTATAGATATTATTCACTATTAATGGTGTTCTACTCTTCGGTGTTTTATAGTGATCACTTATGTAAGTCAAGAAATGAACGCCCAAACAGTTACGTTTGTCAAAAATTCAATACTTCTACAATGACATCCTTCAACATACAATTAGGGGTTCCAAATTCCTTTAGATCTAAGAAGAGCCAATAAAAAACTCACTGACATTTATTTTATTATTTTCAAACCGTCCCCCCACCGAAAATACCCGCAATCTCAAAAAGAAAATTTTACAGGAGAAACTAAAAACCGAATTTCTTTAATTACTTTAGTTATATTCAACCTACAAGGATAATTTATATATCGAATCAAAGATATTTCTTTCTGCATTTACATATTTAATTTTTGTTTATTAATTCTGTAAATTATCTGAGTTATTACAGAAAATAGATTTTAATGGTATTAAATTTAAAAGTTTTTGAAAGTAATGTCTTTTACGATGTTATTCGAGCGAAATTTGATATTGACCGTCATCAGTAAGGCTGCAATACGACATTATTCACGTGTACATTTCTCCCAATTCTTTCACCGCAATAGTTTTCTTTCAAATGACCAATATTTCAAACTATGTTGGTTATATTGGTTCCTCTGCGGATCTCCTCATTTTTCCCTTCTCATCACTCTCTGGGTGATCTTCGTGTTCAAACATTGCGATATTTTGCACGAGAAGATGTCTTGGAGCTTCCCGAACGCTGCCCATCCGACTTACGAAACTGGATGGTTGATCCCAGGTATATATAATTGTCTACAACTTTAAACAACTCTCCTCGCTGTCTTAAAAATGTATACAATAATATGTTAAATTTGATATCGAAAAGTACTTATGTAATAACAAACATTTTGTTAACGAGGCAAAGGAAACACTAAGGGCAACAAGTTCGTTAGGGATTTTGTTATATTCAGGGCACATATATTAGACTATAGAGTATTTTCCGTGAGTGGTATAACATATGTTTAAGTTCTCCGGTTTTGTGGGCGAGTATCACCCGGTACTAAGAAGTCTATTACTGTTAATTAAAATTAAACTCTCGGTATTTTTATATAAGTAAATATTATTGAAAATTATAGGCCGCTTTGCCACGTTTTTAGATTTAGTTTCATTAATTATCATCGGAAACGAGAGTTGTAGATATAGAAAACAAGATTGAAAACCAAATTTAGTATAAAGATTTGATTTTAAAAACAGAAAATGTAACAAAAAGTGATGTAACATTAGATAAGGATCTATCAGTGCGCGAGCGCCGCGACGCATTCACGAGCTCGGAAATAATCTCCCTTGTACATTTAAATTGGCAGCGTCGTAATAAAAAGTCGTTTGGGCGCGATATTCGCGGGGCTCGCAACTTAAAAACGACTACAAAAAAGCAGATATGAAGAATCGAGCGCGGGAGGGAGAGGTGCGGCGCGGAGCTTTCGTAGGCGCCGCCCCCTCCGGCTGAAGCTCGCCGCGAGCTTTTGTAGCGGGTACACGGCTTTCAGACACCGGCCGGTGCGGGCGTGCGGCAGCGCTGCCGACAAAACTTTTGCACTCACGCACGATCTACTCAAGTTTATTTTTCATTGAAGAAAGTGCCTTTTGGTGCAGTTTGTCATCTCCACATAATTAACACCATAAATACCTATATAATATTATAAATAAATCCGTTTGGTATGAAGTGTAATACCAAACACTTAAGCCCTAGATATTTTTTTACTTTATCAAATATTAATTACCTATATTTTTCTTTCTAATAATGGATATATTTCTCAAAGCTCCACCGCCAAAAGATTTTATAATAACATTTTTGTTTTCAAATAAATGAAAATCGATTTTATATAACGGTAACATACAGTATGATTGATATATCTATAACTAATTATCCTGTATATTGTAACAAAACTATATCCATATTTAAAAGCATTGTACTCTGCATGTGATGTATTAAACCACTGGATGTTTTTGGACTTTGATTTTAACGTATATCTATTTATTTTTAACACGAAGAATTCGTAATCACTAGAATTTTCTCATTACATTACATCTCATCTAAGTATGAGCATCGTTGGTTGACATTTCTATCGCTAGAGATATAGAAATCCCCCGCAGTCACTCGGAACATTTCAAATGCTGGCTTCGCCACCTCAACAATCTTTCCACCCGAGAGACATTGTGGACAAACACACGTATGTGGCAGAAAGATCGAATAATGCACTTCTCACAAACCGCTTTGTATCCGCGGACGACCGCCCGTCCTTGAGTCCGCTTACAGTGAGAGTAAGAAAAGTGCAGAAGTGGCTAAATATTGGTCCTTTTCTTACTTAGGATGGACTTCCGCGAGGTAACACCTGATTCCATTAAATACAGTGAGAGTGATCCGAGGTAGAATTAGTATACATCTCCGAGTACTCCTCGCTGCTATTCCGTGTCAGTAAATTTTGTTAAGTTCGCAGACCCGAGTTCTGCGAATTCAATTCCGATGAAGCCGCAGAGCCTGAACTAGCTGCAACCACATCTAAGTTAAAATTCAAAATATTTTTTTATGCGCTTTTGAATCGTCGACTATTTTAACATTATAAGAAGCAAGCTACCACCAACTCGGAACGCTGATCTGTTGAGAAGGGCCAGTCAAAAATTTCGTTTAAAAAAGAAACTCAATACTTGCTTTTTTAATTGAAATTTAACAATTTTTTAATATTTATATGATAATATCAATCATGTAAATAAGTCCACAAATCATTCCTCAAAGACGGGCGTATTACTCTGTGATTTGTAGGAATCAAGAAGTATTGTTTTTTCTATCTTAAATCGAGCTCGCTGGATACGGGAAGGACAAGACCGGTCATTGCAGCAATCTTTAAAGGAAGTCTCGCAGTGGACGTTCCTCGACTGACATTATAATGATAATGATATCGACCCATTCCCGAGTTTTGCGCCCAGCAACACCCTTTTTCCATTTATTCTACATGTTTAAAAAAGATAATTACAATTTTTAGATAACACGAGAAAAGTTTGAAACTTGGATTTATATTAGTACTATCAAAGTTCGTAGTCAATGGAAAAAATACAAAATAGAGTTAAATAGCCCTCCACCAGGTGCATCGGTAATATTGTCGGCAGTTTTACTCCAGGATAGCACATAGGTCTGTATGTCGCAAAAGCTCAGTCATATGTAGAAGCACCAGCTCGAAGCTTTGGAATTCATACAGAGACGAACCAAGAGGCTTAGTGGGTTAAAAGCTTCAATGACCTCTAAGATTCTGAGCTTGGAGTATTGGTAAAAAGTCACCGGGTTATCGGTATTCTACAGGTTGCAGTTTGAACTGTGTGCATCAGAATCACACCAAATAATTCCTCCATTTCCTCTCTCCCATCAGACAACAAGACGCACGGTTTGAATACTTCATTATAAGTAAGAAAAGGACCAATATTTAGCCACTTCCGCACATGCAGTGGTAGTCGTGCAATGAAATGCACTGCCCGCCAGCCCGCTGATAAATGCGTATGCGGCAAACAATGCGAATCACACAGCCGCCACCACCAAATCACTCAACACGTGTTTCACCCCTCCACGGGGCATCTTCAGGAGTTATGTTACACCGAATAGTGCCAAACACAGAGTTTTGTTGTGTAGAGAACTCTGTGTTTGGCAATACATCATTATATTTATATCTTACTGGTACTTTATAGTTGTCTATTATTGTTCAAAAGCTGTGATTTTCGGGTGAGCTTCGCGTTGTTTCGGCGCGGGACTGTCGCGGAAGTCCCCTTTAAAAAACTTAATGACAGTAAACAAGTGTGAGAGCGTGAGTGCCGCTGCACGGATCCAAATTAAATAAGCGAGGGGCTCTCGTTGCAGCGGGGTGCGGCGGGGGGGGGGGTGAATATAATTTCATTATTTAGGGTCCCGCAACCCTAAGCCGGCGTTAAAATATCGTTTGATGAAATGAAACGATTCCGCTCGATTAAGCCCGAGTTTTGCAAACACATCGCCGCGCGCCGGTTAACCTCGTTAGCTGTCCATCATCGCGGCGCGTAATCACATTTAAACTTAATTCCGCGCCGCGATCAATTCGCTAAGTGAAGCGGCGCCCGGTACAAAGGGTTCCGACGTTCGCGCCCTGGCCCGCGGACATTATAACGGGTGCAATGGGAGCTTTATTATGCGCGACTACTTGAAGATGCAGTCATGGCTCGTTATGAACGTGTATTTCAAGAAATGCTATGCGACTAATCGACAATTCCACTGCATAATGCGATGAGAAATTTAGACATCCCTGGTTCGAATAAGGAATTCTTATGCAAAAATGTCACAAAAACGAATCAGTAGTAAATTCATCAAAACATCTAGTTTTAGTTCGAAATGAAAGAAAGAATGGCAGAGTTCAAGGCACACACTGCTGAGAAGTTTCGGACTTTCCCTGACCAGCTAATTCAGCATGTTTAAACTACTCCGTCAGCAAATATATGAGATTTCTCACACGGCGGATTCTTTTAAATCCAGGCACAGGTGCAAAGCGCTCCTATTTTTGCGAGTTCCAGAGAACGAGAACGAAGAATGCCGTACGGTATGGCAAGTTTTCGGGCCTCTAACCTCTCACAACTTAAATGTATGCCAGTTAAATGCGCAAAGTGTACCCAATCACAACGGTGAGATATTCGAAACTTGTGCTGATGCCAACGTTCGTGCCTTCCTGATTTCTGAGAACTTGCTTAGACCTCACCTTTCTTGTTCATTATACCCTCTCCCTGGCTTCATTGTTATTCGTAATGAGCGGTAGAAGAAGTGGTGGAGTTGCCATCTACCTTCGCAGTGAACTTAAATATAAAATTGTCGCTTCATCCTCTCCTGACTCTGCTATCGCTGAATATTTTTTCCTCGAGGTTTTGGCCAAACGTGCCAAGCTTTAATTTGTGTTGTGTATTGCCCTCCTTCTACCGACTACTTGTCCAGTTTCGAAATGATTCTGAAATCATTTGGATCGAAATATGTACACACGATTATTACGGTCGATTTAAATACCAATCTCCTTTCGTCATCCTCTCCATGCTTCGCTAAGCGCCTGGAGATTCTCGCCTCTGCGAGCCTTCAACTACTTCCTCTTCAACCTACTCACCACAACATTGATAGCAACGATACTTGGCTTGATGTTATCATCTGCTTCTCCCCTTCTCTGGTTACTTCTCATAGTCAATTGTCTGCTCCTGGGTTCTCTCACCATAACCTTCTCTATATCCTATATTCTTAGACTTCCTAAACCTCCTAAACCTTTACTTAAGATATTGCACATTCTTTGCTTTAGTCGTATAGATCTACCGAAGCTAGGTAGTGATACTGCTCAGTTTCAGCTAGTTTCACCTACCTTTATCAATTTATCTTTGCACCGCCCAAACGGTTAACTGGCATAGAATGCCTTCGACATACAATTCGCCACTGTACGAAAACATATAAAAAGGTGTTTTTTTTTTTAATTTGTTTATTTATTACGGATGTTAAATTTTAATGTTTCCAGTATTAAGACTTCATCTCTCATAGGAAAAGATCTAATAATGATACTTTATAAACATCAAGAAATTGTCGAAGAATAATTTACAACATATGTAACATTCGAACGTATTTGTTTAACTCCCTGGCTCTCTGAGGAATCTTCGTTATGAAGAGAGAAGGCTACTCTCCTGATAGTGATGGTAATCTCCTTTTTTCAGGTAGATAATATATAACTGTCTACGGATAACCCATATCAACATTATTTAACCTTTTATGTGCTATGCTGCATCTTAGTCTTTTTATAATTCGTACGCCCTTCTATGTAACATATATATTTTCATATTACAGCGAAAAGATTAAACTCGTTTCGGGTTCACTTTCGAATTGCCCCCCCTCCCCCGTGGGACATGGCCCCACGATGGTAAACGCTGCTCCAGGTAGTAGGTTCGGTAAAAAATCTCCTTGTCTTCGCCTCAAAGTACAATGCGATTTTTGACCTAGGAGGGGTGAAAGGGATCTGACATTTCACATCTTCAATGCGTGTTTTATCTTTGTCTGGCGAATGTAGCTAAACGTCTACTTGAGAAGACTGCTGAAAGTTAAAGAAACGGACTATAAAGTCAGTCATTGACCAGGTCTTATAATATCCAAAGCATCGACTGTTGGACATAGACTTCTACTGTAGATTTGAGGATCAGTTAGAAGCAACCTGTATCCAGTATCTTCCGACGACTTTGACAAAGTAGTCTGTTCACACTGTGAGAACTTCGAGGCTTCAGTGGCCATCTGTTCTTCCTGCTGTGTGGCCTGCCCACTGAAATTCCAACTACCCAATCTACTAGGTTATATCGGTTACGTTCGTCTACGGAACTCCTAACGTAGTTTGCCATTGAGCCTCGCAGCAAGACCACGTTTCAATAACGTAAATCATCCGGAAAAATACGTAATACGACATATCACGCGTATGACATGTGTAGACTAATCTATCTCTAATTTATTCGAATAATTAAGAACAAAAAAGGAATTAACAACTAAAATCTAATTTATTCGAATATTTCAGTAGCACAATATATAGATACAAATAGATATAGATTACCCTTATGGTAAAAAAACAATTATAAAATATGCATACACATATGTAATAGATTATCTGCTTTAATGTTTACAATCAAATATAAAGAAATAGGCTTTCAGGTAATAGATTGATTCAAGCTATCACTAAGCCGTATTTTTACCTAATGTTGCGGTAACTATTTCGTATACAGGGTGATTGGTTATACGTGTAAAAGCTTTAAAGGGAAAAATGTTTGACTATTTGTGAGCAAAACGCTTTCAAACCACACCCATTTCCAATAACCCTTTACCAATAAAGCGATCACACTGGACCACATTATTTTATTTCTTCTATTTTAATTCGATAGTCAAATAACTTCTTGCAGTACAAAGTCTTCAGGAACAGATAGTAAACATTAATTAATTTTAATATTTTACATTATTAATACGCTATAAGCTTTTTCAAAAACCATTTATTTTAGGACAGAGTGTACCATACATTAATTGGCAGCAAATACGCTATATAATCACCCTTTTAAGCTTTTACACCTGTAACCAATCATCCTGTATATGAAATATAGGTCAAATTTTAAACTAGGTACAAGCAACAGTAAAATTTAAAAGATTCAAATCGACCACTGAGCGCAGCTTCCAACAAAAGCTGTGGAAGTCGTTGCGCCTTGCACACCCGTGATGCAATTGTTACAAACAGGTGCACGAATACAGACGAGAAGCTTGCTTTAAAGTTTTTCCATTTAATATTTATTAATGTATATAAATATATATATTATAATTCTTTCATGAACTATATTGTTGAGGTATTAGCATATTCCTATTGCTGTAAATATAAAGTATATAAATTACATTACATAATAAAATAATTTAAAATATATTTTGAACTGATAATAAAAATTCATAAAAAAGGCTTTTAAATAACGATATAATACATTCGAAATACTGTAATTTAAAAAAAAAACGATTAAAAATATAAGAAAATTTATTTATTCAACATTGGAACTTTAAACAAAGCTGTAACTGATCTTCAACTTTTTTTAAAATCTATTTTATTTTTGACTCTACTGTGCTTCATAAGGTGCTATATTTGTAGAAAAGAAGCAGAAAGAAACTCCACTTCTGAAAACAAGAATCTTTAGTGATTTGAAATAACATTTATATAAAATATTATTTTGACATCTCATAACATAAAACGTTTTCTTGTGAAGAAATATTATTTTTAGAAATCTACTATTTTATTTTCTTTTTTTGTTCTACAGGTAACATTTTTTCATATTATTTAGTAATTTTATAAACAATTTCTCTTTTCTAAATTATCTATATTCTTGTTATATGTGTTCTTTATGTATGAATTCTATGTGTTTGACATTTAAATTACACCTGACGTGCGTGAAAACACACACAAAAACAGTAACATTAGTAGCAAAATGTAATGTTTTTCTCTATTTTTATATAGTATGACAGTTTCCAATTCAATAAATATATCGATACATATAAATTTTAATAACAACATAGCACGTCACTATAGCAGCAAAGCCTTCGTAACATTTATTTCGTAGCAAGCAATGATTGTATTGAAAGAAATGAGCTCTCTCATTACAGGTAACTGTGGCCCGAATTGAAAACGATAAATTGTCAGCCCCCCCCCTCCCTGCACCTCCGTGCCTCCCCGCCTCCCGCGGCAAAGTTCGCGATTAAAAAACTTCAGCCCTGTTTATTGTTTATCGCCGAACCCGGTGCCGATACGAGAATTACTGTTTACCTGCTGCAGCCACGAAATTAAAATGTTTACTCTTATTTATTGCATCTAGATTTCGAGAAACAGCGACGAAATTTGAATTAAAGCGTTGCTAAAAGTTTCTCCTATGACGACTACGTAACGGTGGATCGAGGACATTATAAAAGTCGCTGTATGCGGGCAGCGCAGGACCGGTCATAAGGGCGAGTTTTAGACGAGGCCTATGTCAGACTGTGGGCATCTATCAGCTGATACGGTAATTAGTGGTAGTCACCCTATTAGCCTTAAATATTAGACTAATTTTGCGCAGTAAGCATAGCCAAAAATCAGACAGGCCTTCACAGAATCTAGTCCTGTACAACGCAGGCTCCAAGTAAAGATCTTAAGATCCAACGTAAAGTCTGATGCAATATGTAACGTAAAGAACCCGATAGATAGATAGATTTCTTCATTAACTTCTTCCTCCACTGAATCTTTGGAGTATGCCGGCCTGATAAGGTATCCATCGTTCTGCACATGAATAAGTTACACGAATACACGGACGAACAACAGATCATGCTACGTAAGTGGTATTGTATTAGTCATGCGTTGTGTAGAACTCTTTATCATAGAACTAAGTGAAAGTTGAAACCTTCAAAGTAGACGCAAACGTAGACGTCCCGTTCGTTTATGGGTCTGTTATTATAGTTCATATGTAGAGCTCTCTTCTGCGATACTTGTATTTTGTACTTGTATTGAAGTTTTTCATGTAGGCTTAAATAAACATCGTATATCGAAATAATGTTATTTTAATTGGCGTTTTACTCGAAAAATATATAATAAAATATCGTGAACATCATCAGGCAACATATTCGGTTAACATTATAACAACTCCACGATAAATGAAACATACTCATCTATATTATATATCTCTGGTATCGTTTCGTAATTACGTCTGTCATTAGCAGCGCGGCAACATTTGCAATACAAGTAATTGGTGTTAAAGTTGGCGCGCGCCCCGGGCGGGGGTCGCTAACGGGGTCCCCGTTCACCGCGCGATATTTCGTCTGGACCCTCAGCCGCTAATTGACCGCGCAAGACGTTCTCTGGGTATACGAGCTCGATCGCGAAGCAGAGGTCAACTAGGCAGGGTTGCTATATAACTCTCTCGCGTACTAAACACTTTTTGAGAGCATTATATATATTCGACTATTTATTTTCATGTCAATTTGTTTTTACGGTAACAGATTAGCGCTCTCTCTTGGTATTTACAGTCAGTTTATTGAAATGGCAAAATGCTTAAGCTAAGCCTTTATATACTAATAACTTTAGTAAGAAAAAGGACCAATATTTAGCCACTTTCGCACATGCAGTAGTAATCGTGCAACAAAGTGCACCGCAAACCAGCCCGTTGATAAATGCATATGCGGCAAACAATGCAAATTACACAACTGCCACCGTCAAATCCCTCAACACGTGTTTCACCCCTCCACGGGGCATCTTCGGTAGTTATGTTACACCGATTAGTGCCAAACACAGAGTTTTGGCACTGCACTGCATGTGCGGAAGTGGCTAAATATTGGTCCTTTTCTTACTTAGGATGGACTTCCGCAAGGTAACGCCTGATTCCATTAAACTAATAACTTTATTATCAGGATAGAGCTAATATAACTTTTAATACAAAAGTAATTTCTATAAAAGTCCACCCTGGCATCATTATTTGAACCGCACGATGTTCCACTACTGGATAAAGGTATTCCACATACATTTCCAGTAAGACAGTTTAAGAGCAGCCTGGAAAATCTTAGGTTGTTTAATCATTGGTGTCTTGTTTGTATTTTATGACGTCCTAACAGTGTCGAATTTTTAATATAAGTTTTGAAATATTATAATGTTTAGTATTATTAGTGCACTATTTGTAATATATAAATAGAGACAGAGATTAAATGATTTTGTTAATAAGAACAAAGTCGAATCGAATGACACACACACAGCCCTGGGAGCGCATTAAAGCGAGCAGAGAGGCGAGGTCCGGTATCATTACAGGCGCCGGCACCCGAGGTCTACAATCACGCGGGTAAATGATAATTAGAAACAGATTTACAGCGAGACCCGTGCCTGAGTAACGGCCAACCCAACCAACACCGGATGTGCTACCACATTTCATCTAACAACTCACACTGCCGATAATATCTAAGGAAGATTATAACTTGCTGCTACAATTGGCGTAGAGGATCTACGGGGACCTAAGCAACCTTAAGAGCTGATGATGTAACGCAGCAGCTCTATTACTAATGTATGGGAATAAAAAAATGCTATTTAAATTTACTCAGCGCAGAATTTTAGATCGGCTCGATCAAATCGGCCTATTTCAAAAATCGCCACGATGACCGTCTTGCGCTGGGCCTATCCAAAGACTTGCTGCAGCCATAACTATGCCATGAGTTCGCCTAGCGGTCTACCCACACCGCATCTGCATCGACACCAACGGCTGTCTCCCGCCCACCGGTGACCTCTCATGTTTGGTCATTTTCTCGTTTAATTTCATATTTCTCTAAAATACTTTCTATTCAATTTTAATATATTAAATAAATAAAGAGATCACACGTAAAAAGGTTGTATTTTTAAAATTACTTTAGATATATGAACTTTTTTTTAATTTTAGAGAAAAATAGAGTAATAAATATAAAATTTAAACATAAAAATCAATAACTAACCACCAATTAAGTTTACGCTTATAGAGCCTATAATAATTTAGTTTGAATCACATTGGTTAGTTAAGAACGCGGCGCGGGGCGGCGACTCGGACGCAAAGATTTGTGAGCGGCGCGCGTGCGTTGGCAAAACACAATAAATCGTCCATTTACTCTAATTAGGTAAAACGCACCAACGACCGCCTCCCGCGACCGCATAGCACTTGCTTCAACAAACTACTAAATTCGAAAGAGCTCCTGACCGAATAGTCCGAGAGCTAGTAAAAATTTTCTTAATATTTTTTTGGAAACACTTTACTTTTATAAAAACTCACTAGGTTCCTTCTATCGTGCTTAATTCTGCGAGCCAAAATATGTTCACGTAGTTAAGGTGCAATTGATAGAGAATTGAAAAATATAACGTGAAACCTACAAAGGCTAACAGCATCTAGCCCCAATCGAATGTAACTAGTGTCGTGTATGTACTGAATTATTAAGAGCAAAGCGTATTAACGCCTTCTAGTGGTCATTATGTACATTTTTTTATTATTACGATATAAAAAGAACGTTACTGGAAAATCTTCTCGTAGGACTTAAATATTAAGTTAGTGGCTGTCATTCAATAATAACGGGTAACGATAAACTTTGTCAATTTTTTATTTATTTACTGTTCAAAATATAAACTTTTTTTTAATTCAAGAGATTTTTTTAAAAAACATAGACATACATTACAGAATATCTTTATACCAATTTCTGCTAATTTTACAACAACTGCAAAAAAGTTACTAAAAACGTATGTAGCTCCTAGACTAGACGGAGCGCGTATAAATTTGTAACAACGAACGCATTAGTCGGCGGGCGGCGGCGGGCGAAGGCTAATCTAATTTGTCCCTCCGGAGCTTCCTCTATCCTCCTGCAAAGCCTTAACCACAGCGCCGCAAGCACTGTGCCCGGCGCCCGTCGATCTCACACTGCTCTGACACTTAGTGCGTTAGTGCATTGGGTAATTCCACAAATCTTGTCGCCGCCGGCCCCCGGGCCACTTTTTTATCTTCTATCCGGCGTTAAACTATCAGAACATCCAGTGTGCTAATAAACGCCATAGACGTAACAAGACATAAATTTATCAAGATAAATTAATTGTTTTTTTTTCTTTTTGGTTGTCTTTACCAAACATATAGCAATAAAAGAAAGAGTCTTCACTCAATAGTAAGTGATATGTAATGCTAGTAACAACTGAATATTGCAGAAGCTATACAACTCTTAAATACAATAGTAAAGGCAATTATCCTTTTATCAATTTTTTAAAGCAATGTTCAAAATAATTTCATGGTTTTTTATGGTGGATTTTAAAATATCCTTTCACTCGTTGATATTAATGTCCGGTGAACCTCGGCTAAAGTTATTGCTTTATGTGACGCTCCGTGCAATGACTTGGGTATCACTCGAAACACGTTCATGATTGTTATTAAAAATGCATTCTGCTTTTAATGTTCTTCGTTTCCGATGATCTCCACAACGCGGTCTCTACCATGTAATCACTGAAGTATGACTCCGTACACACGCGACACGCTATTCAGTAAAATGTTACTTACTCATTATTAAAACCTGAACAAGAGGCTTGTTAGGCACGGTAGAGTAGTACTTGTATTCTTAGATAGGTTTTATGTAAATAAAAAATGTAGTCTCTTCTTTGTTTTCTTAGCTCTATGGTTCGTCGATCGGAGCTTCATACTGGTGCTTGCGGCGCGGAGCATTGGCCGAACTCCACAACCACCAGCTGATCGTCGCCGCAGACGACGAGGCATCACCGCAACCCATTTGGCACCTCCATGCTGGCGAGAGTTAAAAAGGTTGAAAGCATAGGGCGTACATCTTTGTCATTTCCTTAAAAGCTTTTGAACTCGTGGCCGAACGCCAAACGATAAGGAAGATTACTTAATATAATGTATATAGCTCACTTTTTATTTTTTTAATTTTTTGTGTTTCGAAGAATTGCTTATATGCAGTAGGTGAAGCACATTGCTCGTGCACCAGATAGCCGTTGGGGCCGAAAGGTTCTCGAGTGACGACCACGAGCAGGTAGACGCGGCGTGGGTAAGCCCTCCACTAGATGGACTGACGACATATACGTTAAGCTCGCGGCAAGTCGCTGGAGGCGAACAGCGCAAGGTCGATCATCACGGCGATCTTTCGAGGTAGACCTATGCTTCACAGTTGGCGTCCGTCAGCTGAAAACAGAAGAAAGAATAATTTTACTTTTATGTCATGTATTTTTATTAAATGGAAAACGTAACATATTCTATTTCTCCTCATTCGTGTACTCTTGTTAGAATGGTAATGGCCATGCTCCGATCACTTCTGGTGCCGGCTGCTCTTGATATGTGTCGATATTAAACGGAGAGAAAACAATACTTACAGAGTTCTTAGTGGCAGTTTTGATGAGGTCTGTTCATCTTATTGGAGAGCGTCCACGAGTCCGATTGCCATCCAACTTGTATCATTAAACGTTACATTGAGTCCTCGGTGCGGGTGACATGTCCAAAGAACTTTAGGATTTCTATTTGAACACTCGAAGATAATCTCTCTTTTACGATGAGTTCTTTGAGGATCGAAACATTGGTTCGGCGCGCCGTCCACGGGATTCTGGACATCTTTCTCCAACACCACATTTACAAGGTCAATTTTCGGACGATCCAGAATCCTCTTCCAAGTCCCAGCTCAGTATAGTTGGAAAAACTAGGCTCCTCATGAGTCGGATCTTTGCGTTTCTGGTTATTCGCGGTTTATGCACATCTTTGCTTTTCAACAGAGGATGTGGTCATAATTATATGCAGACACAATTCGAAGCTCCACAGCACCCTCGTGTCACTTATGAGTATAAGTAAAGTATAAGCAACAGAACAAAATAAATTGTATTTTTTAAGCAGCGCATTCTAGGATTATTCATTTATTTTTTTAATGTATTATATCTGTTACAGTACGCTAAATCAACTTTAACCCTTTAGGGATCAATCGGTTAATTGAATGCAACTCCAACTTTTTATAAACGAAGGGGAGCCATCTCGCGTAAACACTGGATTGAAAAAAATTACATTTTCTTTCGTCCGAAAATAAATTATCTAAAATTTTAATTTAAACTAATTAGCGTTATAGATTCCTGAAGTTATGACAATCCTCGTAATGAATTCGCCCAAAAAACAATCTCAATTGGTAAGTGCCATTAGAAAATTAAAAAAATTGTTGTATCTCTTCATTAGCGCTGTAAAAAGCACTTTGCCCCGCATCCCCCCCTTCGGCAAAAACACCTCATCTACGGAATGGCCGCCGAATAAGTTGCAATTCTTCGTTTCCAATTTCCGAACGGACTCGCTCCCGTATTTATTGGAGATCCGGATTAATCTTTAATTCGACCCTCCGCGCCGATCAGTTTTAAAACGCGCTTATGAGTTACAACCAATTCATCGTTTCATACCCTACGCCTTGGACATAAGCGCTATAATCGTTTGCATAGATGTCAATGGCGGCAGTAAAAGTGGGTAATATTTATGAGCTTTCGAAGGAAATTCTTTCTGAATGTTTGCATTTATGAAAATATGCTCGAATGAAAGCCGCTGCCGGCGACCTACAGGGGGATGCAGAGCGCACTGCAGACACCGGAATCAATTCAATGTACATATGTGTGTGTATAGATATGTATACGTATATATATACTTATATTTATATATAATGTGCAAACACCTTCAGAGAAAATATTCAAATAATGCGAAAATAGCGACAAATCAGTATGTCTCAATTTAAATATTTCTGACATAATAAGGAATCAGGCATTCCATTTCATGTTTAGTAGAAGTAAGCCTACCACAGTCTACGAAGGCGTATTTCAGTTATAAAATGAATTCCTTCAATAAACTGTAAATATTAATTTGATTTGTCATCACATCACATCAGCCGACAGATGACCACTGCCCAGCGGTCGGTCATCTCTCGGCTGTGTCTATTGGCGTCTCTTGAAGAACTCACATATACTTTGCGTTTCTAATGAACGAACAAATATAGTAAAAAAGTAAATTAATGAATCTGCCAAAAAGAGTCGCGCTGTAGGTGAAACAATCGTTTCCGATCGGCTGTAATTTATACCGGATCAAGCGGGGGCTAATAATGTCGTTGTACGCTCCGCGCCCGCCCGCCCCCGCCCGCCCCCGCCGGCGCCCCGCACTTCCTCACGAGTATTATTCCACGTAATGGCTGGGCACCTATTGCAGCCATTTCCTTTATTGGCCGCGGCACCACGAACCTTTATGGCTAATCTCTAAACCCTTATTACCTATTACGTCTTAATACACAACAGCTGCGGCTAACCCTTAAGGGGGAGAGGCCGGAAGGTGAAGTTACACCGTACGAGCACTCTGCTGCACCTTCTTGCAGGATCTTTATATGAAGAGTTTGGTGTAGTCCTACGAAGTCTTCGCAGTATAGTACTAGTGAATAAAACAGGAAGATAAAACAAAGCAAAGAAATATAAGGGACTAAACTAAAACCTCCAATATCACCTGCTGTATTAAAAAAGAGAAAAATGAAGTGACACTGTGGTGTAAAGGAGACGACGTCGTAGAAGGTATGACGGCGTTAGAAGAGTAGCGGACACTACCTGAAAAAGTACGGAATAGCGTATTGTAACGAAGACTATAAGGCTTATACTGAAATAAAGGTATTTAATGGAATCAGGCGTTACCTCGCCGAAGTCCATCCTAAGTAAGAAAAGAACCAATATTTAGCCACTTCCGCACATGCAGTGGTAGTCGTGCAATAAAGTGCACCACCCACCAGCCCGCTGATTAACTCCTGAAGATGCCCCGTGGAGGGGTGAAACACGTGTTCAGTAATTTGGCGGTGGCGGTTGTGTGATTCGCATTGTTTGCCGCATACGCATTTATCAGCGGGCTGGCGGGCGATGCACTTTGTTGCACGACTACCACTGCATGTGCGGAAGTGGCTAAATATTGGTCCTTTTCTTACTTGTCTTTACGAACAGGTGCCAAAAATAAAAATAAAATACTTATGATATCACGTTAAATTATGTGTTATGTAAGATTGATGAATGAATATATTTTCCTTTCTTTTCATGTTAAAGCTATAGAAAGAGATGACAAGTTTCCAGAGGATGGTAAGCAGCGCCATCTGTGTAAAATTATACCACACTGCGATCGCCAACCTGTCAATTGCGGCGATTATGGTGTATCCCTACATAGGTGTTTTTAAGCGAGGTCTATGCATTGTAGTGGGCATCTATGACCTGAAACGACGAAGATTTTGGTTCGGCCCGATATGTTAATACTCACAAGTCAATAATATAAATGTAGACTTTTGATTCGCATTCAGTTTATAACTTCCTATTAATCTATTTAGTCTTCCAAAAAAATTATGATTACTGGATCACTACAATGTATGCAAACAATAAAAATCATACGTATAATTAAATTTAGATTAGTTTCCGGTCGCCGTGCGTCGTCTTTAATTAGTTTGTTATTATTCTATATTGTACACGCTAAAAATATATATACATAAGTGAATAATAATTAAGAAAAAATATTAGAATTGGCGGTCTTATCAAGTAATTTCTATCAGATAACCATTGTATGGAAACAGTGGAGGGATAAATAAGAGGTAGTTAACATGTACACAAGCACATACACACACATATACAAACATACATACATATATACACAGATATAATAAATAGAGCGTTGCAGTGCAGTGATTTAAATCAGAACACCACAACTCGCAACAGTTAGCGCATAGAACAAATATCCGATAGGGCCTTAAGGTTTTAGATCGGAGTCCTCGGACCGACAAACGTAGAATGTTGACCCACGAGGTGAACAGACTTGTTAAGGTTGTCGGAAAACGCTTAATCTAAGCTGCTTCCAAACGATTCTATTGGAAACCTACCGTCAAAGCCTATGTCCAACAGTGGACGTCTTAAGGCTTGAGTTATTTTAAGTATTTTGGGCACATAATACACTATATAGATTCAACTCCAAGGAAGCTGGAGGAAGCAGGCAGAAGATGTGTCTCCTGGCTGAGAAATCGAAGAGTGCGGTTAAAGGTCGGTGCTCACCTTGAGCGCTGTTCGGAGCTGCAGCGGCGAGGATCAACCACTTGCACCCAATGTGTGAACAAAAAAATATTAACCTTGTAATTTAAAATAGAAAAAACCTCGGGACTCGGACTTTATCTACGGAAACGGATCTTAATTACCGTCCCAAAAAATTACGACGCGAGATATCCCGGGATTTGTTAAGTCGAATATAATAAATTTAATTATTATATTTGTGAGCAACCGCGTACGATTGTACAATGTAGTACCGCACAATATCTATGAATTATCATGCAATATATTTCAAAACATTATATAACAAAAATTATTAAAAAATGTATTTGCGGTGTAATGTATTTTAATGATAACAGAATTTAAGAATGAATTTCTCAGACAGTGATATATATATGTATTTACAAGTGACGACAAATACAATCTTTCTGAGTTTTATGTGATGTTTAGTCATACCAGGGTGCGTTTATAATGCTCGTAGCTTTATGAAAAGATGTCAGAGACCTCAGTTTAATTCAAGTGGTAAAAAATACCTTTTTAATGGTAAAAAAAAATTTGGTTTAGATTTTAATTAATTTTTTAGGGCGTTTACAACGAGAAGGTCTAAAAATCTTTGCATTATCTTATGGTACTTGGCCAAACCTTTTACCACACAGGCCGTTCGATTGTGGAATGAGTTACCGCTGAATATAAAACGTGCTAATTTACTACATATTTTTAAGAAAATAATTAAGAAATATTTACTAGACCAATTATTATTTATCCTTTAATTCATTTTTTTTTCTCTGTTTCCATACTTTTTGAGGCAAATGCGATCCAAGTCATTTTTATGTTTTTTTTTTTAATTCTTGTGTTTAATATTATTTATGCCTGTTTTGTCTACATGTACACCACTACCTGTTATTTATCCATAATATGGTTATATAAGACCGCCCTTTTCACTTTTTTCTTTTTCATTGTGTAAACATGTATATGTTTTCTACCTTGTACAATAAAGAGTATTAATTAAATAATTAAATGAGATTGGTTATGGGCAGGTAGCATAACGCAAAGAATAGGTTACCCTCGGAGCTTCAAACTTCTGGAGTGGAGACCCCGGACCCACGAGGTGAACAAACGACCATGTCAAGGTCGTTGGTGGAAGCTGTATATAGGCCGCAAGTCAATACTGACAGTCCTAAGGCTGAAATCATGATGATAACATGAGACTAGGTCCACCACATATAGACACAATTGTCTTTATTGGCGCTTAGCACCTCGAGGGTTTATTGACGAACCGCGGCTAGATGCGAATTATCTATTTAACCAGGTTGGATATATGCTAACATACACTCTGAAGTATCCGCTTTTAAGGCAGAGCAGAGAGCACCCGCGGACGAGCGCTGCGGTCCAGCGAGGGAGCAGACGGGAGCGCCGGGGGCCGGGGGGCGGGGCGCAGGTGAGCGCGCCAATAAATTCACATTCAAAAGAAAATTAATAAAAGCCGAGCCGGCGCCTCTAACGATCCATAAACGCGGCGCAAATCACTCCCGCATCGGAAACCATTACTTTCTCACTGCCAATACAAACAGCCATACATTAACTGTTCGGCCCCCGCCGTTGCAGACGAATATCGACCTTAAACCCGTGCACCTGGGATTATATTTCCTCGCTGTTTGCGAGCATTCTTGAGGTTCGATTCCGTGGAATTTCTTTTAATAAGTGCAGATGATTTACGCGGTGCCAGCGACACGCGGCGTCACCTAATTAGAGACGAAAAAATCCGCGCCCGGCCACCTGCGGCGCGGCGTGCACTCCTACAACTACTAATAACTTTATTGGAGAATTTTCGCTCTTTTTAAATAACACCTCCAACCAACAAGATATAATTGAAAGTACATCTAAAGTCCGGTAGCATTGGATGATTTAGCATTAACGACAGTAGACATTGGACCACGAATATCCCCTCCTCCCCGGTCTATGTTTATTATCTGACAGTGTCTGCGACCCCCAGAACGAAGTTTTTTACTTTTCTGATACGTGAAGATTTGTTTAATATGTTAGTGGTGGTGTTAATATTCATCAAAAACTATTTTTGAATTCACTTTTATGTTCATTATGATTAATTTATACTGACTGATGATTATTAGCGAAACCCTATTCAATAGAATCTATAAACAAATTATAAGCATAACAGTAACCTTCAAATCAAAAGGCGTGCTGATCTAAGAACAAGCTAAAAAAAACTCAGACGATTTTTTATAACGTCTTTTATAATGTTAGAACAATTAGAATGTGTAGTTTAATAAGATATATATGTAAACGCACTTTTTTATAATATAGTCAAAGATACTGCTTATACACGTATGAATTTTGAAATAACAGCTTCTGAAATAATTATCCTGCTTCGTGTGTTTTATGGGTACTTATTTAGCTGAACAGTGCCTCGAGGCAGCTGAAAGTTGCTAGAAATATTCTCACTGTTTGCTTAAAAGCCTCTGAATAATGCAAGGGCAATTCCGTGATTGCCTTCATTTGATTTTGATCATTGACATTTGATCACTTCTCTTCCACGTAACAGATCCAAAGTATTTTAAAATATAGTAGCCGCAAATAGGTACGTATATAAATGATAATGTAAACATTTACAAATAATGGTTTTACGTGGGATTCGAAGTGAAAGCTCACTCGAAACAGCTCCGGGCGTCGGCCGCCGCGCCACCACTTTGCAATGTTAATAAAAACGTCATAAAACAAACTACACGGTTTTATATTCGATATATTGATTCGGTTTTATGGCGAACATGAAAAACAGAACAATAAATGTTATTTTATTAAAGAAAGCTTTTATTATTGTAATCAATGTTTACGCGGCGGGACGGCATTTGTCCGCCGCCGGCGAAATAATCGTGGCCCCGCCGGCCGCAGGTGAAACATCAAACGTCTCCTCCCCGCGCGAACGGCTCGCTCTAAATAAAAACATTGCTTCCGAATCGCCTCCTGCCACTCCGCCCCCGAAGCGAGCGGCGCCGCCAAACTGGACCCTGTGCCGGCGCGCTACGGCCCCAGCGACCGCACCGCGGGCCGGCGCCGCGCTACGAGATTGCGGCCGACCGCGTGTGTGGCGACATTAAGGCAAATAAAATTTAAATATCGCAACACGGGCCGCCGCTATAAAGGAAAGAAATAATATAAGAAGAAATAGAAATAATGCAGCCACACACGCCGCCCCAATCGCACACGCACCTTGTGCCTATCCATATATTTTTAAAGAAAACTACACTTTTATACTAATCTATATGTCCTTTTTATTACGATTTATTTTTTAATTTTCAAATGATTTGCCGCATCCATGGTCGCTGGCAAGACTTATGTGCTGGATGCCAATCGTAGTGGTCGTCGTTCCAGCCCAGAGAGGCCCACTGCGGGGCACAGGCCTTTCCTAAAGTATCTATGGGGGATATGCCACAATCGCCACGCTCATCAGGCGGGTTGGCGGTATGCAGATGACGCTGCTGCCCGTCTACTGGAAAGTTTGCGAGTAGTGACAATCCTTTATAATTAAAGTACAAAGTGTAAATTACATAAGATTGTATTCCGAGTAGCCCACGACTTACGATCGCAAGTCTTCAATCCTCTACCATTAGGCTAGTACTGCTCATACATATACATCCTCATATATTCGGAGGTACTTTCAAAGTTATTAGTTATTTCCGATGACCATAGCAAAGTCGTCTGTCCATGTTGTGGGTGCGCATCCTGTGCTACACTGGCCGGTTCTCGATTTCCACACTCGGACCCTGCCAGAAAACCAGGTCTCAGCGACCACCTATTCTGACCTGTATGTGGTTTAAATATTTAATGGAATCAGGCGTTACCTTGCCGAAGTCCATCCTAAGTAAGAAAAGGACCAATATTTAGCCACTTCCGCACATGGCACCGTCAAATCTCTCAACATGTGTTTCAACCCTCCACGGGGCATCTCCAGGAGTTATGTTACACTGATTAGTGCCAAACAGAGTCTCTGTGACAGTCTCTTGACGGTAGCAGTTGTATAATTCGCATTGTTTGCCGCATACGCATTTATCAGCGGGCTGGCGGGCGGTGCAGTTTGTTGCACGACTACCACTGCATGTGCGGAAGTGGCTAAATATTGGTTCGTTTCTTACTGTATGTGATCTACGCACTATCACTTCAACTTATCATATATATTATTTATGGGCTTCCAAGTTAATTCAAGCAATTCAAAAGAAATTGCGCGGAGTGCAGTACATTTTTATATAGATACTTACAACACTTCGATTGTAAAATAACGTTATTTAATCGAAAGGCTTTTTCATTTTCATTGTTATTTTGTAACGTTGTCTGGAATAAACTGCTTTGTGTGATAAGACCAGCCATTATACGTTTTTCTTTACTATTATACAATTATATCTATATATTCTGGCGCGTACAGTAAAGAGTATTGAATTAAATAAAAATAAGTCGGTTTAAATATGCAGCGTACCCGTACTATAATAAAATGAAGTAGCGTATCTAGTATAACATAAGTTCACAGACTGGTCTTCTTTGAGCGAAACCACAAAATTGAAAAATAGTTTAACAAGTTTTTAGTAAATTTGTAGCACTAGTTGTTAATATTTAAAATGGCTCGCAGAACCTTCACTGACTCCAAAGACAGGTGCGTTGTCATAAACCAAGACGGAAAATCTACTTTGAAATTGTATTTTTGTAATATAGCGGCCTAGAACTGATATATCTAAGATAGATAAACTCGACAAACTTTATTTCGTGATAATTATATAACACAGTTAAACACACGATAAAAGGAAAACGCACATTACACCGCCTTATGTATTGAATTGTAATTTTTAAATAATTCTCTTCTTTTTTTTAGTCGTATGCTCTTGGTAGGGCAGCAGGCAGGGCAGCAGGCACGGCAGCAGGCAGTCCAGCAGGCACGGCAGTTGTGGTCATGGTGATCGTCGTTCACCTCTTCTAATAGCTCCCAGCACTAGAACCCGCGTATGTTACGCCATCGATTCCTATTGTTAAGGACCTTCATTAATTATTTTGTAATTTTTTTATTATTTACCATACGGCTTTCTTTCTGGTTCGCCAGTAACCTACACAACACAAATATATATAATCTTATTATATTTTTTTAAAAAAATAATTACTTATATATATATATATATATATATATATATATATATATATATATATATTCATCAGTGATCACATGTAACCGCAACAACAATGCCGGAGAAGCCCAATTCTTAGAAAACTTGATTCGAATTGGGCTTCCTCTGTAACACCAACGTTTAACTTTAAGCTAAGAGTTTTCCGAACTTATTCTGATGTGAAAAGAAAACTTAGACGGTTTTAAATATTTTACAATTTCTCTTTTGTATTTGCTTGTCGGTTCAGATTTTTTTTTACTTACCGTGGTCACTTAAGACGGGTCACATAAGAAAGCTGAAGTTCACCTAGAGAACGATGGCGAGGGATGTACTCGGAGTTTCGCTACGAGATCGAAGCAGAAATAGGGAGATCAGTAGAAGTACACGATCACCGACGTGGCGAAGAATTGCTCGTTTCAAGTGGCAGTAGGCGAGGCAAATCGCTCGTGCAACCGATGGCCATTGGGGCCGAAAGGTTCTCGAGCGGCGACCACGAACCTGTAGATGTGGCGTAGGTAATGACCACTAGATACGGACAGCACAGTACTGGTCGTCGTAACTATCTCTGTGGGAGGCTTATACCTTACAGTGGGCGTCCATCTGCTGAAATGAAGAATAAGAATTGATAAAGTGATTGGACTACAGTTTATTCATGAGATCCGCAAGTATCCGCGAGCAGCCGCGGGAGGCGCTGCGCCCGCGGATGTAAATATTTTGGCGCGGCGGCCGGAGCCGCTCGTATTATTCAAATGCGGCCCAATAACGCAGCATTTACGGCCGCCCGTAAAACTACAATCCGACCGCGCCAATAAATATGGACCTCTGTAACTCACGCCGCGACCAGCGATGTACACCACCTTGCCGAGAAACAGAAACGGTAGCCGGTGATAAGGATTACAGGGAAAGATATGACCATAAGTGTTTTTGTCCGTTTATTTGTAAACTTATGTCTGCATCACAATTAAGCCACTTAGCCACTTCCGCACATGCAGTGGTAGTCGTGCAATAAAATGCACCGCCCGCCAGCCCGCTGCTAAATGCGTATGCGGCAAACAATGCGAAACATACAACCGCCATCGCCAAATTACTCAACACGTGTTTCACCCCTCTACGGGACATCTTCAGGAGTTATGTTACACCGATTAGTGCCAAACACAGAGATTATATGCATCACAATTATATTATGAACATACTTGATGCCAATATTAATTATTAATGCTAACTTATTAAACCTATGTTAGCTTGACTCGAGATGCTATTATGAGAGGGGGGGGGAGGTCAATTTGATTCTAGTTTCAATCAAATTGGCCTATCCTGGCATTACCTTCAAAATATCCACAAGTGATCACTGAAAATGATCCTGTCTAAACTCCGCTCCCATCAATACAAGTCTATATTAAGACCCTTTATTATGATCTACTTTAATCTGTCTTCTACTCCAAGACGGTGGAAGGTCAATGAAAACACCAGGTGGACCTACAAGATAGTCAAGGTCAAGGTAATTTGCTGCAGTGCTGCACAGCGCGAGTTCGCTCGTCGTGGTGATCTTTGAGGGAAGCCTATCTTTGCAGTGAGCGTCCATCGGCTAATGTGATGATGATGAAATCAAAACATCGTGATCAGCCCTATAAGAATGTGTTCAAAGGATATTTCCATTTACTATTTGTCCTGAACGATAACTGCAGATTACTTCCGAAATTTTACCTTGACATTGAACCGAACCAAAACTAAGATGTTTGAAAGAGCCGGCCGCAAACACTTGATGCAAGCTATCTAAAATTCTTTACAAATATTCGCATTACAAGTTTGATGGTATTAATGCGTAGCGTACATATATGTGGACTATTTGTGACCAATCCTAATGGAAATTTATAGATGCATTCGCACTTCTCCCCGAGAATCAAATATTGAGATGTTTTTTTTTTATTGTGTTTGTGCAGTATTTTTTTCCTGTTTATTGGTTAATATAGTTTGATAAAAAACCCTATAATTAAATATACAATTTTTCTCAAATCGGCTATAACAAGCACTTTCGAATCCTCAAACAACATACAATGTTGGCATTGTTGTTCCTACAGGAAGCTACCGCCGGCTCGGAAGGCAGTTCTGTTGAGGGCCGGGGAGAAACTCAACAGTTGCTCTTTACAAATAAAGTTTTAAAAAGAGTGCGCAACAATAATTAGCTTCCCGAGTGAGCATCGACAACATTTAATTCTACGAATTATCATCAGTACCGTATTCTTGGATACAATAATCAAATTTCTACAATATATTTTTTAATATTGGTGGCCAGTGGGAGATCTGAAATTAATTGTTGAATTTTGTAATAAATACGTAAACCTTGTGACATAAATGATTTATTTAATTTTTGTTATTTATTATTATTATAAGATTGTAACAATTGTAAGTCAATCTAAATAAGGAAATAAAACAACAAGACGATTATTTAAAGAAAACGATGGTCTCATATGAACGCGTAATGATTTTGGTATACATGATCGAAAGTACTTGAAGCTGCCGAACCATTTCAGGGGTCTAGCTTAAAATAATGATTAATTATTAAAGAAGCCTTAACTGATTTTGTATGGAGAAATATATAACGATAAAAGATATAAACATACTTTTAAAGATTAGTTGTATATTTATTTATTTATACGAGTGTTTTCAAAGTGCGCTCTGTCACTTCCAGCGGCCCGGCGTAGGGCGGCGTAGGGTGGCGTAGCGCGGCGTAGCGGGCGTCCGTACGCCGTAGCCCGCGTAGCCGGGGTCGCGGGTTAATTTTGCACCTGTACTTATTTGTGTTCGCTTTTATAAGCCATCGCGCGCGCAGTAAAGCGAGCCCGCTCGGATTTTACAGGCGGATAGCGAAGGTAAGAGCTCGCCACCTGTGCTTTCGAATACAACATCGAACTTTTATTTCGCTGTTGTAATGTGCAGTGGATATTTGTTTACTTTTTACTTCTTATAGGTTAAAACTTGAATTTTACTGTGTGGTTTTTTTGGAAAACGTCATCTAATTATTTATCATCGCGACATCTATTTTCAGTTGTAGTCGAACGATTATTCCTCTATTTTCACATTATCATTTTTCTTATTATCTTATTGAGCGTATAAAAATTGAACTTGTCATTTGAAATACAACAGTTACAATAACTTACAAACTTTCTTATCATTACTTTGTCACTTTTATATAAGTATATGTGTAACTATACCATAGCTCTTTCATTTCCCAGTTCCCAGAACTGTCAAATACTGACCACGGAAAACATTCACTCCTACCAATGGTTGTCTCTAGTTAGCGAAGATCGAGGAAAAGTCCCGAGCTTACTTCTTCTTCTTCTTCTTGCTCGTGTACTTTTGTCGGAGTGGTTGCGGTCATTCTTCGGTCGGTTCTGTTGCTCCTGCAGCTCTTGTCAAACGTCTCTATGTGTATACTAAAATATATTTCATAACATTCATTTCATTAATCCATTTAGGAAATAACAAAAATGAACAAAACTGAAATACGCCGTTAAGAACGATAAAATAATTTTAATAAGTTACTAAAAATTATTTAATGAATATAAAACAAGTACAGCCCGTGTACATTAACAAGGTAGAAAAATCACTTATATATGTAATGTATGTAATAACAACCTTCAACTTAAAATACGCTTTTACAAGCGTCCGCAGCACGCTAAGATTTGAAAAGAGCCTCAATTACCTCGGGTTTTGTTTTATTTTTTTTGTTGATAATATTAAAAATTAACAACTATTCATTCCGAAGATATGTCGATTAAAAAATCCATTGAACTGTACTTTGATATTTTTTACAGTTTTTGATTAAAATTTTTAAATTCATCGCATAATTGAATAGTAAATTCATGTAAATATTTACTATTTACATGAATTTACTGTTTTTTTAATTACTCATATAAAAACAGCAATATGCTTTCTGTAGCAAGAAATCATTGTTTAAAATCATATTCATATTGGAAGGCATATATCGATTTGTCGAATCTCCGCCATTGTTCCCATCTGTTATTTTATCTTCGCACAGTTTCGTAGCGCACGAGATGTTCGTCGACGATTACAGTACATGTGTACTTAATAATTAATTTCACATTATGATAGTTAAGTAATAAATTACGAGCGGCAAGGAACTTAATGCGGGCGCGGGCGCGGGGGCGGCGCGTAAGTTGCGACAACTTTTTGCAAGTGTAACACCCTTCAGCTATTTCCACTTCGCTACTTATTTGAATATTTCTGTACAGTCGAGTACGAAAGCAAATACAATTGCAAATGTATGTATCGAGAATTTTCGAGATCGGTTAGGATTCTAACATAAAATTAGTGTAACAACAAAGTAGCGAATGTTATATCATCTTTGTGAAACAAATGCAATATAATATATAACACAAAGACCTTTAAGAAAACCGTGCTCGTGTAAAATTAAAAAAATATATAACACCTATTTTAAACTTTTTGCGTCTTTAGTTCACCATATATTGCTTATAAAAAAAAATCAAAAATCGCTACATCACTTGACTTTCTAAATAGAAACGATTTCTATTCTGAACACCATTGAACTAGTTCTAATTATTCCCTAATTATTCATCGTATAAATACTGCCATTTTAAAGTATTATATAGTTATACCATTACGAGATGGAAACGCCTATTCCATAATAGGCGTTTGTCTTCCATCTCACCTGATGAAAAGTGTAGATGAAGACGAAGATGGTATACGCCCATCCAAAAGAAACCTGTTCACTTTACTCTTAAAGGCTCCGATAAATTAGACAACTGATGGAGGTTGGGGCCGGAAAGTTCCCGAGTGGCGGCCATGATCCAGAAGTAGCGGCGTGGATAGGTCCCCCACTAGATAGACCGACGTCATAGTTAAGGTTGTGGGAAGTCGCTGGAAGCTGGCAGCGCAGGACCGGTCATTGTGGCGAACTTTGGAAGAGGCCTACGCCTTGTAGTGGGCGTCCATTGGATAAAAAAAGAAGAGGAAAAAGATGTCAAAATATCGAAGTGTCGAAAGTGAACATAGCTAAAATTCTCATAACAGTTTTAATAATGACTCATTGTTGTCACTTAGTCATATTTTCATAATCTATTATAGTAAATTAGAAAACTGTGATCACAAGGACCAGATTGAGTCCTTCAGATCGTATCCTTATCATTTTAAAAAAATAACACCGCTCTTAGCACTATAGTTTGACAATGGCATACGATATTTTATGATAATTACCAAGATATAAATGTTTAGGGATCTTAACTGGAATGATCACCGCATTAACAAACACTTTTATATCATCACATCAGCCGAAAAACGCTGCAATTTATGACTTGCACTGCACGCATCCTGCATTTTCCCAGTACCTTAACTATATCGTGGGTCCACCGAGTGAGGGGCGTGTCCACAGCTGGTCTAACAGACACTTTACTCGACTACAGTAAAGAGTCAATCGGTGTTGATTTTACAATAGTTTATTCACCCGGAACGATTCTATTTTTGTGTCAACCAAACTATGTAATTACATTTTGTGCACGACTGTACCAAATAGAAGCGTATGGCGCTGATAGAGAATTGATGAGGAACGGCCGAAGCTAAGTCCGCGCGACGCACCGCCGCGGCCGCTCCCACCTGCGGCTCCAAGCCCTCGCCAACTAACTCCAAGTGTCGGTTCTTGCGGATGGAGGCCAGTCAGACACCAATACATACAACATATGCGGTAAGTACTTGTGACGAGAATTGAGGGCACGATACACTAGTTTTAAACTGTAATACATAGCAATTTAACGACATATTTTTACTTATATAGAGGTTGTTAGATCACAGATGTAAAAGTTTTCTAAAAATTACATTTTTATAATTGAACTTTTGATATCTATAATTTCTCTATTATTCTAGAATTAATTTAGTATAGTATTATAAAAATGGACGTAATTAGATCTATAATAAAATTTTCATTTTTGTTCAATTCTCTGTTCGTCAAATTTACATCATGTGATTCACAGTCTTCGATTTAAGACACGAACTTTTTTGAGTTTATAGTACTGAGCCAATTGACAAACAAAAATTACCAAATTTTATTTTACGTCTTACATTTCAACGCATGAGGCCCATGAAAAAAAGTTGTGCGTGTACTATTGTAGAAGTAAAGGCGTTAATATAAATTCAATTGTGGGTACAGTCCGGTAACAAATAACTGCAAACATGGCGCCGGTCCGTTATTGCAAATTCATGCTGTTGACACCAACAGAACATCGCATTAAGCCGCTTCTTTATTAACAGCGGCGACACGCGACGGCCACGCGGCGGACACGCGACGTCCACGCGACGGTCACGCGTCGCGCCCGCGCCCACGCCACAACAAACACACTGTAATCACGTTAGGATTACGCGGGTGATCGATGCTCGCAAATTACAGGCTCGTTATCGATATTATTGCGCGTCGCGGTGGGCGGGCGGCATGTAATTTACCGGTTATTGTGCGTTTAGTAAAGTTTAATCGGTTTTCCTGTTAATTAAGTTATCGTTTAATACAATATATATTTACACTTGATGGTAGGACACTAGAAGTCGTGGGTAATACAACAGATAGCGATGAGAACGCGCGCCCTAATAATAAGGTCGCGTTGACCAGGGGTTCATAAACCACAATGCCGGGAATCAGCACAGTCTTCGCCTTAACCACTAAGGGGTGGAGGGATTTCACATGGCTAGCCCCAGATTAAGCAAAGACAAAAATGCGAAGGCATCTAAAAAAGTAACTGACACCAATAACGCTTGCAATTGAGACTACGTGATTGAGGCAAGAGGTAGCAATCTACGTTCTCCGGTATTTTGCACAACTCCTTTTAGAACTAAAACATTCTGGTTTTATAAAGAAGTAATCGATTTCCAGTTTTGCATCTGTTGTAAGAAGCTGAAACGAAAATATTTGAAATGTCGGTCTGAATGTACAAATAGAAACCAAAATACATAATGTATAAGCATAAGAATTTGGATTTAAATTATTATGCTGTATGTGTGTTAATGACAATATATATTTGTGAATATGATCTTTATATTAAAGTATTCCTCATGAAACAGCCAAGCGGCTTACTTCACACAACATTATATATACTGATCAATGTCATATACACATCACGATGTCTTTTCAACCGTTGTTGTTTCCTGCTTCTTCTTCATCTACAACACCTCGCCAAGCAGAGTAGAGTCAAAAATAAAATAAACTTAAAAAAAGTTGTCGATCAATTAAGTTCCAGTTTTGAATTAGTTGATTTTTATCTTTAACAAGGGGCTTAGAGTCTTGAACTTTAGTAAGCACATTCCTTTTACATGGTAGAGGTATGCTATAGACATATTACTCGTCTCTACCTCTTATAGGTATAATACTGGGCCAAAATATTTTTGTTTTTTTTTTTTAAATTACACCTACAAAGAGCAGTGCGAGCCACGCTAAGCGTTCGTTGGACACCATAGTACATAAATATATGTTATACTGTCTTCAAGCACATCATACATATGGGCTCGGATAATAGCAACTATCAAAGTTCTTGTAAATTTTTGTCGCATGATAAAAACTAAGAGACTAAAGCCCCACGCACGACAGAAATTTTCTCAGAGCTTTAACGATAAAGAATTTAAAAATAGAAGGAAGTCATATCTCCTTTTTGCCGTGACCAGCTCCCGATTTCTTCTACTGTTCCGGTTGTTCTATATCTATCATATCTTCATCCTTATCTTATGTCATCTTTTTACCCTGTTGCACGTCATATCACCATCCAATCAATAGCGCCTGTAGTCGGGACGGCTGCAATTACCATTAAAAATCTGAACACCTACCGCGTTCGTGTCCAAAGTGAAAAAAAGTACCTTAGTAAGTGCATATATATGATATTATGTACTACACTATATATGCAATTAAATGTCAATTTTACAATCAAAGAGCTGCTACCTCTACTCCATAATCTTATACTTGCGACATTTACTTTAAACTCTAGATAATTCCGAAAACCCGATCCTGAGCGGAAATGAAAATAAAAATGTCTTTTTCGGTACATCCAAGCAATATTATAAGTTTCTGCTGCCTTACTTGATTTTTAATAAGCCGTTAGAATGTCGTGTGGCCTAAAAAACACGTAGAAAAACAAATAGTCATTAGATAGCGGGACTCACGATCCTCACTTAAAGGGGACTAACTGAAAATATTAATTTAACTACATGAATCTAAATTTGTAATACACCGTGTATCACAAATAACATTTTCGAGATGTCTATTTATTATTAAATATGGATTCAGAATAATCACAATTATGTCATCATTATTATAAATATTTCTAGAAAAAGCGACTCCACGCGCGCCGCTCGTCTAATCGGCGGATTGATATTCAATTCGGAATCGCACAGAGAAAGATCGCCCCGGGACGGCGGGCAATTGAATTTGAAAACAGAACATCGAGCGCCGCCCGCCCCCCGCGCCCGGGCCGCCCCCGCCGCACTGCCCCCGCTGCGTTGACCACGCGCACACACCCACGCGGATAGTTCTTCGAAATACTTCCTCCTTAGCACTTTTTTAGAGAGAACAGAATAACCATATTAGGTTTTGGCCCTCTGTGCTTTGCCACATCTAATCCAATAATGTAAATACTCCGATAAATAGGTCCGTAACAAAAAATAAAACTCTCAGTTTGTTTGCTTTCAGAGAATTGTTGACTTTGCCAAATTAATGCGAAAAATCACTATTTCTCTTCTTCTATAAGTTGTCACTATGTGTCACGGTCTTCTGCTCTTTTGTTGGCTTCACAAATACATGCATATAGTAGCAAGAACTGGTTCTATACGCTTCTTAGGTCTGTGATCTAATAGTTTTTCACGCACAGTACTTCAAATAATTTTAAAATCTCCTTAATATACTTAATGTTTTTTTGTTTTTGGTAATTCTTACATCACATATGAAATTAATGGTAAATAAAAATACCTTTATATAATTGCTAAAATCATGGCGACCCTTGCGGGCGGGCACGCCATCTCCCGCCCGCACTCAACAGTTTTATTGTTTTTATATTTATTTATCCGGCGCTGTTGTTGCGCTGCCATGACGTCACGCGGGGCCGCTAACTGGACGCGGCTAATCGATGTCCGATATTTTGAATCCATCGCATCAAAACTAATCGATTAAAACTCGTTTCTTTTTAAATATTTTGCGAATTTGGATCAGACGCGTTTTAGTTAACTATCTTAATTTTATTATTATTATCTAATTATCGTTGCTATTTATTTTTGAATTAACGATGAAGCATTTATATATTTATTTTTTTAGTGCGTCATAAACAGGACTTACCAGAATTATATACGAACGCCTCATGACTAGCCTTATGGCTCCTACTATCTTTTGACTTAGCCACTGATTCGAAAGTATAAAAATCATTTAGGGTTCAGGGCAACTGAACCGGTAGACGTGATATGAGTAGATCCTTCAGTAGGTGAACTGCAGACATAGTCAAAATCGCAGGAAGTCGCAACGCAAGATCTTACATCGACGTGATCTTTAGCGGAGGCAGGATGATGCTGAACCCTAGATCACATTGTATAAAAGATGACACCTGTCATACAGAAAACTACTTTTTTAATTAATTAATTTACTTAAAGCTCTATCACAAATATTGAGTTATAAAATATACTGTTAAATTGTTTACTTTAATAATTCTGTTTTATCTTTTCTATACCGCTCTCACGAGATTTCTATATCTAGATATATACCTATCTATCTACCACCACCTAATTGTCTTAAGTTTTAATTATGGTGAAGAATCACAATTAGGTGTGGGGAGACACCTATGGTTTTCTCTACTTAAAATATTAAGTTATTACATTGTACTCTTACGGTTCCTGTTTCCACTGGCGCGCGTTATTGTTATTGCGGATAAGCAGATGGAGATTAATCGAATGACCCGGCGCCGCGCCCGCGCCGCGGCCACCGAGTCAGGTGAAACGAAGGGAGGTCCGACTATGATTCGTCAGCGAGATTTACAATGGCCACCCTCGTTTTATCGTGCCCCAAGCAATCTTAAGCAGCGAACGCGGGGACATCTAGCTGAGCCTTATGTCTAGAGCGCTAAGGTTTAGTGTAGGGCGGCGCGCGGGGCGGCGCGCGCTGGGCGCTCGCGACACGTACCGGGGCAATAGCTCCTCGTGCTTATCAATTCAATATCACGGAGCGTTTGATCGCGTCGTTGCCGGATATTACGTACATTTCGCAACAGAGTTATATCTGCTAATATGATTTTCTTTTTCGGACAGTGTTGTTACAACAGAATCGTCGGGGAAACGTTTTTATGACCGCTCCTCTTTTATTTTTAACGAAATCGTTTCGTTCGTTGGATTTTAAGCGACATTTTCAATCAATTTTATGCAGGGTTATCCAAGACGGATATTTTTGAAGATGCTTAAACACTTTTAGTCAATTATTAACTTTTGTTTATGATATCACCGTAATGAAAATATGAAATCTTATCCGTAATTAATTTAAATTAAATGTTTCGTGGACTATATGGACACAGCTATATGATAGCACAGTTAACGTCGCGAGATGTCGCTGGACGTTGGCAGCGCAGGTCTAGTGTTCGTGGCAATTTTAAGATAGGCCTTTGTCTTGCTGTGAGCGTCTATCAACTGAAAACAAGTTATTCCGTGTCTTTTTTATGGTTATGCAGTAAGATAATTAATATTGTTTTTGTTTTGTTTTATTAGTTTATTAATGTTTAGATCATTATAACTTAGTATAATTATGATGCCAGGGTTATGTATACCTTCAATATGCAAACATACTTAATTTTGTACTTTGTTTATATAATATATGGACAACTCTATGGCTCACATTATATTTAGTTGTAGGCGTGCCAATTTAAAATTATTAAAAAAAAAAACATTGTTATTCAAAGCTTTTGTCACATAGGCAATAGCAAATATATTTTTCGCGTTTTGTAAGCTATTTGAGCTGGATATTGTTGTTTAATTATAAACTAAATTATTTATTACACCGCTACTGTACTACGCTCATAAAGATTACGTGTTATCTAAGATGCATGTGCAAAGAAATCATTTTACTTACGTTCACTTATTTGTGATCGTAGTGAATTACTTTGTGTGGTACTTCACTGTACAGACAACAAATCGACTTTCACATAAACGTGAGCTTGAACACTTAGTCCGCTATTCTCGATGTGCAACTACCGTCGAATTGTTCTACGTGAGTATTTCTACAACGCGATCTTATAAAAAACAAATGTCTGTCTTCCCATTGGCATATACAGCTTCTAATGAAACCTCAGATGGCCGCAAGCGCTTGAAGGTTCCGGAACGGGAACCACGAACTGACAAGGACAGCTTAGAATGTCCTCCGTCAAGGTGCGGCGACTTGGTTCAGGTCACCAGAAGGTGCTGGTTGCAGGCCGCTTACAAACAGACGTTCTATGGCTGAAATGATGATGAAAAACAATGGCATTGTGCATACGGCTGAGTTTTAAATTGGTTTGACATTGTTGATACAAATGTTTTACAGTTGCACACCTCCACACAAACACACACACGTGTATATATATATATATATATATATATATATATATATATATATATATATATATATATATATATAAGGTTCTAGAATGGTAGCCATCGACCAGTGAGCGCAGTACAGGACATTTAACTACACGGTGAACAGACGACCTTGTTAAATTCGTCGGGAAAACATAAGTCGTCACTTCCAACCTGGATTTTTGGAAATTTATGGAGTAAAACATTGTCCAGCCGTGGACATTTCTCCGTAAAATGATAATGATTACGATGATAGGTTTTTAAATCATGCTACCACTGCATATTCGGTATTCATACGGTGTCTACATTGTGCTATACAAGACGACGCCTGCGAATATTTATTAGGCAATCTTCTCCATGATGTTTTTGCTACACTGTAGTCTACGGATACCAACTATACTGTAAATTATTTTTTCGCCTTAACTTTAGGTAAGAATCTTTTGCTATGGTGATTTGCGAATTGACGCAAAGCATTTATCGACTTTCAAACAGTACTTCGCACAAAATAAAGCATCACTGTTAACATAGTTTTCATTGCTCGGTGATTAGTGTAATCACAGGGCGTCTCAAGTTCAGAAACCCAAATGCGGGTCTACGCGATTTTTCGTATATCAACAGAGGAGATATTTTGTTTTGTCACAAGTCTGCTTTCTTTTATTATTCTTAGGATTTAAGTTTCACAGACTTTAGCGTCTACGTTTAATATTTCTTCTTGCTTATTGGAATCAGGCGTTACTTGCGGAAGTCCATCCTAAGTAAGAAAAGGACCAATATTTAGCCACCTCCGCACATGCAGTGGTAGTCGTGCAACAAAGTGCACCGCCCGCCAGCCCGCTGATAAATGCGCATGCGGCAAACAATGCGAACTTCACAACTGCCACCGTCAAATCACTCAACACGTATTTCACCCCTCCACAGGGCATCTTCAGGAGCCATGTTACACCGATTCGTGCCAAACACAGAGTCACTTTTATCAGAGTTATTTCTTTTTGATCAGGTTTTATTGCAATGCTACTGTTCTCGACTGGCTGGGCCACTTAAAACCTCTTCATATTTTTATTTGTTTTTTTTTATACTTTTTATATTTGACAGCTTGCGTCGCTAAGCGTCCTGCGTGTGTTTTGTTTCGGTCAGTCGATTGTTACGCGTCAATGTACTCTTACCTAGTTTTGTGAAATTATATTTAAATTACCAACAATTTAAATTTATTTAATCCGTTTATACAGTCCACACGCTAGCCTAAAGTTACTAAGTATTTTAATCTATTTTAACGACGCCCTAACAATGTCCAGTTTTTAAAATTGCGTTCCGGGCGACCACTTCCCTTCCCTACTCTATATTGGCATCCTCAGGTTGTGCGCCAGTATTTGCGGCGGTTGCCGTATTCGCCACATCGATGACCCTTGCGATCGCATCTTGATTCTCGTCCTTGCAATTCACGCACGAGTTCGTGTGATATTGCTACCTCCTCGTAATGGAGAATTTTATACAGACCGAGGGTGTCTATTGTACGACGGACAACGATGACCGCCTCGCTCTCTAGCCCCAATCTCATGGATGGTGAGCATCCTTGTATAAATCTACTTTGCTATTTGCCTTCTCGCGATAAATATCCTACCTGGAACAAAACACTGTTATGTGAAGAAACCCGCATGTTTTACGGGATGATCTTATTAACAGATCAGAGAAAAAATATTATAAAGTTCTGACTATTGTTCAGCATGTTTAATGGCGCGCGAAATTCGTAGATCCTGTCGGCGAGTTGCATGGTGTACTGTAACAAGAAACATCGTCGTATAAACTACGTATGAGAACAGTGGCCAAAACCTTAGGCATCTCAAAACGCGCAAACCATCCGCACCGACGGGCCTCTCGGAGGTGGCTCCCAATGTTAACACCAATGATTTAAGAACCTGAGATCTAAGTAGTTTAAGAAGATTTAGTAAGCAAAGTGACATGCAGAAATTGGAACGAATAAATTTAAGAAGAAATGTGTGTCTGTGGAATATAAAATTAAAAAAAAATACGGATTCTTATTTGACAATGTAGTCAATGATATCTATCATAATTCTAAGCTCATTGCATCCACTAGAGTAAAAACAATTGCAAGCAAACTGCAAGTGCTTCCAAACATGTGACGGTTCTCAAGAAAAGAGTTCAAGTTAGAGCAGTTTCATTTATTACACAAGACAAAAGTCCAATCTTACATGCTGTTAAGCGGGTACGTTCATGGTTAGTAGTTAAGAGTCTATCTTCTGAAATTTGCCACATTAGGACCGTTTCTGAGTAAAAAAAATAATTGAGAATAGAAATAAAGAGGTTTTCTGTCTTTAATTAAAGGAAACGTTCTCTCTATCTCTAGTTTCTGTTAGATGTCGACACTGTTAGCTTTGTGGGACTGTGACATCTTAAAAAATGTTCAAATTTAAATTCCTCCCACTACTAGTTCTGCCCGTTCTCGTGCGCTACTTGGATGTTATGAGGCGTGTCTGTGTGCCTCAGGTACACTATTTCTTCGTCCCTCTGGGTGGTGTTGGGGAGCAATTCTCCTTCCATAAAATAATCCAGTTGCCGTTATTTTGGCTGCTTTTGTACCTCTCGGTATTACTGAAACACTGTTGTGTGAAGTAAACGTGCAGTTTACGCTGATCAATACGGAATCCTTTTACGGAGTCCTTTTATTTACATGGCTATTTACACACCGGTAGGAATAATACCTTAAAAGATTCCCACAGATGCGCGGCGTATGAATAATATGCAATTTGTTGTGGCGAAGATTGTCAACGTCTTTTTGCGAAAGCTTTACTCGAAGCTCTCGAAGCTCTTGAATGCTGTCTGGCTGTATCATGACAAACAAAACAAATGTTCTCTCTCGGCTCAAAGTGTGCCGTCGGTAGGGATTCGCGGGTAAACAATTGTGCCAAAGTATTTAGATTCAAGAGTAGCAACTACAGAATGTTGCATTGGGCATATTCTTTAAATATAACCTAGCAGCTTTTACTTAAAAGTCAAATGTTTATTGGAATTACAGCCACAGACCATTGGTTCCATTTTTAAACTTAACGTTATAATTAAATAAATATCAAACTTAATCTGCAACTTAAGAATAAATACTGCTGCCGTCTAAATACGTCGCGGAATGTTTCCATCCAAACACGTTGCGAGTGTTTTAATTGAAGAAGAAACTAGTTTTAGGCACCTGAGTATGTGTTACCACTTAACATTTGATGGTATCGCTGTTTATAGTTAAAAAATATTATAAACCGTTATCAAATAAATAAAGGTCCCCTGTAAAATAATCTACAATTTTTTCTAAAATGTTATGTGTTTCATGTTTAAAAAAAGAATATCAAATGAAAAATTACAATCAAAAACTATTGTTGAACTCTCTTCTATTCAACGCAATTTTTGCTTCGAATAAATATTTTTTTCATGTATTTTTTAAATATAAATATATTTAATATATATTTTTAATCAATGTGTTTGTAGCATAGGACACAACAAAAATCGATTATTTGTGTCTCGCGTCGTCTCGCTATCGTACGGCGCGTAGAGTGCTTCCCTTTAAATGAGCCGGCCGGTGAGAAAACGAGCCGAGTGGCGTGAGCGGGCGCGTTGCAAGTAAACGTGGTTTTGCGATATCTTGTTGCGGATTTTAAATAAAATTATTCAAAATGAAGGGCGACAAGAATGTTGACATTCAGGCCCTGAAGGATATGGCCAATAAGCTAAGAATCGACAGCATCATCGCCACAAATGCTTCAAAATCAGGGTATGTTGTTTGAGGTTATCACTTGCACTACCATGAAGGTCTAATGAAGGTTAGAAAGAAGCGTCTCCTATTGCAAGCCAATGCATAGTTTAGCAGTTAAAATGCCTAGGTTCTATTTCAATTTCATTGATTGCTGTAGTACTAGGTCATGTAGCTTTTGTGGTACACAACACCGCTAACCCTAAAATTTTCCATGCTGTTCTACTAACAAGTTTTTTTCATAAAATTCTAACAGGATTTCTTAAATTAAAAGAATGAATGTTTAATATACTTTGTACATTTTGTAATGAACATTTTTGTATGCACATATTTGTGCATAACGTTGACGATGCTATGGATAGTAAAGGTCACCTATTGACAAAATTTAAATAAACCACTCGACTTCGTTATAAATTCAAATGTTGGTTGACCAATGCTTTTTCGTAACGCGGGAAGGGTAGGAATATTTTTGTCTCATTTTCTTTACTCACTTGTATCTTACAATTAAAAAGATTGCTCAATGTGCAACTTTAAAGACAGTTTTATTTGTTCAAAGCAAGCGAGACATCTGTACCAATTAACTATTCATATACTATCATTTGTTTGAATGTTAATCCTTAAAGTTAATTTTTAAATATCAGTAATGGTCAAAATGCATAATGTATAGGGAACAAAAATATTTCTTATAGCTAATTTTCAAATAGAGTTTATGAAGTGACTTTGTCCTTATTTAACCTTCAATTTGATTCTGCCTAACCAATTATATTTACATAAGTAGTTAGTTGTTGATATTGATAAGTAAATCTTACAAAAGTATTATATATGATGACTATGCATTTTACCTGACTCTAGCTTGTACCACTACATGCTGGTTTAATTTTCTATCATTGTTTGTATGTTACTTTATTCACAGAATCTTATATCTGAATGGAATATTATAAATAATTTTTTAGTTAAAAATGGAATAAAACTCATTGCACTATAGTGGCAACCTATGATAAAACTATGTTTATTTATTTCTCTGTAATTATCATCTATGGGACACTTATGTCCAGCTGTGAACATTGGATAGCTAAAATAATAAGGATTATATCTTCTAGAACTCTCTCTTCTGATTTTGTATTTTTACAGATATGTAAAAGATTTATTTATTGCTTTCATGCTTAAAATAATAATTTATTCTGCAATTCATGTTTATGGCGTTAGATGAAGTAAATGGTATGTTATAAAAATGTTTGGTTTTGTGATTGTTTCCCTAGAAATTCGAAAAAAGTATTTTATATCATAAACCTATAAAGATCTGTGATTCAGAGTGCCATTTATTTTTACATATATATTATACGCATGTTACAAGTATTAAGTTTTATAAGAGATGATAAAAATATTTTAAATAACTATTGTGTGTGTAATGCATTCATTATATGTGGTATAATCTCACAAGGTTATTTACAAGTGAAGTTTATAATATATTTGTAATGAGTCGTAGCAAGTGGTATTCCTATCCTATAGAATTTTGCTTGGTTTACTCAATGGCTGACCACATTGGCAAACTCAGTTTTCACCAAGCCATGAGACTTATGCTTGGGACTTGTCTATAAATTTGAGTCAGGAATGAGGACATCCATAGATGAAGGATGGCCGCTGGGGCTAATTGCCATGGCATGACCATTTTTGTTGTCCCTATATTTTACATGCACAAATTTAGGGTTTATTTGCTGAACAGTTGCCAAGGCACTGTTTGATATTACACTCCTTAAAATTAGAGATACTTGTATAGTCTGTGTATAATTTTATGTCTTCTGTTGTTTGTACTGTTTGCATTTTGTGTTGGCTTGCGAGAGGTTGAGCAACTTAAACCACTGTGTATGTACATATATGTAAACATTTTTAACGTCATACAGTTTAGGTTTAAGTATCTGGACCAACCTGGATTAGGTTTTATAATGCAAAGTTTTATAAAGCAGTAAATATAATTCTGTAATAAATAAAAAAAAAAGTTACATATTGTTTCTGTCTTGACTCCATGTGATGCGAGACGCGTGGGGTAGTATCAGATACCGCGAAGGAGCGAAAGCCGCCACGTCATCACTGCCCGCGCGCTAATGTCATTTCATTATCGTTTCATATTTTATTTGATTCTCATCGCCAAGGTCGACGCAATTGTTACATCATCGAATAACATTAACGAAGGCTGTTGTTTCAAGCCGATCTCTACCTTACGCCTAAACACATTAGGTGCATGTTACTAATTTTTTTTTTTTGCTATAAAATTTCCACCTCGGCCGCGATCGTTATCGAGCTATATTCATTAAAAAAATTAATTATCATGTTGATTTTATTAGTACACTTTGTCTTTTGTTCTGATTGGTGTCCGAAAGTACTACGACTTAATCGGTTGTGGTCGAACTACACAAATACACGTTTATTAAACTAGTGACACTAAATTTTCGTAAACTAATAATAAAACAGCCTTCTATTATGAAATCCCTGAAAAAATCTCAATAACCGTAAATTTGCATACTGTTAATTTAAGATTTAAAACCAAGATGTTCTTTATTCGAACTACCTGTTACAAGCACTTTCGAATTGTCAAACAACAAAATGTCGGCATTGTTGTGCCTACAAGAAGGTACCACCGGCTCGGAAGGCAGTTCTGCTAAGAGCCGGCGAGAAACTCGACAGTTGCTCTTTACAAATATACGTTTTATAAAGAGCGCGCGACAATAATTAGCTTCCTGAGCGAGCAGCGACAACATTTAATTCCACGCATTCACATCAATACAGTATTAATATTTTTTTAATTTCTCCAGTGACAGATCTCAAACAGTTTGTTAATTTTATTGTACATACATATACCATGTGCTTAAATGATTTATTTGATTTTTGAATACTAAAACTAGGAGTATATAACTTATTTTTTTATACTGTTTCTAAAATAATTTTATGTTTCTGCTGACAAACAAAACATTATAGTTATATTGCGACGCGACCGTAACAATACAGGCTTTATTAAAAATGTCTCGCACACATTCCCGAGCTCCCGTGTAGTTAATTGTTATTGATATTCAATAATAAAGCCAATTTTTGTATTAAAGGTATATAGGGGTTAAACATGCCTGTGATTGGTGTCATGCTGTTGGTTCACGGGGCTATTAGACAATATGTAATTGGAGAATTAGAGTTAAATTATATACATTTAAAAAAAACTTTTAAGTTAAACGGTTTTTTGATACCCATATTGTGGTGGTTGTGGAAAAATATGTACCTAATCCGCCATATTGGAACGGCGTCCATCTTGAATTTTAAATTTTGACATAATCATCGTGTTTTACTAGTGTAGCCCTTTCATCTTATACCCATATTGAGATTTTGTATCAGCGGCCATCTTAGATTTATAATGTCATTGCTTTTATTATATTGTATTGTCATCTAAATTAAATGTGTGTACCAAATTTCAGATCAATCTGACAACGGGAAGGTGCTTAAATTTCAATTTCTAATTTTGATCCAAATAAATTCCGTACGGGTCGAACTAAATAAAACCGTTTATAAAGTAGCCATCTAGTTTCTTGTCAGGTTATTCTCATCAACAATCTGGCAGTTGACTGTGTATATATACATATTTAAATGTACGTTATATAAATGTCTTGACTTTTAAAATAATAAATATCTGTGTCTTATACTACCTCACTATTGTGACCTACTAGACCGGTTTAGCTGGCGAGTCAGAACGGTTGAGTGGAAGACAATGAGTCTAGGATGTAACTTAGTCTAGGTGTCGATTTCTCGTGGGCACAATGGGCGCGGCATCTGCCCTCGTGCGCAGCCTGGCGTGACTTCGTAGTCGAACTGAATAACTGCGCACAATGCACCTAAAGGGACTATTGTCGGCGACCAGCGGTGCGCATTCGACCTGCTCGGGGCCTGTTTCACTGAACTTGACTAGTGTTAGTCAACGGCTATCATTCTTTAATATTAATCTTAAAGCATCTATTACTATTATTATCACTTGGCGTCCCGCATGTAAGGTGTTGTGTACTGGATCCTCTCGGATGTCTTGTCGGGACTCTATGCCTGAAATCATTGACAGCTTAAACCCAGGTCTCCTCTAGGGCCCCTTTGCTCTGTGTCACTTCATGTAGCGCCTGCTTACGCAGTTCAATAATATTTCGTGCGACGTAACGACCAGAGCTGAAGTACCTAAGGAAGCTAAGCGTTGCCTGCTCTGCCCGCCTCAAGGCAACGGAATCATTTAATGCATATAATAAAATAACAGTGTAGATCCTGATAAAGAAATAGTCAACAGAACTTTTAATAAGCAGCCTGTTCTCGTCTGTGTGAAAGAACAAACTAAATTTTCGATTCGCTTGTATAAGGTGGCGCAAAAGTAATGTCATAATGTGAACTTAATTCATACAAATGACTGCAGATATACTCCATGGCATATATACATCATAAATGTCAAAACGCAGTGACATTTGCCGGCATTTGCAAAAAATAAGGCGCATTCACATTATGACATTAATTTTGCGTCAACTGTTTTCAAATATATATTTATTTTAGGTGACCGAGAGTCACGGGCTTTTTGCCATTAAATCACTGGCAACGCAATAAATATTCAAAGTATAAAAAAGATACAGATAAGCAAATCAAAAAAAGAAGATAAAGATAAGCACGAAAGCAAGCATGTAACCCGAACGGTGCCGGCTAGTGATGGCTCGCAAAGAAGTTAAATCGATTAAAAGTAGCTGCACAGATTAAATAAATTGGTCTACTGACGTTAGTTTCGTCTATTTTTAATCTGTATAATGATAGATCGAAGTTTGTATATGTACTTTAATTTGCTTTCAATTATTGCATGGTACACCCTAACCAAATAGGTTTCAGAATTAATAACTTAATCATATATTAGAAGAAAAAGTCATAAAAATTCTATTACAACTACATATTACAATTATTGTTTACTATGACCCTGGAGATTTTTTTGCCTAAAATTAAGGGTTCATTCTAATAGAAAAATAAATTAATGTAACACATTTCAGAGCGATCACTGTGCACGATGATTAGATTAGATATTACCAATTGCCTCCCCTAGATATATCTAAGAGGGGGTATATCGTACGAGTAATACACAAATTAGGCAGGCAGATGGCGATTCCAATGTGGTGTTATTGCACGCAGAGGAAACTGCTACTTCATCCTCTAGAAATTTGTTAATGAAAAGTTACAATCATGTATGAATAATAAGATTATATCTCGGGAAGCGAACCCACTACCACTACCCGATCCGCTACCACTACCACTACCTAATTACATTGACGTTATCAAACACCCTGTATATTTTTTTTTTATTAGGAAGTAATTGAATATTACTTTATTGGTAAAGATTTTGCAGGTTGGAAGGGGTAGGGTACTTTTGACTACGAAATACGAGTCCTGTAGATATTTATAACAGTCCGAAAGTTAAGTACCTCTGGTTAAGGGGGTAAATATTTAATGGAATCAGGCGTTATTTTGCGGAAGTCCATCCTAAGTCAGAAAAGGACCAATATTTAGCTTCCGCACATTCCGATTACTGCCAAACACAGAAAACTCTGTGTAACATACTCCTGAAGATGCCCAGTGGAGGGGTGAAACACGTGTTGAGTGATTTGATGGTGGCAGTTGTGTAATACGCATTGTTTGCCGCATGCGCATTTATCAGCGGGCTGGCGGGCGGTGCACTTTGTTGCACAACTACCACTGCATGTGCGGAAGTGGCTAAATATTGGTCCTTTTCTTATTAAGAAGGTAAATATTAGGATGCCTTTCAACTTGCGAACTGAAGCGGTAACTTGACCTCAGAGTGGCAGTATCCATTGCAAGAAGTCAATACGCGGCCAAAAAAACCGCCTCAATATATTCAAATATAATATTCTTTCACAAATCTTCGATAGAATGCATCTTCTATCGACGTCGAGGTGAATGTAACGCCTGTTCGGATGACAAGTCTCAGATCTGAGAAAATCAGGCGAAAAAAACTTAACTCCTATATGAAAGCCAAAGACTTTGAAATTCCTCCTAGTTATTGTTATTGCTGTGTAGTTGCGCACGCGCAACGGAGGGAGTGGAGGACCGGGTCGCGACCTCAGCGCGGGCGACGACCCCGGCTATACTAGGACTTATATACACGCTATAGAAATTGTTTTTCGTCGCTGCCAAACATATAATTTGATTATTGCGACTGTTTTACTAACAAATATATATGTGTTGTAAACCAACACCTTTTTTGAAGGTCGCAGAGTCGCTGTATATGCTATTGTGATGATTTTAAAGCGGGCCTATGGTTTGCAGCGGGGGTCTATGGCTGATATGACAAGATATATATTTATACAAGATATTACGATGTGTTTGCTCATCACGAATCTTTCCAACCGAATGTCAGAAAGCTAAGGATATAGTTTACGGAATTTCACCCGAAAAGTGGATGACAGGGCGTTCATTAAAATTTATGTTTTGAAAGTGTAGCTCTTATATTGAAAATATTTTTTATAAAATTTATTCAATTTTTTAAAAGATGTATTGATACTCTTTTGTATTCTTTATAAAAATAATTCTCTTAATCGATATGTAATTATCAATGGAGATAAATTAATTCTAAGTATTCGTGGTACATGGATCAGCAAATGCAGCGTAGGGCGTGCATCCGTTATGTGGATAGACGGACTTTGACGTTCAGGTCGCCAGAGGACACCAAACCAACGGTTCTGCAGAGAAGAGACTCATGTCCAGAATTGGACGATTCCTTTCATCGAACCGTCAATACAATCGATGCTGATGATCCGTGTGTTCGGCAGGCACCCCACATCATGCTCGTCGATGGCGGAGATCATGTCGGTGCTGTTCTTCCATACCATGCGCTACAAGGTGTCCGCGCCGCGTGACCCATCCGCCGACCGCTTCATCCTCTCCAAGGTAAGAAGTCATGTTTTTTGGGTTTTCCCCACACTGCGTCAGGCATGTATTCTTCCGAGCAGACATGACATCCTAAGGATTTCTAGCCGGTATGACTCGCCTCTTTTGTGCCAGTGTTTACGGAAGTCTATGTCTACTTTTAAAATTGCTTTTTAATGTATTTCTCTCTATAATCAGCCAAAAACCTTCAATTAAATTTGTTGATCAGTTTGTACTAGTTTTTGTATTTGATTTGTTGTTTAAAATATACAAAATACTAATCCATTACTAACATAGCCTTTAAGTAAAAATTGTCACTAATTTATGGACTCACGATAATTTATTATTATTAACATTTTAGTATTGTATAGTAAAATATACTTTAAAAACAAAATCAAACTGTCCTCGTAGATTTCACGAGCACATTGGCACCGATTTGACTTTGACCTCTCGTCCTATGAAGCCGATACATAACATATAATGTCACCAGGGAAACATAGTAATCTTAGGTCTTTGTAATACCAAATTGGATTTCTTCCGAAGATTCGGATTTATAATCGAGCTGTGAATTTGATGTTTTTAAGCTTATCAATTTGTTTCTGTACATTCCGTATGAATCTTATCACTTTCGATAAATTTACTCCATCATGAAGCGGGTAGGCTCAGACAATGCCGGCATCCAATAACTATTGTTAGTTCACCGAGATGATATTGAATCATAAAAGTCTTTAAATCCAGCGGAGGCGAGGTTACGTAAGAACTGACACGACTACTCCATGTTTTGATTAATTGGTGCCTCCTTAGAGTTCAAGTATTGTCTGATAAAAGTCTCCAACGTAGACCTAGGTTGATGACGAATAGACGATCGAATAACAGATTTCGGGGCGCCGGTGGACTAGGATTGCACATATTATGAAATCCTCTCGACCAAATACTATGGATAAGAACCTTTAAGGAGTAATGTGATATTTAATGGAATCAGACGTTACCTCGCGGATGTCCATCCTAAGTAAGAAAAGGACCAATATTTAGCCACTTCCGCACATGCAGTGGTAGTCGTGCAATAAAATGTACCGCCTGCCAGCCCGCTGATAAATGCGTATGCGGCAAACAATGCGAATCACACACGTGTTTCACCCCTCCACGTGTAATGTGATGTTCCAAGTTCCAGTTCCAAGCACTGCTTACGCCACAATATGCCAAGGTACAGCTCGCACTCAAACACAGATCTAACTGAAAAGTTTCTGTCGGTGCCATATATCCCTAACCGTGGAAATAGGAACAGAGCACAAGTCAAGCAAAACTAGTTCCCCAGCTATATTTATAATGGACCAGTTTCAAAATTTAGCTTTAGGTACTCGTGCAGCTATATTTCTACCATATTCCCAAAATTACAAAAAATGTGAAGATCAAATCTAATTGAAAATTTGCGTAGCCAAGTCAACCTTTGTATATTTTCACTATAATTGTAAACCCTCAAATTTTTGTCTTCACAATGTAGTTCTCCGACGAATCTCCTTTAGACCTCTGTGAGATGACCTAAAAAACTTTGTGAACAGTTTACTTTTCAATACATATATAATAAATTCTGAACACAAGCTGCATAATTACATGACAAGTTCATATTCAATACCTACCTACTGTCAGTCGACATCCAAAGTTTAACTGCATCGCATGGCCACCGAGCAATCGATCTCCCGTCGGAGGTGCGGAGGTGCGGCAGATAACGCGAAGGCCACGAACTCTATATCTAATCGCGCGCCGGCAGCGAACTTTCTAGAACTTACGGAAGTATTTCATTCACCCAAAAGGTTTATAAATCTACATATGCCATCTATATAGGCCATTACATTCTGAAAGTATCTCAAGTTCTAACTGGTTAATAATTACTCGGTTGTCCGAAATTGCACACAGACCAAACCTTTTCGACTCGGTATCTATAGTTATCTCGTGTTATTTCAGTAATATATAAAAATAAATAAGGATTTTCAATCTGTTTGTCTTCACAACTTTTAACATTTATTCCTTTTTACTGGCCCTGATAGTGACAGAACTGAAGATTAGGATCTGTAAGACAACACGTGCTTATATCTTGAATTAAGCGTGTCTTTTTACATTGCTTAAAAAATCATCTCAATTAGACGAACAGATAATGATAATAATTTTAATGGATGATTAATTATATAGGCGAAGTTAAAATAAAACCGACTGTTTTACTAGGTACAGCCTGTCTCAAATGTCATTCACTACACTGGGAATACATTTGAATTAACACTATGGCGTGCAGCGTAACGGCACTGAAAGTTTAGATGAAAAAAAATAAAGACGACTTAAATTACTACTAGATTATAGTCATTTGAAGGAGTTTAGTTTGTGGATAGGACAAATTTACAATTAAGGTTTTTTGATAAACCAAGAGGTTCTCGAGTGGCGTCAAGGAGCCGATGGAGGCTGTGTCGATTGGCCCCCACTAGATGAACAGAACAATTTTTGGAAAAGACCTATGCTGAGAGATAATTTAAAAAACATTTTCAGGGCCACGCGGCACCCATCCTATACGCCGCGTGGGCAGAGGCAGGCCTCTTCCCCGTGGACGAGCTGAAGAATCTCCGTAAGCTGGACTCCGACCTCGAGGGCCACCCGACCCCAAGGTTGAGCTTCGTGGACGTGGGCACGGGCTCGTTGGGTCAGGGCTTGGCCGTCGCCGCCGGTATGGCCTACGTCGGCAAGTACTTCGACCAGGCGCCCTACAGGTGAGTGCGACGACTGCAGCTGCTACAAAATAAGTTGATACATTTCATTTCAATATCACGGACTCGTCGCTCGGTCCCACGGACATGGTATTACCCTTGTGTTCCTGAAAAATATTCAACCATAATTTTAGTGATAATGTCGATTCGTCCAAAATTTTCTAACGGTTCACTTCAAGTTATAATTGAGTGATGGTTGCTAATATTAGTAAATCAACTAGTAACTTTCCGTTATTTGATTTAAATTCACGGTTTTATTATTTTTGTTTTTAAAATATCATTTACATTGGTATTTTTCTCTCCTGTTTCAAAAATAAATCACATAAATTTTGATTGTTATAATTGACCTTATTAATCGGATCCCTTATAAACAAGTGTAATGACCTACGAAATGATATACTTTCAGTGTGTACTATATATTTGTCATATAAACAAACTGTTAACCGGCAGGGTGTACTGCCTGGTGGGCGACGGGGAGGCGGCCGAGGGCAGCATCTGGGAGTCTCTGCACTTCGCCAGCCACTACAAGCTAGATAACCTCGTGGTCATCTTCGACGTCAACCGTCTCGGCCAATCCGAGCCCACTTCGCTGCAGCATCAGGTGAATACCTTCATGTGTCCAAGTCAATCCGCTGGTGGTGTATGATATTACGTAACTGAAGGAGGCCATTAAAGAAATTTATACAAAAAAAAACTTGAGTTTAATGCGGGTTCTTTATGGTGAACCCTCATAACCATGTATTTAAGCTGAAGGATGGCATTATGTGAGAACTTAATTTGATTATAGATTCTATCAAAGTCAATAATAATATCACACAATAACTGTTATTAAATATATTTAAAAAAGCTTTGAATGACATTTGTTAGTTAAATCAGTTAATAAATGAGGTTAGATTTACCAAGACTTATGTAGTTCAAAAACAACAGTTTATTTTGATGTTGTTATACTATTTCGTAATAATCATAGTTGCTTAATGATTAAAAATGTGTCAGTCGGCTCGGCAACAGGCCTCGCAAGGCATATGGCGGTCAGAGGTCGCCTGATATCGTGTGTTTACGTCCTTACCGCTCTGCAATACGTGATCGCTCACGTAACACGACGGATAATAACATTTCGTAATTAACTTTTTGAGATAAAAATTACCTATCGATTGATATTGGTTTTATTGCATAGAATGTGGGCACAAGGTGGTCATGAATCAATGTAGGAGATAATTCCAATCGAGTTCCTGTTAATACTCGCTGTGGCAGCTCAGTTCAGATAAGGACATCTGCCCCTTGGCAGCCGAGGTCACCGACGTAGCTCGAAGCTCGAAGAATTCTGAAGACGTATGAAGTGGCAGTAGGCGGGGCTAATCGCTCGTGCGGCCGATGACGGTTGGGGCTGAAAGGTTTTCGAGTAGCAGCCATGAGCCTGTAAATAACGGTGGCAAATATAGATATCTTTAATTGTAATGCAATTCATTAAGGTAACTTAGAAGTTCTGAACAATAATGTATAATCAACAACATCATTACAGTTATAGTCCACTGAACATAAGCCTCCCACAGAGATTTCCTTTAGAGACGGTAGAAAGTGACCTTTATCCACAGACATGTTGGGATTGTCTGTAGATACTGTGGTCTACAGACAATCCCAACAAATTTGTTTGTCCGTCATGTAGGTAGACATCCTTTTTGCCAGTCTGGTCTCCACTCCAGAACCTGAAACCCTCAGCGACCATATGCGTGCTATCATCTGCTCACTGCCACTTCAACTTGCCGATTCGCGTTAATCTCATTGCTGATTAAATCTCCATGCTTTTCTGAGTGTCTGTGTACATGCCAATGTTATATTAAATATCTATACATGTTTGACTGCACGCGCCCCAATGTCCGCAGCTCGCTAGTTGCGTCGCGCGGGGCTGCGTGCTACAGCAAAGCGTTTGTCGTACTCACTCGACCGCTGTCGGTCGACGTGGCCAGTAGCATTCGAACAAACTCTATTCCTCTCTATTAATTCTCCTTTCCTACTGCACCTGCACAATTGGTCACAATGAATCTCCTGTATATAACTCTTGGTATTCAATTTCAATAGATGGATGTATATGCTGCCCGATTGAAAGCTTTCGGTCTAAACACCCTCATCGTGGACGGGCATGACGTTTCGGAGCTGGTGAAGGCGTTCGACGAAGCAGCCACCGTAAGCGGCAAGCCCACAGCCGTCGTCGCAAAGACCTTCAAGGGCAGGGGCTTCCCCGGCATCGAGGATGCGGAGAACTGGCACGGAAAGGCGCTGGGTGCCGAAGGGGAGAAGATTATCAAGGTATGAAAAGGTTTTATCACTCTGAAATAAAACTAAAAAACAATAATATTAACTATTAACAACTATATAATTCCCTGTATTTTAATATAAAACAAATATAAATTGATCTTAGAATATACATATCCCTCGCCTTTCCTAGCCCCTCCTTGAAGAGCTCCGATGATCTCCAGAGACCTCTACCATTCACGGTACTTTTATATAACATTTTCTATTACATAATAAAATGACAAAATAATAATTTTAAATTATAGTTTTAGTTTAGTACTTGAAAATTAAAATGTACCCTACATGTTTAACTCTTTTACTGTCAATGTATGGTACACTTGTGCAAAAATCCATAGTTTTAAAAATAATGAGATAATATTAGAAAATTTTGATAATAATATACTAAAATTAATTATTGTAAACTCGTACTATCAATAGTTAATTAAAAATAAATGAAAGTAACAAATTTTGTAGTGATCACTCTATTTGTTTGTACAGTGTGTATCATACATTCACCCCTGTAAAGCTTTTACACCTGTAATTAATAATCCCCATAGTTTTAGTGATTAAAAGGAAGACAAGAAATGTAGTTTGATAATTGATTAATGACGTTAGTCAGTAGAAAAGTCATTATAATGTGTTGTTGTTTTGTTGGTCCAGCACCTGCAGTCCCAGATCAAGAACCCGTCGCTGAGCCTGAAGCCGCGCGCGCCGCTGGCGGAGGCTCCGGCGGTGCACATCGCGGACGTGTCGCTGTCGGCGCCGCCCAGCTACAAGAAGGGCGAGCTGGTGGCCACGCGCCTCGCGTACGGTACCGCGCTCAAGAAGATCGCCGACACCAACATGAGGTTGGTCACTACCCTCAAAATTTGGTACAGCTCGTGCGATCCCTTTAGTCCAACTCTAATTTCATTTTAAAGTAAATTTCCCAGTATTGTGTAAAGGCCCATTCCAGGGTTTTAGCATCTGTGCTAAACAAAATTTGTCACTCTGTCATATAATAATATACGATTTACTATAAATTAATAAAAATGTTCAAGGAGGCAAAAAGTATGTCATAAAAATGATGGGGATCACCCAACCAACCATTGTACGTCAAACATTAATCCCTAGCGCTGTCTCGCTCGCACAGTACCTACACGCTGACCTGTGCGGGTTCACTCACCCACGCGTTGTACTACGCAAAATGTATAAATATTGCGGCAAAATAAATAAGCCAAATGAAGTAAAAGAAGCGTAGGAACAAGCCAAGAGAGAATCAAGAACTAAATCGATTATCAATGATCAACTGGCAAATTTAAATACAGTGTTTCTTATATGTTTAATGATCATTTTCTCAAAGACAACCACAAAATTATAAAATTTTAATAGGAAATTATTTTTTATATTGCTATCCCAGGCAGTCGCTCACATTATTGTATTCATTTAATAATATTAGTCATTTTGGAATATAGCGACGTAAAGAGAACTATGTCAGAAGCCCAATGTAATAAAAGATCAATTAAGTTTCCGTGTAATGACAGCCTTTACTTACATTTTAAAGCAAATAAATGCTGTTATTGTATATTCTTTCAGATTTATACATATAATTAACATGTTGAAGTGTTTCATATTATTAGTAATATATTATTGATGGGAATGGTAATATAGTTCACATGGACTTAACTTTTAATATTGAAGCAAAACATTGTCTAGCAAATTTAAATGTTTATTTGTTTAGTATAAGTGCAAACCAAATTTATTTTCTCCACTTACACTATTTTTTTATACACAATCACGTTACTAAATACTATACTAGAAACTATTGTGACTACTTTTGTTAAGAATAATATAATTTATAACTTTCTGGCTTGATAACTCACCTTTCATCACCAATGTAGCGATAAACTTATGCATCACCACACTACTGACTGTTCATTTTTCATGTTCACTATTTCCTTTGACATTAAAGCTGCAATTTCTTTTGTATATCATGCACATTTGGACAAGAATACGGTACCGTGTTATATCGAAAAACATTTTGTTTTAATAACTGCAGTAGAGGGACAACCGCACGCGCCCCAATGTCCGCAGCTCGCTAGTTGCGTCGCGCGGGGCCGCGTGCTACAATAAAACGTTTGTCGTACTCACTCGACCGCTGTCGGTCGACGTGGCCAGTAGCATTCGAACATCTCTATTCCACTTTATCTCTTTTGTTCTCTATTCTGTAACTCATCTTTTTAAATTTAATATTTATATATATATATATTATGTATGCTGTATTTTTAGATTTGTCACATTGTGTTGTTATAAAATCAATTAATAAAAACAAAACAATCCTCATTTTAGAGCTGAAGCAGATGGAAGGACTTTCTTATTCATATACACATCCTTCTAAACACATAACTAGACAATGGCATGCATTTCGTATAATTTGCTGCTAGAAAATGTCTGATTATAAAATATGATTAAAAACTAATTGATATTATTTTCGCAGAGTGATCGCGTTGGACGGCGACACCAAGAACTCCACGTTCAGCGACAAGCTGCGCAACGCCTACCCTGAGCGGTGAGTTTACTTAAGTTACATCATATAGATTAATTGAAGCAAACTCCAAGCACCATACGTACAGTGGAAACCTAGTGGTCAAGGTTAGAGGTGGTCACGACTTGCTCAGACATTGACCATACACTATGTTAATTATATTTATGGCCACTGCAAGTAACAATAAAGAAAAATGAAGCAAGGATTGAATTCGCACATATCGAGTGAATTATTACAACTCCTACCCTACTCCTCTCTCTCTTTCTCTGTCTCACACCATGTGTATTTCAAATTAAATATATCTTTATTCAAGTGGCCATTTACACACACTATCATATCTTATCTTGTCAAAGAGGTCAGTGCAATCAGTGAGTAAGCTGCCACTGGTTCAGAATGCTGATCTGCTGAGAAAAACCTGCCAGTTACTCAACAGTTGCACTTTTTAAATAAATTTTTATAATATTTGATTTATACATTATGTCAATCGTGTAAATGAGTCTACAAAGTTCCACTCCTTTGGATTTACTAAAATCTCTTGATTGCTATGATAAGATTTATTTAATAATGTACATTAAATTTTAGATTTAAAACTAAGAAAAGTAAGTTCTTAGATATCTTGCGGAACCTTAAATATATCTAAATGTATTTGTCGTGTGTAATAATATAGGCGGAGGATTGTTTTGATTGGACCCGACAGTCTGTACGAACATTGTGGTTGTGCAGGTTCGTGGAGTGTTTCATCGCTGAGCAGAACATGGTGGGCGTGGCGACGGGCGCCGCGTGCCGCGATCGCACCGTGGCCTTCGCGTCCACCTTTGCTGCCTTCTTCACGCGCACCTTTGACCAGGTATGAGACAGACCTTATTTACCTGACAATAGAAGTCCAATCCGGTGAAATTGAAGTATATATCGACCCGAGCCGAGGTTCTCCCAGTAGCCCTCGAGCCCTTAAAAGAGGTTTTAGGCTAAGCGCCCTGTACAATTGCCTTCTTGGGCAGCAGTGTAAACCAAGTTTAGAAAGTGTAGGAAGTATAATATTATATAGACTTAAAGATGTAAAGTAATGTAGGAATACTATTTGTTAGACTATAAAATATCGGGTGACGATTAATTTGACAGTAGTTAAGAAAGGCAACCCTATGGGGTTCGGTGATCATTTTATACATAAAGTGATCACTGAAATATGTTGCATTCATTTATTTTTTTATTGGAATGTGACAGGCCAAACTTCTGGCAGTAAAAAATGTGTACTCAGATAGCGAGGAATGATTAATTTGAATATGTAACATTCCCATATATTGTTTATTATTTCTGACACATTTTTTGTAAGGGTGTGCAATACATTGACAGCAAATGTGCTATACATTCACCTCTTTTAAAGTTTCTTCACGTCTATAACCATATTTTTTGGTATTAGATCCGCATGGGCGCCATCAGCCAGTCCAACATCAACCTCGCGGGCTCGCACTGCGGCGTCAGCATCGGCGAGGATGGGCCCTCGCAGATGGGGTTGGAGGACCTGGCGCTCTTCCGCGCCGTGCCCACCGCCACCATCTTCTACCCCTCGTTAGTATACCTTCTCTTATGAAAACCAGACTACTTCTGTCAGGACAATGTATGTACCTGATAACATGAAACTCTCAAACCCACAGCTACGAGGAATGTTAAAATTGTGATGTATGATGTGGTGAAGAACGAAGTAAAAATAATTTATGATCAAAATATTCTTTATTCAAATAGGTTGTTACAAGCACTTTCAAATCGTCAATTAACGTAACATATCGGTATTGTTATCCTTATAAAACGATAAAATTAACACGATATTCCCCGCCGGCTTCGCGAGGCTCGCAAAGTCTTCTTTGGGTGTAAATCCATGAAATCCATTCTTGTAGTCTAGTGGTAGTTATTATTAGCGTGTCAAAAATGTTCTGGTTGATTTTTAATGAACACCTTTTAACCCCGCTTACCGGTCAAATATCGTAAAATCTGTTCTTAGTTTATCTCTAATTGCCAAAAGGAATATTTCTACCAAATTTCAATTCTCTAAGCCTTACAGTTCCAGAGACATAGTGATGAGTCAGTACTCAGATGGAAACGCTTGTATAGAGCTACATGTAGAGTAGGGGTGTAATTTAATGTATTGGAGGCGGTGGTTTAATACGAGTATGTGCTGGTGTGGCACAGGGACGCCGTGTCGACGGAGCGCGCCGTGGAGCTGGCGGCCAACACGCGCGGCATCTGCTACCTGCGCACCTCGCGCCCCAACACCGCCGTCATCTACCCCAACGACGAGGTGTTCAAGGTAACTGCACCTAATGACTGCACCCTCTCCAGCTGAAGACATTATACACTGTATGAAACGTGACTCCGGAATAACCAAAAATGTCTTCGGCTATGTCTCTATAAAGTTGATTGTAATTGTTGCACACACTGGAAATCTTGTAGCGATAGTAGAAATTAGCATTGTACGGTGGGATATAAAATACTTCTGTTATAGGTGTTCGGAGGTAAATATAGGTAACACTTACATAAATGTTGTGAAGTGTAAAGGATGATGTGAATTCTCTGTTTAATGTCTCGGACACCATTAAATTAAATGAGATTTTTTTCTCAAGCCACTCTTAAATACGTATTTAGAATTTATGTAAAATGGTTTATAATTTTTATACATATAATATTTATTTAAAACAAATTCAAATATATTAATTTTCTTGTGATGATTAATTCTTTTCAATTTAGTATATAATTATTTGTTTTCAATAAAGATGTTTAATATGTCACAAATAATCTATGAAAAGGCCGCAGCTTGCCGCCTTCTCCTGTTCTAAAGTGATCAAATTCTGTGTCGGGTGATGACCAGTTGTGTTTATATTGCGTGCAGGTGGGTCAAGCCAAGATCGTGCGGCAGAGCAGCAGCGACCGCGTGCTGCTGATCGGCGCGGGCGTGACGCTGCACGAGGCACTGGCCGCCGCCGCCGCGCTGCACCAGCAGGGTGTGTGGCCCCTCCCCCTCTCCCTTACGTTAGACCTGATCATGCTCAGTAGGATTAGCTCATCCTCAACAAAATCCCTATTCGTGTTATTATCCACTTGGAAAGTTTACACTGACCACTTATGCTTGTCATGACAAGAATACTAGAAGTGAATAATTTTATAAAAAGTAAAATCAATTGAAGTGTGTGACTCTTAAAATATTTTGGCCACGAGACTTTATCCAAAATTTCCGTTACTTCTGTCACCCATAGCAAAATGACATTGATTTTTTTTTCTATGTAATTTAAAATATTGAATTAGATGTCTTGAACATTGTTTTAATGTTGCGTGTGCGCAGGCGTGGAGGCGCGCGTCCTGGACCCGTTCACTGTGAAGCCCCTGGACGCGGCCGCCGTGCTGAAGCACGCGCGAGCTGTCGGCGGACGCGTCGTCGTCGTCGAGGACCACTACCAAGCCGGTACGTTCCCTGATAGACTAAACCGACATCCCCCTGTATAAAGTATGGACAAAGAGGAAGCAGGCGTCTAAGACACTGCCTGTAATTATTATCTTAATTATATATTACTTAATAGATAATTACACAGGGCTTTACCCTCCCTGCTGCTTCACATCCTTTATTAATAAGGATTGTAACCCTTTTAGGAGGGTTTGTATGCTAGCAGATAACATAATTATGCTAGGCCATAAGCTTTCCAACGAGTTAAATTGGTTTCTCAGATTATTTACAATTTATTTCATCACTAATTGCTTAACTATTACATTTGCTTAGCCGATACACTCATTCCCTTACTACTTTTGCCTACGTTTCAGTTCATAGACGCCCACTGCAAGGCATATACCTCCCTCTTATATATCTATAGGTAGATATATCATAATCGCTAAGCTTGGCGACCGCAGTGTCATATTATTGCACACAGAGGATGATGATGATGATTTGTGTCCCTTATAATGAATGCACAAAATGTATCTCGGGAATCGAACCCGCGACCTACTATCGCAAGTTTCACTCCTTAACTGCTAGACTACTACTGCTCATGTATCCCTTAACATTTAGCTTACATTTTTTTATAATTCAATTTCAAGTCCTTATTTCAAGAATATCGAGTTTGACGTACAACTGGCATTTAATAATAAAATTATATAATATGTACTGTGCCAGACATTTTTTAACTTATCAAAGGAAAGACCGAATATATCGAGTTCAATTTCGATTTTGTTTTATGAATGGCACATAGTGTAGTATGGTGAGTGGATATGAAGGCAGTTTAGTTTATGTATGCCGACCATTTGTTTTTGTTAATAGTTGACTTTAGTTATTTTTGGGTGTTCGATACTTTTGTGAGATTCTGTTAATTAGTGAGTATTGGGCGCAGGTGGGCTGGGTGAGGCGGTGCTGTCGGCGTTGGCGATGGAACGCGACGTGCTTATGAAACACATCTACGTGGAGGGTGTTCCGCGCTCGGGCCCGCCCGCCGCCTTGCTGGACATGTTTGGCCTGTCTGCACCGCACGTGGCCGCCGCCGCCAAAGCACTCCTCAACGCCTAGCGCGTTCCACCAAGCCCAGCGCTGGGCCTAGCTTCATGCCCCGCGCAGGCCCATCCGTCTCGAGTCTTCCATAACACTGACCCAAAAAATGTGGAACTAAAGTTGTGATAAATTATGTCATATTGTTATGACCCTGCCTATTCCATTAGCGTGTAAGAATAACATTGTTATGCGACGTCGACCGCGATCTGACAGCCGCCGCACAATTTTCGTTTTATTATTACATAGGTTTTTTAAAGCACCCTGTAGATTAGATGCGGTCGAAGCGACGCAAGTTATGAACAAGCTGCGCACCCGTGCACAACGAATCGCACCGTTTGTGTTGCTTGTTATACTTTTGTGTAAAGCCGCGCGTGCGTGTGGAGCGCGGTCCGACGTCGCTCTTTATATCTGTGCAGCGCAGAGCACGCGACCCACATTCCGAACGGACGGACCTCTTGTGCGTCGGCATTTATATACTCCACGTTGAACTTGTTTTAGTTATCAGACTGTTACAAAGCTCAAAGTGCGCGTGCTCTGCGCGGATGTAGTTTTGATGAACGTTTACTGGCCGTACCGCAAGTGCCTTGTGTCAAGTTTTGGAGATGTTTTACTGTAGCCAAGTAAGGATATACATTCTGTTGACGATTATATTGTCACATCAACTAGCATTTATATATTATAGACAGGCACAATATAAACATTAATTATATGTTTTGATATAATAACTGAAGCAGATATTAAATGAAGATATGTACCGTGCATGCAATACCTAAAGCTTTGTTTATTGAGGCTCATAATTTTTCTTGTCCTCTGTTTATCTGTTCCTATCAATAAACCTTTTATGAAGAAATTTCTTGAAGGAAACATACTGGATACTAGGTGTATTTCAGCTAATTTTTCAGTTTTAGTTATACCCACAGTATGTTCCACACGGTATGCATTCTATTGATGACAATAATATCAGTTTGTGTTTATTGTTACATTCCTACTTAATAAGTCCATAAAGCATTCCCGACACCAAATTATCATTCCGCATTAACAACATGGTCTATGGGTGGCTTGCCACCGGTATATATATTCTTGTACCTACACAGTTCAGGCCCGTTATTAGTTTTATCATTTTATTTGTACTCAATTTCATATTTTCCTGCATCATCATGTCAGCCGACAGAGGCCCACTGCGGGGCACGGGATTCCCCCCTAAGATGCCCACAACGTCCGGTCTTGACTGTTGTCGGTTCACTCAATGGGGGGCGTATCCGAGCCGCGTCTACAGTCTCTTCCTGCATGCCGCTTTTATAATTCTTTATTTGGTAATAGGGTAAGCGCTTGTCAGTTCCTGCACAATGCGGAGGGCGTGGGGGGAGAGGGAACACGGGTCGACGCCCTCCTTGTTGTTTTTGCACAGTTTTAATAGACTTATACGAGGTTACGAAATCACTGAAAATGTTTACTAAACGCGTTGCGAGTGATAAATGTTTATCGGCACGAGGGCGTTGTTTCTCAAATAAATCACAGGATCATTGTGTTTTAATTTTTTTAATAAAGTTTTATTAAATATAAATGTGTTTTATTTGAACAGTAAAAACAATACGGCACCGAACAACCGTGCAGCCGCCGTCGCGCGCAACTTACACTAGTGACTAGACAGACTCGCGACGCGCGGGCCGGGACGAACAACTTGTACACAACAACAACAACTGGACACGACACCACACGTACACAACAACTGTAGCGCCCACGCAAGTACGCACAAACAAACACCGTAGCGGGTGACGAACCATTGTCACGTGAACACTACACGACCAACGACCCGCGCTGCGCACCAACGACTGCATATCAATTATTGTTAATGAACAACACGCCACGTCCAAATATTAATATCTTACAAAGACAGTCCTAGCGTTAGAACAAGATTTGTACTTCAGCGAGCCGCCCTCACGAGGCGCCCTCGAAACCTTTACACCCCTCATCAAAACACAGTACTTATGCTAAACAACAGTATTTATGATATAAATGCATCCAGCGACCGCTAGGCGGGCCCCCGACCCTGGTCACACAACATTATGAAAATAGTTCGTGCACTTCTCTCAAGAAATGTCCCGATCGCACTTCAGCCCCAATCCGCAGCGCTCCGGCCCTCCTCGCTCCTGTCGTCCAACTCCCCGGGAAGGTAGTCCTTCCAGCTCCTGAACAAGTAGCGCGTGAACTTCCTGAGCTGTCTGAACTTGCAGTACGTCGCTCCCTCCGCAGACTGCAGCTGCTGAGTTTGTATTAAAAACCCCTTCTCCTTAAACGTCTGCTCTAATTTCTCCCTCTGTAACGTCTTTCGAGACTTTCTCTTTTTCTTATTCATGTCTTCCTTACCGGCGGACGTGGCGACCTGGTCTTCTACTTTAACCGACGTAGACGATTCCACGGAAGCTTCGCTTCTAAGCGCAGGCTCTCTGGGAATGCTCTCACAACTCTTGTTCGCCTTGCCGCCCGTACCGCTGTAGTAACGGAAGTTTCCGCCGGAGTCCACTGAAAGCATCTTCTTCTCCTGTAGCGAGGGCTTGGAGCCGCCGGTGAATTTAAACTTACAAATACTGACTTCCGTGGTCGGTGTGCTCGAGGTCTTCGTGGGCATAGGTGGGATGAAGATAGCCGACCTTTTTCTCTTCACAGGACCCTGTGCGGGATTAGGTGAAGCCCTTTTTATTTTAGTGCTGTCGGGACTTCTCGCCTCTTCCGCTTGCTTAATGACTTTTGGGTCCAGTAGCTCGGAGATTTGTTTGAGTACGAGCTTTTTAGTTCCGTCCGGGGAGGTGGGGGTAGTAGGGGAGGTAGCGCCGGAGAGCGCCTGCTCGGCGTCAGCGTGCGGCGCGGGCAGCTGCCCCGCCGCCGCCAGCCGCTGGTAGTAGAGAAGCTGCGTGTGCAGCGCCAGCGGGTGCATGTAGACGCCCGCGTGGGGCCAGTACACGTAGCCGGGCAGCTTGTCGTCGCCGTCTGCGCCGGCGGAGGCCCGCGCCGGCTCGGACAGCGCGGGCGATGCGGTGCGCGCGCGCCGTGCCGGCTCGGGCGAGCTGCTGGGCGTGGCCGGCGCGACGCTAGTGTTCCTCTGGATCACCGAAATCGCGTTCGGCTGCTCGGCCTTCAGGTCCGCCACGTCGGCGTCCACCTCGCTCTTGACCTCGGGCAGCGACGAGTAAATGTTGCCGAACTTCCTCTGTATCTGCAGCTTGAGATCATGCAAGTCCCTGATGCAGAGGTTGAGCGGCTCGTCGTCACTGTGCAGCGGGCCGGCAGCCGTGCGCGGCGCGTCGGGCATGGGCGCGTCGGGGCTGCACAGGCGCGGCGGCGACTGACTCTCTAGCCGCCTTCTGTTCTCCTGCGTCAGCTTGCGCTCCAACAGGTTGCAGATTATCTTATTCTGCAGGTCGGTCTTCTGCACGAGGGTCGGTTGCTCAGTGTTCCGTTGCGGGGGGCAGATGTCCTGCCGGCTCGCAGGCTGTCCCGGCACTACGGTCCCGTAGTTCTCGTATATAAGATGGCAGATGTCCGCCTTCTTTGGCTTCCTACCGCGTCGAGGCTTGGAGTTGTTGAGCGTCATCTCCCCCATGTAAGGCAGGTCCTCGTAGGTGACGATCCTGCTGGGGGCGATGGCCGGGCTCTTCTTGTTATCGTCGTGCTTGTGGCGCGCAGCGGGCGCGCGGTCGTCACGCGGTGCGGCGAGGCGCTGCGCCCAAGACTTAAAAGTTTCGTTTGTGAACTTGTCGTCGTCGACCTTGGGCTCCGCTTTTGGCTTCTCGGGCGGCTTTGTTTGCTGCTTCGCGTTGGCCTTCTGTAGGCTCTGCTCGTAGTGGTCCAGATACTCCTGGGGTAGCGCCTGGTGGTGGAACTTTAGTTTCCATCGGTTCTTCTGGCGAGCGCGCGCGTGCCGCGGCTTGGCTGGCTGTTGCCGCCCGGCGCGCTCCCTGCTGGCCGACAGCAGCTGCTGCCGCAACAGCTCCTTATTTTCCGCTGCTCTGAAATCAAAATATAATTCCAATTATACTACGTGCATCATTATCACGGTTAAAATTGAAATCAAAATATACAACAGGTGTCTGGTGGCTTATTTGTTTTTGAGGTTAAAAAAAAATTATATTGGACACAGTTTTGATAAAAATATTGATTGAATTTTAACGAAAATGTCATCTAAATTCCTTCCTTCGCGTTCTATACACTGTTCACTTGTTCGCTGCCGTAAATTTGGTTTAATTGAACTGATTTCTCGACAATTATTTTCTTTTAAATTCATAACAGTATGGGGATTGTTACTGTAAATTCTCTCTTTGAGGTTGCCCCATAAAAAATGAAATCGAAACCCATGAAATCGGGTGGCCACGGGAGACTTCGTCGAAGAATGCGCGGTGATCACTCGACTTTGACTTGCAACAACGTGGGCAGTGACTAACGCTGCCACCTTCCCCCGCACCGTACATTATTTTTTGTAAAACATGAATCTGCCACCAGACATGCGTATGAATTGTTCTTAAACAACGGTCAGTCGTAACGCGACAACAAAACTTTGATGTATCAGACGAACCTGTGCGTGGCCGGGGCGAGCGCGGGGGCGGGCGGCGCGGGGCGGGCGGGACAGCTGTCCGCGCGCCGCATGCCTTCTGCAAAGCACAACAACCAGTGCATTAGTGCTGGACTGGAACAATTTCGGCTTACAACTAAATCATAGTAAAAGCTAGGAATACGCATCTACATGCCCAGCTGCCGATCGATCCGAATTCAATTACAAAAATATACATCTCCCTATGGCTACAATTCAAATTCAGAGGCCTGCGTGTTATGGACAAGAGGGTCCGTGACGTCGCGACTCGGTTCCGATTTCTGCTGCGGAATATTATACAAGTATTGTATTATACAAGTAGTGTGGTGTTCGAATCGTTGCTAAAGCGCTCGCTCAGTTTACTTTGTAGCGACCTCCTTGAATATTCTAACAAAATCCGATGCGGGGGAATCTAAATATAATTAAAACAAAGTCGCTAGAAAACAGCTTCACAATTTGCGACGACGTTATCTTTAAAATAGACATTAACATGTGCAATTCCTTACGTTTCATTTCGGCTGTCGTATGTTAGCTTTTGCGATTTTTGAATTTTCATAGATAATATTAAAGATGTAGAGAAAGAACGACCATGATATCCGAGGTGCTTTGTAGTATATCTACGGTGTACCTGCCACTTGAAACTAAACGTTTTGTGGCCCGCTAGCTAACTCGCAAGTCCCGCCCGACCCCGGGGTAATCGTTTTATTGACAGATGAAGGATAAAACGTAACAAGACCTTAACTCCATATTAATCCCGGAAGTGTATAAACAACCATGTTAAGTTGACAGTAAAAAGCTAAAGTACTTTTGGGTGAAATTTTACTCGCGCGCTAGAATTCAAATCCGGACGCCGTCAATGATGCGGTCGCTGGCGTTATGTTAGATGTATAAATTGTAAATAGACCATCTTAATCAGTCTTGGCCATCGTCTTCCTCGGCGTGAAGCGAGAACGAATACGCGCTCGGCCCGCTAGTCGCGTATAAATCTTTAGTAACAGCAACATTACATCATTGTCTCCGGTGCGTCGAGAAGGGAAATTCTGCACAAATATAATTGTTTATTTACACCGGTACAAATACAGGCAAAGCTTGAATACATCTACTTTGGACTTTGTGTTGTGGTTAGCTCAAGACCTGCCGGCCTTTTATTTCACTGCAGATAGAGAACCTCTCTTTATTCCTCTCTACTCCAATAAAGTAATGCGAGACGTCGCCGTCACGTGGCAGTCATTAGAGCAGGCGATATTGCGACTGCGATAAGTGATAGCGCGCGCGCTGCCCGAAATACCGGCGCCGGGCCGCGCCGGGCCGCGCCCAACTAAATATAGGCAAGTGCGCTGCTCGCCCGGCTCGTAACACGATGCGCCCGCTGCAACACAGCCTCTGTCCGCGTGACCAGCACCGAACAAACCCTAATGCCTCCAGCTAATGCTCGCACCGCACGACGTGACCTGTACCTGTGACCAGGAGGATGTAGCGTTCGAGTGAGAAAGCTCCCTGTAATAATTCACTCGACACTTTTGAAGTTTTTAAAATATACTAATACTAACTCTGCCAACACGAGCTGATAGATGTGATTACACTAGGTGTACTGATGACATATTCAAGGTCGTGGGAAGTCTCTATCGCGGAGACCTGTTTCTTGCTGCGAGCATCTATCGGCTGTTATGATGGTGATGACAATTAGCTATCTCAAAGCTTTAAAGCTGTCTGTACGCAAATGAATTTCACATAGACCACTTTAAATTCCTTCTCCTAGTGACTATAAATCGATTACTGAAGTCTATGTGACCATGGAACTAAGAAGAACATGTGCATTAGTCACATATTCGTTTACAAAAGACGAGTCCGTAGTTTCACGGGGATGCGTCGTGATTATATGACAAAGAATGCATCGGCTTCCGCTGACCGCACAGTAGGATAACGATATACGATGTAGAGTTAAGGTTTCAAAACGAAACGCAAAAAAATTGTATAATTTAAAAAAAATCGAACCCACGTGCCGGACGTTGATTCTGTGTAAGTCATATAGATTAAACTTCGAGGCGTGTGAAATTTGTAACGCCCGGCGGCTGTGATGTCTGCTCGGCGAGGAGAGGCGGCATTATAGACCGGCTTTAAGGAGCATCACCGCATTCGGCATCGAAAGTAATTTTATCATTTACAAACGCTCCCACTGTTTACAATCAGGGGACTAGTGCGTCGCAGTAAACCTGACGTGGCGAGAGGCCGTTATAAGCGCCCGCTTCATGTTCATAATGAAATGGACCGCATGCATCTAATATGTTTAGTTGTTCACTATCGAGTCATTACATAAGTAAGTGACGGACAATTGATTACAATAACAGCTGATAAAGTTTGTTGTTGATTCTTCTCTGATCAGACTGCGTTTGAAACCATTTATTTTTGTTTCACGAATGTCAACATAGAGTAGTGCAGTTTAATTCCCGTTCCTATCATTAACGCGTACAAGTGCTCACTATAAATAATTCGACGTAATCGGCAATCCTGTCCGAGTTTCTGCGACAGTTTCAACCGTTTCTGGAGCGCTCTCCGTCTCACGTCTTAAAATGGGATGTTGCTCTCCCGCGGCAAAACAACGCGTGACGACAATTGACCGGCTTTAGAATTTAATTCGAGTCACCGGTCAGACCCCGGCGCACAACCCCACAGATTACATCCGGTCCGCATCAGGGTGTACCAGTTAACTGAGACTTTTCACCACTTACTCAGACACTGCTCCCGATTCGAATCCAAAAGACGTAACCACGTGACCTTATGTGAAAATCTATATATACCTCCGTCCAATTTACCGGACCCCCTCAAGAAAAAATCTACGGCAAAATCGTTTGATGAGTTGACCCGGCACATTGTCCTAAGCTTCAAGGCATTTAACGGTCTGTACCGCTTAGGCAGGGACTTGAAATAAAATAATGTACCAATTAATGTATAATTAAGTAAAACTTCCAAATTGTATTGTTTATATGTATACATTTTAGCTGTATTTACTCATAAGAGAAAATTACATAAGAAAATTTGAAAATATTGATAAAACGCTGTCGTGCCTCGCAGCTCGGGAGCCTCGGGAGTAAAAAGATCCGTATCAAATAGCGGCAATCCTCTCCCAACTGTCGGCGTTTAGTAAAAGTAAAAAAATATTTTTAAAAACACTAGCGATACAAATTAGAATTAATAAAAAAAATCCGAATCACAACAAATGTAATTGGAAAACAGTTAACCCGCAATGGATCGAGTCCACTGTGATGATAACGAAACTATGTAGGTAGGTCACTAAAATCGCACAATTCGCGTTCATTAGTTGCTGAATTAATAACTAATACAGACAACCCGAGCCTGGGGCGCAGGGACTTTTACAAATCCTGCGACTAGCCTCTCCAGCATCCTTTAATATCAACGTGACCGCCCGGGACAAGATTCCTAAAGAAGCTCACGTATTTAATTGCCAACAAAAGCTCTCTACCGAATCCGATAAAACTGTATTCTAACAGGCGAGCAGTGGTAATTTGTGATCTAATAAAAGAGGCACCCCCTGTTTTACGTTTGACTTAGATACTAGAATTACATAAATAACCATAAATGATAAATTGTGTGGCAAAAATATAGAATAATTTCACCGAGTTTATATTAAACAGTTAATCAACGCAGACAGAACGAGCTTCAGACGGGAGCCGGTCGTCGCGGGCATAGGGAACTGGTCAACGAGGCATTGGTAGCATTGCATCGGCATATTGTCGCAAGCCACGCGCATCGGCGATGTTGGCCTAGCGCCCACGCCCACACCGCACGAACTTCATACGCTCACTCCTCACCACTCGCAACGACCACAATAAGTGACGCTCTAATCTAGACTAGATAGCAGATAAGTGGCATGAAAAAATAGATTGAAAGAATATGTGAAGAACGAAAGGAGAGAATGGAAATAATAAATAACTATGTGAAAAAATAAATTGCCCGTAAAGTCCCTGTCCCACCAAAGATAGGGGTACGAGAGGCCCCCAATAGCAGGGGCCACATAAAAAAAAAATCTAGACTACCAGAAGATTCTTTTTGGAAAAGAATTAGTGCAAAATATTAATGTAACAAATTACAAAACGTATGGACAACATTTCAGACAATTCAAATTTTTCTCCGTTTATGGCCAAATATTTTACTACACAGGCCATTTAATAAGACGTACAAGTCACTATCTATTTTTAAGAAAATGATTAAGAAATATTAACTAGACCATTGATTATATATCCTTTTATTCACTTTTTTTTCTTTCTCTGTTTCTTTATTCTTTCTGAGGCAACTGCTTTCTAAGTCAGTTTTTTTGTTTTTATTTATTATTGTATTCATAACACAATATTTATTGCAAGTTTATATGATGTATGTTATTTACGTATATGTTTATGTATAAGTATGTATTTATGTATGTTTTTTTCTATCTGTACACATCACCTACCCGTTATTTATCCCTCTACTGCTTCCATACACTATGGTTGTCTTGAGATTGTCACGTGTAATAAGACCGCCCATTGTACTTTAGTCTTTACTATTATGCAACTGTGTATATGATAATCTATATTTTGTAGCGCGTACAGCAAATAGTATTAAATTGATAGTCTTTTGACACAGAATTGCAAATCAATAACTTCCTGCGCAGATATTTATTCATTAATTCGTATTATTTCCTGTTACGGAGCCTTTATAGTGGTCACTAATTTACGCCATCAGAAAAATCACATAAGCGCGATTTAATAATAAAATCAAATTGAGGTCCGCTTTAAAAGCGTCATTCAATTTAAAATGAAGCTACGAGTGTTCCAAATGAATCCTGATCTGGCAACACACAACAAACTGTAGTTTTTTTGTGATTATGTTCACAAATGTATTATAAACTAAAAATCTTTTTTTTATTGAAACAGATTTTGATCGACTTTACATTTAATAAACTTTTAATTTATTACTTGATATTTCTAATATTTCATGTTTATAATAGTTATTGCATACAAATACGAAACCTCTTTTATGTAAATGTAATTTGTTCATAATTTAATATAGTGTATTTGTGTTGGTTAGAACAAATGCCTGTAGGGACAATGTTGCGCGGAGATCAAGGCTAGCGCCTATCGCCGCGCCTCGCTGCGAGCACGCGAGAGGTATGGCTTGTGGCGCGGTACCTCGACTTCTATATCCACGACCACGCGAAGGTAGCATGGAAACTATCTATCAGTCTTTTTCTGTACTCTTATAACAAGTTCTGATGTGGTTTAACATTTTCTATTATTGAATAAATTCATATTAATCGCAAGTTATGTTGAATCGTTACTACTTCCAGTCGGAAGCGATACAAAGTCATTTTCACGACTCGCATGCAATAAAGATCATGATCTAGTTTCAGTAAAAATGAATTAGAAATCAATTTGAACCTAATTATTCTGCACCATATAGGAAATGCTGCCAAAAACGGAGGTAATACATAATAAAGCAGAATTGTTATACAGAAATAGACACCTGGCTACGTAATGAAATAAATATATAACATGAACCAACGTATGTACTTAATAAAGTAACTAAGAGTTGCATAGTCTATTAAAAAGGAAAAAAATCAGAGGAATGTGCATTCTTAAAATATTAAAAAAAAATAGTTTTTTATGTAAAAGGTGTATATTAGAACATATCGCCGCCACGCACCGATTAAAATGACATTCGATCCTAACATTGACAATCGACGCGTTCCAATACTTGTCTTGTCAACTTTTTTCATAATTTTCTGGTTTAAAATGGCAGATACGGGCAAAAATATATTTTTTTTGTACAAATAAACAAAACTTTGCTTCTATTCGGCACGCAAACAATAGAAACGACAGTGTTCTTATAAATATTTTCACTGCTTTATGGAGTCAAGTTTTGAGATATAAACAATAATGTTTCTCGTCTCTCCTGAAAAGTTGCGCTTTATTCGGTGGGAGTCAAAGTGAAGCCACTTGACCAATTTAAAATGACTCTCCAGGTTTTTTTATCTTTTATAAATTTCTTATTACTTTAAAAAGAAACTTTCGGAAAATAAAAAAATTGCCGCGTAATTTTTTTTTTTAATATAATGACTTGTAACAGAGTGTTTAACAGTTCGCTGTAAAGAGGTTCGTGTTGATTAGTCGTAGCTACGATATAATAGCGTCTGTCGGTTCAGTTACACATAAAACAATCTTAAATGACGTTAGTTCTACCTATTTTGTTTTCCTAAACACTCTTCCATCTAAATCTAAGCGTTCCATACCTCGGTGGCTGGAGGCTAAAAATGCCTTGCGACGACCACGTGACCACAACTGCTGTGCCGAGAGGATATTATTAGAAAGAAAATAACAAAGAAAAGCAAATCAGTTTAGTAATGAGATTTGCTATATTAACATATATAGGTTACACGCAGGTGTATGTCTCGGCATTATGTTGTCAATGCAAAGCTGGTTTAGTTTAGCCTTTGAGACTAACCAACAATAACAGTTATAAAATGTATAATCATGAAAATTACACGAAACATAAACTAAATACAGTGAATAGAACCCACGCACACAGTATACATAATGCAAGCTGTTATTACTGCTGCCAGCGGCTTGGAGGTTGGAAACTAACCTATCACGCACACCTCACAGAACACGATATAAAATTCTATACAAAACATGCTGCCGTTTGTTTTGTTTATTTCATAAATGTGTACGCGATTAGCTATTAGCGAGCACGTTGGCGAGGAACATGACAGCCGAGAGTGATCGCAGAAAGTGTATTCGCATAGGTGCAAAGATTATTTACAATTTCAACGACCATAAAGAAGTAGCAGCATCATCCTGATAGCGTCCGAACTTAAATCGGCCTTTGAATTTAAATTCGAACGCCTTAGAATAATTTTAAACAAAAGTGTTGCAGCTGTAGTGGCAGTAATACGGAGCGTAAACGCTACATATGTTTATATTAAATATAAGTTCTATAAATTTGCTGTCAATTAATGTATGGTATAGCCTATACAAAACTCAATGGTATCAGAAATAATAAATAACGGAATGATCACGCGGGAGCTTCCAATTCAACTGCTCGTAGTGGAAACATCACAGTGTTAAAACTGTGATACTGTAATAGAAATGAATAACTGAAGTGTTTGAGGATGTACGAAAGGAATGGAATAATTGAGAAAGAAAGATGGAATTGTAAAACGATAGAAGGAGGAAAAGAGATATTGTGTACTATGGAAGACGAGAACGAAAATAAAAATTTTAGTGAAAAAAATTGATTAAGAAATACAACACCCTGTTCTCAATAAAATAAGGGGTGGAAAGAGAGGTCCGCAATAGCGGGGGCCATAAAAAAAAACATCACAGTGTCAGCGCCCCGTTAAATTTCTCATGTTAATAGTTTAAAGCCACATTTCTCCACAATAATACCTGCGATAATCAAAAACTGAATAAATGAGTGATGTATATAATAAACATGACATTCCAGCAGGATCCGCGCGGTCTATCTGGAATTAAAATATTGTCTGAAATTACTGACGTCACGCAGCTCAGACTTAACCGTCGAATTACACCTTGACAGCCGACAGATAGAATTACCGCAATTAAACCAGCGACGAATAATAATCAAACAAGTCTTATTTGATAAGGTGAAGAAAGAAATGCAGAACCAAATAACTGCACTAATTAGAACCGCACCTGGACGAATAGAAGAAAAATTAAAACTCATCCTAGAAGAATACCATAGATTTTGTACCGAAGTATAAAAGTTGTAAAAGATGATGGATATCGTTATTCATGGATTAGCAGAACAGGATTTGACAGAACTGAATTTAGTCAGGTGCTCATTATTTATTCCTGGAGATATTGTACTACTAGAAGATATTGACCCGCCACAATAGAATAAAATAAATTAATAAAACATATTTCACTTCACAGTAAAGTAGAGACTAATTATAAATAGTTATAATCAAAATAAAATAAATAGGTATAGGCAAAAGCTTTAAAACATTTTTGCTGACAAATGAGCTATTCATTCACCTATTTCATCTAGCTCGTCGTGGCCCAGGCCTTCGCTTCAACTGCCTCAATACAAACGACGCAACTCAATGCAACGAACCGATAACAGATATCAAACCTGACACTGCGGTGTGGCGAGCCCTCAATAGTGAGAGATGAAGAGCAAGCACTTATAAATATCTTAAAATTGGACCTAAGACTTTTGTAGCAAGGTTCTCGCCCATTTAACATTCCCCAGTGCTAAACTAAACATCCCTGTCATTACTCCTTCTCATGCGCTACTACTGACTTCAACACACGACTCGCATTGTAAATATCTCCCTGTTCGATTGTGTCGTGGATCTATGTACCAATATACAAGTCGATATCTACTGTCCTAGTTTCACTGCAACAAAGCTAAACACGATGTCCCATATATTTAAATCACAAGCACTCAAACTGAAACGAAGGAAAACTGTTCTACAGAACATGGAATATATTCCAAAATAATTGTAGTCGAAGGCTCGTGTATTTACTCATCCTGGAAGAAAGAACGTCAAGAAGAATTTTTCGAGACTACAATATACTCTGCCTCCTGGAGAAATTATTCACTGGGTGCTTAATTATTTATATTTTTATGTTTTACATACTCAACCATTTATTGCAATCACTGCCCTACATCAGAAATATGCCTGAGATATTAATTCGATAGAAGCTAAAAATTGTCCTTTCCTGTAGTGGCATTTTTCGCATGAATTCCTACGCGCTAAAACCATTTCGTGCTGACGGAGGACTTCTCTAGCGCTGAGCTATTTATAAAATTTATTCACGTCATTATCAGAAGAAAACAACTTAATTGAAACTAGAATCAGATTTAATTCGCCTACAAGGCTTCCTACAACTTAAAGCGAGGATCGCTAACGCGCTCTGGCCAGATAAGAGCACGCAACAAACTCGGACACGTTTTTTTTGTGATCACTTTTACAATATTCTCAAGTAGTTAGAGCAACTCATTCCCAAGCTCTATCAGTTATAAGAAAAATATACACCCTGTCTAGGTGATTTATTTCGATAGTGCATTGTTTACTCTGTCGTGAAGGCCGCGGTGTGCAACCTTTTAAATTTAAAAATAAAGAACGCCGATCGTATCAACCTATAGAACCTTCTCTAAGTTAACTTAAATAAACATTGTCAAAACTATCACGTAACTAATTTATAAAATATATTGGGTTTGAAATGCTTTTGATACAATGCTTAGTAATGGCAGACTCGATTGAATAATAATTTCCTTGCGATGAAGCAAACCGCGGTGTGAAGGGATAAATCCTCAATAATACCTATTAACTTGTGCTTAATGTCTGAATCAATTTAATATCTGTGTTGTTACGCAAGATTGACATTTAAAAGTATTCACTTGAGGTCTACTATAGCGTAATACCGCTGCGAGCCCACGACGCACACGTGGGCGGCTGCTTGCGACACGGAGCCAGGCCCGGAGCAATCAGCTATCACATTAGCAAACGCTTGCAATCTACGTGACACTCGACAGAAGACAACGCAGCACAGCCTATTTATATCTTTATAGATTTTTGGTGGCAGAGGGCAGAAAGTACTCAATTTGGACCTTTTTACAGTAAGCACAAGGACTCTGCTTTGTCCAGGATTGCCATAACTTGGGCCGTCACTCCATTCTCAACTGAAGATATTAGACTGGCATTGCGTGAGGTTAAAGCTTGGATGATTGAAGCTTCACACTAATATGTTTTAACTAATTATGTTTCAATGAATAAAGACGTAACATTTGATTAGTATGTTCTCTATTGTATGTATTCTCATATTATTGACACCGGTTTACGTGTTTAGTATTTCAAACCGAGGATGCTCGACAGACAGCTTCAGCAGCTCGTTATTATTTGATCTAAAAATTTCTTTTAAAAGTAAAAGTATCAAAATATTAAATAAAGTTTTTCTGTGGATCAGTGATATGTGTAGAATATATGGTATTGTATGAAATTACGCAGGCGATATTGTGATGTGACTATACAAAAATAATTTTAATATAAATTCTAATTACATAACTTTAAACATATTTAAAGAAGTTTCAGTTTTTAACAGAAGAGATTATCTGAATTATAAATAACTGATTGGGTCCGGTGCCGAGATTCGCAAGTGAATGATTCCGCACGTGAGCGCGCGTGCGCAGCGCAAACAGCGAACGCAGTGAACACAAAAAACTTCTTCAAATTATGGGAAGGTCGTTCACCTTTAGCTATGTACAGAAAAATGTGTACAATGAGACACTTGTTTGATAAATACGATTCTATCGCCTCAAAGTCACTGATGTAGCCGGAACTTAAGAACGAATTAATGTGTGACTACACATCGACTCACTCTCAGCCTTTAAAATTAAATATATACTTTAGGAAATGAATATCATTAATATAAATGAATATTATAATTGAAAGATCGGCCAGCAAAATGCTGGCAGAGCCAAGATTAAAATGGATATTTATCGAACCGAAACCTAGATTAGTTGCCCGCGCTAATAGAAGTAACAATGTGCAAGCGCAATAAAATATTTAAAAACATGTTGCTGGTTTTGCTGACTACAAGGTGCCAACATCTCTGAACAGACCATGGGGATGATCATCTCTTCCTTGATTCTAATTACTTAAAAGTTCTAAAAGCACCTTTGGAGTACGATGCAATAGTTAAAGGTTCGGCCCGAGCTGAAAGCTTTAGGAGAGTCCTTAAATTCAATCACCGCGAAGAGGTTGACACTAAGGCTTTGGTGTTCTACCACCTCAAGCCCGTTGTAGCGATTCGTGGCGCAGGATAAACGGCATTTGTCCATAAAAAAAATTTGTGTATTTTATTCTCCATAAGTAGGTGTAAATGCCCACAATCAAACAATATTACTACGTAACAAACAACTAGAACCGTAGAGAATCCACACGTGAAATCAAAACCACGAAAATAGTAAAACAATATCTGCTTACGCTTATGCTGCTAATTATGCTTGACCTATCAGACACTTTTAAATAACAAACTTTAAAATATTTTTGTAACCTTTTACTTTTAGCCACAAAACTATTTTTTTTTTATTTCCATAGAAACTTACGCGTGTGTTTTGTGTCGAATGTAAAGTCGCCTGCGTTATCGTCTACATGTATGATGCGACAGTGTAATGCAACCAGCATTTTCGGAATATCCGTATTCGAACCGCATTTTCATTTTCTCAGTCACACATAGCCGCCGGGCTTTCTTAGTCTAAGGGTAAGCAATATGCCACATCCAAAACAACGAAGTACAGTCAACCGAGTATGCCTAGAATAAATATTTGGACGACCCCTTGCAATATGGACCTATTGCGACATTTTTCAAAAGTATTAAAATAGGGATGGAAAAATTAATTCCAACTGTTTTTTAAATGAGAAAGAAATGAAAAGCTTACAAAAAGCTTACCTTCGACTGGGCTTGTGTCCCCCGTGTACATGACTCCGTGTTATTTCACTACACAAGATATTTTTTATTTTATTTCGTAGGCACAAACACAGACGTCTACACGCGTCCTTTCCGTGCGCCTCCGAGGCGGTTGAGCCGGTAAAGCCGGAGTGGTTGCCATCTCGGACCGGCTGGCGCTGTCCACTGTCGCGGTCGTCCGACAGCCGGGACGGACGCCGGCTGACCTACCACACGATCAAATGTTTCGAAACCGGCGCGCGTAGCGGCGCGTGCGTCGTCCAACGAGAGAATGTCTACGCGGCCTGAAGTCGACTGAACTTGTGCTACGACACACAAACTTAATTGTAAACTCGACGCTACACGATTTAATTACGTAACGCGTACTGCATGCGCACGCGGCGGGACTGCGTTTGCTTAATTATATTATTCCGTTTCTTCCTAAAAGAGTGCTTCATAATTTTTATACGCCATTATTAATTTTACATTCAATATTTGGTAACAATAGCTATAAACATATACGTACGGAACCTACATTTGAATGTCCGTCAGTCGCGACGGGTCGACGCTTCAGGAGGTCAGCGTTCAGGTTTGGTAGACGTTGAAGTTGTTACATCAATCATCAACTTCCGTGTACGTTTATTTATAAAACTACAGCGATTGTCGAGCCCTATTTAGTTGGTGGATTCGAATTGGGAAATGTGATTGTTTTATCAAAATGCAATAAATCGGTTGCACCCTATCTGAGGTCACAGCTCTTAAGTAATGTGACCCCGACACCCCGCTACCCCGCCGCCCCGCTGCACCTCGGCAGAGCTGATAACGGAACACATCTCAATGTGTGACAGATATATTTAGACAACGATGTAATGAACCGTTTGCGGCCCGCGTTCAAATTCGTGCCATATTCCAATACAAATAGGTGCGATATTGTAAAGTGCTTTTTTAATTCGAAATTCGGAAAGTCCATTTCTAGCATTCACATTTCGCTATAGGTGACAATTTGACACTTGCCATGTACGGACGGTGTGAAGCTTCGGTGCTTACACATCGTGTACATAGCGGCGCGCACTGCTCGCGCGAAACTCACGCTTGTGGCACCGGTCGCACGGTTCAAAACGCAGCGGCGGCGCGGCGGCGGCGCGGCGGCGGCTCGTGACACACATTCGGTTTATTATTTACGTCCTTGTGCAATGTTCCGAGAAACTTATTAACGCGAGCGAGCGGAAACAATACCGCTAACAGATGCTGGAACCGATAGCAGCACGCGCACTGCACTGCGACTTGTACAAGTGTTGCACACACGCACAAAACGCCTGAGCTATCCGTTATGATATCACAGATAAATACAAGGTTTTTAAAAATGGCGCGAAAATCGACAGATTAAAAACAACACCAAAGCGGGGCATGTAGACGCATTCGGAATTAAATCACCAAAAATTTACAAACGATTCTATGTGGACGGAGGAGAGGGCGAGGAGCGAGTCGATAGGCAGGGCAGGGGGGGGCGGTCACCTCCCTCCGGCGCCGCGCGACGTCCGCGCGCGAGTCGCAGCCGTAATCTAAATACAGACGGCGTCCGACCAAAATCGCGTTCGCTTTCGCTTACCATACGTTAAATTTAGCGTGTACAGAAATATACGAGTTTTTACGCGTTTTCCACGCGGGGCGGCGCGGGGCGGCGACGGGAAACCCGAGATTCGTGCCGTATTTGGCAGGCGAGCGCGGACAATCGCATTTGGGTATTTAGTTTCGGCGGCTAATTCGAGCGCCGGCACCTGCGCGCGCGCCTGCCTTCTTCGGACGCGGCCCGCGCTTGCGCAACCCGTTGACCGTTACAGGAATACGCCGCCGCCCGACCGCTCCCCGCCCCGCGCGCCCTGACCGCATACCGGAGTACACTAAGTCTCTCCTCAAAAATATTTGCTTTCGAAATTTATCCTTATAAAGAAATAATTGCAAAGCCAAAGGAATTGTTAAACATGAATCCCGAAAACGACTCTACCAATTCCACTAAATTATTTTTAAGAACAAATATTATGAAAAGAATAATCGACAGTTGTTAGGAATATTTGAGGCTACACTTTTCTTCTTCCTTTCAAATCACAGAGTGAACTGAAGCGGCCGCCCTTAACTGTTTAATCTTTTACGTCAACGAAACACAAAAAGGCGTGTTTTGTTGCAATTTTTTTCCACGTCTGCAACGTTATTATAAGCTTCGAATAAAACACTTAATAATACGAAATGACCTCGGCTAAAACCTCTGTATTAGGAAACAAAAAGCGATGCGTAAGGAAGGAACTGCTAAGGCAGAACATAAAAAACAATATGCAGGCCTATAAATATATATCGTCTAGTTATGGCATGATAGCTGTGCGAAATATTTTGGACTCCGTGGGTGGTTGACATCACGTGGCCCGCGACGAGCGAGTCGACGATGGCTATCCTTAACCGGACAACGTGAAAAACATATTAATGTATTTCTATACAGGTGACTAGGTGTAGGCATAAAACCTTTAAAGGGATGAATGCATAGCTTATTGGTCAGGAAAAGTTTTAAAGCCTGAAACACCTATTTCTAATCACCAAGAATATATATATATATATATATATATATATTACTTTGAAACTCTATTGTAATGCGTCACGTTAATAGCTTGAGGTCTGCAGGGATAGAGAGCGAACGAAAACGTTTTGATATATAATAATCCCGAATTTTGAAACCACTTTTTCTTACCTCTATTATCATTACGAAATTTATTATTTAAACCATTAGTTTTTGGATAAAGTGCGCCATGCAGTAATTGAAAGCAAATGAGCTCACAAAGTCGCTTCCTTAGATCAAGAGAAAGCTCTATGGGGACATATTTAGCAGCGGTTCCGTGAGGGTTTTCAGATTTTCCGCGCGCAATTGAGACTTGACCCTTACTGTGATTGAAGATATCGACCTGTATAAACCCATATGCGCTTCGATTTTCCGTAACCGTCGCACGTGGCCTGTTACTGGTAATTAATGAAAGAAGTAATCGACTACACCAAGAGCCTGTCTCATATTACAAAAGATAACTTAATTTGACACAATTATAGTTTTTAATAAATATTAATCTCCGGGTCCTTATCGAACAAAATTTGTTTATTTAAATAAAATTACCGTCAGTAATTGCAGTATGTCGTCGGCAGCTGTACCAGTTATGTACTGTGTTCTAGCACACGGCGTCCTTCTAAGTATCGAAATACTAAAATGGTACATTTGAATGTATTATACAAAAAAATTGTGTAACCATGCAAAACATGGATGGGTATAGATTCTTCTTGTTCTCTCAGCGTTTCTGCGCGCTGCCCGGATCCAGCGAGCCCTCACGACCTTCACTATGTCGACCTGATGAAGAGCGTGCCTGGGCCGCGAAATATGGAACAGAAATTATAATTTCCTCGACAACTTCATTCCACGACTACTATTTCTCGTACAACTGTTCCTGTGTACCGATACTGTGATCAATGTTTTCAAAATCAAATTACGATTCAGACGACTCTTTAATAAATACTTTGTTTTCTTATCGATTTGAATATCACTGACATATGTTTTTAACAAAATGGTTCTATCGACTCAAACAATTTTTTTGAGTAATTTCATCTTTCCTTGAGTAATTTCATAAAGTTCAGATAATTCCAATTAACGAATAAATAAATTTTGGAGCCGCCTATATACTAAAGTAAGACTTTGTAGATTCCAAAATTACTCGCTAAACAGCCGTCTCCGACCACCGACAAGTCCCGAACGTTTGTATTTGCGCTCACAGCAATTTTCTGTTAAAAATTCCATAAGAGCCTAAACTTACTCGTTTCTATACAAAGGAGTTAATTAGGTAAATTTAGTACGTAGCGGCCGGAGCTGAGTCTCCCCGAGGAGCTGTGGAGCGTCGGTGCCTTTCAAAAACGTTTAAGTTAACCGCCCCTTTGCTCACCCTCTGCGCCCATCATCCCGCAGATTGCATTAATGCCACTTGGTCAGCAGTGTGAGTCATGTCCAAAAAATACAACAAAAAGCATTTATAAGAAAACCATTCACGGCAATCCAATATTATTAACGCACAAAGTGTGAATTATATGTGACATTAATATTGTACGCCGGGAATCGAACACGCGACTGCAAGTCCTTATCTTTATGCTTACACTGCTCGACATTTATTTAAGTGATCACAAAAAAATCAGCGGTTTATATCTCAAAGTCCGCAAATATATTTAGGAAATAACCTAATTACAAATGTAAATTATCAATGCAGCTTAGCAAAGTACGTTGAGAAGCGTCAATAGCGTGTGTTAGTCATAACTTTTGAGAAAGTTTCTGCGCAGCGATGCAACAGGTTCATTAAAATGCACGCACATATTGATACGCGCTGAGTAATGGCCGCCGCGTAAATAGAAAGCAATTATTGTCACAATCGAAACGCGACCAGTTCTCGAACAAGAAGCGGGCGCGAGCTGGGCGCAGCCCACGCGCGGACCCACTCGCGCCCACGGCCACGCGCGCTCCCGCCGGCCTGCACTCCTTCTACCCGACCTTGTATTATCTTAATCTTCAAAACACATTTACTGTATAAGTATAAATATCACTTAAATCCGCAAGACACACAACTAGAAGAGAAAAATATTTATTTGATGCCTAAGTAAAAGTAGCGACATTATTCACTTTAATTATGATCTATTTAGATACATTCAGAGCAATTAAAAGTCAAAGGCCCTTTCACGACCCATTAAGCATTAACAAATTCATTACGTGACCAATCCGTTGCATATTATAATTGTTATCTCTATATAAGTAGAAAATATTCGCGGAATTTGTTAAGCTCGAACAATAACGCTATTTTTTTTCGAAGGAAATAATAGAAAAGTCGTATGAAAAATCGTGCAAACTTTTCTTTTGCCATGGTAGAGGCACTAGAGACCAAATAGTAAATGTAGGGAATAATATAAAAGAGCCGAGAGTTTGATGTACCAGTGCTCCTATGTTTCTATTACTATTAGAAGGCGTCCAATTGCGTACGGTGGAACTATTAATGAAACATTTTTCGGATATTGGATACATGTCTAGCTTGTGAAAATGATGATGTACATGGTCACACGTGGTTGTCCACCATCTGCCTGCGCCGAGTACTAGAGTTTTTAAGTCCCATAGACAAAAAGAATTGAAACTAGAAAAGTCGAGGGCTAACATCCCAGATGTAGCTATCCAAGCCGTTATCTCATCAAATGGATTCAATCCGCTCAAAATTTGATACAAAACATCATGCTCCATGGTGTACGAGAGAACAACAAGCAGCATGACGAAGTCTAAGACGAACTAATCGGCTATCACGACCGTCAGTAATAACGATGCGAGTGGGATACATATTGTGTGTGTGTAAGAACGTACTAACAAAAACGAATTCGATAGAAATTATAATACATAAGAACTAGTGAATATTTGTGACGTTTTACAGTTTCCTAATATTTATAACCATTTTTCATAACGTACATGTTTAAAAGTTGTTCCTTTTGGAGATTAATATGAACGTAGTTGTGACTGTACAATGTACAATAGAAAAGGATATGACTCGGAAGTACCTTAAAAAGTTTCCAGCAATATAGGTTTAGTAAATAAGAAACTATAACAAAAAAGTTAATTTAAAAATGAGTTAACAAAAATGGTTATAATTATTTAAAAATTCAACTAGAAATAATTGAGTCAAAACTGTGATAATGTAGCCAACTGTGGTCTAGGAACAAAGAAGAGGGAAGGCAAGTGATGCGCGGGAGATTTTAATGTGAAAGTAGATAGAGATTGCGAAGGACAGGAAAATTGTTATAGCAGAGATCGTGAAGGATAAAAGCAGAAAATAAAATAAAACCCTTTACCCAAGCTGTAACGTTCCTGCTGCGATGTGTGACACATGGCAGGGGCGAAAGAGAGATCTCGTAAATAATAATAAAAATTATAAAATAAGGTGGGAAGAATTATGGTGCTAGTGCCGTCAAGCAAATATAATGCAGTGCGGTCCCAACGTGTGTCTCATTCATAAGAACCTAGACCAAACGTATAAATTATTCAGTCATGCGATTTAAAGAAATGACTACGGGTCGTTTAGATGTCACGTTGATAACTGGGTGATATGCGAAGCTCTTAAGTGGCGCAACCTACATCGGCAGCGCGCGGAGACGGAGCGGCGGCGTGGGAGGCTGCGTACCTCGTCAATCATCACCGCCGCCGTATATGGGCAGCGCGGTGGTGCCGAGCGCCGCGGCAGCGCCTAGGCGTGGACAGGGATCTATTGAACCACACGCTGATTCACCGGGTTCACTGCACTTCATCAGGCGCAAAAACTTAAGGACAGTAAGAGCATGCTGCGCGGGGAACCCCCTCTGATACATTTTTTAATGTGCAGTTGAACAACCGTAGCGGTCACTGTCAACCGTGGGTGTGATATTATTATGTTCTCCTTCATTTGTAAGCCAGGAAACAACACTGGTGTTTGTGCTGATTTTTCCAATTATGACCATAACTTGTAAAAAATCCTAATATAGTGTAAGCAATTTTTAAGTAATGAGAGAGCATGAAATCAATTGCTCCAACTACTATATAAAGAACATTAAAAAATAATCACAAAAAAAACATTCGAGTTTATTGTGAGCTTTTTTCAGATGGGGGTGCGTTCGGAACCTCTGTAGTTTTCAACTAAAGAACGCCTTATACAGGAGTTAAGTCTGATTCAACTTTCCATTAAGTAGGCTTCACCGGCATTCTTATCATTACTTACACGAGTGGTCACTTTATGGATATGTGACACATAAAGTTAGGGAACGAATAACAAAAGAACCATAGTATAATATTTTTTGTGCAAAATCCTTTTATGGATTTTGAAATTTGAATATGTTAAATTTTGAAATTTACGTGTGTGTAATAGTACGTGTTCTGGCCCCGTATCTCCATACGAGCAAATGCAGTGTCAGTATGAATTATTTAGTTCACTTATACAAGCTACAAGAAAACATCATAAACATTGTTCTTTATTCAGATTACGCGGCGAAAAGACCAGACGCTTGGCACACGCAGCACCGCCACCGACCTGCACACTGAGCCCATGCGAACTCAGATGAATCATTGCTTAGTTATTGATTTTAAGTTCGTTTTCACGATACAAGTTAAAAATAACTTTTAGTACATTTTTAAGTGATCACGTTACGCAATGTTGAGAGTTATTAACTATTTAAAATTATTTACTAAATAAGAAACATCACAGTGAGAAGTTCAATTCAATTTATCAATTTATTCGCAAGTTAAAATTGTTTCGATTCAAGAAAATAGCATTATAGGAAAATTAGCTGCTCTGAGAATTTTGGGCAAATAACTGGCAAAACAAACAAGGTAAATATGAGACACGTAGAGATATGGAATCTTTAATGACAGTGTTTGGAACTATGAGAGATGTAACAATTAAGCCTTATAAGGTGTTTAGGAAGGGCCGCGCGCTGACAGCGGCCGAGTTAGCAGCTGTTTGCTGGCGGTGGGGGCGGTGGGGGCGCGGGCGGCGTGGGTGCGACACCGGCGGCGCTGCCTACGTGCCGGCGGTGCCCTGCGCGCGCACTCCGCGGTTGATGACAACTGCATTATATCTTTGCCTTACGGAGCGATTGAATTGCACCGCGTGCCCGCTGATCTCACGTAGCATTAAAGTACATCTGAACGTCACATGAGCACCGCGCTGCGATAGTAACTATCGATGCCGCTTGAAACATCATCGTATAAAAAATTATTGCAACATATCCATTAAATATACTCGACTTTATCGAACGACACGTATACTGTACAAGAGCCAAAACAATAATAAAAAAGAAAGTCACAGATTATGCTGTGCTTGCTGGCAGGGACAGCCACATGATTACAACAGAAATCGCCACGTACTGGACAGATTTTCTCTTGCTATCAAAGTCCGAGAACCGATTAAATCGAACTTCGAGCTCTCTCGGTCACCCTCGAATCGGGAAACATGTGATTAGTGACAGCTATATTGACATTTCATGTTCTTCTTGCGCTTGGTTGCTCCATGAAACATACGCCCAAGCAACCTTAGAACTTGGCAGCCTTCCAATTCGGGTAATAAAAAAACAATTTATAGTACCGAGTCGAAGCTCTTGATTCAGCTCTATAGCTTAGAATCTAAAAAAAGATTTTCGCTGTGCGCTCTGTTCTGTTCTGTCCCGTCCAATCCGCGAAAACTCTTAACGCTACTTGGGCAAACAGTAAACTTTTTCGAAGTAATAAAATCTGTAAATGATGTTCATAGATAATAAATAACACAGTAGCTTTATATGAGATTTTAGTAAATATAAAAGCGGTTGAAAATAGAATATATTCGGAATAAACGACGACATAACCGCCTAAATAACCGGTGTTAGCGAGTGCGTTACACGAACTCGCTCAACGTGCGGGCAGCTGCACCGAACGAAATGATTCATATGTTATTGTCGCTCGCGCCCGAATATTAAGGCACCTGCACACGTGCGAGCGGACACAACCACTGGATTGATGAAAACATCTCTATGCGGCTGATGTTCTAATATGATAGACTTTCTTCGATCGAAGAAATCTTATACTGATAGCAGAACGACTCGATATGTGTGTATTGTTATAAATACTTGTTACTCAACATTTTTTATTAAAAACTGCATCTGAGTGACGCGCGGTCGCCCGGGTTGGAGCGCAAGCATGGGCTGAGGCGTAAACAAGTACATCTGTACTACATTTTATCAAAATTAAGACAATTTTCTTTTTATTATATTCTAGATTCGAGTGAGCCAGAGAACTCTATCGGGTGCTATTGTGGAAATATATTGCGTAACTAATACCCTCCCGTCGCTGCGCCAGAGAAGTGACAAAATGTCACCAATGATTCCAAATAACAACCATCTCGTGGTTTGTCAACAGAAAATACCTGAGAGCATCCCCGCCCTGGTTTTTTCGGATTAATAATTCCCCCCTTACACAGTTTCCCAAATTATCATAACCGTGAACTCCTGTCACTAGCTTCTGCTGTATGATGTCACGTCGTCGATATCAACTGTTGCCAACCTGTATGGTAGCGCGTGCAGCAGTGTTATGTGTATTGCATATCTGACAGGATCGTATCAGGATACGTCCACGTGTCGTCTATTTATTTGGTGATGATTAGCTTCTTCAAGTATTAAAATATATTTTGTGTAAAATGATAAGAATAAGAAGATAAAGTAAAATTCATTTATTCAACATTTTAAACAGAATGAATTAATTTTGATTTTGCTCCGCAAGGTGTTATAGTTGTGGAAAAGAAGCAGGAAGAAACTCCACAATAATTTTAATAAAGTTTAACAATACAGCTTTATACCTATAAACTTTACACTAAAAATATGGAAAGCGTCACATTTAGTAACTGCTTTTGAATTAGAAATGAGGAGATCCGCATAAAACTGACGCCAATCAAATAATATACAGTCAGGATCGCGGCAGGTAGTTACAGGCGGGCAGTGCAAGATCATGGCGATATTGGAGAAGGTCCATGCCTTGCAGTGAGTGTCTATTAGCGGATACAATGATAACGGTAACAAAGTAACTGCTGTTGTGATTCCTCCACTTGGCCAGAGATTATCGACCGCGTAGGTTTTCGGCTAGGAAACCCATCGCAGGTAAATCAGCATGTGCGACAACAAGCAGCGTCTGTATCGCCCGAAGGCTTTGGCGGAATAAAAGAACGGATCCATCGACTTGAAGCGACATTCAGTCCCTTCCTCGGGCACCTTCATTTGTTAAATTACATTCTATATTATTTAATGGACGCAGCACCGGCGAAGTAAACGCGCGATCTTCGCATCGCACGAGAGTTTTTCCAACGCATTCGTGTCGAAAGAATGCATTTATTATCCATTATAATTCTCACGGTGATAACGGTTATTATAAATACGTAATGAAATTTGCTCGCTGCCACCGCGCGGCGCGACCTCCTTGTAAGGAGAAGCGCTTTTAAATAAAGCATTAATATTTCCCTGCCGTGGGACGTTACCACAGCTTAAAAAGTACCTAAAGCATATTACGCTATACTCGGCGGCTGTCAAGAGCCTCGTAAACTTTTATAATTTTATTGAACGGCTTTTCTCTGAAATAAAATTCTATTGACCGGCGAGGAGGGCCGGAACAGGTGCGGTGCCTACGCGTATCAATAATAAAACCAAACAGGCGCGATGGTGAGTTCGTTATGGAGCGCGCGCCAAAACCACAGACTATAAACGCCTTTCAGATCGCCCGAAAACGCTTCCTCGCGGCACACCTCGCGGCCCCGCAGCCAACGTCGTCGACATCTCATCGCAGCCACGGCACAACATATATAATATAATATTTTCATGTTCACAAAATTTCAGCACTATCTATTTATTCAATTATCTTAAATAGCCGATGGACTTCAGCAAATCCAAAACTAGTTTTTAATGTGAGATTCTGTCTAAAGCCAAAGTATAAAAGCTAAAACAAAATTACTTTAATTATTTATAGCCTTATGATTAAATGTGATAAATTCGATAGGTCATCATTTTACACGTATTGTGCATTCGTGTAAATAAAATACATTACGTTTCTAACACTGCATAAAATAGTTTTATTGACTTCCAGTTATATCACTTGATTTGTTATCTTTAAAATAATAATAATATTATTTTACAAACAAAATGACAACATCGACTTATAATAAAAATAACCCTTTCAGCTTTTAGATTAAATTTTAAGCTCTCGCAAAAACGTCAACGTTTGTATAAATCGTGATTATCTCTTTAAATTCAACCATTTTATATTTTATATCCTACGTACACGGCAGCGACTTTACATTTTAACAAACAAGCAAGTGTTTAGCTGCAATCTCGCGCTAAATGCTACAAAGTAACGAGTAAATAAGGTTTGTTGCGGAATTTTCCGTGACCGGAAATATCGAATAACTGTTAGTGTCATAAAGTTTAAAAAGGAAATTACGTTATTGAAATTTAACGATATAAACAAGTCTTTTCTCCTATATTCCACAGACATTAGCATTAGTTCGTGCCTTTGTTTTTAAAATTTCATTTGATATTTCGGATTTTTAATTTGCTCGCGTTTCTGCTTGTCACAGTGTTTAATAATTCTCTTAAACTATTTCCTAACTTAAGTCTTAGGTTCCTAAATCATTGGTGTCTTGTTTGTTTTTCACGAGGCCCCAACAAGTCCAGTTTTTAACTTCACGCTTCGTGTGACCTCTTCCTCATCGCTACTCCACATTGGCGTCCTCAGGCTGTGCGCCAGTGTCTGTGCGGTTGCCGTACTCGCCACATCGATGAACCTTGCGATCGTAGGTTGCAAGTTCGATTCCCAGAATATATAATATATATTCATATATATAATTCACGCTTTGTGCTTTAACCCGACTCCAAGCATGACAGTTGTAGTATATTCATCCATATCTTTAGGGGAGGCTTATACCTTGGGTTGGGTGTTTATGGGCTAAAACGAAGACGACATAATAAAGTCAGAGAGTGCTGTATTGTATCGATTTAAAATGTCGGTACCATGACCGCGCTCAGCGAAGCGTGCTGCCGGCAGGAACATCATTCACTTGACAGCCCAATTACAAAGAAACTAAGAGTTTGATATGCGCGGGCACACGTGTGGGGCTCGCTTTTATCGGGAACTACCACATGTAACATACAACGCATCCACATGCAGAGCAACAGTGTTATTGTGATGTTTTTTTCTGGTGGCCTAGTCCAGCTTATACAATTGTAATTAACCCTATAAGAGGAAAAGAACAGAGTAAACATTTAATATTAAGATTGATCACGTCGATGAAAAATAATAATTTGTTGTTGTTCAAATGTGATTTTGATTCTTAGACGCCTGGTAATACATCCACATTGATTCTATCTGATTGACAGTTACAAAAATTTGTCGGAACAAATTTACGCCTGTCTTCTGGGCGTCGTCAATAAAACGACTGTAAAAAATTGCGTTGGCTGTCAGTGTCCACATAATAATATATTAAGATGTATCGTGTCCAAGACACAAGATTTATATCAGATAAAAATATCTCTCATCCAAGTGTTCGTTCCGATCTAAAACCGAAAAAAAATTCTACTTCAGTAAATTAAGGACATTTATGAAAGTGATCACAATAACCCGAGTAAGTTTATTGTAATCTTTTGAATTCAATTTATGGTAGGGTCGCGAATGTCCTTTACGGAAATACAATTTAATTCTAGTTTCTATTTAGTTGGGCTCTTCTAGTATTCTTCTATAGATGTATTTAAGCTATCGCTACGATTGAAGCTAAGTGGGGAAAAAATGGAATGCAGATATCAGTTGGCATACTGACATACACCTCTTGTTTATTTTTTTTCCTTACTCGTTCACCACTACTTTGGGCAAGAGGCTTTCTTTTGTTTAATTATCCTCTTCCATGCATTACAATTTCTTTCGCTCTTTTCGTCATTCTTCCTTCACAGTTTCTTTCGTGCTTTTTTCATTCTTTTTCTCCTTCCATACATCACCGGATTCTTTTCTCCACAATTTCCATGATATCGCAGTTACGATTTTTCATTATTGGAATTTCCTTAGCCTACTTTGTGTCACTTAATTTATCAAATTTTTAACATTTTACATTTTTTCCTCAAATTTATTTTAGGTATACCCTGTTATATCATTATATTCATTTGATTTATGGTCTGACTAAATATTTAGTTCTTACCCGACCTTATATATTCCTATTTATAACCTTCTTGATTATCTCAACAGCTAAGAAACGCGGGACGACATTCATCGTCGCTCATTGGAGAGGCGACGTGGCCTATCCCTGTCTTTCTCACTGTTTTGATTTCGAGACCCTTCCTTGGTCTTTCGAATGCAAGACAGCCGGTGACCAGGTGCACCACTGTCTAGTTCACCCTCCAGACTTTTGCTCTTCAGGGCTGCGAACTTGACCAGCTAATACGCTCTCTCATTCCCCTCAATGCAGTTTTATACATTGCCCTGTCTCTCTCACTTTCATTCATCAATCATGTTTTCTTTCACTCTAAACGCTAAGGGATGGAGGGTGCCAGATCCTACGAGTTTCAAAGGCGGACCGCAAGCGGCTCATTATGGTGCGAGTTTGCGCCAACTCTCTGGCCGCGTACTCTCGTGTTTAATTATTGTCGTATGTACATTACAAAAAAGCGTGGTAAAATGGCGGCAAGTAATGTCAGCTACCCATAACATCGTCGCACAACCCGGAGTATTGCAATTCAAGATCAAAACTCATGGTGTAACATCTCTTAAGCATGATGAACTAACGCGGTATCCAACAATCATGATGACAAAACGAGTGTACGCCACAAAGGGTACACAATTAAGAGAAACTTTTTACGTTCGTACGTTACGTGGAGACCTGATCGTTTGAGATGGTTCCACCGCACTCTCCTCTATAGAATAACCGCGGCCGCGGATTCGCAGTGAACTGCCGCACGTATGCCAAGTTTCGCATTAACGCGCGTTCATTCTCCTGAATGGAGAGACCTGAAAGGTAATGAAATGGATAGGAATGGAAAATAACGTGACGGACTAAAGAAGAATGAGTCAGAGATATTAAAAAAGACTCAAGAAGAGTAAGAAATTAAAAAATATATAAATAAATGATTAAGCAAAGCTGTCCCTGGGGACCTAAGACAGTGGTTGTACGAGTAGTCGCTAGTCGCAGGGTTAAAAAAAACTGATAGGATTCTAACAAAAGTCTTTCGGTGTCCCTGTAGTAACATTTCCCTATGAAGCAATATAAAGTAGCAATGTCACAACCCTGACTTTTCCTTCAAGGTCAGATTTGATTACAATAATACCGGTACATTTCCTAGAAGAGAGAAATATTTATCAAGTTACACCTCTCACCGCAACAGTCTGATGCTCGGTCTAATATTGCTCCTATAGAGATAACCCCAGTTAGAGCAAAACAGTGAGTAGTAATAAGACCCAGCCTACCTCATACAATAATACAAGATAATTTAAGCGAATAGTATTAGTCAAATATTATTATATAGCGGCATTGAACTATTATAGTTTAAGAAAATAGTGTAAGAGTACAATTGTAAAAATAAAGAAAAGACATAAACATAACCAAAATGTAAATTAGCATAGCTGTAATATTAAGAACTTAGGTGAAGAATGAGAGAAGACGGAAGAAAGGAATGTAATAAAAGATAAAGAGTGGAAGACATTGTGATGTGTGGCAGTAGAGAGAATGAATGATAATGTGACGTATGATAGAAGAAATAAATTAAGAGTGTGAATAACTTATTGTAAATATTAAAAACCTTAACCTTACCCATGTTAGGGGAACACGAGAGGCCTCCAATAAAAGGGGCCAAAAAAAACCCCAGTTAGAGATACCCAGGCAAAGATCGGATGCAACATAGATTACTGTGAGTGCTCTGAGCGGCCTCGCAATGGCGGCGGCGGCAGGGGAACTGGCAGACGAGCCTCGTACTAATGGTTCCATTATGCTTTAACGGGTGCGCCCGTGACCGCGCGCGACGGAGCGCATTCGGTGTATTTGCAGTACGCGCGGCGCTCGCACTCAACACGGATGCCTTACCACTCGACAATCATCTACTTGTTATTGACTTGCGATACTCAACTTCGACAACATTGTACAAGAATAAATGCTTAAATAACCTTTTAAGGAATCCAATAAATACTACTCTACTACTTGTCTCAGAGAACATAAGAATTTTTTCGTTTCATATTGATTCTACAACGAATAGTGGCATTAATGTGTCTATTAAAATAGCTAATAGACTTTAGTTTTTCACATTTCTCCATTCCCGTAAATATTATATTATATTATATAGATATTTAATTTAAAAAATTAGTTAATAGCTAACAAGCGGTTGTTAAGAATTTTTGGGATTCTTTTTAGTGTTGGTAGGTCTTGGAGGTATTATAAGAAAAACACGAAGTCAGAAGTAGAGATGTGTATATTTATCAAACTTAGCACATATTTACACCGATTTAAAACTATGATAACAATGTTCAACCAATTAAAATCGTCAGCCAATCACGCGTCGAGAAGTGTTGTAAAGCGCTCTCTTTAATCCGATGTATACAAAGAATTATATATCTGTGGAATTCCCCTGTGTCGCTCACGATGACGTCACTCAGCTCCTATAAACCTTTAATTGATATTTTTGTGAATTTTTAAGTCATGTGTGTACGTATGTATATATCGCACTACGTCAAGCTTGTTTACGAGTTTTTGTCATCCGTGGAAACGATGATTGACGTAATGTAAATTATTTTTAATCTATAACAAATATATTTGCTGAAAACTTGTTATCGGGCTACCGTTACAACCACTTGGGCTTAATGCTTCAAAATAGGATTTTTACGCACTGAAATTACCCGTTAACACTATTCATACATAAAACCTTTCATGTCACCGTCTGCTAAAGGTATCATATCAAAATGTTATTATTTTAAGTCGAATTCATTTATCATCATTCCAATCGTTGGACTTTCCCATAGATTACCAAAAGGACTGATTGGAAGCGGTCTGCATCCAACGTGGTAAAAAAATTTCCTCAACGTCCTTTACAAGTAGACGTACGAAGAGGACGCTGCTGTCCATCCTCTGGAAACTTGTACGTGAGCAATGGCAATCCTATGTAATTAATGCAAAAAGTGGGAATTATATACAGGACTGTATCCTGGGAGTTGAACCAGCGACCTACGGCTACTCCTCTACCGCGAGGATACCCCGTGTAATAATATTTAACTTATATTTATTGCGCCACAAATGCGATTAAAAATATCTGCCAATTAATAGATAAAAGCACAGCTAAATTCTTTTAATCTACTTGTTTTCACAGCACAATGTCCTGTCGGCTACTTTTATGATACTGTACTTAACGTTCTGTTTTTGCTTTTTACAAAATGAGACAGAGACTAAAAGAAATTTTTTTTAAATAAAATTATGTGAATACATAGCCTATATTTAATATTGTTTATTACATAAGATGTGTAGAATTGTAAGAAAATTTGTAAACAAAGTTACGACTATAAATAAAGACAATCACATGTCTGGGCTCCAAAAAATTAATAATTCCTTTTAAGATAACTGTGTACGTTCTTCCAATAAACTATCTTTTAACACGTCTAAGTTAACAAGCAATATTTTTTAACAATTTATCAAAATAAACTAACAAATTAAAACATATCAATGTATATAATATTGTTGAATAGTAACTCGGTTTCATAAATGAATTGCTCTAACTACCGCATACCGGATGTCTGCGAAAGTGATCACAAACAAATCGACCTTATTGTGAATTATTTTTCATGTTCTCACAGAGTCCTCGTAGCCGTGTATTTCTACTTAAAGGATTTCATTAAAGAAGATCTCTATTAGATTCTTCTGGCATGCGTCTCATCGCATAACCAAGTGATGACTGCAAATGGTCCCAAGTGGATAATATAAGAATAGATTAATAAATTGCAGGCCAAGTGTCTCCAGGGAGGTTAATTCAGTCGAACTGATCATTTGGCTACAGTGACATAGTACATCATCGAGAGAGCCGTTAATCTGAAGATATACGAACAATGCTGGAAGCAGAAGACCGCAACCCAGTCTTGTCGTGTCGAAAAAATCTCCATTTTTCAGTTGAAAAATATTTGAAATAAATAACATCCGAGATATACTTTCTGCTAATTTGCGTAAGATTAAAATCACAACGTACTTATAAAGTTTATAAACAAAAATGTGTCAAAAATCACTCTGCGGGCACTTCAAGTCGTATTAACTTATTAATCAATTAGTTTCTTGTGAATTCTGTGTCACCACGTCGTCGCCTGCGGCTGTGTGCGTGTGCGTTTGTGTGTGTTGGCGCGCCCACGTTGCGTGGGCCTGCGCGCGCGCACCATTTAATTAACTATTACGATAATTTATTACCTTCTCGTGTTCCTGCTTTGAACGCATTCCTGTCATTGCTAAATATTTTTTTTAACATAATAGAGGTAAATAAATATGAATTTATTAGGGACTCTCGATGGAGTAGAATGCACACTCATCAGCCTGATGTGCACCGAGCTGCAGGCCGCGACAAAGCAATTTAATTACAAATACGTACGGCAACACCGTACGTTACCGCTATGAGCCCGGAAAATCGCGCAGAGGTAGAGTATACAGAAAACAAATTGCGGTACGTGTTGTAAAGGAAAAGGTGGAAAGCCGCAGATAGAGCGAAAATAAGAATAAAAGACCCAATCTTCAGATGAAACCAATATTAGGAAGAGGAAGAAGTTCCGTATTTATAAGGGACTTTAATCTTGTATAACTTAAAGTGAGTCATCAAATATGTTACCAAGCTCATAACACGAACGGCTTGACTAATTCAGCTATTTTTATATAGATTTATAAATGATTCTCATGGAGGAATAAAATGAAAATGAAAGATAGGAAACTTTACCCTTACAAACAAATGCCCTTCTCCGTCAAACATTTGACGTCAATTGAAACCAAGAAGTGGCCATAAAACATTACATCGAAGCCATAGTCAGTTTATGACTAAACTGTTGCAGTGCCGAATTGAAAACATGTTTTTGTGTTTATGTGGCCACACTGAAATATACTTTACTATTTTTGTTTGTTTTTCTTTATCTATAACTAAACAATTATACATTTATGTTTTTATAGCACAAACGGATCGATGTCATTTTAAGTATCACTACGGACTTGCAACTACTCGAACCGCAATAATGCTCGAAGAGTTCCAAGTCTCGGTAGAACTCGGGATAAACTTGACTTGGCATCGCTTGGCTCAAGAGAAGAGCACGCGAGATGCTATTGTAGACTAAACTACAATGTATCCATTCTCCAGGAGCTCGGAATCTAAACAGGCGTTTCGACAATCGTACACTTTTAAATATGGTAATACTTTGGTTCACTCGAAATAAAGACGACGCTTTAAAAACACTTGTCGACCAAAGTCGTGTGAATGGCTAAAAGGGTCGTATCGTTTTTAAAATGAAATCATTACGAGGCTTCTCACAGACTCGCCCCCGAATCTACAAGTGCAAGTGCCTCAAAGAGTGAAAGATGGTGTACTTCTCACGTCTTATCTAAATTAAACTCTCTGTCATATTTTAACATGCGTGCAACGACTACCAACAGTAAGAGCTTCTACAATCATGTACGGCTACATTGTGGGTAGGAAACATCGCGTGCGATCGGCATTACTAGTCATTTCTAAGGTTTTAAGGATTTGTCGAGCGCACGCCAAGGACGAGGGAAACTACACTGCCTCTCCTCAGATCAACTTCACGCACCTTCGTACGTTTATAATTTTTAGGTATAAAAAATATAATTAAAAATTCTCCTGATAGAACATTACTGCTTCTAACAATTATCGACGCGCAATAGCTGTTGTTATTAGTACGTATTAGTAATGCTGTACAATTATTTTAATTATGGAATGGATAATCTTACATTTAACGGATATCCTTTTAGTCCCTCCTTTATATCCATGCGGTAACACAATTTTCAAACTACTGTTTTCACACCACAAACACAACAAAGAACAAATGCGTAACAATGAATTAAATAAAACACTTATTCATCACATTTTATATCCAAAACTATTCAAGATATATGTATAATATGTCAAAATATGTCAAGAATCGAAGAGAACATAATTAACAAATGTCAATAAATGGCGCGTAATTCAAAAGGCAAGATGTCCGCCGTGCGCGCGAGGCAAAGGCACGGCCGCGTACTGCCAGCGCGGCGCAGGCTCCGGCCCTGGGTCACCGCCTACCGCCTGCAATGAGATCATAAAGGTGGTTCGAACATAATTTACACTTTACGCGTTACGGACTGCAGCGCAACTTTGCATGCCAATGAGCTGCCTTAAAATGCTAATTGATCATACCTCAAACAAATTACAGCGCGACACTTCAAATTTAGAATTTGTCATGCAAATGGAATAGTTATTGTTTACACTTGACGCAGAGTTCGGAGATGCAAGATGAGAATCGTACACAGAAAGACCTTTTCTAAAGAGCACGCAAGTAAAATTGTTCGGCGCAAAACCGCTGTGATACATAACAAATTCCACTATGCCAAATATGGCAAATAATTGTGCTAAGAGATAGTACGTTTGAGTTGTAAATTGAACCCGTTTCGCGGCTTGTGGCCGAGACCGTTACCCTGTATTGTTGTTTAAAGTTATTAAAACATCGCATAAAACACTTTACCGTTCGAATGTGTATTATTAGTTTGTGTATCGGCTGTCAATGCTGAGTATCGGTGAGTATGGTGAGGTGATGACAAACAAGCAGCCGATGACTTCACCGCAGCGGCGGCGGCGGCGCGTCACCGCGGCGCGGCCCGCTCGCGTTGCGCTGCGCTTTGTCCGCGGGGCAATTTGTGAGCTCACACCAGAACAACTGTTTACCTGCTATTTACCATTCATAATCGTCATTCATATTTTTGTATTTTTAACTATTATAGTATATATTTATTTATAAAATTTTCTCCCTTGAGCAAGGACTTGCACCGGGTTGAAAGGCCCTTTCATTTGCCTTTCACCTTGTCACGAGATATCTGATTTTAATAAAAAAATGCTTTATCAAACTGATTGGGACGTTACATTTTTTTCTTGAGTAGGTGTCGATGATTCAAAAACGTTATAAATCTATGATTACTAGCAACCGTTTGTGTAAAGTAAGAGAATAATGTCAGACAAACCTACTCAACTAGGAACTAGAAACAGAGGTCCCTTCATAGGGGATCATCATCTTGATGATAAGAGAGTTCCAAGCGCGACGGGGTCTGAGAGGCCACAACAAATCCGGTCGGATTACATTATACATTATTACTGTGATTACTTACAATATATTAAGTCTATTGAAACACGTTAAGTTATTTTTCTTATTACAAGTAAATGAATGTAAATATACGATTATATACTTATGGAGTTTGAAATTTTTTACGTGACATATTTAAAGCTTTAGGTTATTTATATTAACATTGATACAAGAAAGTCCCAAGCGAAGGCTGTTTATGTCACTTGGCAACTTAAACCCTAGTTGTCAATCGGGATTTATTTTATAATTTATAATTGGCCCACAGGTAACTAATTACTTACCAATAAACTGTGAATTGTAGTCAACATGGAGTTGCCTTGAGCACAGATAACAAAACGCTATGTTACGCTGCAATAAAAACACAATAACATTTTATGAGCGTCGATGTGTTTATTATACGTATCTACATAACAGACGTAAGCAGTAGTAAAGAGACAGCGGCAGACGGTGACCGTCCGGGCGCGGCTACTCGCCGCCTTGCTCCTCGATCGCGGGCAGGTCCAGCATCAGCGACTTGTGCTCGATGGCGCAGCGGAAGATGTTCCACGCCAGGTCCTCCGGCGTGTCGCCTGTCTGGTTGCTACACCCTTCGAACACCTGAACACAGTAAATTCTTCATTCGAATCTTTAAAACCCAAAACACTGATGGATATTTGACGAGGAATTGTTTTGTGGTTTCTCGAAGGCTGCCCAGCTAAGTTATATTTGTCGATTGATCTCTTTTTCGTAGTTGGACATATCTACTTTGACTTTATGCTCCACGTGTACGCTCGAGTATACAACTTCAAAAATCGAACCTTTAACACATATTAGGATTGAGACCACCTGGGCACTTGACATAGTTTTCGTCTCATCCATATTAATTTTAAAAGTCACAACAAATAAATTATGATATTTTGAACATTATTCCATATTTATTTCGGATGTAGTGCTGTTATTAAAGAAGGCTAAGATCGTATACGGCATCGTTTGTTGAGTAATGAGAATCCAGACAAAAAGTCCCGCAAAAAAAAATTTAATTTAAAATTTTGGTCCTTAGATCAAAATTGTTGCTCACCTCTGCGTTAAAATATTCACTTGATTTGATTGAAAGGACACATCACAATTAGTATGCACTTATGATTGAATGATATGATTATGAAAGGAATGGTTATTTATTTATTTATTTATGTTATGTCCATATATATCAAATTGGCGCAGCAAAACAGTTTAATTTCGTAACACGGATAAATCTGCTTTGTGGAAGTGCTCTGAAACTTAAACGAAAGCATTTTTCATTCAAATTATACCATTATTTTGTATTGATTTACGTTACATAAAATTTTGTCATTTACGTATTCATTGCTATAATTCTCCTGCTTTTATAAATCTTATTTGTTATATTACTGATATAACTAATTTGAAATATGTGACTCTAGAGTATACTGCTTTATTTAAGTGATAACTTTTGTTAGCCTTCAATTAATATTATTAATTTTTAAATGTGTTTGCACTCGTATTCTGCATATTTATGAACGCATCCGAAACACAAACTAAGTGTCGTACAAGGCAAAGGGTAGAAACATTTGCGAAGTGGTGTTGGTTTACCCTCAAAGAGCTCATACTAAGGAGCTAAAAATCCTCAGACTGCTTGCGTAGAATACTCAATTACTTTGGTGACATTGCACGAATGAGCTCCGATAATCTGAAGAAGGTAATATTTGTCGCAGATTCAAAATTGACGCAGTTTCAAAAGCATGCAACACCACTGTGCACAGCCACTTAAAACTTGCACAAACTAGAAGAGCTTCTAAAAATGGTAGCGGAGACTGACGTTTTTGGTTATGGCCCTCAGTTATGAGGAAGCAACTAGGATGAAATATGTACCAGCTGTAAGTTATTCATAATCAATAAAATAAAAGAGCACGCGATTCAGAAGAAAAAGACGGCTGACTCGCCTTGGCAAGGTTCGCGGGCAGGGCGCGCGCGTGCGTGGCCTTGCGCGGCTTGCCGTCCTTGCCGAGCAGCTTGCAGCGGCGCAGCGCGCAGTAGGCCCGCTGTTTGGGGTCGCCCGCGCCGCCGCCCGCCCCGCCGCCCGCCCCGCCGCCCGCCCCGCCGCCCGCGCCGCACGCCGCCCAGTGCGCGCGCAGCAACGACTTGCCCTCCTTGTCCAGCGCCTGCGCACCACGATCCTCATTAGGACATTTACTTAATTAACGTCAGAAAACAAAACCATATTTCATTAAAATGTCTAATTTATTTAATATAATAATTAACTTTAGTGGCAACAACAACTCTATTTGTGTTGTAATTTTTACGTCTTCCGAAATATTAAAAAAAAGGGAAATCACTACAGAAATATCCAATAATTACCTTTTGAAACAAGATATATAGAACATTAATATTCATCGCGGTTGTAACTGAAAGAAAAATTAAAAATATACACAAATAATTTCCTAACCACCAGTAAAAACTTTTGATTGTAAAAAAAATAGTATTACGTAGCCCTGAAGAGCAGATTACGTACCGGCAAGCGCAACGAGGAATCTCTGGTTTTGTATAATCTACAAAACGGCATTGTTAAAGCTGTTGGAAGTAGCTGGATGCAGGCCTCTTCCAACCGGTCCTAATGATAGTGAATAGGGGAGGCCTATGTCCAGCAGTGGTAGGATGAAGGATAAGATGATGAAACACATTTTTGTAAGCACTTGATAGTTAAAAATTTATTGCTGACACACCGACAGCGCAGAGAAAAGAGAGTAGTTGCTTAAACCGTCAGAGCGGTCGAATCTCCGAAGGCGTTTTTATATCAGTCGAATATAAGATGATTCTCCGCGACTATGTTGTGTTGGCAGTACGCTGCAATCACCGAAGTTATGTTCGTCAGGATTTTTCTCACTATCGAAGCTGTTCCCGACGCGTACAATTATACGAAATAAGTACTTCAAGAGCGATACGTACGATGCAGTTCTTGCAGCCCGCACTCGCCTGCAAACAGAAACAAACAGATCAGAGTTTCATTGCAGCCACGTAGCTGCCGCGGTATAACAACGTAAACGTGATATACCATAACAACCTGTAATATTACTGATAATAAAGTCTAATGGCTTCACTGAGGTCTAATGAACTTTACTTTTGATGTACAGAGTTGATGGCCCTTTGCCGCGTGTTTTCCTGCTGACCGCGTATATAATTATCGAGGTCATATGCAGGAATTATTTCTGCGAGGACTTTAGAGTGCTTCAGATTCTTTCTGAACGACGGAAGCTGTTGACCCAATCAACGCTAGCGTTTGAAACTTTCCGAAGTGAACAAATTTGAATAATGTTGCTTTCGATGTGAGAATGTGATCAAGTGTACAATATTTTAGCAACTACATTTAAAACATCAAAAATAGTGAAATATTCAGTAATTTTACCTACGCTGTTATCAAAAAATAAATAAAAAATAGATTATGTAACCCCCATTGAGTTTTAGTTTGAGTAAACCAGATTGTTTTCTACTTTTGCAGTGCTATGCTTAGGTTACCTTTGAGTAGCGCACAATAAAACTTTCTTCATACGAGTGTCCCCTTCCTTGATAACTTCCTTCCTCCCGTGTCTTAATTCTCTTAAGGTCTATTGTTAATCCTTTTATACAGTAGTTAGGATTGCGTTTATACAAGCAGCAACAACGTTTATACAAGTTTATTGTATTCACTTAACCATTACCAAATTGTCATGTAGCTCCAATGAGGTTCCGCGCACACAATCGCTGCGACATGTTTTAGAAATTACAGTACGTAGACTATGAGATATCTACGGAGCACTGCGATCGATAGACTGGAATCCTCAGGGAAAGTGCAAACGTTGTCGTCCTGAAAAGTTTTGGCGGCGGACAGTAATTGCAGAAACGGAACAAATAGGGAACACATGGATCAAGTCAAAACGCGAGGCTCGAGATCGACGCCCTCTGCTTACCCTGGGAGAGACAGGAATTTATGACAACAATAAGTAAATAATTAGTAAGCAGTACCTGGTAGGTACCAAGCAGAACGGCGAAGGCAGCCAGCGCAGCAGCGCGCGCGATCCTGCACGCCATGGCACGCGTTGACACTGAGGGCAGCACGCTTGCACGCGCCCGTCCGGAGGAGACACCCGCGTGCCGGCCTCGCCCCGGCTTATATACGGCCACCCTCCGTACCACGGCACGCCGGTAAGTTATTATCTACGTATGTAGTCGAAATATCAGTATATATACGAACGTAAATATAACACAAGGAGGCTTCTTTGCGCGCTAAACACAATTCAGACAACGGTGCCTTGATTTCGATATATAAAGTCGATTGCGTATCACCGGTGTCTTTGGCTGCTCTTTTAGTGTCTTCAGAATCCATCTTATTGACACTCTATATCAATATTTACATTACATATATTATTGAATATTTTAAAGAACTTTTCCTTAAAAAGATTGCGCGCCGTAAAAAACCTTTTGGTATTATTTTATTAATATTATATTTGAAAGAAGTTTTCTCTTACGTGCGATCACTTTATATTTTATGTTTGATGTACTTTTTATATAATGTTATAAATAGTAAATTATGAAGTAAAACTATCAATAAAAGATGGAGGAGGCTTATGTCGCTTCTAGCGACCTTTAACAAAATATCAATTTAAGGTAATTAACGTTTTTTTAATTGAAGGTAAAAAAACGTTAATTTAATGTAATTAAAAGTAACCCTACTAAAAACATTATATATCAAATTATTGTATTATCTATAAATAAATAAATACAGTAAATTTTAGATATCTTGTCACCTATCAATGAATACGTAACAGAACCGTTTTATATACGGCAACTTGTATTTTGAACTTAATATACTGCTGGTGTGCTTATATATAACCTTTTTCATACAGAAGACTATAAGCTGTGTGTATCCAGAAACAAGAAATGTGTTAAGCTTAGACATGAGCGTTGGAGAGCATCTGTGACTCTCCTTTAAGAGTAACCATGAAAATACTTCTTGCACATTGGCAGTTGAAGTCAGGTGCCACATAGAGCACAATCTATGGCAACATTGCGCATAAGCTGCCACAAGTCTTTGATGCCGCCCCTTGTGGTGTTCCTTTTCAATGTGGAAAGTTGGATCACGACATCTGATTACATTTTATTATCGTTTAATTAGAATAATTTGGGTCGCTTCATGGTACGGGGACAGTCGATGTTGACGAACGAGCCAAAGAACAATCGGCGGGCGTGTTTTGATAAACACGGCGCGGACGTGCAGCGGCGACATCCTACCGGACACCCGCGCCGGACAGTGTACTTGTCCGTCGACGACGGCTGAGGAACAGACAATCGCAAATTTGCTGCTTCTATGCATACCGAGTCTTCCAGGTTTGTTTTACTGACACCGTTCTTTATCCACTAATAAAGAACCATTGACTGCAAAAGAAATTTCTTTGCAGATACGGTGGTACTTCTAACATCAAACTAAGTTCTGTGGTCGTAATTGTACAGGATCTTTCCCAAAGTTAACTTAATTCCGTAAATAGTGGCGTAACAATCAATATAACTCCTTAATTATGATGTTAGGTTTGTCGCAGCGCTGCAGTGCGTCCAATATATTTCTGGAGGGGCACGCCGACGATTTTTACACGATTATAAGAAAGAAGAGGGTTTACATAGGAATGTACCTGCCAGTAGCAACAACAGATTGTTTTTATAAACCCACGATGTTCAGGTGTCGCTGGATAATAATCTATAATTTTGCTATCGAGCGAAGTCGATTCATTTGAAGAACCGCCTTGTCTGTCGTGCGCCTCGTGTTCATGAACGCCGCACCGGACACCGCGCTTGGACAAGCATCAAGGCTAGGGGAATATAGATGTTTTCGTGTGTAGGTACTCATTCATTATTGTGTATGGTAGCGACACATACGTAACAGTTATGAATTGTTCCTCCTACTCTGTAGAAAAATAATAAGTATAGTAATAGATAGAAATAAAAGCTAACCAAAATGTAAACAACAAAAATAAAAAAAACTAATGTAAAACCAAGTGATATTGTAATAATCCTATATAGAAATTAAATAATAAAAATGTAAAAGAGTAATGAGGGATGTATGAAAGGCGTTACAGAGCGAAAGGGAAAGACAGAAGAGTTGTGGCAAGAATGAAAAGAACGAAAGATCATACGATGTATGAAAGACGATAATGAAAATCAAAAAAATATGTGAAAAAATTAAATAATGTTGAATAGTCCCTGTCCCACACAAGATAGGGGGTACGAGAGGCTCCCAATAGCGGGGGCTATAAAAAAAACATATTAGAGACTGGACATAGTTTGCCCCATGGTCATTCCTATGACGTGCTGCACACCTGTAGCAAAGGATTGCGTATGGACGTGTTGGAACGGCTAGAAATAATAAGACACGCGGGTAGTGGACCTGTATTTAATGAGCAGGTCAATGTCTCCTCCTCTCCATTATTGCAGGTTTGTCTGGGGACTCGTTCGGGGCAATCGTCTATTACGTAAAATCGCAAATATGACAAATGCGTAAGAGAGGGTAAAATAAAAAATAAAAATACCCACGTGGTCGGTCACGTGACATTAAGTTGTGGTGGGGAGGAGGTGACATATAAATAACAAAGCGACAGCGGACTGAGCTCACTCGGTATTTAGCACTTATCGGTGTAACAACTCCTGAAGATGCCCCATGGAGGGGTGAAACACGTGTTGGGAGAATTTACGGTGGCGGTTGTGTAGTTGGCATTGTCTGTCGCATGCGCATTTACGAGCGGGCTGGCGGGCGGTGCACTTTCATGCACGACAACCACTGCATGTGCGGAAGTGGCTAGATATTGGTCCTTTCTTATTTAGGATGGACTTCTGCAATGTAACGCCTGATTCCATTAAATATAAAAAAACAGTTATGAATAAGGTTTGTTATTGCGTACAAAAGTAATAAATTCTATAAATAATATAAAACTGTTTGAAGCAATAATATAATTGCAATGAAATCATAATATTGCATTACGAGCCTAGTATACTCTAAGCACGGCGTCATCCTGCATCAAATCTACACAATCCGTCATAAAAGCTATTAAAACTGATAACAAATATAAATAATTACCCTGACGCGCCGCGTGGCAGCGGCCGGTTATAATCTAGAAGACGCCGAGGAGTCTGCGTCGTTTAAGCCAAGGTGGAGTGGGTCTAGAAAGTTTTCTGAAATCTTGCGCTTTCCCTGAAAACTAAACGTAGTTGTATCATTCGTGATTGTATGTTAGTCTTCGTAGCATTGTTTACTGACGAATAAGTGCCAATTTTCTTAAATGTACGCCCCTTCTAACTAAATAGTCGATGCTCGTTACAGTGTATATATTCACTCATTGCGACGCTGTGTATATAATTTAAATCTAACAAAACGCTTTAATTACTTGACCTGCCTCGATTGCCAATAAATTGATCACCGCTGACACGCAGCTACCACTTAAGTACATAGCTTGAGATATATAAAGATACGTTGTATGTTGATCCACGGAACATCACAGATGGCGATGCTTGATGTTGTAATAACTCATTGCAATGAAACCTGGAATCTCATTCTGACACCCATCGGCAAGCTAACAGTCTCTCAACGAACCAAGGAGATGTTCGAGCATAACTATGCCTGGGATTTCTCTACGAGATGGAATCAAAAATGAGGAGATTCGTAGACACGTACAGAAAAGATGAACGCTGGCGTTTTAACGGTCTGGAGTAAAGACCTCGGACCGGCAAGCGCAGCGCAAAACGTTGACCTGCCCCAAACAATATTGGCAGTCGTTGAAAGACACTGATTGCAGATCCGAGCCAACCGGTCCTTTGGGAAGTCTCTGGGAGACGCCTACGATAGTGATAATGATGAATACTACAATGGCCAGAGTAAATTACGTTTGGTTGGAGAAAGGACACAAAAATAATTCTAGATTGGTTGGATTAGGGGCAGGTTCTCTTGAAGGTACGTAGCCGTGCGTGCACGGAGTGTAGGAGTAAGGCTGTACTTGTCGGGCACGCGGTGCATACAAACGGAGGAGGGGGGGCGCGGCGGACGCGAGGGGCAGGCGCGCTGCAGCACGCACGGCGCCATGCTCAGCGCCACCAGCGCCGCGCCCACCACCTGCATCAGCATGCTGGGGCCCGCTCTGCAATAGATACACCGTCCTGTGATACAGACTATAGCAAGGGCGGCGTTAATAACTGTTCGTGACAGAACAGCTATCGTGCCTTCAAAGGTCCCGTTTGCGATATAGAAACACCATTTTCCTGAAAACCATCACGATTTTGTGATATCGTGACCGAGCAGTAACTGCGCCAGACTTCTAGAGTTGCTTGTGTTGTAAGTGGGGTGTTAAAACTTTCACTGGCTTAATATCTTATGAGATGGGCCATGGGTCGATGCCGAGCTCGAACCATCGTAATAGGAAATCAAATGTTCCAGGAGCTGCGTGAACATTGCATTTCCCCGGCGCGTCATAACCGGAGTATTAAGTACCCCGCATCAGCAGAGAGGAAGATCAGAACAAAAGTTTTAGTGAGTTGCTATATCACAAAACCACGTGCTCCTCTTGCAGGTTAAAGATCTTGTACAGGTCCGAATTTAGAAAATATAACTATCGAAACCACATAAAGAAGGCTTCAATCAATACCGACATCTGTTAGAGTACATAACCTTTGAGACAATGTTCATTATGTTGGAGTTAGTGGTGCAGCTAGAATTTTTCGAAGCTTCCATCAATGTTAAAGCAGAAACCACTAACACAACAGCGACCGAATTCTGAAACTAATTTTCATATTCATTTAATAACAATTTCACCGTATGTATCACTGTATGCCTTTCTTGTAAATGAACATGTGCATTGTGCGCCAACATATTGACGATTTGCTAACTTACTTCACTGCAAAGTTCACTGCGCACTCGAAAATGTTGCGTAAATTTGATGGGACAAAGAACCTGTGACGTATTAAAACTAAAAATTTACGAATCCACTAAACAATTACATTTGACATTTTTTTGAAAGTGACGTCAAAACATGTAGCCAACGATGACAGGACCCGCAGTGTTTTGACAGCGCACGTGGGCAGCCAGCGACAGATTTGTGGAGCGTACAAGAAGTAGTTAGACTAATTAACAATACGATATTATCATATAAATTATTAACTTAAAGATTGGTTTTAAATATATTTTGTGTCATTGTCAATGATAACTGCTCCAATGCCTCCATATTTTTTTACATCCGTTTCGGTGGAAGTGGGCTTCATTGGAAAATAAGATGTCAGTATTACTGAATCGATTTAACATAGTTTCGGCTCGCAACTTCCCTTAATTTAAATCATTACATTTAAGTTCCTACACTATTAGGATCTTAGGCGGGTTTAATTTTAAATCGAATTTCAAGATACGGCGTAATGATGTACGGGATAATCGTAATTCCGCCCAACGTTTGCGGGTCGATAATCTGGATGGTGTGGAACAGAGGCGGAAGGTTGCCGAACGTTCTCGTTCGCTAGGAGAAGTCCGTAGGCCATTGGTTCGCTTCTCATTTGGTGCATACAGCACGTAGAACTCCTTCACCCATTTATTAAAAGGAGATTTACGTATTTAACTAGAAAGGTGTCACATAGTAATGAGCGAACTGTTTGAATAAATTAACACAATAAGCGTATTTTTTTCTCGTTCCCCCTGCTTTGTTTGTATTGGGCACGTTACGATTCGGGTGTAAATAAATTTTTCATTTTTTATTTTCATTGCTGTTTCTCCTTTCTTTCTCTTTTTACCACATCCTCCCCAAAAAATCTCCATTTTCACTTTCTATTCTTTCATTCGACTTTCCACGTCTATTCCTCACTATTTTGCTGATATTTTTTTATTTATTTATTCATTGAGACATGGATAATTGACCTTAATCTTTTTATCAATAAGCGCATTGGTGCCCCGTGAAGCCTGTTTCTGCTAGCTCGGGTAATCTAATCTTGCACAGATTTAAATTTTACTGTATTTTTGATCCACCCTCTAGTAATATCTCAATAAATAAATGATCTCAATAGAGAAGATGCAAGATGGTGTTTTGTACAGATTATGACAGCCAACTAGACCACCAAATAGATTGGAGGAGTACGTTGCGTGGTACTTCGAAATGTTTTACGAAGTCTGCCTTTTTCAATCCTCTGACCAGCTTCAAACATACATCGAGAGCGAGAATTGTCTCCTGTTACGTCGCAGTTGTAAACTAATCATTTTGTCGTCCGTACTACCGATACAAAGTCAGGGAGGTTTTCTTACAAATAAAACAACATGAGCTGTAGTGTTTACAATTTTATTTACAATATTTAATACTATCCTCAGGGTACGACACGTATATATCTACCGGAAGCGGCGCTGCCAGATGTATAGAGACGGGTTTGTTTTACATTAACTCCAAAGGTCACCCAACTTAGCTGATACTGCCGCGGCACTTTGTGAATCCAACACTAACACCATGTGGTTATGGAAGGAAACGAATCAGGTCCGCGCACCGCCCGCGGCGTCGTCCTCTTTGCTCTTTCAGTACAAGATACACAACAGCCAGCGCCTGCCGCCCGCAAGCACGGCTCTATACCCGACAGCGCCGCGGTCGGCATCGACGCACGAAGTGTAGGTTTTTGTTATATTAAGAAATCACTACATTGAATACAGTGTTCTATAGTTAAATACATAATGTAAACGTAAGTTTAACCCTCAATTGATCCCAAATTAAAAATAAAATTACCCGAGAATGAAGTGCGTGTCGTCGCTGTACACCAGGCGACAGTACCGCGTAAAGTCAGAATATACTGCTTTAGGATATATGCATCCTCGTGTCAAGGCTCAAGTTCTGAAATCGAAACCCAGCGCCTGGCGAGCAGTTTTAATGCGTTTTAAACGTGAAAACGCTTCATCTGAACAAACAAGACAGATACTCGCAAGCACAACGCACTCGTGGCGAAAAGCCTATGCGCCAAAGAAGCAATTTTAATTGTTTTGTGTTCTTGACAAAGTTGTCGTACTGCTGGATATTAGGCGACGTCCAGATCTTGACAATCATTCTACCGCGAGCTCTTCTACGTAGCTTCATTTTTCTTGCCAGAAGAATTTGGTGATCGAGAGGTTCTCGTGGATATGAAAATTGACTTGTAGATGTTGGTAATCAACTTGTAGCTTCTTTGGAGTAGCGACTTTTCGCCACACCCTTATAAATAATAATATAACTACAGTGAATGTACGCGCGGAACATTCCATGCCTTTAGGAACAAACTACAACGGCATTATATAGATTTAATGAAAGGCAAGAAATATATTGCAATAAGTTTATAATTATATGTTTATGATTGTACAATTGATTATGTATTATAACAAATATTTTATAGATTTAGGAAAGCGATTAGAAAGATTTGTTTTATTGATTACTTTTTAAAATTTTTGCGAATTTACTTGAGAAATAAAACTAATTTTAAGTGCAATACATCGCAGATATCTTCATGTCACTCGGAACCCCGGCGTCGCCATAGCGCAAGTTTGTCGGTGCCTCAATAACTGACATGAATAACGATATAATACGATCCGCTAATAAATATTTATGTATCTTATGTTTAGAGAAATTATGAGTATTTATATTTTGAGTCTATACTACATTGATATTTTTCTACAGAAAGTGACCAAGAACCCGTTTCTTGGCAACTAATTGGAGGCCGCCATTATATTGAATGAAATATGCGCGACATGTCACGACATGAAATCTTAAAAGTTTGGCTGTCAAACATTTGGTCGTTAGAGGGATCATCGGATTAGGATTATCGATGAAAAACTGCAGTTCGAACAAGATTTTAACAGAACTAATTCATGCCTGGTGGTAGCGGAGCAACTGAGTAGCCAAGGGAGAAGGGTATCGGTGTTACGATGTCCAGGCGGTGGCGCCGTGGGGGAGTAGTGCTCTTCGGCCGAATAATGGTTGGAAGCGGAGTTAAGAGCCAGACCGGCACAGGAGTATGAGAAGGGTCTGCACCTATGACAACACGTTATTTTGATCTCCTTGATCTCTGATTAATGAACTCAAGGGAGTCCGTTGCCTGCGTTAAACAGAGGTTGAGAAGTGAAGTTAATTGGGTTACAGTTCTGCTTTACTCGTGAGGCCTGGACTGTGTGTGTGAAAACGCTTCTGGAGTCCCATCACACAGCGAGGATGTTGGCGCCATTAAGGTGCGAAGACATTTTCCCCGCGTCAAACAAAAAAGGTTTGTTTACATTTTCATTCATTAGCTTCGAAGCTTTAAAGTTAAAAAGTACATTTTTATTTGAAATGTTGTATATTCAAATATCATTTCTGTATTGGGTCTGATAGCCAAATATACTTCGGTATAAGGCCAGTAAACCTACAATTAAATTTTGCTGCGAATATTATATTGAGTAAAATGACTTACAAATAAACACCTATGTATAGTAAGTGCATGCACAGTTATTTAGATATTTCACGAAATATTCTATGACGTGTTCGGACACCCAACAGCAAGATTATGTAGGAAAGATAAGCTTAATATTCTAGATTCGAGAAGTTTCTACAGTGACTACAGTCTAACACACAGTGAAGTTGTCGCGCGTGCGTGCTGTTATATGCGGTCACTGGATACAATAACTAACCAAATGTCACCTAATTTACGAAAAGTCAAGAATAATGTGCAAATAATCACTTGTTAACCTGAAGAAAAACAATCGAGTTTCTCAAAAGCTTTTCTTTGATAACGTGTCAAAACATTTAATGTTAACCCGTAATTTTTTTAGATTTATCGATACTTATAAAATACGATTAATTTCAATAGTTTCGCCAAGAAATTGCAGTGAAGTCAACAGTACTTGTGGGATTCTTCCTAGTGCCTGTAGATCTTGACGTAATAACGTCAGCAAGTCCGAAGTACAAGCGTGTATTGCATTCGAGCTTCGCCAGAATTATATATCTGAGGAATGCCCCTCATCGATGCGACGCTGATGACAATGCAATGCAGCTGTTACGTACTTGTTAATTATGAATAAAAAATATTTTTGACATTCTAGTAAGTTTTTCGAGTAATTTTGCAAAAAAACCGACTTCTACAACAGCATTGGTAAAACTATTTAAAATTTGACGAGATAGGAAGGAGTCTATTCGGTGAGAGTGGCACTTCTAAAACCGGTGCGCGGGTCGTCAGCCCCGATACCACTCATCGCTCGGTCTTTCTTTCTCTAACATAGACTTAAGACGAATACAATTCCCAGTAATTAACGATACTGTCTTGGATCAGAATCCAATAATTGTCAATAATATAAAGAGATAAAAATATTTAATCATAGATTAAACAATGATTAGCTAAATTTTCTTATAACAAACCTTTGTGAAACCCAAAGTAGTAACAAGAGATTAACAGGTGATCATATATTACGTAAATTGCTTTGATTAACCTTTCAGAAACTGAGTGTGATAATAATTCACATATATAACTGATTTAAAGTTCTAATCCTTTGAAGGCGCGTCTGTACGTGTTGGATGATAGAATCGGTGTGACTGTAAATTACATAATGTTGATCGAGGCGCGGTGGTGACCACACCACGGAACGTGTGTAACAGCACGCACGCGCTGCCACGAACATCGAGCGCTAACAACTACAAGATAGAGTCACAGAACACATATCCATACGACATGTTAATCTGCAGAGAAACCTTGTTACGATTGCATTTGATATGCGAAGAGTACATGAACATGTCCACCGGTCTCAACTATTTTCATTGGCTGGTTCGCTAAGCCAGGTAAGTACTTAGCGGTTATTGTGTAGACATGAACATTGTTGATGATGGAGGAGGGGCGTGCGGCGCGATAGCCCTTGTCTCCCACGCCCCCCCGCCAGCAGGTCTGCGCAGGAGCATGGCATCTCCTGCTCGCGCCGCTAGATGTCGCCGCATGCCTTTAGCTTATCATCGCCCCTCCAGCAGCTCCACACCATTAACCTTTTGACATAACAACACATTTCAAGAATATTACAATTTATATTCTTAGTAGCGACAACAGGTATGTATTTTATTTTTTGTACATAATTTTATAAATAACAAATAGTTTCAGATGCGACAAAATAATTGCGTAGTTTCTTACAACTAGTGAACAAATTGCGTCGCACCTAAAGGCACTGATCGGGAGATAATAAACTTGAAGGAGATCCATGAGATAACTAAAAGCGACCGACATTGCCCCGCCCAATAGCACGCTGAACTGGCACAGGGTAGGACATGGCTTGCAAAACAGATGACTGCTTGGACTTTAAGGTTCTAAAATGGAGACTAGGGACCGGCAAGCGCAGCGTAGCATGTCCACTTACAAGCTGGACGAAAGACGCTGTACGTAGTGCGTTTTCGATTGGGTCTTGTTAAATATCTGTGGGGGGAGGGGGGGGGGTCGTGTCCAGCAAGTGTCCTAAGCAAACAGTCCAGCGAGCTTCGGCTGTAATGATGATGATTGTGTTTTCATCGTGTTACCGATTTTTACACAATTAGCAACCACTAATAGTTATTGATCTGATGCTGGAAACAAAGTCCAACAGGTCATAATTATTTTTAAAACCTTATGCTTTTATAAATAAGGCAGTAAATACCTAGAGATGCCGTCGCTAGACAGCCTGCGCAGGCGGGCGCTGCGCGGCGGGGCGCTGGGCGCGGGCCAGCCTGCGCGCGCGCCGCCCGCGGCAGTACAGCCGCAGCAGCACGGCCGCGAACACCAGCAGCACGCCGCACGCGCCGCCCGCCGACACCGCGTGCCCGTACACCGCGCACGACACCAGGATCGACACCGCCTGCGCCACGACCACCATACACACACTGATCACCACGCCCACCACACGCGCTCACTGCCGGCGTGACACATTGTAGTCGGATCGCATATTAAGTCCCTTTTTGATTATTCGTTTCAAAAACTTATTAGCGTTTTGAAGTTTATATGCGTAATAAAGATTAAAAATCCAGACACGAAATCAACAAAATAACAAACATTGTGTTAACTTTTAAGCCAGATGTTTTAAAGATCTCTAAAAAGCTTTATCCATTGTTCATTATAGTATTTTATTGTCACCAACTGTATCGTTAAACAGATAAGGGATTTTTACTTTAAGTTTGTGATGCATGTGTTTTGTAAGGGCGCCTACTATTTTTTTGGACGGGGCTGTATATTTTTCATAGACTGGCGGTAGAATGCGTAACGACGGATTTAAGTAATAAAACGAAAAACTATTTGGAATATTTTCCCAAGTCATTGCAATTTACTTGAATATCAAATTTTGCAAAACATGCCCGCTCCACACATGGCTTCTTAGTCAATGACCGAAGGCAGAGCCGTTTTCTCCTCTTAGAGGCAAACTCATTTCCAAGCCATAATCCATTCAAACTTAATTCATTGAGGAGCCATCCTGATTCTTCTATCACAAACCTTTTAGGGATATTTTTATCAAAGTTAGTTCTGTTTTTAAAAAATGATAAAGAATATTTTGTTTTACTTATACTACATGATATAGCGACTATAAAAAAGTTTGAACATCTTATGCACATAGCTAAGATTAAGTCCACTGCGTGTACCGGCAGACGGGCGCTCACTGACCTGCCGCAGCGTCATGATGATGGTGAAGACGACAGCACCGAAGCGCGCGATGGTGCGGTAGATGAGCATCTGGCCCACCGCGGAGCTCAGCGACAGCAGCAGGCAGTCCGACACGAACACCGGGTGCTGCAACATGTGCGCCGTGTGACCAGTGGGCGGCGAGCAGGGTGAAGGATTAACCTTCAAGTCCTTGTTCATTAAAATAGCGCTAAGCTATCGCACTGGACTGCGTCGGGTTCGTGGGCGTTGAGGGTGGGGACCTTCATCGTTCACTTAATGCGCACCTCAAGAGAGCAGTAATGTCAAGTGGTCTCGTATTGCTGCGGGTCAGCGAGGACGCTGAGGAGGCTCAGCTTCACCTCAGGATATTCAGAAGATTCGGCGGCACCTACAAAAGTACGCAGGACGACCACTCAGAAAGTTTCGGTGGGTAGGAATCACACATGGCTCTGTCTTTCCCCAGACAGGCCAGGGTATTTTGTGATTGGAGTAGGTGCGGGGTGTTGGTTGGTGAGTGGTAGCGCACCTGCAGCAGGCGCAGGCGCGTGCGGGCGCGCGGCGTGTGCAGGCGCGGCAGGGCCGCGGCGGTGAGCGCCAGCGAGCACAGGTTGACGGCGGCCAGCATCTGCAGCGGGCGCGGCGAGTGGCGCGCGAACAGCGCCGCCTGCCACGACGACGTGAAGCTGTCGCACGCCATGTACAGCGCCAGCAGCGCCAGCCCAGAGCCCGTCGTCGCCGCCGACACTGGAAATAACATTTTTTCATACAGCATCAAGTTGGATCTACTGCCGATTCGGTTGAAATGCTTCAGACCTGAGAAGGCAAAGTTTTATGAGGTGCTTTTACTTATTGTATATTATAATATTTGTATGTACATTAAGTTCCCGCTACTATACTGTGATTGTCTGGAAGAAATTACCTTCAGCAATTAGACCGCCCCCTTGTACTTTTTTCTTAACTATAAGGCAAGTATTTTTCCCGACGTTTAAAATAAAAGTAAGCGACCCCGTAAAAGACACACCAGTGGTTTCTTTTTTTCAACAACTTAAAATTACATAATTTAATAAGCGTGAAACAGTCTGGAGGCAAACACATTATTGCCAAGATGTGGTATGTTCTATGAAGTCATTTAATGTATAGAAACCCTTAGCACATGAACATTCTTTTACATATTTAATGGCATATAAATAACAAGCGACGACGGACTGAGCTCACTCTGTGTTTGGCACTAATCGGTGTAACATAACTCCTGAAGATGCCCCGTGGAGGGGTGAAACACGTGTTGAGTAATTTGGCGGTGGCGGTTGTGTGATTCGCATTGTTTGTCGTATACGCATTTATCAGCGGGCTGGCGGGCGGTGCACTTTGTTACACAACTACCACTGCATGTGCGGAAATAGCTAAATATTGGTTCTTTTCTTACATTCTTTTACAGTTTTTTTTAAATCTAGCAATAGAAGCTTTTTGTACATTATCTCTGGTTCTGTTATAAAACCGTATACGTTGCCCATAAAAACATATGCTAAAGAAGTAGTAGAAGTCGTTATAGCATCGCAGACAACTGTCAGTGTCCCGGCACGGGGGCGTGCGCGAGGCACAGGGCGGGCGGGCGCGGGGCGGGCGCGGGACGCTACCTGCGTAGTCGTCGTGGCTGCCGAACATGAAGAGCACCATGCCGAGCGAGATGAGCGCGGCCGTGGCGTACTCGTACGGCTCGTACTTGTTGCGCGAGATCAGCTTGCCCATCAGCATCACCGGGATCACCTTGCACGACTTCGACAGCACCTGCGCACGACTGAGTGTCATACACAGATCCAAAATACAAAACCCTACGCATTATATTACAGCTTTATGTTTGTGCAAATAACCTTGCAAAATGTACATTAATCTCCACCTCAACAGTCTAGACTGTGGAGAGGCCTATCATATGTAAAATAGATACGTAAGAGCATTGTAACATAAGTTGTTCTTTTCACAGAAAGATTACAATCAAGTCTCATGTATCTCCATGTTTGTCAGAGTTCCCAGATGCCTTATTCCAACCCTCCAGTTAGACTCTGTCGATATTTTTCATGACGCTCTCGCACACCACACATTCAGATAATATTTAGAGCACTAGAACTTTACTGCGTGCACATCACTTCACGAATATCATGTACTACTTCGAGTCAGTAGCGCTTCGGAATATATGTACTTTTGTGCAACATCTCTGTGAATTTAATGCATATGATAAAAAAATAATTTGTTTATGGTTTGACGAGAGCCGGCTTGCTGCCGTGGGAGGCAGTCGGACCTGTGTGGGAAAGCTGACGAACTTGAGCGCCTCGTACTGGCACCACGCGCTGATGATGTTGGTGAGCGAGCAGTAGCTGAACTTGTAGAGCGGCGCCACGAGCACGGGCTGCCCGGCGCACAGGAGCCGCACCAGCGCGATGCCGAACGCCAGCAGCCGGTTGATGAACACCAGCAGCTGCGAGTCGTTGAAGCGCACCAGGCTGCCGTCCGCCATCACGTAGTTCTGCACGCGTCAAAACGAAACATCCAAATCAAAATATCTTTATTCAAATAGGCATTTGTACACACAGTTATATAGTTTTAATTATTGATTTAAAACTAAGAAATTAACTTATATTCACACTCGAGTACCCGCACGTGATCATCTTCGTCGAAAAACCTATGTACATTAGATACAGATGGCCTAATGTCTTCCGCGATATCTATCTATCTAATCGTGGCCATCTCTTGAGGAGGCCTATGCCTTGCAGTGGACGGCACACGGATCGGCTGATATGATCAGGAAGATGATGATGAAAGGAAACAAACAGTATGATGTAATTAAAAAAAATAACCTGCGTCATAATTTTCTCCTGCAGCAGGCCCCAGACCAGGTAGGCGGCCATGAGGCCGGTGAAGCAGAAGAGAAGTTCAAAGCCCTCGTGGCCGTCGTCGGACTTGGGGGGCTTGGCGGCGTCGGGGAGCCGCTCGCCTGTCTCCGCGAAGCAGGCGGATAGCGCGCGCGACACCCACGTCTTGTTCGCTGCGCGTACGCACACCACATCCACAATGTACTTTAACAAAAAATCTTACCGAATTCAGCCATAACTTCCGGTATAACATAAATGCAAAACAACAAAACATTTCACGGATTCCGCTCGCATCACCTTTCTATCAAACATAATCAACAAACAAAATTAATTGCTGTATGTGTTGGCGGGTGAAAAACTCTAGAATGGATCGACCGACATTCGGCTTATTTTTTCGTTAAGGCACGAAGATTTTTATGAAAACAAAAATTGGAAAATTTATGAAGAAATTAGGGATAATATTTTCCTTTTCTAATATAATCAAAGAATAAAATATAACACCTAACCCTAACTGTTACACACGACATTTTTTATACAATTTCACAAACGGAAGAGGGCTGAAAAGACTTGTATCAATTAACTCTATTAGTGATAAGTTTCAAGTAAAAATATGCTCCACGTAGCCAATGTACTTATGTATGATGAAATGAAATCCTGCCCGTAAACATAGTGAAAAATATATGAAAAATAGCGAATTAGATAAGGTTAGCACTAGAAAGAAGACATGTTTGCCCTTGCACATTTCTTAAAATACCTCCAGTATTATACTAATTTTATGATTACTAACTCTTCCATAGTTCGTGTACCTTTTACAATTTCCATGTAATATTATATAATTATCGTGCAATAAAATTAAAAAGTTCATAAAATAATAATTGTTGGAAAAATAATGTTGCAACGCAATGGAATTTTTAAAAGATAACACAATATAGAAACGAAATCACATCCTCATAATTTTAGTAAAGTTTAAAGATGCCGTTATATATGTCTTCTAGTATACTCAAGTGATCAAAATGAAATTTAAGTTAATATGATAATAAATAATAGATTTTCAATTATCCAATGAATATGGTCGTAACAAAAAGATTTTTAGTGAAAAAATTTCGAAGATAAATGTTAAACAAATCAATCCACATCGTGTCCATTCCTTCAACAATGTATGTATCAGTGAAAATATAACCGTGCAACGCTGTATGCAACCTGATCTTGCTTACCGCATATATATTATATTCACAGCTCGCACCGTGCGAACTGAATTATTGCCCGGTGGCAGAAATGTGAGTTTTTTCATTACCTATAATGAAATCTATGAATATGAACATTTTTGTCTATTTCCATGACATGAGAACGACTTTACCAATTTGATCTTTTTTATATAAACCTCTGAATATTTTACACCTCAAATTGGACTGTAGTTAAATAATTCGCAAAGATAGTTATCGAGTGTGTTGCATCAATATTTTTCTTTCATGGACAATCCTATATCAATATTAATTATTGTTCATTCATAGCCCAGACAAAATCAATAGGAATAAATAATTAATAAGTCAAGAGGCAATAATTTGACGGAACTGTAAAAAGTCTAAAAGTAAGGAAGGCACAGATGTAATTAGTTGATGACCAACGCGACAGCTGCGCGGCGGCCGATCGATACACGTTGGAGGTCGAGCAGATATTGACTAATACAGGTTGACTCCTATGTTATGCTAAGGAAATTCCATAATTACTTGTTATCGATGTCAAGACAATACACCTAAATGGTCTAAAATAAAATCGATACATGTCAATTTGGATCGAAAGAATGAATAAAACAAAAACGAAAAAAAATAATAAAAAAATTTCAACACCACAAATTTTTTTTTAAACTCTAAGAACGTAAGTTGCTATATTACAATAACATAAATATTTGTATGTCTGAAAATTTGTCTCTACAGATGTAAGGTACTCACAAGACGACACCGGCCTTGCATTTATTTTTGTTTACCAGTGATAAATCATAGTTGATAGTATAGAACTGTTGCAGGCGATGTTTAGTAGCGGCCGAGTTGCGTGCACAACTCTAAGAGTCTCTAATGTGCGAAAGGAAAATTGTGATTAAAAAATGTATAATGGGAAATGATAAAATATATATAAATATAACAAATTGTGAAGTAAAGATCAAAAATTAATACTTAGAATTGTTATAATATTCTCGATTGAAGGCGAAGAAAGAGATGCGTTGTGTGATAGGTAAAGGTATGGAAATGAATGAAAGATCTTAAGGATAAGAGGAGCGCAGAAACAAAAAAAAATTGTGAATGGAATGGAAGCACTGGACTTTTGAGATGTAGCAACATGTATATATATATATATATAATATTGACAAGTGATCTGCTAATCATGTATAGGAATAACCAAATGGAGTAGTATGAAGGTTTTCCATGACTTGTGGAAAGTGCGGACAATCCTATTCAGTTATTGTGAGCAGGCAGATTGAACTTTTACTTACTTATCTTATCAAAGTAATTGGTCTTGTCAAGGTACTTATACAGCAGAAATCCCGGCACCAGAATGGTGGCGTAACCCGCCAGGTTTAGCATCAGACGGAAGCACCTTAAACAAACAAAAACATTTAAAATTTCACTCTATTTCTTTAGTTTTACTGTATATTTGGTACATGATATTAATTTTTATTATTGATATTAACATTTTAAATATGATATTAATTCATTAAAACCATCATTATTTTTATTATCTTTAATTTTGCTTAAAAATCTGATGAAACTTGAAGAATTCACTCGCTGGATTTCATGCAGGTAGATACAATACCGATGCCAAGGTATCACACTAACCAGTATAATTACAAATGCTTGTGGTAATTGACACTGGCAACAGATTTGGCACATGAGGATTTATAAAATCAAAATAATCTTTATTCAAATACGCTATTACATGCACTTTCAAATTGTCAATCAATATAATATGTTGGCATTGTTGTCACAACAGGAAGCTACCACCGATTTGGTAGGAGGCACTTCTGCTGAGAAGACCTGGAGAGAAACTCAACAGTTGTACTTTATAAATATAGTAATACTATGAATCCACAACAATAATTGACTTCCTAAATAAGCATCAACAATGTTTAACTCTATTCATTAACATCAGTATAGCATTCTTGTATAGAATAATATACTGTTATTTTTAACTACTCTATAAAGTTATATATAATATAGGGCACTAGAAAGCGATGAAATATGTATATATACATATATATGTGTCTGTGTATATAAGTGTGTATAAATATATAAACATGCATTAGATATGGAATTATTACATTACATTGTAATTTTGGGCACAACAATAATATTTCCACTATGCCAAATCAAGCACTGAGTACTGCATGTATAAATCATGGGTTATTCTGTGCATTAAACTATTGTAAAAAGGTTATTTATATGATCAGGTGAAGGCTCTGTTGTTTTCACATATTTATAGAAAATTTTGGTTGTCATTTACTGAAACATACAGGTTTTACTGTTAAAATGCATAATGGTTTAAAACAGCAGAAAACAATGCCTTATTACATAATTTATTGTAACAGATTAGATTTATAACATCTGGTGTGCACATAGCAATCCCACATAACCAAGGACTGTTGCTAAATAAAGGTTCAACCATTTAAAAAACAATGTTCCGCTTTTGTTATTGAACTGAAGAAGTTTAAAATTTAATATGGATTTGATGTTATCAGTGTGATACATATTACAAATTTTGATTAATTCACATAAACACCCAAAATCAAATATAATAAATAAATATATTGTACATCATTTTAATTAAAACAGCAACTTACAATGATTTATAATGTCATGAAAAGCTTTTATTCCTAACAACAAAAACTTTTTTCAAAAATAAAATATTCACATCTACAAATCATTTTTAAAAATTTTTTGGCCTGGCTTACACTGCTCCCCAAGTGACCACACCAATTCCGCAGGTAAAACAGGGCAGATCCATATGGCGCTGTGCCCAAAACCTATTGTAAAAATTATGCAGCAAAGTATGAGGGCTGCCTGGGGAGCCATGTCAGTTTCTCCAGATTGGGAAGCCATGGAACTTTTAGATCACTGAGGTGAATGCTCCATGAAGTGACTACACTTAAAGGCCTCTTTGAGAGGACCTCAGCTGGGGCGGTCACTTATCAATAACCCATTTAACGTTTCAAGTCAAGGGTGCCCAGAGAGTTACAATTTGACATAGCCGGTAGCTATTATTTATCTAACAGTACCACTACATTACACATTACACAGCATTAGCACGGGGAGAAATAGTGCAGCAAACTGCAGCAACACTTCTATGTAGAATGATAGGGGGTTGGTATCCCTATGATATACAAGCACACCTCTATTCCAAAGAGGCTGATTAATTTTCAGATTATGTTCAACAAATTTTTATTGACTATAGGTTAATGTTCAAAAATATTATAATTGTTAAATTAATTATATTTCATAAAGACAACTGTATTCAATGCAATTCTTTTCAATTATTGTGTTACAAATATGGCAAATATTTCCTAGAATCAAAGGAAAAGGTGTTTGACATATTAATTGTTTTACATTATTAATGGGACCGATATGACAAAATAAACATAACATCAACTTAAACATTTTTCAGAGCAGTACATGTCAAGTCTGTGTGTGACATTACAATCAAAGAATTATTCTGAAAAATATATTCTTATGTGTACATGTATAAGGATTGTGATACATTAAGACAAGGAGAAATGTTGATGCAGCTACTGAGATTTTTTAATGTATGTACTGTTTGAAATCTCATATTATATAAAATAAAAGTTTTTGCTTCTTTTGACTAAGCAGAATAAAGACATATATGAGACATAACTCTTATAATCATCCTTATATCTTACAACTTAGCAAACACCTTTCTAACATCGGCACATGCCAAGAAATTACACAAAAAACACATACCATGAGTACTCCGAGTATATTAGAGTGTCAGACTGCTCATAGGCAAGCAGCAGCTCCTGGTACAGCTGACTGAACAACCATGTCAGCACCACACACAGTATCAACACTATCCTGCAAATGAATCATCAGAAATGTTAAGGGCAGCACTCATTTATTTCTTACAGACTCACAATTGTATATCTTTTTAAAATGTATATCTAATCTTTTAGTGCAACGCCGTGCATAATATTTGGAACAGGCTAAAATGATGACCCTTACATTTTTTTGCCACTTGTTATCTACACTGAAGATGGAATATCACTAAAAATTTTATTAAATAAAGGTATACATACATGATATTTTATACGTTTTTAAATAGTAGAAGCATATAAAAAGGTTTGAAGTAAATTTGTGATATTTAGTTACGACCGATGACCTATATTTATTAACTCGATGAAGTTATTTTAATAATATTTTTCATTGAGTTAAAATATCGTTGAATAGATAACATGTTTACTGTTACTAATTCCACAGTAGCAAATATAATAAGTCGTCAGAAAATGAAATTGTACACCGCAGGTCGTATTCGACTTTCGTCGGCATTTTGAAGCAATATACAATAACGCAAAACATTTCGCTCACCCGATAATTATTTTCGATCGCATGTCGTACTAATGACAATTTATCAATAAAAAAAAACTAAACAAATAACGATTGATATGTTTATTTCCGTTAAAAGCTAATAAAGTAAAATTAATAAGAAATAATATAACACTCTAAACCCATTACACTTGTTACTCTATCAGCGTCACATGTTGTACTGTCAAAGTCAAATTGACTTCCCTCTGCTTTCTTAAAGACAGCGAAAGGCATTAACAAATAAAGCCAACTTGAGAAAAATATTGATGTTATTCTCCATCGCAGGTGACAATAAAGGTAAAGAATGTGTCATTAATTACTTTTCTGTGCCCAAAAAGATGTTTTATAAAAAGTTTAATAAAAATGTCATTTTACTTTCTATGTGGTAGCGAATAAAATTTTTTTATGATTATACGTTTTGAATATCTATATTAATTTTGAAATACACTTTAAATCCAAAAATCAGTATTAGATCTTGCTCGTGATTACATAAGGCAATTGTCTAATATGTTTAGAATTCCGAAAGAATATTATAAATTGACATAGTACGTAACGATGTGGCACGACGCTGTGATGCTGCTGCTAGAGTTTGTCGCGGCGGCGTGTGCTGTGGCTTTGTGTGGACCGTGTTTACTGGCGCTGGCTAGGAGAATGGTCCTTGGAGATGAATTACTGCAGAGAGGCGGACACGTTGTTCACGAAGCGGAGATGTTGGGCTGCGACGAGCCGGCTTGTCCGTACTACAAAAAAAATGTACGGTACCTAATGGTGCCAGCGGCAAGGAGGCGACATTACGGCTCTCCGTCCCGAACGTGTTCTCAATAATTTTATAGATATTTAATTTTGAGTAAATAAAGAGTATTTGTCTTACACATTTTTACGCCTGTAGTTTTATATAAGCAAAGTTACAAGAACATTGCCTTTCAATTTGTGATTGTAAGGATTATTACAATTTGAATGCAACATCTTTAAGCTCGCGGTTATCGGCAGGTGGTCATCATTTACTGTCCGATATTTTATAGTATCAGAATTTTAAGGTAAACTCCTTTGTTGTTGGATCTATAAAGATTTTTAACAAATACATTTGTCATAATAAATCTTCTGGAAAAGAGATAATTACTATTGACTATTCTGTTAACATTTGTACGTTTATCACGAAATGTAAGTTTTGTGACTTTCTCCCTGTGAGCTGCAAGTAGTTTAAGGTTGCAGTTCGATGTATAGCGTAGAGGCTTATATACTAAATATGCAATTAGTTACTGTTTCGCTAAGATCTGAGATTCTTCGAAATCAGAAATGAAGAGATCCGTAGAACGAAGCACGCGGGTTTAGATCGAATGCACTCGTCTGAAGTGGCAGTGGGCGGAGCATATAGCTTGTGGAATCGACGGCCATTGGGATTGAAAGGTTCCTAAATGGCGACTTAATGGACTGACGACGGTCAAGGTGGCGGGAGGGCTCTGGATGCGGGCAGCGCAAGACCGACCGTTGTGCTGTTACAGTGGGCGTCTATCCGCTGCCATGATGGTGATGATAAGAAATAAAAGATGTCTGCTCGCCTATCGTAATCATTTATTAAAGGACAGTAAATGAAAGACATTTATTAGTTATTTTTTCTTTACTGGGCAAATAAAAAAATTATGTATGTTGCGTGTTGAAGTATGTAATCAGTCAGCTTGTTCGTATGTACAGAAAGTTAGAGACGATGGGCTGCCCGATCGGTTCGTTGTCAACGAAGATGTCGGGGTCGCGCTTGTAGCGCGGGCGCGAGGCGGAGCAGCGGCGCAGCGCGCTGCCGGCGGGGAGGGCTGCGCCCTGCGGCGGCCTCGCGCGGACGTCGCGTCCGCCCGCCTGCATGGGTCGGTCCTCAACTCTGCGAGCTTTCGTCTAAATCACATTTCATTTTTCAATTATAATTGTTAAAACAAATTCATTTTTCAAATACATTTTAATGTCCAGAACCATTATTAAGTCGTGGTGCTCGTATGAGAAACGATATATAAAACTATGTGGTCGATTCATATAGCTGAAATATCACTCATCAATAGCTAGACAAAAAATGACATAGAAAAATTTTGATTATTTTAAGTTTTCATTTTTCTCAAATAAATGGCATGAAATGTTTTAAAACACGACTAAGGTATGCTTTTCAAGTTTATTTTGAAACATTGGGTGAAACTAATTAAATATTGTGAAACTAATTAAAAAAGACGGAGCAGCGGGAGACTAGATATAATCATCATCATCGTCATGCCAGCCAACAGACGCCCACTGCGAGGCAAAGGCCTCCCCCAGAGGTGGCCGCAATGAACGGACTTACACGGCCCGCACCCGGCGACTCCCTGCGACCTTGACTTTGTCGTCGGCACACCGTAGGTATCGTTGGTAAGGAGTCCATCTTAGCCGCATACCGGCTCGCATATCGAATCTGTATATTAGGATAGAATTGCCAAAATTCTGAAATAATAATCAAGAATGTGGCTGCAACTCACGCCGGCCATCACGTAATGCCAGCGCACAAGGAACGTCAGCACCGTGAGCAGCGCCACCAGCACGTGCAGCACGCCCATGGCCGCCCAGCACCACAGCCCGCACTCGCAGCCGGCACTCCCGCGCTCTCACTCACATACCTAACGAATTCGTGTCGGAGACATCTGCTTGTTGCAATTGGGTTGCTTCGCAGATTCGTTGCTCAATTTGTAACGTTTGACTGACAAGTGACGTCACCTATTTTAATTTTATGAAGTGAAATCATGAAACGAAAAAAGTATTTACTAACGATATACTAACATATTAAATTCAAATTAATCATTAATTCTATTTCTGCGCACAAAATTCGAGAACGATTCCGTTAATTCAGCTATTTATTTTTCATACTATGTTAGGGAATGAAGAAGGTTTTTATGGGGAAGAAGTAGAAGATTGGAAAAAGAGAGAAACAGTATTTCAATGAAAATATAATCACACTGCTACCAAAGTTTGGTTTACGACATTAAATAAACTAAGTAATCACTTTAACATAAAAGTGGCGTTCTTAAGGTAATTTTAATTTTTATTTATAAAACGATCCACGTACACAGCACACCGTCATTGTCGCCATTCAATAGTCAACCGGTCTCTTCGAAAACGAGATTGTACCGTATATCACAAGGGAAGCGTTGCTGAAGTGTCTTCCACCGCTTCTTCTCCCAGCGTTAACTCTTCCAAACTGGTAGGAACCGATGAAGCCAAGATTACCCTCTCCGACGCCCTTTGCCTTTGTGTCGTAATTCTACACGGATATTATTGACGACCGACAGCCCAAGCTGAGGTGCCTACCTGAGGGTCCTTGAGCCCAGTGTGAACTCCATGGAGCGTTCACCCAAGCGACCTAAGAACTCTGTGACCTCCCAATCCGCTAAAATAATAGTATGTAGAGGCGCGAGCAAGGCTTCTCTCGACACTTTAAAAGAGATACAGCTATGAATGCTATGTCTGCGCCGTGCTACGTCAAACCTACGGAATCTACAAATGCTGTTTGGGCAGCTGTGACAGTCAGGTCTAAAAAAGAAACTAAGGCACGGTTAGTTGCTTATTAACTTATGTTCCGATATTTTATTAGCTTTCTATGTTGTCAGCCGGTACCAATTTATCAATAATGGTAACGAATATTTTAAACCAGTTGTATTGTTATTAATAAGAAGTTTATTTAAATATGTGAAACTATGATAAATACAAGACACATATCGAAGTTTAATTTTAAGTTGGAGGACATCATCGCTGGATAACTTACTTTGATTCTAGAGTCTATAAAATTGAGCTTTTTTAACATATTTAAACACACGTACACAAATCATCGGCCAGTGGACACCCAATGCAAGGCATAGGGAGACCTATGAGCGCCATGATGAATGGTCGTGCGCCGCCCGCAACCAGCAAAGTCCCGCGATCTTCACCGCGCCGTTAGTCCACCTGGGGGGTGATATACCCACGCCGCATGTGCCGGCTCGTGGTCGCGATTCGATAACCTTTCTACCCCAGCAGCCATCAGTGGCGCGGGCATTGTGTCGCTTCAGACAAGTAATTGTTCGAGCTACGTCAGTGACTTTAGCTCTCCTGCGCATCTGCTCATTATTGTCTTGACGTAAACAAGTCAACGATAGAAATGATCCCCGTTGGAAAATATTTTAAACATGTAAACAATTAACAATCAGGTAATTTTTAAAATGAATCTCTCGCTTTAAATACAATTATGAGCGGCCAGAATGAGTTCAATGTTAACAGCGTAGTGTAATTCGAGCCCTCAGCTTGATGGAGTCCAACCGGCGCGCAGGTTTTTTATTTTAGAAAACGTATTCTTTGCGAGCGGACACTCAGCTGCTGCGACGTCCAGCCACCGCCTCTAATAATAACATCCCACGTACATGTGCAGATAACGCGGAGTATCATAGAAACTATTAATAACTACCACGGACCAGCAGCTGATAGAGTGGTGGAGCGATACCCACTGCCCCCATATCGTATGTTGTCGACGACTCACATAAATAAACTAACTGCGGTAGATAATTAGTTAATGTTTTGTCCCAAAAAATTGTAGAAGAGCTTAGAGTATAAATCGTCGCTGCGTATAAGTTAAAAACAACAAATCATTTAAAGTAGTAAACACAGTTTGAACTCTCCTATAGCGGCATCTTACAACTTACATAACAATAAAGCTACGAAGGTTCTAAGCGCGACCTGATTACGGAACATCCTACGTCAGGTTTTTTTTTGTGATCAATCTCCCAATCGTCCTTTATACGGTGGTAATAGATAAAAAAGTCTTTTATACTGTAGAGCAGGGGGTGAGCAATCTTTTTAATCAAGCCGCACAAGTAACACATGTTCATAGTTTTACTAATACATATATTCATAAAAATTAGAATTAAAAAAAATAAGTAGAGATTTCACATGCAGATTTTAATGCAAAATTTAAATCCAAACAAGAAGAGAACAGAAAAACAAAATTACTTGTGATGGTAAGTTTGGCGCTCTTTTTTCGATACAAGCTGAATAATATGAGTCAGAATTGATGGCGTCGCCACAGCTTTCTAATCATGCGCCCCTCAGTCTTGATCGGTGGTCATTTCTGATTAATCGTTTCGGTTTAGTATGTACTACTTTTTATTATAATAAATTTATTATAAGATATTAAGTAAAACTAGATAATCGATAAAATAAATTAAATTTTAGAAATACCTGGCGACCGCATAAAAATGTTTAACGCCCCGCAAGCGGCTAGCGGGCCGCGTGTTGTTCATCCCTGCTGTAGTGAAATAACGATAGAGCCTTATTTCATTAATTTTTAATTGAAATCCTTTTTTTAATCTATGGCTTGACGATTGTGTGGCATTAACACTGTATTCAATTCAACACATTTAATAATGAAATAATTTTCTCTAAAAAAATCTAAAAATATTATTCAGCAAGTCTACAAAAGCTCTGCTGATGGAACTTTGCGAATGAAGACATTGACTTTTTTAAACGCTGCCATAACTTCTGCATCAAAAGTTTCGCTAAATTTATAGCATATAAGTACTTTGCAGAGTTTACATAACGACGACCCAGATTCAACTTACCCTATATATTGCATTCCATTTAATGTGAACATTCCTCGCGTACAATAAATCATTTAGATACATCGATGTCCAGTGATTACGTACAACAAATGGATGGAACAGTTGCCTACGTCAAATCCTTTCAAATATGTCGCGGGTGCCTTTACAAGAATAGTATATAGCTTGTTTCTAACAACATGCCTTCGCTAAGGCCGTGGAGTGTGAGCTTGTAGAAAATATATGGTAAAAAAAGAGATCGCGAATCAGCGCAAGAGAGTCAAGTAATGAAACTGGCTTATACCTTTGGTGGTGCACTGACGGAACTAAAAAAGGAATAAAGAAATCCTAACAAATAACATAAAATTTCGACTATGGGAAATACTTATACGTGACTCTCTGGGTCTGAACCGTCTAGATGTAAACATAATTGTATTGGATATAACTTCTCTAATATTGAGTTGAATGCTACTAAACTAAACGTTTAAAGGTAATTGAGATTACAAGGTAATTGATACTAGTTATAAAAACTTTAGACCTGTGAATGTGCTCACTTGTCAGCAAAATGTTTTAAAGCCTGAAACACCTTTCTACAATTACCTATATATGAGTGATCAATTGAAACAAATTACATTAATTTATTTTTTGTAATGAAGTGCGATGAGCCAGTAATTTCTGGTAGCACAGTCTTAAGGGGCAGACAGTAAACAATAAATAATTTTAATACACCTATCCCTTGACTTACACTTACTTACTTACTTGTTTTACACGTTTTCGCTTTTACACGGTTTTCCAAAAAAGTTTTTTTTTTCTTTTAATAATCGATTTTATTACCATCTCTTATATTGTAAATATTTCTGCTTAAAACATCGAATCGGCACAAATAATTCCGAGTGATGAAAGTATATTGGAACCTCCGAATCCGAAAAAAAGAATGAAAGTAATTTCTTTTTTGTTCTTCTGTTGTATTGTATTGTAATTAAATATAGAAAAAAAAAAACAGTTTTTCCGTAATATATTAAATATTTTAACTTGTCAATTCATTTTATTTGTATTTCTGTGTACACCTAAAATTATTGAAAAAAATCACAACTGTTAAATAGCAAAATCATGCATTTTCTGCAAGTTTTTCGATTTACACGGTTTTGACTTGAAAATTTTTAATTTTCGATTTACACGTTTTTCTCAGGAACGTATCTACCGTGTAAATCGGGGGTATGTAATTCCAATTTCGAAAAAGCTTTTTCTGATTATATTATCTTTACGAGATTTCTAAAACCATTGATTTTTGAATAGGAATACATTCATAACAGCCTGTAGACGCCAATAGGCACGGACCTCGTTTAAAGATATGGATGTATATACTACAACCGCCACGCTCGGCAGGCAGGTTCGCGATCGCAGTGTAATATGGTACGCTGAGGACCCTGCTGCCTGTGCTCTGGAACCTTATTTGTGATTGTGTTAGTCCCATATAATTAATACACGAAGTGTGAATTACATAAAATTGTATCCCAGGAATCGAACCCACGACATGCAACCGTAAGTCCTGTACAGCTGCGCTACCACTGCTCCAGTCCACGTTGATTGATAGCAAATCACTCCTTTAAATCTTTTACACCTATAATCCATCATCCTGTTTATAGCATCATAATACTTTAGATAACACTGCATGGTCATAAGTAAGATGCACTGCTGTGATGTGAACGCCTTTACTTGACGGTTCTATGACAGCTTTTTATATATTGGTTTCTTTTGGCGTAATTCCTTTTTTTTGCGATTATGATTTTTCGCGTAAAATTTAGTAATGTTTGTATTAACCTCTCAACATTACATTAACAACACGTGCGAGCGAGGGGAGCGACGGTGTCTTCAACAATTACTTTCGCGAAGTTCAGGTTATTTCCCCAATCCTTGCTATCGATTGTTCTAATAGTAATTTCTATATACCAACTATCGCGGTTTTTTTATGAAGGTCGCTACGAGTGCGGGTAGAGGGTGTAGGGGGATGCTACCTCCCGCCTTATCAGTAAGAGCCGGTAGTACTCCGTTCTGTTTGGGTGTCCGCGCACCTTATCTGCGTCCGCGTCCTTGTTGCGATGCGGACCTAAAAACAAAATAAAGAAAAGATTTCCAGAACTGCTAAACCTGACTCCACCGTCGTACAATTTTTTTAATAATTGTTAAAACTATATCTGCTCTATGACTTTAATGATAAAATAAAAAGACAACAATTATACGACCGTGACAGGACTCGAACCTGCAATCTTCGGATCCGAAGTCCGACGCCTTATCCATTAGGCCACACGGTCACACCGTAACGGAACTCACTGCCGCTACACTAACAAACACTTTCGTTGTGACTGCTCCAAGAGGCCTCCAAAATGAGGCCGTCGCGAATTGCGGAAGACATTGTGGTAGCTGAGGCAAAGGTCCGAAACCGGTGCACTCTTACGGCTTGCCTGCGGTTTCGAAGGTGGTTCCGCACGTGGGCTGCCGCTTGTTCCTTAACATTTAGGCGGCTTCACCGCAGGACGCGAGACCACAACGACCCCGTTAAGCGGACAGTGATTTGACCAATTTTAAAGATATCGAAAATAACTCGATCGATCTTTCCTTCTATGAGCGTCTTGTCAGATACATGTCTCTTTTATGAGAACAGTCCACGTCCAGCTATAGACATCCTGCGCTCAAATAGTGATGAATTACAAAGATTCAAAGGTTTCGTCTGCTCCGCTGACTTGATATAACACAACCAAGCCGAAGTTGCTGCCGTGTTAAAGAATGTCGGCTCAAACCCTAACCAATATTTGTTTAATATTTGTTTGTCTCGCATAGAATCCCTTGTTACATCGCCAATTATACTAAGAGAAATTTGTTATTTTTGTCTTGTATCAAGCGCTAACCCTGTATTCCATATTATTTTTTCTATACACGCAGGCAAACGTTTTTCTAAAAGAACATTAAGGTAGATCTCATGTCTGACTGCGAGGAAAATTGAAATACTTGTTTTATTACTTTGTTATTAAATTGTACGTTGATTTTAGCACTTCTAGTATATGTCAGGTGGAGTTGACAAATAAATTATTATCATTATCGGTATTCAGTTTTAAAGACTATGGATGTATTGTTTTTTATTAATTTCATTGAACGGCTGTTCTAGATGTTATAGATGAGGTACAAGCAAGGGCACAATGTTGAACCCTGAGCTGTTCCCGTTTAAGCCAATGATCATCCAGAATGTTTGCTTACTTAATAAAAAATAAATCAGAGGTGACTTATATTACTACACTTCCGTATATTTGGAACTATTAAATATAACAAGAGAAATCAAGCGCAATATTGTAAGTTACTTGAAAACGTGAACATAAATATTCATAAACAAATATTCAAGTTTGCAGCTGGACAAATTACTGATCTATCGAGACATTATTACGGTTTAAGACGCTGGTGAGGAGCTGCGCAGAACTTTGATTTTAATAACTCAGGTCTGCCGCACAATACAGCGCAGGAGGCCGTAAACGCAACACGCCACTGGGTTTACATCGTGCTCACTGTCACTCGCCATGTATATTTAAACAGCGTAGTATCGAAGGCGAAACAAGTACTGAGAAGTGTATGTATTTGTTATTTGGATATTCTAAAACTTGAACGACCCGAGCCCCGCGACCCCGTACCAATTAATGTACGGGACAATTGGCACAATACAGCGAGATAATCGCAAACAAACAAACGACAACGCGAAATACGGTGACACCATCGCGCGACAAACACGGCGCGCTCGCCATAACCGGAAAGGAAGCGGGCAATGGACCGCGCGCCCGAAAAGGAGCAGAATCCTCCATTGTGCGCCCGCGGCCCGTCGCCCGCCCGCCGCCTGCCCGCGAACAAACGCCACTTATCATACATTTACGATCATCATACTTCGCCAATGAATTCAATGGGCGCTTAATAGAATTAGATGTCGCGGCGCCGCCCCGTGCTGCGCGCTGTCGCCACCGCAGTAGCCTCCGGACCCTCCTGACAACCGACAACAACACAAAACCACAACAGCGATATCTCCCTATAGCCTTATTACAATATCCGTGAAGTAAATGTAGAACGCGTTTGTCAGCAGACAGCTTTGTCGCCTAAAACACCTATTTCCAATCACCCTGTATAAAGTAATCACATTAAAATATGTTACGTTAATTTATTTCGCGTGCAAGTATGCGACAGGCCAATAACTTCTGCAACTACAAAGTCCGCAGCGACAGGTAGTAAACAATAATTAATTATAATACGTAGTGAGACGAATTTAAAATGATTTTTTTCTTATTATATTATTATTACGTTATTTATTATTTGTGAAACCATTAGTTTTTTGACTAAGTGTACAATAGATTAATTGGTAGCAACTGCGATATATAATAACATATACACTAACCTCTTCAAAGTTTTTACATCGCAATCCGCCATATTGAATCCTACCTCGCATATAAGTCTACAAGAACATTTTTATATTTGCATTTTCGAAATTAAAGGCACACAAAATAAGTTCCTTTCTGAGATCTCGTAGCAATAAATGTATTTCCGCGTCCAGACTACGAAAGATCGCACGTACGGCCTTCGTAGCGACCGCTACGAGCTGCGGGCGCTACCCCAAAGCTATAGAAATCAAGACTCATAGTCTATTAATAAGAAGTATTGCTTTTTTAAGTTGAACTTTTGATACAGAAACCAGCACAGCCGCCCACGTTTTGTACTCACGTCATTAAGTCTGACAGGACCCTAAATTTGGTACGGAAGTTGGTTGTGTTATAAACGCTTATTGTATTCTTTAGAAGGATGCTTATCGTTTTAATAGTCTAAAAATAACAAGGCGGTGGCGGCACGCGACTGCGTCTCAATGAAAAACCACAAACTTTCCGCGTTCCGTTTGTGAGAACAATGCGTGCGAAGTGCGCCGGCGCAAGATGGCGGCCGCCATTGTGCTCCTGACACGCCGGACATTTTAAAACGATGCAGCGCATCGCACTTTGTTTACTCAACGCCCCCCTCTACACCAGGCAACGAACTCTAGTACAGTCAAGCCTTCGAGGTGAACTAACATGATTACAATTTATCGTGCACAGCAACGAGGGTGCCAGGGGAATGTATACATACCGAATACATAAAGAGAGACCGTAGTTGAGTTACTCGTGGAAATTTACAACAGAGGCACAGATGCGGGTTGTCTGGGGGAGTATTGCTAGTTAGGAATTCCACTTAATTTCTCGAAAGAGTAACGCATAACTTAAGATGTAGAAGTATTCTCTCTGAAACCGAAATAAATAGCCTAGTAAGTTGTAATTTGAAAGAATCTAGCCCAATTTAAATCGCTGTTAAGTTAGTAATGAATGTTGAATCTTCTACTTCAGGGCTATTGACACGCTGTTCAGTGTGAACACATATTTGTACACAACACCAATCTACTTAATTGTGCACGCAATGTTGTACAGTCGAAGGGACTTCTTGTCAACAAGGTGGACACCGGCTGGGTGATGTGTGCATGTGGCCGGCGCCGGGTCGCGGAACAATACGATTACGCACGCTTTGCTATGCGTCGCGGGCAGCCTGCGAACGCATGAGTCGTGCATGGTTGGGCATGAATGTCCTGTCGGCGCATGTATATTCATTCCGGATTGAATTCAACAGCGCAACACACAATAGCACTGCAGTAGCGAGCGCCATCCATCGTACTTACTTTGAGCTCACAAGTGCTGGGGGCTGGTGCTGGAGAAAATGAATCGCGACCGTCCACATCCTGGTCACAGGCAGCCCTCACGCATGTCTATGGTCCCCCATACCTGACACTGTCAGCTCTAATATTAACAATCTTTGATTGTTACAGAAACATGTCCACGAATCGGTATGTCATATAGTAACTAGGTGCAGTTGTTAGATTCGCACGAAACGTAATCTTAAAAACTGGACTTTGTTAAGGCGTCATTAAGATAGATTAAGAGACTTAAGTTTTTACTTAAATACTGTAACATGCAAAAACGTCAGGATGAATTGGAAATAATAAGAGTAAATATAAAAGGCGCGGACGCTGATGTCCGTGGAACATCGAGCCTAATAAAAAATGCAGAGCAATCATATCGCAGATAAATGTTTAGAAATAGAATTTCAAAATGAAAATCAAAAACAAATGTGAAAATTTTCCAATACCGTTTCTTCAGGGAGAGATTAAAGGGTTATATTTTGCTAATAAGGTCAATGAATTAGTGACAGGATTTTTCTTTTATACATATATTTACACACATGTATACATATGTGTATATACAATATAAATAAATAATCTTCTAAAGTTTCTTTCGTAGATGGCCACTAGAGCAAACATTTATTACCTTTGTAAGAGTTAATATTTTTGTAAGCTTATTGATTTTTTATTTATTTGGTTGTTTCTTTGTTTGTCAATATGGATGTCTAAAAAAATGCTTTTCTTAAATGTTTGTCATGAATGGAAAACAAAATACGCCTACGATGCACAACTGTTCATGGCGTAAACGTAAAGATTTCAACAAAATGATTTTTCAATACAGAATTCACATACTTGCGCTACACGTGCGCCTCCGGGCGCCTGCACAAGGACATAAAGACATTCCTATTCCACATTAGTATTGCAAATAAAATAAATGTTACTGGTTGTATTGCCGGCAATAAATTTATATGTAGTTATTATTATTCATGTAATGTATCGTCGCCTGACGTCACGCGCGCAACAATGTGATGTTGCTTGGACCTTTGAAGTACAAGTCGTCAGGCTGCGCCGAGCTAGTCTTCGCCGCCGCGGGCTCAAAGTCAAGGACGGAATAGCTTTATTACGTAAAATCTTTTTGTAATTGTCAGCTTAAAACTATGTTTATGTTTGCACGCGCCACCTGCTGAGAAGAACTAAAAAGAAACTTTTTAAAATTGGACCAATTAATTTTCATACATCTTTATCTTGAGTAATATGTTTTTTGGCAGAGCCTGTATTTAATTGTCGAATTTACTAAGAGATATAAAATGCTATTTTCTTCTTCTTTTCAGACGATAGACGCCCATTACAAAGTGTTAGCCTCCTCCAAATATCATCACCATAACCGGTCATAAGCTGCGCGCGCGCAGCGACTCGCCGCAATCCGAACTATGTCGTCGGTCTACCTAGTAGAGGCCTACCCACCTTTCGGCCCTAACTATCATCGGTCGCCAGAGCGATTTGCCCCGTTCACTGTCACTTCAAACGAGCAGTTCTTCGAGCTACATCGGTGATGTAGGCTCTTCTGCGGATCTCCTCAGTTCTGATTTGATCTCTCAGCGAAATTACGAGCGTATGCGAACTAATGTAAAACCAAACAAATGACGTGATAAATATCGTAAGATTAGTGATTTAATCAGGCAGCTTTTTTAAAATGCAGCATTTCTAATTTGAGGTTATTAATGCAGACGATACTGCAGTGTTTTTGACTAACAGACGCCAAATTACGGTGGAAACACTAATATTTGTGTTTTGTCGAACAAGTTCAGTTCCGCAACATGTGCCATAAAATATCCGTCAATTGATAAGCGCGGCTTTATTTTCACTTTATGTCCTACAGTTCACTTGTATGGGCTAATGCTACTGACGTCGGTACAAACTGTGAATTTTATACGACTGCATCCCGGGAATCGAACCCGCGACCTACGATCGCAAGTACCACTCCTTACCGCTGGACTACCGCTCCCCATTGCGTTTAGTTTCTATCAAATTAGGTTCTTCTGGCATTCTGCATCTTCTCCTACGTGTCGACAGCGGTCACTGTGAATGTGAATAATAATATAAACAAATGAACAACAGCGCAGAGCGGGGGGCGGGGGCGCCGCGCAGTGCGCTCGGTACTTTATAACCCAACCCTTGATCTAATTTTCTAGATGGATCTGAATTCCACTGTTCGCCGGGTGGGCAATAAACATGTCTTGTTAAAGTAATCGGCTATAGTGAGGGTGTAAAAGTAATTGCGCGGGCCAGGGCTGGGGTGTGTGGGCGTGGGTGCGTGGGCGTAGGTAGCACCGAAGGCGTCTACGGAGACATAGAACTGCGAAATTAAATTGCTATCACTCCATAAAACTTCATAAAACAAGATAGCATAATACGAAAAAAGTAAAAAGTTACCGCGCGGACTCGCCGGCCGTTGTCCGTGAAAACGACGTTTCTAACTTCGACCTGTTGCTTCAACTTAGAGACTTAAGAAACACATTTGGTAGAGACATGTGAATATTTGACTAGTTGTAACAAACTAACACATGATTATTAGATTAGAAGATTAGATGGGTGATTTAGGGTACTGCACTCCGGGCAAAACAAACATTAATGTAAATTATAAAAGAAGTACAAGAGACGAAAAATCAAAATAATACAATTAAAAACTACATTAAAAATTTAATTATTTAACAAATACTAAAGTAGTTACTCACTTACAAGTGATGAAACAATTGGAATAGCGTTACGAGTGCATTTAAAACTTTAAAAAGTTAGTGAAGGTATTTCCTGTGTGTCGTGATTTTTTGTATGCTGTTTTAAAAAAACGTTGTCTATAGATATTACAATTTTACATCGGCTTCTCTCAAAATTAACAGTCAGCCGGCTTGCTTATGTGACGCCGGTCAAGAACTCTTGCTGCCTGTTTGTCGTTTCGCTATTAAAACTTCACCAGGCTTGAAGTGGCAGAGTACTGAAAGCCTTTTGCTTAGATTTCTTTACATTACTTATTTCACAGGATTCTAGGATCTCAAAGCTCATAGGTTGCTTAGGCGGATGCTCTATGGAGCGACAGGCCGCGAGTACTCGATACACGGCTCACTACAAAGTTCCGGCGCGCGGTCATACTATTTTATTATTATAAGGCTCTATATTTCACATACATTAGCGTACATGCTTTTGATTTTACATTTACGTTTAATATTAAAAAAAATTCCTGACTCGCGTTTTTGCATGTTACAGTGTTCACTAAGTCTCTTAATCTGTTTTATCGACGTCCTAACAATGTTCAGTTTATAAAATTTGATCTCGTGCGACCACTTCCTCATTCCTACTCTATATTGCAATCCTCTAGTTTTGCGCCAGTGTCTGTGCAGCGGTTGCCATATTCGCCACATTGATGAATCCCGCGATCGCATCTTGAGTCTCGTCCCTGCAATACACGCACGAGTACGTGTGACGTGATATTTCTGCCGCATGATGGTCACTGTTGTACAGCACGAGGGTGTCTGTTGGACGATGGACAACAATGACCGCCTCACTCTTTAGCCCCTGAGGCTCGTGGATGGTGAGCGTCCTTGAACCTGTCTCCGTACTCAAACCTTTACCTTCCCGGTGACTGATGTCAGACCTAACATTTTATCGCGGTCGTGCAAGTGTATTGAGTGTGGTGTAAGTATAACCGCAGCGGTGCTGGTAATGGGCCGTGACGTACAATCGTAGGTATCGGGATCGATTCCCGGCGGACCTCAACTGCGTCAGTTGGTTAGAAATGGGGAAGGAAAATTTTGCAAGGACACGACCATGTCCCTGGAACAAAAATACTATAGGTATAGTATTTTTATGATAATCGCATTAAACGACTGTACGACTACAGGTCGTCACAGCGGCAATCTGGCGTGGTAGCTGATTGGCACAGTTTCTGTATGCAGCCAACCGTCAGGCACAACACTGGAACAATAACACCGCAAGCTAAATTTGCGGAAGCTGACCTAACTGCGCTTGCAAAAACGCCAGCTTTGACGTCATTATTGCCACCACACCTAGCACTAGGTTTTGTTGACTTAGTTTGCGCCACGTCCCCAGATTTCATGTCATAGACAAATAATATTCATGACATAATACACCGTATAATAAGTTTCTTTTATGTTAGTCGACAAATACTCAGTACAGGCCCCACGCCTCTCTCTAAAATCGCTACGATGACCCGTATTTCAATTCCCACATCCAGCGACTTCTCACGACCTTCTTGTAGTTGCAGAATGCCCGTTGGCATGTACAGATTCAAACCTCTTAGTGGTAACTAATATCGGAAATTTGGACTCTGTACCATATCAATAATAGTATTCTTGTAAACTTATATTACAAAAATATTTCCACAGCTAATACTCGTTTCAGCAAGAGGTTACGGCTCATTCCTTCCAGTTTGATACTAAAGTTTTCAGTGCCGCGGTTCCTGAACGAACCTACGAGCTTTCTTGCCAAAACCTAACTTGAAATGGTAATGGGTAAATGCCATTAGACATTCCGTCATAAAAAAATTAACTATGCAACCGCCCGGTGTTAGTTTATTTATTTATGGTGTGTTTTTGTTGAAGATTGCAATGAATATCACAATTTAAAACAAGTAAAGTAATCACAAACAAGTTTTGATTTTAAACAACTGGAAAAAATATTTAACAGTATCGAAATAAAACAATAAATAAACTGAATCTTTACTATTTACTTTTATTTTTAGACACATCAACAATGTATGAATCTTAAAAATATTGTTTATGTTGATGGCAGATATGCACAAACTTTGGATTTTAATTACATTAATAAGCAAAACTAAAACATAATGCAAGCGTAACAGAGAAACTACAATACATGAAGACAATAACGAAGGCAACGGTAAACAAACAATTGGAACTATGTAGTCCCTAATGTAGTCGTCGGGAGTGTTCTATGATGTGATCCAGTCATGTGGAACATCCAGGTCAAGTAGTCACTGCTGTAGGAAACCGCAGTCCAGAGGCTTGCAACCTATTTATTTCTATCACTCAATCTTGTAAATAGTGGTCACGGTAAAATAAATTATTGGCGTCTCGGATTTTTCGTTAAAATGCCAAACACGAATATACCGCTCTGATTATAATGTTATGTGCGTAGTGTTTGTTATATTAAAAGTCCACAACATTTGATTAATGCTCAAATATAACCTTCACAGCAGCCTTGTGTGATGTGAACGAAATGAAAGTAAAAGTGATTATAAACGAATTTACAAGCGAATTGTTACATCTCGTGAGACAACTGGAGTTAGTGTAGAAAAGTAATGATTTACTATATCTGCGGCGCCGCACTTATATGCTCATTTACCAGGAGCTCAATACCAAGCAACGCCTCACGGTAATCACTCGCTTTTAGGTTTTAAATTACATTGCCACGTTATTCTAAACAAGTAGACCAAAATGTGTAAACAGCTGATGAACTAGAGCTCGTCTAATTTTGCGATGGACGGATGAAGGAATGGCCCACGTGAACCTACTCAAACCTCAAAACAAAAACCTCAGTCTGTGTGTAAAGTGTCTATCCTATGTTACGACTTTAGACGGCGTCAGCGCTGGAAGAAGAAATGGCAGAAATGGCGGAGGAAAGTCGCTAATCCGTTTATCCTTTGCCTTGTACCGGACTTGACTTGACCAGGTTTCACACACGGCCAGACATAAGGAGAAGACGAGGGTATGCATTAGTTTTACTTCGGTGTTTTGTGGCCTCAGAATCTATTAATATTTGATATTACAATTAAACCGAGGTAAACACATTTTCTACATTTCAGTTCGGTCCACAGACATCAGCTCAGTCTTTCAACGCCTCATTCGAAGTCTATAATTAGTATTTCCGGCAGACGCTTTGCAGAAGTTGGCGAGCTGTAGCTTTAGCCATTTGATATACTATTGAGCACAGCACGCGGCGAGATATGTCGCGCGATACGACCGGATAGCGCAGCGCGCGGTGTGCACGGCCCGGGCGGCGCGGCGGCGCGGCGGGCGGCCCAGCGCGTCGCGCTCAGTGCGCGCGGGACACGACGGTTATTCCACGTGCGGTGCGCTGCAGTGCGGATCGCAAACTTATTTCGTGAATATCATCGACTGCGCAGGAGCTGTAGTTCCCGCGCGAACTATTGCCGTATAGCCGTAAGTGATTTTCACCTCCTCCATTATATAAACAGCACGAATGTCAGTTCATTTATTAAAAAAACAAACACATCATATTAAAGACAAAAAATAGAAAATATGACCATTTACAAGTTTTAGAAATTGACCATAAGTTATTATTTACATTATTCTCACGCAGCCGCTAATAAATCACTTAAAAAAACAATCGCAACTTGAACTGATCAGCGACAATATTTACGCTCGTCACAAATGACCGGTAAATTAGTGAAAATGTCGCGCGTTCGTGTATCGACTAAACAATTGTTACACGAGCTGATAATATTAACCGATCACCTCGAGGTCCCCGTCGGGCGCGCTCCGGCGTGGAGGGTGAACGAGCTAGATGTGTATAAGATTTGTACAGCAGCACAAGCTGTGGCTTTGTCACCTCCTTGCGCGTAGAGCTTGGCAATCTCCAAATTCAGTGAAACAAATAATAAACGTAGTTTAGTTACCATAAAATAATTCATGCTCAGCGTATTTAGTACTGCGACACCTTAAACGATGAATCTGTAAAGGATAACTGACAAACATTGTTAGTGCACGAAAAATAAAACAAATATGTAGACAATTGTTGAAAGTAATCTCGATATTCCGGCGCAAATACGGGAGAAGTAGGAAGCGACGCGGGAACTAAATGAATAGATGAGTGCTCACACCGCGCCCACCGCACGGACAGATGCACGGACATAACGTGGAAACACGTAAGATTGTTAGGAGTTGCAAAAGCAGCGGCATCAGCAATGTTCGCCGCCGCGAAGCGCAACACGTGCGGACGAAAAATACATCCGCTGGCGGGCACAGCACATACTGTTAGCGGTCGGCGAGCCACACTACACTGATGTGATAACAATAATTATATTCATTCATATGAAATATATAGAAAAAAAACCCTGGAATTGGTCATTACGTTCCAACTCGTACAAATCGATTGCGTTAGTTTATTCGTTAATAGTTACTTAGAGTAATTTCTGCCGATTATTCGTGAACGCCGTACAAAAATTCCAGAGCATCTCGATTTGATAGAAACTAGAATCAAACTGCGCTCCTCTATAAGCACATTTTAGAATGTCAAAGCTTGCAAACGCTCGCTGTGAAGAGCCGGAAAAAATATTCTGACGGTTTTTATATAATCTTTTCCATAATCACCTAACATTCCCAAGATATATACATTCATTCGAGTTAACAGGAACACGCCCACTGTAAAGCCTCCCGCAAACATAGCTACTATGACCGGTCTGTTAAGTTTTTATTATAACTTAAAAATCCTTGATACTAATAGGATTTTTTAATAAGATTTTATTTTTAATAAAATAAAAACGTTTTACGGGAGTATATTGTAAAAAGAACATACGACAATTTGTATATGTAAAAGCTTTAAAGGTGCAATTGTACTTACTGTCAATTAAATTATGTTTACCCTTACCAAAATAAACAGTTTCGGGCATAAGAGACAACGTAATAATAATACCAAAAGCGTTTTTAAAATTCCGATTACTACGACAAAGTTAATTATTGTTTAGAGCTTTGTGCCATCCAACGGAATACACGCGCACCGTCACACCCTTTCTAAAGGTTTTACGTCTTCGACCAACCACCGTGCATATCTTCAATAATCTTCTATACCAGTGTTTCTTAACGTCAGACACGCGCTCCACAGGGAGGTAATATGATTGTTAAAGATCGAAGAAAAGTGTGAAAATAATAATTTTTTGTGAACTAATTAATAGGTTGTCAAATATCTCCCTTCCGCCTTTTTGTCTTTTGAATTTCGCGGCTATGTACAAAGCGCTACAGAGCTCGTATCTGGCAATACTATACATAATTTGAAAGGTCTTGACATAACCTACAAAACGACGCTATGCATGATTAGTTTAGATATTGCGTTCAACAGTTATAGACGTGTAAACATGGAGTTCACTAACGCCGAAATTCGCGCTATTTTAAAGTTTTCCTTCGTTAAAGGCAAATCCGCTAGAGAAACGTTCCGTGAGATTAATGGTGTTTTGGGGGATGGTACTCTATCACTTTGAACCGCGGAGGAATGGTTTCGACGATTCAGAGCCGGCGAAAACGACACCATGGATAAGCCAGCCGGCGGAAGACCTGTGACGACAAATACCGATCAAATCATGGACTACATCGAGTTAGACCGGCATGTGGCATCTCGTGACATCGCCCAGGAGATGGGAGTTAGTCACCAAACCATTTTAAACCATCTGCAGAAGGCTGGATACAAAAAAGCTTGATGTTTGGGTGCCGCATGATTTGACGCAAAAAAACCTTCTGGACCGAATCAACGCCTGCGATATGCTGCTGAAACGGAACGAACTCGACCCATTCTTGAAGCGGATGGTGACTGGCGACGAAAAATGGATCACATACGACAATATCAAGCGAAAACGGTCGTGGTCGAAGGCCGGTGAATCGTCCCAAACAGTGGCCAAGCCGGGATTGACGGCCAGGAAGGTTTTGCTGTGTGTTTGGTGGGATTGGAAGGGAATCATCCACTATGAGCTGCTCCCATATGGCCAGACGCTTAATTCTACCATCTACTGTGAACAACTGGACCGCTTGAAGCAGGCGATCGACCAGAAGCGTCCAGAATTGGCCAACAGGAAGGGTGCAGGGTTCCACCAGGACAACGCCAGACCACACACTTCGTTGATGACTCGTCAGAAGCTACGGGAGCTCGGATGGGAGGTTTTATCACATCCACCATATAGCCCGGACATAGCGCCAAGTGATTACCACCTGTTCCTGTCCATGGCGAACGCCGTTGGTGGTGTAAAGTTGAACTCAAGAGGTTTGTGAAAAGTGGCTGTCCGAGTTCTTCGCAAATAAGGAGGGGGGCTTCTACGAGGGAGGTATTATGAAGTTGCCGTCTAGATGGAAACAGATTATCGAACAAAACGGGGCATATTTGAACTAAATCCGATCACTGTAACACTTTTTATAAAGCATTGAATAAAGAGCAAAAAAGCGGAAGGGAGATATTTGACAACCTGTTATTTTTGTAACTGTTTGTTTGGCTCCCGTAATCAGGGGCCTCTCGTTCCCCTGTCTCGTGGAGGGGCGCGGTCATTTCTATTTGTTTAATAATATTTTTTCACATCTTATTTTATCTCCGAACTCTACATCCATTCATCTTAAGTTCTTTCATTCTTTTTCTTACTTTCCACATTTCGTCTGTCTCACCCTTTCATTCCATTTCCCTTTCTTCCGATTCCTTTCTTCCGTCACCAAATTCCTTTGTTTTACAATTAATTTAATTTTTTCTTTTAGTTAACAATTTTGTTTTACAGTTATTATTTAGTTTATAATTTGTTTTTTATTTGGTTTTACAATTTTTGTCAAGTCTTATTTCATTTTATTATACCTTTCACATATTTCTACACTGTTTAATTGTAACTGTTATCTCTGTGCACCTAGGACAGTAGAATTACGAGAGGTCCTAATAGCGGGGAACATATATAAAAATATTTATGTTATATAGGAGGACTTAAGTATTCTAGAAAAGCTAAGATGGGGCGAGGGACATAAAAGTTTAAAAAACATTGTTCGTTACATGTTTGACCCTCACAGTCATCCATCTGCAGCAGTTGCTTTATTTTATAAAATAACAGCAAACACAACTCTTATGGTTTTAAATTAACAACACAACATCGAAACAGCTTCAATAGATCACAAAGTTGTCGCTGCGGCTTGTATACCCGTGCGTGTCGCTGGCCGCTCGCAGATTCGCTTTGATAGTGGAATGCATACGAACTGCCGCAGACGAAACCATTAGCCGCTGGGCCAATAGCTCTCCGCAAAGTTATAAATTGACCGTCATTTAATGTACCTGGGGAAATAATTATTATTAACTTATTATTATATACTAGGTGTTTTCTAATATCAATTATTAATAGTAATCACTCGTGTAGTTCAAAAAAACTGTGCAAATAAGAGACAATTTTGTTAGAAACTTAAATTGCCCTAAGCATCGCAGTGGTCGTGCAACAGTTGACGCGAATGAATGAATTGCATTGAAATCTTCTACATTCACTTCCTTTAACTTCAAAATTGAAAATTTTATTATTATTTTATTTAAAACATCAAGAATTAATGAAGGTACGTGAAACGAGTAAATAACATAAAAGAGAAAAAATAAAATATGTTAGTAAATTCTAATTAGGAAGGAAAATAATCACTTATGAAAAAAAAAATCATATAAATATATTTATAGTTACTATTAACTTTAATTGTACACAAATTTAGAAAATAATATATATAATTTAATTTATATATAATTTAAAAAATATATATAAATTATAAATAATAAATTCAAATTATTGTGATGATTCCATCAGCTTGTCAAGCAACAGCTAACGAACCTTCACTGTGAATGCGCAACGGTTCCTGGTCATCCTGATATCCAGGGGGAGTGCGTCCCAGAGAAGGAGCAATATTGTAATTAGACTTCCACTAAAATACATGGTTTCGAATGATCCGGACGCGTCCTGATCAGGCAAGTGCACGCGCTCTCCGTCAGTTTCTTCTGTCATCATCATCATCATCATATCAGCCAGTAGAAGCATGCTACAAGGCATAAATCTGACCCAGAGATCATCACGATGATAGTCACAGCGACCTTGTTGACTACGTCTAAGAAAGGGACTAATATATAGCTACTTCCGCTATGCAGCAGTAGTTGTGCAATAAAGTGCACCGCCCGCCAGCTGTCTGCTGAGGATGCCCGTGGAGGGGTTAAACACGTGTAAAGTAAATTAACGGTGGTAGTTGTATTTCGCATTGTTTACCACACGCGCATTTATCAGCGAACGGGCGGTGCACTTTATTGCACGACTACTACTACATAGCGGAAGCAGCTAAATATTAGTCCTTTTCTTACTTAGACTTGCTTCTTGATCTCCTACCACCTCCTACACTCTCCACCATATTCTTCACACGACAGAGGACATAGCGGCACAGCAGAGACTATGGATTCTATACGTATACCCGGGGCGACGGAGTTGACACTCTACTTCTAAGATTCGGGGTCGATGTGGGATGATGAAGGATCGCAGTGATCACCAGTTCGGCTCACTCGCAACTTACGATTCTCTAGTAAAAGTCACAGATGTTATTTTGTGGAATTGTAAGATATTAGACAAATCAGTGATGAGAGCGTGCCCGCAGGTGTTGCGCAAGCGGCGCATCGCCGATAGAATTTCAAATGCGCGCGCGACACGGATCGCGCGCTGAATAATGTATCCGACATCTCGATGAGCGGCCGCAGGTGGGCCGGACCACTCCCGGCTCCTCTCAGTTTAACCGAATGTACAGTGCCCTGCACTTGATTTGACACTTCGGGCAGTGGAATAAGACTTACGGCAAAACTCGGCACGGTTCGATTTTGTAAAGGGTATACTTCATTGCGCAGTGCTCTAACTATATGAGTAGGCAATAAAAAAATCATATAATTTGAAATATTTCCGAGTATTGTAACTAATTAAAAGAAATAGACAACAACCGCTGGAACGGAGAAGTTCCCGAGCTACGCGGCGCTGGTGGCATCCAAAATACATAGGCCGGCAACTTAGTCCAGGTCACGAGAAGTCACTGATGCGGGCAGCGCAAGACAGGCTGTCGTGGCAACCTTTGGAGGAGGCCAATGCCTTGCAGAGGACGTCTATCGGCTGAAAAGAAGAAGAAGGCAGTATTTTGTTGCGCTTTGTGCTTAGTAAATACAACAGTTAAGCACATATTCTACCATAAGGTATATTAATCTAATATCTATTTAACAGTAATTGTTCTAATTTCAAGGAAAAAAATTGTTAATACGACAGACGTGGATGTATGAATAAAGAAATAGACAATCAAGCGCCGATCTCAAATTAAGCTCCGATCCATCGGTTGGATCGCTTCGAATCATTACGGGCCCTGCAACCGTTTCCAAAAATAATAACTGGAAACAAAAATGTACTACGTGTAAACACGTGTGAATTTTTTGAAGCCATAACACTTCCAGATATGTGGCGGCATTACTTGTTGCTCTAATCACTAAAATAAATAGTGCACATTGACACACCAGTCCGACATAATTGTAAAGGGCCAGTACTAAAGTTGGCGACGATATCTCAAGCTCCTCCTGGTGATCCGACAGATTAAGTAACAATTAAACAACTTGTACCGGCAACAGTTTTCACACAATATGTTATATAACACATAAACAAAGTCAGGCGCGGCTCCATAAGGATGCACCCGAGAAATATTTCATTTAATTTTGTTTTTCCGTCTTGACATCAAACTTCTCTAGAAGACGCATGTTGGTCGCAATCGTATAAAGTTTGCTGACGTCACAGGACCTACGATAAGAGCCAACAAATAAAAGCTATTATTAAAATAATTAAAGAAAGAAAGGAAAATAAACTTTAATAATTTTAAAAGTCAAAAAATATCCCAAGGCAAATCAATGTGGAAACAAAAAATAAGAGAAAGTGTAAATGAAGGGTCTTACAGAGAAGAAGTCAGAGGAGATATTGTGAAGAGAGAAAAAGAAATATGAACCGCCCCTGCCTTACCGTGGCAGAAGAGAACGAGGACTCCGGTAATACAGGGGCCAATAAAAAAAGAAAGGAACCACGCCATCCTCACCACCAAAACAAAGTCTGCAACTGCAACGAGACTGAATTGTTTTCTTCTTAAACAGTTCGCGGTAAAACTTCAGAGGATTGTTTTCTGGAACCAGAGAGAGTTAAATGTCAGCCGCGGCAAGCGCGGGCGCAATTAAAAAAATTAAAAGCAACGCGGCCGGTTCTCAGTAGCGGAGGCATTAGCGGAAGTGCTTCGCGAGAACGGGAGCAACGCTCTTAGATATTTCAACAAAAAGATAACGGCGCGGCAGCCAGCTCGCTGTTGAAATGCAGTGTGTGATTACTCTTAAGCAATGTGCTTTTCGGGCCTGACAGACAGCACTCGATGAGGCAATTGTCCATCGTCCTCGAAACTGTCTCTGTCTGTTTTCTAGGCTAGTTGCTGGAGCGGCTATTTACCCCAACATTTATCCTGTTCCATATTTCATTTCGTTTCCATAAAAAAAATATGTCGTCGACAAGAATTATGAATTCCCCATCAAAAGTTGACGCGCGTTGTAAGTACCTCGTTGTGTTTGAACATTTGTTTTCGAAGCATCAATTACACTTGCTTTTGATATCAATTTTTTTTATTAATTATTTACATTGTTTATAACAAAAAGACAGTGCAAAAACAATTCAAAAATTTTGAAGTAATTTTTGCATTGTTTTTAATGATGGGATTAACGTGTAGCCACACGGTTTGCATTAAAACCTTTTCAATAAATTTAATTGAAAATAATAGTAAAAAGAACGTCAAACGTCGAAGCAAAATTGCAAGAATAAAAAGCTATCGATACACGATTTTAATATACCAGTGAAATCACATACGACTCGCCAAATATGAAATCTGAGCCTAATGTAAACTTAACTTAACATAAAACATTTGTTTCTCGATATTTAATGGAATCAGGCGTTACATTGCGGAAGTCCATCCTAAATAAGAAAGGACCAATATTTAGCCACTTCCGCACATGCAGTGGTTGTCGTGCATGAAAGTGCACCGCCCGCCAGCCCGCTCGTAAATGCGCATGCGACAGACAATGCCAACTACACAACCGCCACCGTAAATTCACCCAACACGTGTTTTACCCCTCCACGGGGCATCTTCAGGAGTTGTTACACCGATTAGTGACTCGGTGTTTAGCACTTTCATGCACGACAACCACTGCATGTGCGGAAGTGGCTAAATATTGGTCCTTTCTTATTTGTTTCTCGTACAATCAGTTTGGGTGTTGAGGGCCACTAATAATGCGCTTAGCCGGACTCCGACGCGTCCGGACCCGAGAGGAAGAGACCTCAAGAGGCTTCATATATATAATTTTAAATATTAATTTTATGATGAAACTGTCTTTAAAGTTCAGCCACTCATAGCATATCATTAGATCGGAAACAACCACGACTGAGCGCTGTACGCACTTGCGCGCGCGCAGTGCCGCGGCAGTGGAGCGCGTGTTCGTTTCTCCTCAAGCATCAATTAACCCACTAGCGGCGTCACGTGGCGCAGGCCGACCTGCAGGACAGCGATATGTTGCAATAGTCACGGAGGAAAACCTTACGCAATAAATACACGATACGATACCCTTTCCCTAAGTTCACTCCTAAACAAAACCCGTTTTGCCTACTAAAAGTATTTGACTGCAAATTCCGTTCAATGTTTGTTTGAAATACGCTAATCTGCAATAAGAATAAGTCCGCAGCTAATTGCAGAGAGCTTTCCGATGCTGCTCGATGCAGTTCGTACGCGGTCGATGTCGACAGTGTCAGTAGACGGGAATAGATTGCCCCGCCATCAATCAAAGTGTAATTGCAACTCAATATGTTTGATTATCTTCACAAATAAGGTCTCCTCTTTTATTCTTATTCATATATTTTTTCCTTGTAAAGCTTTTTGTAAGTAATGTATTTAGAACATTAATGAAGGAGATTTAAAAAAACACAGCGACGACAAACACAATAAGTGCTGTTGTTGTAAGTTCATCGCAAGTCAGGACGTTTTCAGGACTCCACAAGGGAATTTAATTTAGTTTTACTCTCTAATCTTCTAGAATTCTTCTCTTAGCGTACTCAAGTTATCACTATAATAAATTTAGAGTTAAAAATGATGAGAGCTATTTGGTAACTTTTTGAATTTGCCTCGCAGCAACTTCAAAAGCAACACTGAAACATTGCAGCCATCGACCAACATCTATCAATAGTCTACTGTCAAACTTTGAGCGAACTGCGTCATTTAGTTTGTGTGTCTTCGAGCCATTAAAACAGACACCCTCGTGAATACGATCCCTTCATTCTGCGAAGCTCGCGTCGCGACCGGCACTGCGATGCACTTATGAAGTTTCCTTCTGCGTCAGGTGAGAGGAGCGGCGGAGCATGCCGCGCTCGCTGCGGTTGTGAGCGGCCGTCGCACGACTGTAGTTCGGAATCGCGTCCCGAAGACACCGACATGGAGAACATGCTGTCGAGTCTGGCGCCGACGGTGGCCGCGACCACCGCCGCCTCGGACCTGTACAACGCGACCACCGTCGTCGCTGGCCCGCTGCGCCACGGCGGCAAGGTGTTCATGGTGCTGGTGAAGGTGGTGTACGCCATCGGCATCGTGGGCAATGCGGCCGCCATCGTGGCGCTGCGGCGCGGCGAGCGGCGCGTGCGCAACCGCAAGCACCTGCTGCTGCTCACCTCGCTCGCCGCCAACGACCTCGTCGCGCTCGTGAGTCCACTTAGTATTAAGGCCAATCGTGTCCCGATAGCTTACCATGACAACGCATCCATCTCGACCTAAAACTCAACGAAGGGCCTGGAGCTTATGCTGAGATCGACAACCAGAGGGTGTCGGCTCCAACGACGGCTGGTTGACGCGTCTCATTTGCATGATATCACTACTCGGCGTCTGCCTTTATACGCACTTAGATCTGTCAATTTTTTTTTATGGTTATTGTCATATTTGCTGTGTCGCTAGTGTCGACAATACTCCCGGCCGTGACCGCCGGTGCGCATTTTTCTTGTCTGTTTGATTCGGTGATAATCTATTTCCGTATTTTCTTTTTAGGTATGTTTAACTGACAAGTTCGTACTCCACGTTGCTTTTCTTAACAAAATTTTCACTAGAAAAAGTCACCCTCTCTCAAACTCAACTTATTAATGACTTCTTACAAATGCGCAAATATTAAGTAATGACCATGGATGCTGAAGAGCACTCAGAATAAATAAAAAAATGACGCGATATGATACTTTAAACTGTAAACAAATCCAGATGTTAATTCCGAGTGCAACAAGGGAACGCCTAAATTGCACCGCGCGCCGCGCCGGCCACGCGCGAGGCACTGGCCACACCCATAAGCAATTACTGATATTTATAGTTAATTTATATTCAATATTCGAAACAGTTAGCGCTTAATAAGGATACATTTTTAGATTTCTATTTTACTTGCCGATCAGATGTCTAGATGGTATTTTTTGGTAAGATTCGTAGAAAAACTAAAGTTGCCAAACAGATTGGCAAGTTGACTGGCATTGAGCACGCATATAACAGCGCAAAAGACGGATGACCGTTGGGGGTTCCGAAGTGAAGGTCACGAACCGGCAAGTGCAGACGGACAGGCCTTCTGCGAGTCCTGTCGTAAAATAATGAAGTAGACCTGTGTCCAGCTGTGGTGGTCCTATTGTTGAAATGATAGTGATAAACACACGCCATGTTAATGGCTGTGCAATACATTCCATGTCCATTGGAAATATAATACCTTCGGGATCGTGCGACGCCTAGCGCAGCCGGTGGCGAGCATTTTCGTTGCGACGTAAATCACTCGCGACGGGCCCGCCCGCCGCACGGACAGCGGTAATACACGTCCAGTATGGAAATTATATGAACCTGCAAGTACCAGACGGCGGCTCTCAATTACATTAATTACACAAAAGAATTCTTAGAATAGATAACAAAAAGTAATAGCACAGGCCTGTTTGCAATTCTCTTTGCATGATGTGCAAACTTTAAACTATAAAACTTTAGGGACAATTTATTTATAAAAGCATGTTATGAATGGTAAGCAAAATAAAGTTTATATAACATTAATCAAAACTAGACATTCTACCACAAGCTTGCGTCGAGTTTTGGAGTTTTTCGATCTTATAGCCAGAAGAAATATAAACCTTTTAGCAATTGATGGTGACTGGAAAAGTCGGAGGCAAACCTCCGAGAGGCAGTCCACCAGCAAACTTTTACACAAGGCTATCTATAATACAAAGAGACCGCTATGCGCAATAAGACTATATGTGCAATCGATGACTACATTAGCCGAATCGAGTTAACATAGCACTCTCTCATCCGCACCCCTGTGCTTACAGAATGAAAATGAAAGGGACAGATGTTTGTTGTAGGCGTCAAGAAATGTAAAGATGCGTTTACTCAAGCTTGCTTTTTAAATGTGCGCATATAACTCTTCTTCTAATGTCTAAAGCCGTGCGAGTGGACACTTTCAATGCAGCTCCCATCATCAAGCACGCCGCGCTATTGCACGCGCACTCCGCGGCGCTCGCACGGCGGCCCGCTCGGCCCCTTCACACGTGCTAGTATTTACTTCACAAAATAATGTCTTTGAGATCAATATGCTTTTTGCAAATTTAATGTTCAAAACACTACTAAACCATTTTAGATTGCGTTAGTTTAAGAATATTAACTCTTTATGGCAAGTTTATACTTTAATGATTAAATAAATGAAATTTCAAAGGGGATTGCAGGCAAAACAATGAAAAATGAGATGTATTGCTATAAAACGGATTGCGTCGCGCGTGGTGTGTGCGGTGATGACGTCACGGGCACCCACTTAAAATGCAGTGCGAGGTATAGCATTACACTTAGTCTGGCCATAAATGCTGCTATAATTAAAAATAAACAAAATATTACTTTTGAATTTGGAATCTGTCATTTTCATACGATGATTCATTGTGTTTTCTTAATTTCGCGCAAAAATATTGTAAAATTTTGTGATATAAAAATGAAGTGGGGTAATAAAGGGAACCGAATTGCTTTGATTGGCTGACATGAAGTAGGTGTGACGCCAAAAAAAAATTTTGGAATGAATGTTCGTGTACCGGGTCACTAATAGGTACAATGAAACCTCCGCTGCTTGTGACAAACAAGGTCTGGCCTTCCACGTGGCGTTCGTACGAAAACGGCGATCATGCAGAAAGAAGAAGAATTCGAAGAAATCCTGCACAAAGCCAAATACTTTAGCTCGAGAAATAATAGAAAGAAATTGCTAACTGACCGCAACGTTTAAAGGACCACATCGCAGCCAATGGAGACCACTTCGAATAAGCTTTATACATTTTAATAGTTTCATATTAATGTTTTAAAATAACACATTGTAATAGTAATAAATGTTACGTACAATAACAAAATCGATTTTTTCTATGTAATTAAATTATATTCTATTTAATGATATTATTATATGGCAAGGCTAAGTATATGGCGTTATGCACACACTATGTCATTCTTAAGGGCAATCGGTGCTTTTTCACACCACAATATGTCACCCGGTCCGTACGGAGACGCCTGACAACTTCACATATCAACTTGACTCGGTGGATTATGACTCCTAATATTTATTTATTGTTCGTTTATTGTCACAAATATTACGCGACAAAAGAGTCTTTTTAAAATGAATACTGTGTCCATAAAGCCGACCGGACAAAAGAACGGCGCTCGTGAAAGCAATCCGAGATAGATCAGGCGGCGGGCGCCGGGGCCGGCTCATTGATTGATTACAGGCAATTGGCCGGCCGCCGCGCCGCGGGCCCTGCCTAGCCTGCACACAAAAGACTAGAGCGGTGCTCAGTGGATTCCATACAACACTACACCGCGACCGTCCGACTTCGAGTTTCCCGAACGGCGTCTAAATATAATAACCAAACAATGGATCGAAAACAAAGTAAAAAATACCGGCGACTGTGTGCTCAGCATAAACAGCGACGCGGACGCGAGGCGCAATTACGGATGATGACGTCACGCGTCCTTTGCTGCTCCCGACCAGCGGACGCGTGAGCCGCGAACGCTCTGAGCTTCGTTTGGATTCATTTTCATGCAGGGATTGCCGATCTCGGTCTAAAACTACCTAATTCTAGCCGAATTTTTTAGGCTTCATTAAGATGATCATCATTTAAGGGTGATCAGGCGACCGATACTGAACTAGACTATTATAGAAACGTGGATAAGGGAGGTAACCTTTGTCCTTAACTACAGCCAATCCGGGAAGGGCAGCAACATGAAGCTGCCACTTATTGCCGAAACACAAGTAGAGGAGGTTCTAGCTTCCTTGAACTTAAATCAGTATACCAAGGGGGGCACCATCACGGCAGGTAAAACACTCTGGAGTTACTCTAAAGAACTGAGGAGGACGAACGAATGAGTTATAAGGTATAGGATCTCCGTAGAAGTCCCAAGGGATCATCGATGATCAAACGTTCGCGAAAGCGTCTGTGTTCTAAGAATGCCCCGCAGCACGCTCTTTGTGACGTCAGTATTAACGAGAGCGGAAACACAGGTGGGCATGGTGTGCGCGATGGTGGTGTCGGAGCAGGTGCCGGGCGCGCGCAACACGCGGCTGTACTGCGCGGCGCGGGTGCTGCTGCGCGTGTTCGGCGTGGGCAGCGTGTGCATCGCTGTCACCATGGCGCTCGAGCGCTACCTCGCGCTCACGAGGCCCTTCCTCTACCAGAAGGTAAGCTCTACCAGCATTTGATCTAGAATATTCGCTAGCAGGAGGTTAACAGTTTTTGCTACCGTAAGCAACTCCCCGTAAAACCAAAGACATCATGAAGGTAACGTTCGAAATAAAAAACGTTTATGAAGGTTGTGACGAGGAGAGGAGAGCGGGCGGCACTCCCGCGCTCGTCAAGTAAAGACGACAGTTCGCATTTTCCACTCGGGTGGATATCGGGCTGAGAGCTGGTGTGACCCTGAACCTTTCGCGGTCGACGGACTCGACGCGAGAAAAATTAAGCGAATCGGAAAATTGAACAAATAAATAATATTTACTCTTTCATTTGACTGAGCACTTCATTTTCCGCTTTCCATCCGTATTACATCATTACAATTGACGTACTGAGATCCCATTGTTCAATCTACGTGTCTTTCTGCCCGAGATCTTTACGGTCTATTGAAGGAGTATATATGGGCTTTGATCGATCCTAGGGATAGCACGCGAAGGTGTTATGAACTAAATCATATTGTCGTCCCTTCGCGCCCCTCTAGAGCGTTTATTTTCCTGTTGACTGCGTTAGAGAAGCAGCTTCGCAAACAACATATCCCAGCACATCGTAAGACGTTACCGTATACACCTGCTGAGATTTTTTTTAAATTAATGTTATTCGTGTTTAGATACTTTCACACGTTATTCAGAGTTGCTGGTTATGCATGCGTAATCTTTAAAGGAGTGAGTTAGCTCCTTTGCAGTTAATTTACGGCAATCCATCATCAATGGTTTCACAGAAACTGAATAACGTAAAGGCAATATATTAAAAAAGCATCATCGATATTCTAGTTACTACACATAAAAATTAAAAATTATTTACTTTCTGTCCCTGCTGGCTTTGTACTGCCAGAAGTTAAAGGCCTCACGTATTCCAGTACAAAAAAAATTAATGTATTTCAAAGTTCATTATATACTTCACAGTGAAAACAATAAACAGAATGATTGCAATTATGTGTAAACGCTGACAAATTGGGTATCTATATATTCATTCCTAATTTTTACACGCGTAACCAATCACCCTGTGCATAACACCGAGGAAAGTCTACTTGCTTGTAACGTAATCTGTTATTAGCAGTTAGACTATACATCATAATCACCGCGCTTCGCAAGCTGGTTGGCGACCACAGTGTGCTATTATGGTAAGCAGAGGACGCTGCTGCCCATTCTCAGAAATCTTGTTAATGAGCAGTGGCAATCCTATGTAATTAATGCACAGAGTGTGAATTATTTATGATTGTATCCCAGAGAATCGAACCCGCGACTTGCAATAGCAAGTTCCGATCCTCTACCGCTGGGCCACCGCTGCTCACCTCCATTGCAATGTCATAGAATTATCTTTCAATAAACTAAAAAAACTTTATGAAAGGAAGTTATTAAAAAATATTTTTTCCAAAGCCATGTTTTTATTCCCGCGTCTACATAATTTACATTTCTGATATTAGTTAGTCGTATTAGTGCAATTAAATTATTAATCTAATGTTAGTTTAGTTAGTTTTTCCTTTGATCCAGTTAAGACGAAGGCCTCGTCTTTCACTTTCCACAATTATTTGTTTTTAGCAATGGTCATCACATTCCCTTGCGGACAATATCATCAGGCCATCTTTGTGCTGCTCTGCCGACATTTCTTTTTTCTGGTGGTCCTCTCCAACGCACAGCTTCAGAATCAACTGCTGACACTATTGTACTGAGGAGTTTTTTAGAAAAATCACAACAAAACCCGTCGAAGTTTGAACGTTTCGCAGGTCACGATGAGTTTGGAACGAGGCAACTTTATGTCAAGACTAACTTTGTAGTTTATATGTAACGGGGCGCACGCGAGTGATCACCGTAAATGATCCGCAGCACAAAATGATCTTAATAAATGAACGCACTCCTTCCCTCACCCGGTCCGGCTGTTGTCTGCAAGCGCAAGCGCACGGCCGTTGGCCTTGCGCGCGAACTGTGACCTCTGAGGTCATCTCGTTTGCTTCACTGCAGTTATCGGCATCGGCAGCACCTGCGACGCTTTTAGAATGACCTCCAACAAGTCGGCTGCCTCCGTCGCGACCGCCTGCGTGCGTAGTTTGACCGAAATTCGGGGCTTACAGCCTTAACGGGATCACTCGCGCAATAACACGCCTGCGCTGCTCCCGACAGCCCGACAAAGCACTTTATTTATGATTTATTTTGATCAAATCTATTTCTATGCTTTGCGTATTTTTACGATTTCGCTTTTATCCGGCACCCGGCGGCGGCATCGTGACCCGGTTACCCGGTGCGCGCTGACCCCGCGAATAACTGAGCTCGTTGTTAAACTTTTCGCGCCGCTTTCCTTAACGACCAACGTAACGAGTATTTATGTATATTGTAATGGAAACTTTGGCAGGTGCCGACGTCGGTACCACAACCACACCGTGTACACCGGCAGCACAACCTGTTGTCTGCTACACGCCGCACTAACGTTGTGTTTTTAAATAAGATCAAGAAATACAAGCTTTTGGCCCGGCGCCGCGCGCGACCCTTGCCGAGGTCACGATAAGCAGGCGCTTTTGAAAAGCACAATTTCATTCATTTGTGATTTCTTAAATGCTTTAATAGCTTTATATATAATGTTTTTAAAAGCTGATATAAATAGTTTAGTCAGGGATTTGTATTTTTAATGGAATCAGGCGTTATTTTGCGGAAGTCCATCCTAAGTAAGAAAAGGATCAATATTTAGCCACTTCCGTACATGCAGTCGTAGCCGTGCAACAAAGTACACCGCCCGCCAGCCCGCTGATAAATGCGCGTGCGGCAAACAATGCGAATTACACAAGTACCACCCGATGGGGTGTTTTATTGGGGTGATTAGGAGTGATTTAATTTTTCCTTCTTTTTATTACTTAGGATTTGTATTTAATAGAAATATTTATTTCTATTTATATTATCTGTTTTTATTTCTGTTGGGCCTTGAGGCTGCACCTTTTAGGTGTACCACCTCTGTGAGGTGTGGTCTATCTACATTCTGCACCTGAGGTGTATCAGCAAAAACTCTTGCGAAGTTTATTTAATAATTAGTTTGTATGCGTTATTAAAAAAAAAAACTAGAGTCAAAATAAACTCCCTGATAACGACATTTTTAACTCACGATAAAGTTGTGGTGGTTCAAAAAATGATCTAATCTGAAAAAGTCTAAAACAAAACTCATTAGGTTTTTGTGATCACTCGCACAATAAGACTGTCGTCACGATCCCTGAAAACAAATACACGTTTTAATCAAAATTAACAAAAATAAAATTTAAAATGTAGTCAATTCACAGTTCGATTTCTAATCTATGAAAAGATTAAATAATCAAAGAGACCTGATCCTGCCGAGCTGTTCAAATTGGACTTCGCTCCGGGTCCACCCGCCGCGGCGCCGGCTGCCGGCGACAAAGCGAGCTCTGTGCCGGTATCGGGCCGCGGATGAGCCGCCACTCTGTTTCGTCTGCTCGCCGCGTGCTGCTCGATGGGCGACCTCGGAGCCCGGACTCAAAGTCTTGCACGAATACAAAGCCTTACAGTTTTTAGAACAACCGAACCTTTGTCCACCGAAGTTGTTGTAGGCTCTGTATCGCTCCGGCGAGCCACGCAAATACGTATATATAAAGTCTCTAAAGTTGTAGTGCACTTTAATAAGTTTTTTATGAAACTGCGCCCATGACCGGAAATAACTTCCTCTCGCTTTGTGTTCGCGCGCTGTAGAGTCGATTAGCTCAACCGCGTCCCTCAACCAATAAGATTGCAATAAGAGAACCGTGCTCAATTTGCCCAGTTGGAAGAAAGATATTTCTTTCCGACCATTCGAAACTGTTTCCCGCTCTAATTGGATGGAATCGTATGTATACGTATCCGTTGGTGGGAAGTGAGAAGAAGAATATTTGAATCGTATTTTACTTGACAGCAAATTCGTTTGTGTTTAGTGACAAAGAGTCAAGTTTGTGCAGCTGAGTACGTGCCTAATGAGAGGTTGCACATAAAATATAACAGAATTCAACTCAAGTAAATCTACGGAGAGTGATGTATAAAAGCTAGGACAAACATTAAATCTTAAATAATTTGAAATGTTTATAGAGATAGGTTGTTTGAACTCAGGCGCGCGCTATATTTCGTCACACTCACTTGCAACCAGTTCAGCTGCGAGCAAACAAAGCTTGCTGCGACGCGGGCTCGGGCCGGGGCCGGCGCGGCTTGAATGCGTTCAGAAATAATTGGCTAATCATAGGCTGCGCTGACATCGCAGCCGGCGCCCCCGGCGCCCCCGGCTGCACGTAATACACCGTGTCGTGGTTAAACACTAGCTGCAGCTCCAGAGACACATCGGAGATCGAAACAGGGGAGAGGAGTGACGTAGGAAACATCGCCTCCTTGGTGCGCGACAAATACCAACGCTGTTCTTTCCTAAAGTTCAGCAAAGAGGTCATACAGGTTGTAATAGAGAGACATAAATAATAAAAAAAAATAATAATGAAATTAGATAGATAAATAGGAGGTAAATAATCAAAGACTAGAATTAAATTGTACTGTTATATAAAGGTAACCGACTGTGACATTTGGGAGCAAATGGGAAACTAGAAATGTGATGTATGGAACGAAGAGTAGTAAGCAAGAAAAATGTGAGGTGTTGTGAAGAAAAATAAAGGAATGTATGACTGATATTGTGACGGAAAAAATTTGAATAAGGAAATGTAAATAGAAGTGAGAAAATTATTGAATCGTTAAAAACTCTGTCCTTTCCAAGATAGGGGTGAAGGAAAAAACTCCAGCAACTCGCGCACCGCACTCCCGTCACGCGGTCACACCGGCAGCTCACCTCCGCGACCGAAACCAGACGGGATGAAATTTGAAATTTGTAACGGACAGTTCAGTCTTCTGGGTGTGTTCACAAATCAATGGAAAGCCGCTCTGCTGCGGAGTGCGTCGAGCGCGCCGCGCTCAAAGGAGAACACGCTGCGGCTCAGCAGCCTCGTGGCTCCCAAATATCGGTCTGCGAAAGATTCCTCGCTAAATGTAATTGTTCGTTCTATAACACAAAATGTTTGTCTCTTTCGTCTTGACTTAAAGGTACCAATAATATTACATTTCATTTAGTGCATGGATGCACAGACCGCGGCCCGCCGGTCGAATACTAGTGGCCCGTCGACAGCAAAAATAATACTCTCGTGTATTCGAAAAATATTAAATTCTATACCAGAATAAAACCAAAAATATTTAATTACCTATAGTTCTGGCGGCCGGCCCGCCATCAGTTCATGATTTGCCCGAGTGGCCCCTAGTCTTAATAAGCCTGTGCAACCTTGAGTTAGACATGTACAACATACATTATTGTAGATTGTACCCAGTTAGCTGCTCATCAAACTTGTCCGGGATTCCTCAAACATCACAGCATGCCTTCTACCAATAGCAAGGACGCGCAGTCGGTGCGGTGCGCTCGGCGCGAGCTCACTGTAAACACCGCGCGCTTCCGGCGCCGCGCGTAAACAACAGCGCCAGGATTTACGCAACGTCCGCTCGTGCTGCACGCCGGCGCGCGCGCACGCCGCCCGGGAATGTGCGAATATTATATAATAACAACTTTGCAACCGTTTCCCGTCGCCCGCGACTGTGGCGTCCGGCGTGCGGCCCTTGTTGCAGAAGGATATAAGAGAACTATTTAATTTTGTAATGATAAGACTTATGATAAGAGAGTTATATGGCTCGTGTAAAGCTTACGTTTGTTGGCGGCGGCGCAGCAAGTGACGTACTACGTGATCCGCACGGCGCTGCTGGTGTCGTGGGCGTGGGCGGCGGCGCTCACGTGCGCGCCGGTGCTGGGCCTCGGCCTCTACTACGACGAAGCGGCGCACAGCTGCACGCGCTACCGCAACGCCACCTCCGCGCTCGACTTCGCCTACGCCGTCTTCTACGTCGCCTTCGGTAATTACGGTCTCAGTGTGACTCTGCAGCACAGCTGACGCTTCAGTAGGTACACGAGATGAGCGCTGGCTATGTCTGCAGGCACGCTGCTGTGCGCCGTGCTGGTGTACTGCAACCTGGCGGTCATCCGCGCGCTATACGCCATCACGCTGGGCGGCGGCGCGGTGCGGCGCGTGTCGCGCAGCAGCTGCCGGCGACAGGCGGGCCGCGCCCCCGCGCACGCCCCCCTCGCGCCCCCCGCCACCCTGGCGCCGCACAATGCCGCCACCGCAGAGGAGGTCGCTTTCAGCCGCCTCATGGCCACGCTTTCTGTGCTCTTCATGATCTGCTGGCTGCCGCAGATGGTAAGCTATCCACTTTTATTAATTTTATTCTACTCTTAGGATCATTTTCCATCTGTATGTCATGAGAAGAATGCCAGAAGCCTCCAATTCGGTAGAAATTAGAATGCGATTAAACGCTACTGCAACAGCATCTTTCAATTGAAAGCCACGAGCGTTCCGACTGGCCACCCTGTTACCTGTTTATTATCATAAAATTAATTCTCTTGCCCGCGTGTCATAATGTAAACGTTTATATAGGCAGTGAAAAAACCGCCGCTACTCGCCGAATAAAATGACAATCGCCGTCATAATTTTTACGGGGTTTTTTAATATTTGCAATCTCTGATTTACATTGCAGCCTATCAATTTTTTTCATAATTATCGGCTAAAAATGGCGGATATAGGCAAAGCTATCTTTTTTCTTTGAATAAACAAGGTAAAGTAGAAACGAGAATAACAAGATTAAACGATGTAAGTAAAAACTTGAATCGTTTTTGGCATGCTAAGAACAGATACAATTATGTTCTTATAAATATTTTCGCTGCTTTATTTAGCTAAAATGTTCAATGTAGCTCAAATCTAAGCTGCGATACGCCTAATCGAGGCGTCACCGCGCGCACGTGTCGGCCCGCGCTGCAATCTCTTGGAACATTCCATCATTGCCGCTGCGCACATCCCGCCGGGTCAGCCGCCGTCGTTACGGAGTCCGCGCGCACTCGCTATGCGACGCACGTTCGTAGAACTACCGCGCAAGCAACCTTCCACAAGGCCTCGGGGCAAGCCACGCTACGCGCGATCACATACAAGAGACACTTTTCGCACTTAAACTTAAAGATAGTAATATTCCGGCGTAGGCGCAGATTCCGCTGTCGGCGTACGCGCATTCGCACGAGACGGCGCTGCGTTAGGGGTGGTGTCGGGCAGTACCGATGCTTTGTGACTCCTTCTGAAGGTTTTTTTAAATCGCAAACTTAATGCGTCACCGCATCGGAATGGTGAAGTCGAGATCACACGAACATTTCGCACGTGGACCTAATTATTGCCCATCGGTATGCACGCGGCGCGCGACTCACCGAAACACTTCATTGTTTCAATAAATGGCATTCGAATTAAAATTTTAAAGAACATTCGCAAACGTGTCGATTCATCGCCCGATATACGAGTACATAGCGCAGCGCTGCGAGCAACAAAACTTCATTCTTCTATATATTTATTTAGTGCTACTTCCATGCTATCGACGATGCAAACGCCCGCGCGGAGCATTCTCAATGATTAATAATTAATTAGTATCAACTTGTAACGACCTGGAGCCGCAAACGAAAGCCTCCTCCGCGGTGGCAGCGAGCTGTATCGTTAGTGCTCTGCACCGCGAACTTGATTTACTAATAATTAATTATCCTCTGCGCTGAGACGCAGCGACAGCGATCACGGCTTCATTAGGTCGGTGGCGGAGTGAACGCGGGCGCGATGCACTTGAACCAACGCGCGCTGCGATAATATTTCAATGGCCCTATCGAACCTCTCGGCGCCGAGGACTGCAGATAGCGTCCTCTGCTCCTTGCGCTTTGCGAAGTACTTTTACATTCAGCGACGACCCAGTCAGCGTTTTTGGTGACTTTAATAATTAAAGCTTCCATTGAATGAACACGGAAACTAGAGATAAAGCGCAAGAATGTACTTAGTCTTGCCTTATATATAGTTACAAAGAAAAACAACATTTTTTATTGTACGTAACATTTATAACTATGAAAGTGTGTTAGTTTAAAAAATTATATGAAATAATTAAAATATGAAGCTTATTCGCAAGGGCCAGAAGCTGCAATAAGGTCCTTTAACCGTTGAAGCCAGTTATCGATGGCAGCACGCACTCTTTCTTTGGAAAAATTCTATGGATTGTTTTAGGGACTCCAAATTATCAATGTATATATAAATAAATTTAAGTGAATTAAGACTCGGACTAGATAACAGCCAGTCTCCAGCTCTGATGAAGTCAAAACGTACATTTCTAACCAAGATTGAGTGGATCTATTTTAATGCGGTGGCGCCGAGTCTTGCTGAGGAACCGTGCTTGGTTATTGAACGTGGTGTTGCTGAGGGGCCTAACTACCTTCTCAAGGATGGTATCTCGAAGTAATATTATGTTATTATTATCTATAATGGTATTAATGGCCGGCTTAAGTACATTGCTCGACAGTTATTACGTTAACGGCAATATACAGAAGCTTCGCCGTGCGCAGCGCGACAGGGCGAGCGGGCCGGCACGCGGCCGGCACGCGGGGGGTTGAGGGTCGCGGGGCTGTGTGGAATTGTCCAATTAAGGTTAGGGGTCGTGTTAATTGATTGTCCCGCGGCGCGTCGTGCGCGGCTGTTAGACAATTACCTCCGACGAGTTTATTAGCTCGCGCCCCGCTGAGCTCCCCCGCTCCCCCGCTCTCCCACAAAAATATCGAGCGCTCACCTGGAACCTTCCATCACAACAACTCGATACGACACGACTTATACGAATTACGAACTGCATTGTGCTGCTGCATCGACATTGCACGACCTCTGACCGCGCGCATGCTATTCTAATCTAATCTGCAAGAGCACCTCTGGTGACGACGGGCTGGCAGTGCTTGCTTACCGATGTCCTAAATTTGCATAAACCTTAATGGTATTATATATATAACTGACGCTTCCAATAATAACAGTAATTTAGACTACTGTTTTATCCCTTACCCTGATGCCTCCGCGAACTCTTTTTCTTTAAAATGGGTGTAGGAGGAATTTATGAAGAGAGCCAGGATCTTACTTTACAGCACAAATATTGTTACCACGAGTTTATTACGTAATGTTTTACTAAAAAAAACACGTCACAAATGCGCTTGTGTGAGTGACGAAGCGTTGCAATCGAGTACCCAGGAGTTTGAGGAGGAAGCACTCTGTCTATTAGCGCCTGCGATGCCGCTGCGAACCGTATAGACCACATAGAATAACATAAAGGAGCATCGGTAGTTTCTATAGGAGATATTGCCCTCCCAATGAACTGAGAAAAACCGCCCAGGAGTCAGTTGATTGTATATAGCTGCCACTTGATCCTTCGCATCATATCGGCCGCTAGATAACCCGTGAGCCTAGACCGTTGCCAAAAAAATTGACTTGTTGACAGACGAGTGACTCGAGAAACAGCTGAAGTTCAACAGGATCTTTATAAGTGCGCGTGAAAATTTTCAACGGTATTATCTCGCACGTGTATAAATGGTTATGTAACTTTGACAAATACAAGTATTTCGTAATGTCGTAGGGACAGCCATGCATTTTACTTCACACAACATTCTTTCATTTCAATAAAAATAAAGAGCGTGTCTCTACACCAGTGATTCTCAACCTTTTTTTTGTTGCGGCACAAATTTAACAATTTCAAAATTTGGCGGCACACTAAGAAAAAGATAAAAATTATTTACTTACTACAACACACTGCACAAATAGTTTATGACAAAAATTTAAAATATACGAAATAAACTAATATATACTACAATAATAACTAAACGTTTATTAAGGGATTCATTACAAGCAAATAATAAAAATATTTTTAATGCGAAATTTGAGCTTGATGTTATTTGATAATTTCATTTATGTTTGGTTGTAAAAATGACAATGCTACTCTAATATCGTCTTCTACATTTAACAATCTTGATCTTTTTTTTGTTTTAATGTTGGCTAATGCTGAAAATCCGAATTCACAAAAAAAAGATGTGGAAATTGTAATAATATGTTTAAAGCTTTTTTGGCTATCATTAGATAACCGCATCTAATGTTAATCCAAAATGAATTAATGATTTGAGAAATGAGAAATTACTTTATATTTAATTTTGGGGAATATTGAATAGTTCTCTCCTCTAATGTTGTCAGATGATCAACAACAATTAATTTAATAGTTTTATAACTATCTTTAGGGACTGACTCAAACTTTTTTAAATTGCCTTCCTGAGCTTTATTTTTCTATAAAGTTATTTGTTTTTTGAATCCCACCAGCTTATCGGTTCAGTTTAAAATATTTTCATTAGGCCTTTGCATACTTGAATTGATGTTGTTAAAAATAACAAAAATGTCTGATAAGTAAGCCAGTTTAGGACACCATATTTTATCTTCCAACAAATGAACAAATTCATGATTTTTATTTTGTTCAAAAAATATTTTCATTTCGTCTTTTAATTTCAGCACACGAGATATAACTTTTCTTCTTCTTCTCTGGCTTTCATAGCTTGGCATAATTTACTAAATAATCTACTTTATAATTGTCTTCATTTAATATAATTAACCATTTTAACACATTGTTCCAGAACTATTTTCAAATCTGAAGACAAAAATTTTGTAACAAGTGCTTTTCGATGCAAAAAACAATGGGTAACTAATCCTCATTCAATCAATCCTTTTAGATGTCCAGTCATAGCTGGAGCACCATCTATGCCAATACATGACTTCCAAGAAACTTTAATTTCTTCTAAATATGAACTAATTACTTGAAAAATATGTTTACCAGTTGTAAAATCAAAAATTGAATTGATTAATTATATCATTTTCGTGAATAAATCTAACGAATGCAATTAATTGAGCATTTCCTGTAATATCAGTTTTTGCAGTATTTTACTCAATATTTTCTGAATATCTTTAATTCTGCGATGGATTGTATCATTTGAAAGTCATCAATCATCGTTTTTACAATTTTGCGACAAGCAGGTAATATAATTTCTTCAGCCGAATTGTGAGGTTTTAAGTTAACAGCAATCAATTTAGCTACTTCGTAAGAAGCTACTTGAGCCTTTTCAGGCACACATACCTGTTTTTCAAAAACTTTTACTTGCTTAATTTTTGATGATAAAGACCTTTCAAAGTAGGTTTTATCTTTTGTTGAAAGCAAAGGATGATTAGTCACCAAGTCACGTTGGAGTTTGCTAGGAACCATAGCACTATTTGATAATTTAAAACCACATATCACACACTCGGGAACAACTATGTCATTTTCGATTGTAGAGGTAAATCCAAATTTCAAAAAATCATCATTATATATCCGATGGACAACGTATTTTTTTAGCAAAAAGTATTTTTACTTGTGCAGGGGGTTGGCTCATTAACTTGGTCCCTAACGTTATCATTATCACTATTATCATCATTAAACTTTCTTCTTTTTAACCATTCATCCATTTTCAGAAGGATCTGATAAAATAAAAATAATATTGTCGAAAAATTTAAAAAAATGGTTCAAATATTACCTTTGAATTTATAATAATCTAAATTATGCACTCACTTGTATTTTATGAATATGGAAAATTAAACCTTTCTGAAATTGTGAAACTTACACTCAAATACAATTTTCCGTAGATAAAACTTAAATTTTATGCGAAAAAATATAGACACAGTGTGCGTGTGCAGCAAGTCTGCACATAAGCTTGGGATTCCCCGTGAGAGGTGTACACAGCGCACGTGTTCAATCACAGTAGCATTTAGTAGAGTGCAATAAAAACAAAAAAAAATAAACTTATTTGGAAAACCGTTTAAAAGCGAAAACGTAAATCAGGGGATATATGTACTGCAAAGTTAGTAAGTTTAAAATTTATAAATTGACACTACATGCACTAAAATAATATTAAACCGAATCACATATGTTAAAAATATTTTTCTTTTTAAATGATATAATTTAATAATATTAACATTAAGAAAGGACCAATATTTAGCCACTTCCGCACATGCAGTGGTTGTCGTGCATGAAAGTGCACCGCCCGCCAGCCCGCTCGTAAATGCACATGCGACACCGATTAGTGCAGCCGTTGACTCGGTGTTTAGCACTAACAACTCCTGAAGATGCCCCGTGGAGGGGTGAAACATTTACGAGCGTGCTGGCGGGCGGTGCACTTTCATGCACGACAACCACTGCATGTGCGGAAGTGGCTAAATATTGGTCCTTTCTTATTTAGGATGGACTTCCGCAATGTAACGCCTGAATCCATTAAATATTAACATTATTATATATTTGCAAAATTTGGCGGTGCACTTTTGAAATTTGGCGGCAAATAAAAGTGCCGCGGCACAATGTTTGAGAATCACTGCTCTACACCCTTAGTTCTCTACTTCTAAAAAGTACTTAAATTCGGAAGGTTACACCACTTTAGCTAAAGAAGCACTCGTGCACATGTAGTTTCGTTCGTGTTCGTCTGATGTGTGCGGTGTCCGCAGGTGACATCGGCGCTGTACCTGGCGCTGGGCCCGGCGGCGTGGCCGCGGCTCGGCACGCTGGCCGCGCTCTCCGACGTGCTGATGCTGCTCAACTACGTGCTGGACCCGGTGCTGTACGTGCTCATGCGCCAGCGCCGCTGCCTCTCGCTGCCGCGCTGCTTCAAGCGGGTTCGTGTCCTACCCCACCGCTACAGATGCAGAGGGCAACCTACTGCCTACTACTGCCTACTACTGGCTGCTACTGCCTGCTAATACCTGCTACTGCTTGCTACTGCCTGCTACTCTTCTATCCCATATTCGTAACGAACCCGAACGTCTCAATGTTTCCGGACTGTCGAGCACCTCTCTCCACTGTCCCTCCCGACCCGCTCGAGCTGACAATACGCTCTGTAACAATGTAAGTTTTTACATTCTTTTTATAAACTTTCAACGGCACTTACGGATCTTTCATCGATATGAGAAATCGCCGCTGCTCGCCTGCCAACGCCTGCCAACGCCTGACACAATAACCTTGTACGTGAGTAGCCGCAGTCACTCGCATTTCTTTACAATTATTTCTAATTGCCTCCATAAATTACTGCCCAACGTTATTGACCTTTGTCAGTCTAATTCCAAAAACAACATTAACAAATAAAGCGTACAACAAAGTGATTACTTTTTAAATTGATTTTAATGTCGTGTCTACTGAGTAATATATAAAATTGTTAAGAGAAATTGTTTCTGTTTGCAATTGGTCGTGGTTTTCATATTTTGTAAATCGTCAACTTAGTTTGTTTACAGACTCGGATTATTGTTTTCATTCCAGTGCAACTTATTATAACCGGTTGTAACGTCGCCAATTAGGCTGTCGTAATTTGGATTTGTTTTTATATTTTAGACTTGTATGACCTCTACTATATAAATAATAAGAATACTCACACATAATATATATTTACTACACTACAAGCATTAAACACACTATTGGTTTTCGAAAGAAGCGAATAATAATGAATAAACATCTTTATTGTATTGTAGACAATAACAGTCTCGCATTTCATATGTTTTTCTATTCACATGAACCTATTCAAATGAATGAAGAAGAAAAAGGAATTTTTTTTATATACACCTCTCGCTCGAGAACATATGTAGCCATTCAGTTTATGTAAACAATCGTGTGTAGAAATTGTCTTTAATTCGTTCCTCGAGTCCGGTGTACGTATGTAAATGATATGAAAATGTCGGCACAGAACCACAAGACGTCTACGGAGTCCATGAAGACGTCCTGCTGCCCGCAAGAAACGACCGTGGTGAGCGACAGCTCCGGCGCCGAGCTGCGGCCGCTGCGCGCGCCGCCCTGCGCCACGCTCGTGCGCCTCGACTGACACGCGCCCACGCCCACGCCCACGCCCACCCCCACGCCCGTGCCGGCGGAGCTACACCTGACTAGATACTGAAGAAAATGTGCTAGATGACAGCTCTCCCTTTTCTTCGTGTCATATGTTGTAGCATCTCGGAAACGTGTCTTTGTGTTGCTTTGAATTTGAGGCTCGTGAAAATTTATACAGTGATTTACAAATCTAAAAATCATTTCATTTCGTGTGCCGGTGGGGTAATTTCGTTGTTAATTAAAATAATAAATATTTTTTTAAATTAAATTTTAAATACGTAGTGGAGCAATTGCTCCACTACGTATTTAAAAAACAATTGTTTATCTGAAATTCAATAAATAAATCTTAATAAAGTTACACGAGTCGGATCGCTTGTGTATTATATTTGTACATTATATTTAATATTAACTGTGTACATTATTTGGGGTCAGCCTGTGGTACAATTTCAAAAGATAAGTTTATCGCGGTCTGCATCTTCGGGCGCAGGAACATCAAGGGGTTGTATGTGAGAAAAACTTGAGGTCCTGGAAATGCAGCAGTTCAGGCCGTCGCTCAGATTAAAGGATTCAGTTTGAAACCAAAGAGTGTGGCGCGCTGCGCGTGCGCAAGTGACCGTTGCGTCTGGACTAGTCTTAACGTAGTTAGCTGATAGGTTGCTTCGGTGCGCAGCGCGGCGTTGTCACCGGACGCGCACCCGTCACCGACCCGTGCTCGCACTCGACGCACTCAGATGTCTCGGGGCGCCACGTGCGGGCAGTAGCTACGTGCATGTATATATGTGTACAATAATATGTTAACTGTGCAAAAGGTACAACTTGTATTAATTCATTATTTTGTAAGAGAATTTACGTCAATGTTATATATTAAACTTGTTTGTATCATCGCCGTTTTTTTATTTTTTTTTAATGAAAGTAAAAAAACTACACCAGGCCACTTCTTACCAGTTGCCTGATGGCTAAATAATAATGGAACGCAATGTGCACTTTTTAATTGTATGCCATTGTTTTCAAAAAATAATCGCCTGGCTTTGGTCTGCTGGGGTTCAAAAGGAAACACCCGTTTGGTCTGCACAGCAACCAAACAATTTCATCGCGATACGGCAGCTACAAGCTTACGTTTGCAGCCGACAAACAAATGACTTACAATGTGAAAGTATTTTTCAATATTATATACTGATTAAAAAAGGTTTTTCATTTTGTACTGTAATTTTAGAGGTGCACACAAGATACAGACAAACTTGAATTCAAACAGTAGATGGTTAGTTTCGTATTAATAACAATTCGATGTTTACATTGTATCTGACTGCAAATGATGTTTAATAATGACAGCACAGCGACATCTAGAGGAGTTCTTGAGAGAACTAAATATTATTTTACAGTAAATCTTATACACTACACAATGCACTTGTACATGCACTCTGACCATATTTAACATTCTCTGCAACCTTCACAAATATTTAAATTCCTTTAAAGAAACTTCTAAACATCGTTACGGCATAGAATAGTATCTTTTGTCCGTTTAAATATTCCTCACCGAGGATGCTAGCACCGCCCGAGTATGTTTATAAACTAAATCTCATTCGCACAAGCTCTTTACAGTAAACGTAGCAGCGATTAGCAAAAAAATTAGCAATTGCATCTAAAAATGTACAATCAAACATTGCCTTAAGATTTTATTTGTCAGAAAATATTATGCAATTATTAGGGAATAGGTTGAACATGCAAAAATAAAAATAAAACTGTCCGTTTCCCCGCGGTGACGCGCCGGATTAAAATAGTGGTACAAAGAGCAACGCCGCGGGGTACAAATTTAATGTTACGATAGGTGTTGCACCGGCAAGTGACATATTGCTAAACTGTTACAAGTTATAGAAACGTTATTGGTTTTAAATCACTTAAACTATTTTAAAACAAGCCTTGATAGCAGTAAAACTTTACTTGCGCTTTCTTCTTTCGGCTTTTCAGTATCCGCGGATTAAAAAAATGCGACCCACTCGCTATACTCGCGGCTAATAATGACTTTATTCGCAAATCTAATAAGTGCATACGAAATAATAAAATGTTTTCAGACACTGGGTCAGATAGCTATTCTATCTGACCCAATGTCCTTTGTACATGCCGTCAAATAGACTGATTAATTAAACAAAAATAGATCTTATTACAATTTTGCCCAAAGTTTCGCCGAGGACTTTGACTTACGATAAGCCGCTTTCGCTGCGGTCGGTGTTTTTAGAATGTAAACAAACATAATGTAAGCAACCTTGTCACTCAATGAATTAAGTATATTTTTTGAAAAAAATTTGACATAGCAAAGTGCATTTTAAACGATAACGAATCATTGGAAAAACTGAAACCACACACACTAATCATGGAAAAATCTGTGGTCTGTTCTGACTGCGGAAAATGACGAAGAATCTGTGCAAGTTCAAACTTTGGCTGCATACAGTCGAACAGGACGAGGTGAGTTCCAACAGATATAATCAAGTCACGTTCAGAATTTGCTTGAATCGCAATATGAAAATTTGACTGAATTCGACTTGGATTAAATTCACAGCCAGGGCACTGGAAACGTGACATTTAATTTGAAAATTTTTAGCGAAGGCTATAGAATGGCTAATGAGCATTTTTTGTTTTCTTTATGAACATTGATCCGTCTATAGCACGAAGTTTCTTTTTTAAGAGGAGGTTTTATAAACTGCCAAGCAAGATAAACTTACAATATTGTTCAAACCATTGCTGAAGCCTTAAGATTACAAATCAAAATGTAAAAAAACTTCAATAAATTTTAATTTTCATGTGTTTCTTTTTTTTATTTAGTCACCTAGGAACGTATCGCCTATAATCCCATATGAATAACCGTGAATGACAAGGATTCACTTCGGTCGCGTTTAGATGCTTTCAACTGAATAACACCTTACAACGGCATTACCTACCTAGAGACATGAAAGTTCTGTACAGATTGAGTTATCCCGACCTGGAAGTGGCCGGAATGGCTTAATGACAAATAAAAAAAGTTAGCTGAATTTTTAAAGATTTCAGCAAGAGTGTTCAAAAGTTTGGATTACTGCAGAAAAACGGTGTCTATATGTACTTATTTAAAATGATCGATGACAACGGAATAATGCTTTGGGTGAAAAAAAAAACTTTTCAGCTTAGATAAGCTGAGATATAATACAAATTTTGATTAAACATTGAGAACGTCAGGAAGTAAACTACTTATTGTGTCTTCTGAAATGTACATCACTTTATGGCTGGCCTTTGCATCTGAACTATGAAACTTCTCAATTGATTTTGCATTCATAAAAAAATTATATTTAACATTCCTTAACAGGCAATTTTTAGTAATATCGTCTTCGTACATGCATAAGTTATTTATAAATCGAAGCAACTTAAATCAACACAAAACAACAGCCTGCGATGTAAAATAATGCAATAACAACATAATGGCTGTGGTTAAATTTAAACATAAATTTCTCTCATGATGAATCCCGGTCGTTTGGCGGAAAGCATAATTAAAAAATCGTTACAGTTCCAAAAAAATGTATGTAATGTCTTGGTATCATAGAAATAAAATATTTAGCAATGTTTGCAGGTAAGAGCTTGTTTTTTACACCAACTGGTGCTTGAAGCAAGTAAATTCATGTCATCGACCGCGACTAGATAACCAGAAGGAAACATAAAGAAAACTGTACTCTTTGCTCCTAAACTTCCCGACCCGGCTATAACATCAGTTAAGCTTTTTTATGTGACTGATAACAACTAAATAAAATTCGTACGCTATGCGGTAACTAGGAATTAACCAAACGTACCAAATGTCAAACTGTAAATGACTTAAGCGTGATTCATTTTGTTGATCGCTTCAATTCGGCATTTTTTTTATGTTATTAGAAATGTTACAATAAAATGTTTAAAATCCGGCGTCAATAAAAGTACATTTATAAATTTACACTGTAAATAGTTTTGCGGTTAAGGTCACATAATTTACTGTCAAAATGTCTAAATGGTGAGCTGTTTTACAGCAAATTTACATCTTTTCGTCCATAAAAATATATGCAATGTATTTTATTCTTATTGTAAATAACTGTCGGAAAATTAAGATTTAGTATATTTATACTATTGACATAATATCTTAACGGGAAATCTCAAAACGTTTATGTTTCGGGCGGCAGGCAGTCAGAACGCAGCATCCACGAGATGCTGAAGGACACGCCACCACTGCGCGAGTCCTCCGACTCTATCACGTCGGGTACGGAGGCCAAGTTCCCCACGTCGCGCTCCATGCCATTCCCGCCGGCCTACGGTAAGTGACACTGCACACATTTGTACCTCATTGTGGTTCTCTAATTAAATTTGTAAAAGTTCATTTTAAAGGTATTATATAACTAAAAAAGAAATTATGTTCTTATTCTAAAAAGTTTATATTTATTGTAAATTAATTCAATTTTTAGCGCCGCCGGATGTGTCTCAAAATGGTGCAGCGGGGAACAGCACGCTATTGCGAGCCGGCTCTACAAAGCTAGAGTCTCTGAAGAATTGGGGTGTCTCAACATATAAATGCACCAGGCAGCTGCTGTATGAAAAGCTCGGCAAGAGTTCCAGGACCGTTGACTCGGGTACTGTTTTGAATTTCTTACAACAGACTTTTGCAGTTATTTTTTTAGTTTTATATTTACAATTATAATTATAACATTCAATAAATATTATAGTATTCAAGCCATTTGTTTTCTGTTGCTAGTGGACTGAACTCTGCTGTTTACACTATTTAAAAAATCAGACAGCTTAAGTGTACTGATACTGCCAGATTCATTTATTTTTACTACTTTCATAACATATCCTCCTAAGGCACATTACTCTGGTGCAAATTTTCTGAGGAGGTTTCAATAAAGCTGGTATTCTTACGGTTGCATCACAGTATATTTATAAAAATCAAAATTATTTACCAGTAACCAACATGGTGTCAACACACAGAATAAAAATAAGCTGTATACTCTTAGTTTTCATGTTTAATAATTTTATTAATCACTTAAGAAAAAAGTATATTATTCTATTCAATAAGGCTCAGAATTAAATGTTGTTGATGCTCACTCATGAAGCAAATTAGTGTTAAATACTGTTTATGAAACTATATTTCTAAAGAGCAACAGTTGGGTTTCTCACTGGCTCTTCCCAGCAGAACTATCTTCTAAGCTTGTGGTAGCTTCCTGTAGGGACATAAATGCCAACATTTTGTACTGTTTGATGATTTCAAAGTGCTTGTAATAGTCTATCGGAATAAAGAATATTTTAATTTTTGATTTGGCTTAGTTAGTGTTATAATGTTCATATGAAAAATTGTTAAATTACATTTTAAAAAGCAATTGTTGTGTTTCCAGCCTGGACTACTCAAGAGATTGGTGTTCAGAGCTGGTGGTAGCTCTCTGCCATATAGTATTAGAATAATCAACAATTCTAAAGCACATTCCTAACTGAATAGACAAATTTTGAATATTTTTAAGTATGAAGTGATCAGACATGTGAGTGTCATTGTAATATTAGTGGACTCCATATCTTTGAAGTGGATAATACTTACATCCTTATGGTTCTACAATTTGTAATAGCACTTACGTATAATTATATTGCAACATTCTATGCTTAAAAACCACAGTTGGAAGAACAAAGAACACAGGATTATTTCCATCTTTACTACAGATTTAGAATTATTAAATTTTTATGCAGTGTCAATAAAAATGAAAATGTGTAAAAGTTATGAACTGAAACCAAAACACATTGATTCAAAAATATTTAGCAGAATGGATATTTTGGTTCATTATGCTCTAACACTTTCGTGTAGTGCTATTTTTTGTCTTTTATTTTAAATTATTATAATATTAATAACTAATAAGCACAAACAATGATTCCACCTGAAATCGTCACGACGTTATGAGTACTCATATCAAAAAATCGGTGATCGGTCCTGCGCTGCCGGCATGTAGCGGCCTCCGGCCAAGGCATGTACTCGGTCAACCTAAGGGCTCGCCCGCGCCGCGCCTGTCAGCTCAGTCTCCACTGGAGAACTTTTGAGCTCTTACTGCCATCGTTCAGACGAGCTACATCTGTGACCTTGAGTATTCTAGTAGGGTTTAAATAATATTTCGCAATATTTGCTTGTTCGCAGAGTTGGAAGCAAAGATCGAGATAGTGCGCGAGACGCAGCGCAAGTACAACGGCGTGCTGCGCCTCAGCAGCGCGCTGGCAGCGCAGATGGCGGCCGCCTCGCACACGCAGCGCGCGCTCGCTGACGCTTTCGCCGACCTGGCGCAGAAATCGCCCGAGCTGCAGAACCAGTGCGCACACACGTTGTTTACCCACACGCACAGCCCCAGAACTGTGCCCGTACACAACTACATGACCCGCCGCCTCCGCTCCGCAGGTTCCTGTACAACGCGGACACCCAGCGCTCGCTGACGCGCAACGGCGAGGTGCTGCTGGCCGCACTGCACTTCTTTAACAACTCGCTCAACACACTCACCAACAAGACTATTGAGGACACGCTGCTCACCATCCGCCAATACGAGGCCGCACGGTATGCACACTTTCCACATTAATACATCATTCATTTCATAAAAATCAGGAAGATTTGCGAAAATAAAACACAAAACGTATGTGTGCAGGGTGGAGTACGACGCGTACCGCAGCGAGCTGGAGGCCAGCGGCGGCAACCCGGGCGAGGCGGTGCTGGCGCGCATCGAGCACCACCGCCGCCACTACGAGCGCCTGCGCGACGACTCCGCCGTCAAGCTGCAGCTGCTGCACGAGAACAGGGTGAGAGGCCACCAGCACGAACCCGCAGACTTACCTTCACGTGCGAGCTCTTTCACCATACTTACCTTTGGGCAAAACTACAAAATACAGCCTGTGGAAAAATCTCTTTCGCTTTTTATATGAAAATTCGAGACATGTTTTAACAAATTTAATAACATTTAACTAAAGTAAATAGGTTACATTTCTTTAAATGTCTTGCCATCTAGTAGAAACATGGTGCTGATGGTATATACATTTTGAGCTTTTTGAACAAAAAAATACAACAAGTAGTTTTAGCTATCTTTTCGAAAACATCTATTGAAGAAGTTAAAAAAGAAGGGAACCATTTTTAGATTTGTTTCTATTTAATCTAATGATCATTAATTTCTTCACCTAATAAAACTACCCCGTCATCTTTATTATTCTCAAGACATTATCTATGTAACACAGTACAAATATAAAAAATTGCTTCATCAGTTCTGATTAATTATTATGCAATATTTTGTAATGTTATAGATGTCGCTGCATAACAAGGAAAAGTTAATTTTTATTGAATTCAGTTCATTCTATGTCTTCTGTTTCATGCCACACCACTTCCATTCACAAATAAATCATGGAAGGTAGAGAGCCCGTGTAAGGACAAAGGGTACAAATCTAAACAATAAGCTTGATTGTTTTAGGATAGTTTATTGATAATAATAAAAAATTGGATTGTGAATGGCCCAGAGCATATTGCCCAGTTAAGTTCAGAAAGCGTGAGTAATTGTAACATGTTGGTTTGTTGAATATGCCACAGGTGAAGGTGATGAACAAACAGCTGCTGCTATTCCACAACGCGGTGTCTGCGTATTTCAGCGGCAACAACGTGGCGCTGGAGGCGGCCGTGCGCCACTTCAGTGTGCCGGGACTGAACTCGCACGCCAATCCGGCGCACGCGCAGTACCCCGCGACCCCCGCGCTGTCCCCGCCTGCCCCGCCGCCCGCTGCACCACTCTCCCCGCCACCCTCATAGAACTACGCTTCCCACCATTTGTACTCACCCTCACCAACATCCCTAACTCAATAGATTTACTGAATTTGAAGTACATACTAGAATTTTTTAACACTATCTTTGGCAATTTTTTTGTTATTCTACAGTAAATCAGATCAGGATGAGTTTAGGAGCTGGCTCCAAAACATTCTCCTCCTCTCCATCTTCTGAATGTGCAGTTATTTAATGGGTGTAGACATAAAAGGGTGTCCCTAATTAAGAAACCTAGATGGTAGATTTGAACTCTATTATTTTTACGCCAATTTGCTTAATTGAGCTATCAGCGACGCTCAGTTTACAAGCGCTGTTCGATGCGCAGAGCAATTAGTACTTAAGTAGAAATACTGTTAACATTGCATCAGCAGTGCAATCTGTTATCAATGTTAATGACAAAAGTTATTTAAACATATTTTATTAAATATTTTGACTAGGTGGAAATATCCCGCAAGTAGCATAAGATTGAGCACAAAATTCAAATGTTGAAGTACATAAAACCCGAAAGTGCACACTGCCCATTGACAGAGGGCATTCTGTGTGGATAAAACCTAATGGCACTCTTTGTATGATTCGCTTATTGCACATAGCATAGCGATTAGGAAACGAGTTCATAGTTTATTTTGAACAGCCATCAAATAATATTTTTGTAGAGATTTTGATATTGCTTTTGTTTAGACCAAATTTTATTGTGATATTTTTGATTGCTCTGGTTTCTAGTTTTTATTATCATGTTAAGATATTTATTATTATTTTTTAATCAGTATTGAGTGTGGTTGAGTGCTTGTGCTGCTAGCCATTTCAAAAAAGTACAACATTGAACAAACAGACATTATTGCCATTGTAGCTTTCTTATTGTAGCTGTCTTAATCATTGGTCACACTAACTCATGGTTGCACAGACTTATTAAGACTAGGGGCCACTCGGGCAAATCATGAATTGATGGCGGGCCGGCCGCCAGAACTATAGGTAATTACATTTTTTTGGATGTATTCTGGAATAGAATTCAATATTTTACGAATGTAGGAGAATATTATTTTTGCCGTCGGCGGGCCACCACTATTCGACCGGCGGGCGGCGGTCTGTGCATCCATGCACTAAATTGATGATTGATAAAAAAATGTGTTCTGTTTGTTGTTGGTTTCAGAGTAGGGTTTTGGAGAACATATTTAACAATGGAAATGTTAATCAAGCATAAACATTGTAAGGCCAAAAGGCAGTGCTTGCAGTGAAATATAATCATTACATGGCTTCTCTATGCAATATATATACATAGGCAAATATATATTGCATCCAATTTGCAATTAAATTTCATATATATTTATTTGTTTTCACAATATTTCATTAACAGTGTTTTATTGCTGCACCTAATTGTATAAGTAAAGCTATTTTATGGGAAGGTTATAAATGATGGACATTGTGCTATCCACTTGGCAATTGATTGTATACTTGACATGACAATATATCTGTAGCATTCGCGAGTAGTCAGTGTAGTGGGAGTGTATGTAGCTAGTCAAATGGCGTTGTCCTAGATTCCCGTTATTGATAGGTTACTTTTAAAATATTTTATTAAATAATATATGCTATACAAACAGTAAATGTATTATCTATGACAGAATTAAGATATCTAAAAAACCGTAGGTGAACTACATGCTGTTGTTTTCTCTTCAAATTTGGCTTCAATGAAATGAAAGAATCTGTAAAAACAATATATTGTATTGACAATTATAATATAACTGAAATATAAATTATATACATCACAGTATGTTTGTTTAAAATCAATGTCTTCACAGCCAACTTGTACCTACTGGTAGCATGCACTTCTGAAGCTGTAACTCCTGCAGAACACTGCAGATGTTGGATCTCATGTCTAGGGACCTCTATTCTGTGTGCCTGCCTATGCTCTCACAACTTCCTTGTCCACCTCCTCACAATGTAATTCTTCTGCTTCAGCTTTGAACTTGTCCTGTAAACAAATTTAATGATTTTGTTTTATTTTAAAATGTAATCATTACAAACCAAGAGCTACAGCTTGTGTTTTTAGAAGGTAAATGTGGTGCTGTTCAAGCTGCGGGTCTCAAAGAAGTCATAATTTATATTGTGCTAACATCAGTGTCACATAAATTATAGCAAATCAATCTGATTTAAAAGAGAAAAAGCTTGTCTCTCATAAGGATTAGGCAATTCCTTATCTATCACTAGGCACAGATGCAATTTTCCTGTAATTCAAAGAAAACAAAAACTTTAACTCAATTGCACTCTAAAAAGTTCTATTATCAATAATAGCTGTGGCCAGGGTTTTTTTTGGCACAGAGCTGTATTTTATAAATAATAAACAGTATTAAGTACAAAAATGGATGTTTACTAAAATTAATACTAAGAAATAAATTACCAGATCATAAATAACTTTCACCACAAGCGAACAACTGGGACAAGTCGCTACCTCTTCTCCGGCCATAAGCTCTTCCTGTAATATATAATAATAAGTATTATATTTGTCAAATCATTGGCTTTTTTATGAAATAAAAAGTTTATTTAAATACCTAACTAACCTTACTGATCTGAAACCTGTCTCCACACGGACAAGGGTAATAGTACATGTCCTCCTCATCGTCGTAATCGAAGTCCTCGATTTCTATCTCGTCGTGGAAGATCGTCATCGTTTGCGATACAGATGATTAAATTAACACTCTTATTGTTGTTCACTTACGAAAAACAACGCGCGTTTTCCTGTTCATAAGTGACAATACTAACTGACATTTCTACACTTTGTTGTCCTATGCAAAAATTATGTTAAATGCCAGGTGGGTGACTACTATTTACTTGAATTACGCTTCAAAATGATTTCATTTCAGAAGTCATCTACACAGTGTATCGTTTTTGATAAACTGTAAATTAAAAAATGGAACAAATTCTGTACTTTATAAAACTATTATTGCATCTAATGGTAACATTAATCCGGTCACGTCACACACGTCACTCATTTCATTTGATACCTTGGTAGGAGGATGGTCGCGGTGGTCTCGCAATATTTTTCCTGAGTTTTGTTTAAAGTGGTGCAGTGAATTGATTGTGCGTGCTCATACGTTCAAACCGACCGTGAACTAGTTTATTTATTCTCGCAAAAATGTTTAGCTGGTTAAAGAAGGAAGGCGAAAAAACGGAAAGTATCGACAATGTCGTCGAAGGCCTTAAAAAGATTTACAAAACGAAACTTTTGCCCCTCGAGTTGCATTATCAGTTTCATGACTTTCATTCGCCTCAACTGGAAGAGCCCGACTTTGACGCAAAACCAATGATATTACTAGTAGGTCAGTATTCTACCGGTAAAACGACCTTCATAAAGTATCTTCTCGAACGGGATTTTCCTGGCATCAGAATCGGACCTGAGCCTACGACCGATCGCTTCATCGCCGTCATGTACGACGAGAAAGAAGGCGTTATACCGGGTAACGCGCTCGTAGTCGACCCAAAGAAACAATTCCGCCCTCTAAGCAAGTTCGGCAACGCCTTCCTGAACAGATTTCAATGCTCCACTGTTATGTCTCCCGTGCTGCGCGGCATCTCCATCGTGGACACTCCCGGTATTCTCTCGGGAGAGAAGCAACGGGTCGACCGCGGTTACGACTTCACGGGAGTGCTGGAATGGTTCGCGGAGCGGGTGGACCGTATCATCTTGCTGTTTGACGCCCACAAACTCGATATTTCGGATGAGTTCAGAAGAAGTATTGAAGCTTTAAGAGGGCACGACGACAAAATTCGGATTGTGTTGAACAAAGCTGACATGATCGATCACCAGCAGCTGATGCGTGTTTACGGCGCGCTGATGTGGTCGCTGGGCAAGGTGCTGCAAACTCCCGAGGTGGCGCGTGTCTACATCGGTTCCTTCTGGGACCAACCGCTGCGCTACGACGTCAACAGGCGCCTCTTCGAAGATGAAGAACAGGACCTGTTCAGAGACATGCAGTCGTTGCCGCGCAACGCGGCGCTGCGTAAACTCAACGATTTGATCAAAAGGGCGCGCCTCGCCAAGGTCCACGCGTACATCGTCAGTGAATTAAGGAAAGAAATGCCCTCAATGTTTGGTAAAGAGGGCAAAAAGAAGGAATTGATCAAGAACCTCGGGCAGGTCTACGACCGCATTCAGAGGGAACAACAGATATCACCCGGAGACTTTCCCGACATCAAGAAGATGCAGGAGACGCTTGCAAATCATGATTTTACCAAATTTCATCCCCTTAAGCCCAAGTTGCTAGAGGTTGTTGATCACATGTTGGCCACCGACATCGCACGCCTCATGGACATGATCCCGCAGGAGGACATCAATGTTGTCACTGAGCCACTCATTAAAGGTAAGCACATGCATGCACAAGTACTAATTTGCAGTTGAACTTCATTGTTGCTGCAGTTTGTGCAACCCATTGCATTAAATTTCATGCAATGCTTTTATTGCACTGGATAATATTTGATAATTAAAATTTATGCACATTCAGCACATGCAGAGTTCAAAACACAATTCCAATTGAGTGCAGTGAATGTATGTAATGTTTCCGCTGTGTCCACATAAATTTCCTTCACTGGCCCACTTTAAAGTGGAATTCTTGTATTTAGCATACATGTAACAAGAATGATAATGTTAATGAAAATTAATAGCTGCAGCTATTAACAGGGCGGGCAGGCCAACTTGTTTAATAAACATTCTTCATGCCTAGAATGAAACCTAACCTAGTTTGTTTCGGGCTTTTCTCACAGTGGGACACGCTTTGACCCATCATAACTTTAACATAAATTTGCTTTAAGTATTTATCAAACTGGGCTCTTCCTACAGTTTTCTCTCTATGTACACAACTGAATATTTTGAATGATTCAAACCAGAACATATTACAAATAATTGACTCATCACATTTCTTTTGTGAACTGGAAGTTATTCAGACCAACATGTTACTGCAAGTGACATAACAGACAAAGGAGAGGATTCTAGAAACGAAAACTGATTTTGTAAATCTTAACCAGGAGTAGGAGTCCTCTTACGAGGCTGGTCTGTGCTTTGGCTCGGTCCACCAGCGTGCAGGGCATATAGAGTACAGCAACACTAATTTTGTTGTTCATATTACTTTGAATTAAATTGTTTAATTAGTACAAGACAAATAAGAAGGTAAATTAAGGTTGTAGCGACTAAACATTGAGCGGAGATATCTCATGCGGACTGTTTTATCAAATTTTGCTTTTGTAACATTCTTACAAACACTAGTGATCTCCATACACTGAGTTTGTACCGGGTGTTTGAGGATAGTAATAATTTGTTGGATAATAAATTGAATGAGTATTTAGTTGGCATTGAAGTTGCATGCGAGTGTAACATTCTTGTATATATGTAGTTTTGCAGGCGCCGGAGTGCGGACGGCTTGTTCCTTTACACGTACGCAGTAGATACTCGACTCATTACTCATCGGCGGCTACGTGTCACGCGCGCTCGCGGTCCGGCTGTTATATCAGCGATAACGCCAAGGAGCTGCAGCGCGCTATCTCTAGATATTGACCTGATTAAACGGCCTTATCGCGCCTCGCGCCTGTTGCTCTCGGTATCGCGCCACCTACTCTTTTCAGAGTTCTTGTAACTATTTGCGCTGACTTCATGCTAAGCACACTTCACAAGTTCGGGAGGGGCGGGGACAATTAGCGCAGTCGCGGTGCCGTCGCGGTGCTGCCGCGGCAACACTCGCGAACAGAAATGGTTCGTGACTCATCGTACAATATTTAATCAGGGGCTGTGCTTCACGCCCCGGCGGCACATACAGTCGGTGATTAGATATTGTCGCTGCCGCAAAGTATCATGGTTTAAAAATAAATTAAAATTTCTTTTATAGGAAATCGATTATTAAATATGTTTATATAATACGACGGAGCTAAACTAAGATTAATTTGTTAATTTTCTATAATGCAGTGGACGTATAAAAATGCCGGAGTTTAGGGATTTCGTATTATGAGACTACTGAGTGCCATTTCTGTGAAAATTGATCAATAGTCAGCGCTAAAGTTTATTAAGACACGGTTTTCTGAGGTGAGACTGCGCCGTTTATTCAGGTTAGGTTTGAATGTCAATATAAAGGCTTCATCCATGACTACAGCAGCCCGCCTTACTCCAGCCCACGCCTTAATCCTTTGGATTACAAAACGTGGCAGGTTTTAAACGCTAAAGTATACTCTTGATCTAATAAAAACTTGAACAGCCTGCTGTCGCCCTTGAGTAAAGCAGTCACCGAAATAGGCATAAACATGGTGCCCGGCCGCACACACTAAATAGATGTGTCAAAATTGTAATAAAAAATAAAACAGTGACAATATATATATATTTAATCGTGTAAATAAGCCATTATGGGTTATTTATTTGTTGTCTTGCCGCCCCGTTCCATTGAGACCACTTGCCTCAGCCCGGCAGGCTGTAGAGCTCAGAGTCCGCTGCGGCGATGAGTAACGGTGGGCGCGAATTTCGCAGCGCGCTGGCGAGCGCGCGCTAACTGGAGCCTCACGCGCCCGCCCGCTGCCCGCTGCCCGCTCGCGCACGATAACGCGGCAGGCGTCCGCTTCCGGAGCGCTATCGCTGCAGCCAAGGAGCGCCGATGCTGCTACCCGGTTCAAGTTCACGGCGCCTCGGCTTATCGCGGGGCACCGGCGCCGGCCAACGGTACAAAATTCGCGGCGGACCGAGCAGTGCGGAGTTCGCTTCTTACACCGCTCGCTCCGCTCAACTTCTACCGGATCTTCTTGTAACTGAGAACAAATTCGCGGCCGCGTGTCGTGTTAGTGCTGCTCCCGCGGACAAAATGAAGCCTGCCAGCCGTACATGATTCGCGGCGGCACCGGCACATTTCCATACATACCGGTACATGCCTCGCCATCTCTTGACAGTAGATCAGTTCTTCGTAGTACAACTGACACGTCTAGAGTACACACGCCATTAGCGAAGATATTTTAAAATTTTTGTCCACGTGCGGACCCCAACTACCTGCCCGTTGTCTTTTAATCGAGGTAATAACGGCGCCTTGCTCGCAGTTAATGTTGTTTATCACATCGATAGCACTCGACGCGCGTCAACTGCTGCCGCGCACGTGCGGCGCGACCGCCAGGTGCCGGCGTCGTCGCGGTGCTCATGGCCGCGCGTGCGCCGGTGCATGCTCTGATATCAGAAGCAATACACGGTTTCTAATACTAGAACTCGCTTTAATATGGCATGAGGTCAACTCAAACAATTATTCATTACTTCACGCTACAGGAGCGAGTGTTGCAGCGCCCACCGCGATTCGTGTTCTCTGAAATTATTTTGTGAATTTGTGGAGTTCAAGAGGCGTCTGCCTCGTGCTGTGCGCTCCCGTGGTGACCACGTCAAGCGATCACAAAACAGTAGGTGGTCGCTTCGGTGTCGGCGCGTGCCGACTTCGTTCCAATAGCGACAGGGGAACGACAAGTACTTTCGTAGGAGCGAACGAACCCGGGCGTTGTCTCACGCACTGAAAACTAGGAAGTGATCGCATCGCTATTTCGCGCCCGCCAACAAACATGGTCCCGTATGTATGCGCCTCCGTGGAGCGGTCAAGTGATTCTAATTCTGTTTGTGGCGCGGCAGATGATATGGATGAATGAACGCTACGTTTGTTGTTTTGTTGTAGCGATACTAGCGCGCGCAGAGATTTGTTGGAGACCAATCATTTGCACTCTGGGCTCTGTTGTTACACATATGACGGTACATAGGACACATAGGAAGCGAGTGCCGCGTACGGCAGTCGACGGCCCAAAAGCACGTAATGGCCGCCGTACGCGCACGTAGCGGCCGCTTTCTTTTTAACGAGGTTTGTTTTGTTGTAAGCAAGCACGTCTGGCCGTTATTTTTAATCAATTATTAATAATAACAAAGTGTACACTTGCACCTGCGAAAAAATTGTAACGACATACTAAACAGAAAGAAAGTTTATATAAAGGAAACAATAAAGATGTGCACCGCGCGGCTGCGGGAGTTATCGCCATTGTGCGTGCAATAGTTGTTCAAAACAAAGTCCTCCCGCACGCGACCGCGCGGAAGCTAGTAATGTACATCTCTTGTCCCACGCGCCCTGTCCACTACCTTCTTGTTGAACTCTTTGATTCACCAAGAAGACCGAGCCGCCGGTGAGTACTGGCGTTGACGCCGGACGGATGGTTTCGACCGATCAAAGTGTTATCGGCAACTACGTAGATAGACAAAGATGTCCAGTAAGTTGCACGTCGCGCGGTACGCCCGTGTGCCCGCGGCGCTGCCACGCCGAGCTAATTATCTGCGCGTGTGTGCGTGTGTGTGCGTGCGCGCGGCGCCGGCGCTGCGTTAATACGGAAGTGCCGCTGGGAACCGGGCCTGCCTCTCGTTTAATATTCTATTGAGTATAGCGGCTGCCGAGGGACAGCCAGCCGCCGCTCGCGTGCTGTGTGAACAGCGAATTCGACGCTGGTCAGCAATGCGGCGCGCGACGTTGTACCGCAGCGGACGCGGCCTCGGACACGGCTCGCCGGCGTCGCGCGGCGGGCGCGGCGCTCGCAATCAATGCAAACGGAGCCCCGCGTCCGGCGCACAATGCGGGACAAAGCGGCCGCGGTCAATGGAGCCCAATTTATTAGTTGACGGGTGCGTCGTGCGGGCGGCCCTCTCGAGCCCGCGCCCCCGCCCTTCAAAGCGGGGCATTCTCTACACTATAAAGCAATAGTGTCGCACAACAGACCTTCGGTGGTCTTCGTCATGAGGGCACACGGCTCGCGGGGCAGCGCCGTCTGATGGCGCCCACACTGGCGATGCGAGTATCACGTGAGATGTTTGTTTAGCTGTCAGCTGATCAGTTATCTGTGCACTGAACCTAACTGGGCAAATGTTCAGACTTAGTTTATTTCGTATTTGCTGTTTGAATCACAGCACTTCAGGGATCGGAAGCTCGCCTGCTGCCTGCCCGGTAGGTACTGGCCATTGGTGTTGGTCTGCTGCTGTCGTCTATGTGGTTAGTTCCAGAAGTAAAATGTACAGAAATAGCTTAGACAGAGTCCTGTCCGTACACTGGCACCGGTCGGTCGGCCGAGCGAGGCGGGGGCAACGAGTGATTGTCGCGGGCGTTCGGCGGGGCACTTTCCCTGCGCGCCGGAGCGCTGGCCGCCGAATTCTAATTCAGGGAACCGCGCGCCGAGTAAAAGTGTGCCGCGCTGAGTCAGCGCACCGCCGCTCGCGTTAATGAACCAGGCGCCGCCAAACTGCGTCCGCGCCGACACGCGCGCCGCACCGTTAACAGTATACAACTGATGTCACGGCGCGGATGGCAGTGATCAATATTATTATTCTCACTTTTTTGAGCCTGATTGTTTGTATGAACCGATCTTAAACCGGGGCCCCGTCGGCCGCGGACACGATCTGTTCCGTTGCAACCGGCAGCGCTAAGCGACAATTAGCCGTGCGCGTGGAGGCGCACGCCGCGCGGGGAAAGTGTCGGTCGTGCTCGGGTGCGCGCGGGGCTGCGGCGGGGCGGGGTGCAGCGCGCCCGCTCGCATTACAATTGGCCGCTGCTGATGCTCCACTACTCGACACGGCGGCCTGATTTCACAACCCGATATGAAATGGAATGAATATGTCCATTGTTCGGGAAACAGTGACTACCAATTTCGAAGTCTGTTGTGAGTATGGTAATAGATAGAAGACTGGCCAGGCCTGGGTTTCGTGATGCCGTGCGCAAAGCGGTGGCCGCTTCAGAATCTCACGGAGAGCACGTCCGTACGTGTTGACGACTCCGAGTATCAGTGGTATTGTACTGTCAGATAACGTAACGCAAACGTATGCGGCGCCGCGCTCGTCGGGACATGAGGTCGGATCGTTGCGTTCTATTACAATAAACAACAACTTGACAATTCATGCCGTAAAAGATCACCGAAAGAAACTGTGGCGCGCGTGGCGATGCTCGCTGCGAGCGAGCTTAGCAGTGTGAACAGTACACTGCATAAACCGCCTCTGTATTAGGCACGGTTATAGGTTCGGCCATTAATTTTTAAAACTTGGTGCTCTTATAATGAGTTTGAATGTCAGCACCGCGACCTTAGCGCCCACAAGAACAGGTCAACGAACAACATCCCACTACGACGGACGTGAGGCGCGCACGAGCACGTTGGTGCAGGCGGACGCGGCGCTTGCGACCGGTAGAGGGTACTTTTGTTTAAACCGTCCTCGTGACTTCAATATCTGGTGCGCGCGTGCAAACAACGAACGATGAAACCAGACCCGCGACTATTACACAATGACACGTGTTCGCTAATAACTGTAGCTTCATTATGACATATTTTATATCAAGTGTCAAAGTTTGACATGTTTACACGCCGCCGCGGTTGTGCCCGCGTTGTGGGGATCAGCGCCGGCCCGGCGGCGGCAGCGAGTGCGTCACGAGCCGCAGGACGCGCCCACTGCGCTCCTCAATGACAAACATTAGCCGTGTCAGCCGGCATCCGCGTCGTCCTGTGCATTGAGATTGATAGCCGCCGCCCGCGACACCCGCCGGGCTATTTATAAGCAAAGGTTATCGCGCGGCCGGCGGTGCGCGCTCGTTAGCGGCGCGCGCGTGCCCGCTGCGGCTCCGTTGCTGTGTTTAACCGGTGGTTTACTTTCAGAGGGCCCGCGCGAGCGTCCGGTCGCGACCAGCCGCGGAAGTAAGATCTTCTCCGACCAGCTCGCTTCGTGTGTCGCCACGCGCAGTGTTATCTGTAAAGTAATGCTAAACGGTGCGGCCGCGGTGAGCGCGCGGTCATCGTGTGCTTGTGTTGCTTCATATCTGGATGGGTGTCGGTGTGTTTGCGTCCGCCGCGGGGCGCACCAGCGTGCCGCCGACGTCGACCGCTTTAATTACAACAGCAAAGCAGTTTCGGTTTCAATTTCAAAACTCCTTCTAGTCCTCTAGTCTTTGTGGTAGCTGTCACGGTCCGGTTTCACCTCGATCTAGCGAGACAAATAAAATACTTTATGCGCATGTGCCCGGGAAGGTCAGGTGCGCCGGCGACTGCGGTGGGCGGCGGACGCGCGTCCTGCTGCGGCTCGTCCACTTGTCCGCTAAGAGAATCATGTCAATCTACCTTCTCACTTGAAATGTATTTTTACCGAGCCCCGTACTTTACATTTATGCAACGAAAACCTAATTTTCTAAATAAAAACCGAGGCACTGTTTGTATGCTAAACATTAACTTCTCAGTTAATACAAACGGGTACACGCGCACTACGGCGAGGCGATGGTGCGATGTTTCATGACCTGTCACTCGCCGCACCGGTCGCGGGCCGCTGCCGACCACTAGCCAGCAGTGCTCGCAATCAGTTCACAGACGGAACCTTCGCCGCGCGTGGCGCGTCAGCGGCCGGAAATGAATTAACGTAGCGCTTCCGTTGTACCCCTTCCCACCTCTCCTCGTTCAACCGCAACTATGTCGCGATGCGTTGATTGTGTTTATTGTAAAAGCGCAAACTGTACAAAGCCTACAAACTAACGACGGCCAGGTCGGACGAGTGCGGCGCGCGTGTGCGTGTGCAGTGCGCGGGCGAATTTTGATAAACGATTACGAGAGCAGCGGCGCGGCGCCCGGCTCGTACTTTCACTTGCGCGCGAACTGGAGCGCCCGCAGCCGGCACGCAAGCGGCACGCAGCCGACACGCAGCCGCCCCGCTGCGACGCGCCGCCGCCGCGTCTACCATTTCGCAAGCATCCCCAATCATTTATATGAAACGAGCGAGTACTCGCAACTCGTACGTTACGACACAACCAGAGCCCGCCGGTTTAGTTTTTTCATGTTGGAATATCACTATTCACCTCGCTGGCTGCTACAAATTCCGCGAATTAGATGTGCTCATATAACACGTTTACTGTGACTACGATAGAGGTCCTGTAGAGGAACCTCGACTGGGTCCGTCTCGTTGATTTTTTTAATCTAAATTGAAGCTCTCCGAGTTGTAATCGCTTGTGCGGACCGTACCCGGCGCAAGGGAGGGAACTCAATATGCGTTCAGCAGACGAGGAGCCGACGTCGTTCCGTCCGTCGTCATTGTCGTGCAATCATTATTGCCGCTTCGTGAAGCGTTGACGCCAGAAGAAGTAGCGAAGCAAACTCCTGCTACGTGCTATCTATAGTTATAAGAAACTTGGCCGGTGCGCGGTGTGCTTGTTGTCTTCGTCATTTCGTGGATTTGGGTTGTTTTTGTTCTAAGGTGGTTGCGCGTGTTATGTCCGGAAAGTGAAAAACGTGTAACAGTAACTTTTGAATGTGACCGGTAAGGTTCCTTCGTATGGGTCATCTAATCAACGGATTTAAATGTGAGGCAGTAAAGTCAACGTAGTTTCTATATGTTTACTACCAAGGTGCTCCGTGTGCCGGGGCGCCGTTGCGTAACATGCGTTATGTAAACTCGTGGATCCCTGGGCTCTATAAAACTATTCTGTGTTACCTGAAGTCCATGACAGTTTCGCGAATGTGCGTGCTCGAAAAACGGGCTTTCCATGTTCAGATATGACGTATTACTATTTTATAAAGTGTCGCCTTGTTTGCTGCTGGGCAGCGCTACGAGGCGGTCGCAAGCGAAAACTGTCTTGTTTCCCGACTTGACTTGACGGGCACTCGGAAATTTTGTTTGTCATCCAAAACACTCCTACGTACTTGACTTGTACTCCTTTACATTATATCGCGTTGTATGAGTTTATTTTACCAAATAATGTCAAAGACTGGCCATATCTGGAGAGATGGATCATGTGTCCGACCCTGTGATGCAATGCGATGCACTTGGAGGGCGTAGGGGTGGTCATATCGAAAACCAAACTGTTCGCAGAGAGAGATTTAGCTCTGGTTTAAGCTTCACAAAACTTCTGACGTGAACGTGTACTTATCTCTCGTAAATCTTATTTAGGGTTTGTGAGAAAGCTTTTGGTCAAAAAGGACGGGTGTCAGAAACGCCTTGACTTCTATATTCTTTTACGCCGGACAAAGCTGCACTACATATGAATACTCTCAGGTACTGCTGAATGATATCAATTGAGAAGAGCTTGTTCATTTTGCCGGGGCTTGGCCGCAGCGAGCACAAAGCGATACCCAGGCGCGGCGCGCCGACCTTGTGCCCGCGCCGCCGCGCTGCCACAGATTGAGGTCACTCGGTACGCGAGCTGCTAGTTGTAAGGCTCGGTGCACCACAAAAAATTACGTCGCAGGTTCGGCAAGGTTAATCGTTTTTCGTGCGACGAAGCTGAAACTATTTCAAGAACATACTTTTGTGATGATCAGACGAGGTCGTAGATGGCCACAGCGCGCGACGCCCCGCCCGCCGGCGATGTGACGCTCTCGTCGCGAATATTGTGTTTGCGCTAAATATGTTAATTGTAGCTAACAACGAGCTGTGCTGCGCGTGCGCATACGGAATGGAATACCATCCAATGAGTAAATAAAACAAGCAACATATAAGGAACTCGCCGACGCGGGCACATTCCGTAATGTTTGATCTGTCGGTCTCCGGAGACGGGAGGCGTCGCGCGGCGACGTCGTGTCAAGCGATCCCAATGTCAACAGCAACAGATTCTGATTCTGGCAGCGCCGGCCCCGCCGACCTGTTGTTGCCGGGCAGTACGCCGGTCTATAGAGCACTCCGGTGTTGTGCTAAAATACGCAAAAACTTACCGAACAATGTTCGCCTTGTTAAACACCAGCTCAAAGAAGACGCGCAACAGTTTTCGTACTCTTTTGTAATTTTGTTTTATTTAATGTCCCACTTTGTCGGCTTGCAGGCGGCGCGTTCGAGGGCGTGGAGGACCAGGTGTCGCCGTTCGGGTACGGCCGCGGCGAGGGCGTGGACGCGGGCCACGGCGACCCCGAGTGGATCTGCAGCAAGGAGAAGCCGCACTACGACCAGATATTCCTCTCGCTCAACCCCATCGACGGCAAGGTCACCGGCGCCGGTAAGCTCGCTCCCGACTTCCTCCGCCGCGACCGCCGGCCGGCACCGCACGGCGCGGGCGGACGCGCTGGAGATTGGTTGCGTATTCCCTCGCGATGTTATTTTGCATCTGGTGAAAGTTTTTCTTCAAAAATTGGTAGAGTGATGGTGTTACGGCCCCGTGCCCAACTCACACGACACGAATAGTAAATAGGAACAGACTTTAAATGAAAATTTCATTGAATCTCACTCTCACCTAAAAATTAACAAATGTTATCTGTCACGTTGGTTGCTTTGCTACTATTTTTAGTTATCCTTGATTAGACTCTGAGTTAACCACTAGACGGTTGTAGTTCACAACGTCCAACCGCAAGAGTCTCGAGCCGTCCCGACGCGCCGCCCGTGATGCGTCGGCGTTGGGTATTCACGCCGTTACAATTCTTATTTTTCTAATAATGTAACTAATCTGACAGATTTAAAAAGCCTTGTTTCTAAATTTTTGTCCGGAGCTGTACGCGCGGCGGCTAGACCGTCTCGCGCGGCCTCCGAACGAGACTGACCATCGGTTTTTCGACAGCGGCCAAGACGGAGATGGTGAAGTCGAAGCTGCCCAACTCCGTGCTGGGCAAGATCTGGAAGCTGTCGGACATCGACAAAGACGGTTTCCTGGACGAGGAGGAGTTTGCGCTCGCCATGCACCTCATCCAGGTGAAGATCGACGGCCACGACCTGCCCGCCGACCTGCCTCCGCACCTGCTGCCGCCCTCCAAGCGGAACTGAGCGTCGCCCGCCCCGCGCGAGCACGCCGGCGACGGCACGGGACCGGCTCGGGCTCCGGCACCGAGCCCTCGCGAATTTGTTGTCTCTTTGTAAATTATGGACCGGATTGTACATTTTCGATGCGCAATCTTTTTGTACGAAGCACATTTATAGTAATAAAATGAGTAAGTGGGTCGGGCCGGACGTGCGCACCTCCGCGCGCTTACGTCTCCCTGGACTCAGCGAGCCGGCCATGCCGTTGCCGGCGGTGCAGCGGTGGGCAAAGGTAGTCGGATTCAAGAGGACCGCGCCCGACGTCACGCAGCGCCGAGAGATCGGCGCGCGCGCAACTTTTAGCTTTACGATTAATTTATTTGGTTTGTTCGGACACTCGGTGCTAAAATTGTTTCCCGATGCAAGTCGTGTTATATTTATGACCCCGTTGGGCGGCGCGCGCTGCCGCTCGAGCTTTATACTTTTGCTACTGCGTGTACATAAAAGATGTAAATGTATTTATCATAAATTATACACGGAGTGTAATAATAATAAATAGGTAAGAAAACTCGACGTTTCATTTGAACAAGTCCTTTCGTACACGTCCTGTGCACGGAACGGAATGTGTCGCAGCCCGAACCCCGACCCTGGTGACCGACGCACCGGCGACAGCGACGAACGCAGCCGCCGGGATCACAATGGCGGTGCGATTTCAATATAAAATTGAGCTCCGGCCGCGGGCGCACGCGACTGTTTGATAAATCCCGTTACATATTATTTACAGACTATATTTACTTTACGTTACGAATAATTGTAATACAATAGCTGTAAACTTTTTGTTTTACAAAACTTCCTTCCATATAAAAAGAATACAACTCAAACATGAATTGCTCTATATAAATTATATTTGTGAAAGTGATCACAAACTTTGGTTGTCAGATCACAATATGTTTGGAACCTACATTGGCGTACACTGTATGTTGCAGGAAGCTTTCACAGTGAGCTCCTTTTGATTCTCATGATGTGTACTGATCCAAACTGGAAAATAATATTCAACATTTAGTCAAGAGTCTCACGGACTGCACTCCCAAGCCTTGTCCTGTTGTACAAGTATAGTGATAGTATAACACAGTTTCAACTAAGAAGAGTATGTAACAGATTATTGTGAGCCCATCTCAAATATTACTCACAGGTGTAGAATACCAACCGTATGTATTGGGGGACTTGAAGTTATTCAAAAAGAGTTGTAAAACATTCATTCAATATCGCTTATACTCTTACTTTTCCATTTAACTCCTTAGAAACATCGCTTAGTAACTCAGGAGGAGCAGAGGCACAAATGATGTGGTTCAGTGTATAGACTAGTTTGAAATCTAAAGATTATTGAACATTCCTCACATTTCAAGAAATCAAAAAACTGTTTTCTTCCTTTTTGATGAATACAATAATTATTCTTTTTATATTTGATCTATGGACTATTTCATTATAATCCAAAGGTTGTCTATTTTAAAAATATTACCGTGTAAATTTTAGAAAATGTTAATTGATTTATACAGTGAAATATGCAATAATCAATGTCTGCAAAATTTTGGAGTCAATGCTGTTATTATTGTAATTCTTATGTACTGATATAACCTCTTACTTAAGTAACCAATTTGTGATGTCTAACTCCGTTGAGAGAGAGAGTCCATTGATTTTTAAAAGTAAAAACTTTTAAATGTCCTGCTGCTATAACAAATGCTTGAGTATGTGTTAGCTGAAAATATTCCATAAGCAATGAAATGTATGTAACATGGCAGTGTATTAAACTGTGGCTAGCTGGTAGTTACAGTTTTAAACTGCCACAGCAGTGCAAACACTCACTTGCAGCTAAACAATATGTGTGATTTAGCTATCCTCAGTTTTAGCAAGCTTCCATACCAAATGTCATACAACAAACACGCAAGTTGAGCCACCACATCTAAATCAATTTCAGCCCACAAACTTCTTGGGCTCCACCCAAGCAAAAGGCTATGCAGACTGATAGTGCTCCCATGTTTCCAGAATATAAACTTACTAGGATTGTCCATTGTGAGCACCTCACTGTCTTGTTCAGCTGCAAGGGCTCATTACAGAAACAAAGCGTAGAATGGAAAATTACAAGCACCGCACATTTTGTATTTACATTTATTATAGAAAACATGTTTTGACAAAAGTTCTACACACACGGAACATTTGCATGCTCTATGTGTACTCATTTAAATACTATCAAATTTAACAAATTAATATTCACTTGTAGATCACTTTTCTATGAACAGCACATAGAAATGTCTTTAAACAATAGCTCCAGGATGTAATCACAGTTCCAAAGTCAGGTGAGTACAACAACCCAGGGCGAGGCGGCCGCTCCACCAGTGATTGACACTTCTGACAGTGTGGTATATTCATGTCTCCAGATTAACATAAATTTCATGAAATATTTTTGTATGAAAATAGAACACTCCAAACTTGTTAGCCACTCGGAATTGCACCGGGCACTATCCTAACACAAAGGTGCTCATGACCGCACCACAAAAAGTGCTCACAGCTGATGAGTTACAGTGAAGTAAGCTGTTGGTATGTTCAAGTTCGCGATGCAGCTCGTCTTAACAATATAAATACTCTTGTCTCCATCAAATCTAGCAAATTAATATTAAAAATCCTACAATTCATATAAAGAAAACCCAAAAAAAAAAACTATTGAAATAAGTAATTACGCTTTGCAAAAAAAAGAATCTTTTCTAAAGAGGTCAGGAACGCTCCGCATATAGCAACTTCACTTGTTTTTGGTGGTCAATCAGTCCGCTACATTTCCACCAACCAAAGAATACACACTCATTGAGATGGGGGCTGGTTGTCGCCCTGTCCTGGGGGACGAACTTGCCTCCGTAACTGCTCTACCAGGTCAGGGTTAGCAGCCTGCATGTGCTGCGCTAGGGCCTGCCCCGCCTCCAGCAGGGCGTTCATGCCTCCCGTGCCAGCCGTTGCATTAGTGTTGGTCATCAAGCCGGAGATCAGATTCTGCATGTTTGGATCAGAAAGCATTTCAGTGGCCATGTTGAGCAGGGCCGGGTTCTGCAGCAAGCCGCCTAAGTCTAGCGGGCCCCGCTCTCCGCGCTGCGAGAGCCGCTCGTCGGCCAGGCGTAAATTCTCGCGGTACGACTCGTTTTCGGGCTCGAGCTGTGCGGCGCGAGCGAAGGCGGCGCGCGCCTCGCGGTGCCGGTCGAGCGCGGTGAGCGCCAGCCCTAGGCGACCATGCGCTTTTCCGTAGTCGGGCTGCAACGCTAGCGCCGCCATACAATCCGCTATCGCCATCTCGTGCTCCCCGAGCTTAAAATGCGCTGCCGCCCGATTGCTGAAGTATACGGCGTTACGGGGGTCGATCTCTATGGCTTTTGAGTACTTATCGAAGGCTTCGCGGAACCTCTCAGCCTTCATGAACTCGTTGCCTTCGTTCTTTAACTTCTCAGCCTCGGCGCGGCCGCTAGCGACGTGGTTGCGCTGCTGCCGCACTAGCTGCAGCAGGTCGACTCCTTGCGCCAGCTCCTGAGGGCTCAGCTCGAAAGCGGTCTCGATGCATTGCACGCCTACCTCTACGCTCTCGCGGGAATCGCTGTTCAGTCCGTCGCCCTCCAGTTGCTGTTTCAGGAAATTAACAATACTCGCAGCAACTATTTTAATTTCGGACATTTTGTTGAATTAAATACAACGCAAATACTAAAACGGAAAATAAACTAGAATCTTGCGTGAGACAGTCTAAGTGACAGATTAAAATGTCAGATCATTCTCGCTTTTATGGTATTGTCATATCGCAGTCAAGCGTCCCATATTTATTCTAGACTTGAAAATTATTATAATTTTTTTTAAATACCACAAATAAGCTACCATATTCTTTTTTCTCTATTTAATTATTACTGTACTGTTAAAAGATAATGAGTAATTTATAAATATTTGCCAGAATTTGTTAACAATGAAGTATAAGACTTTTTTTTATTCTTTTCCCCACAGGTAAGTATATTTTCTCCTATATCTAAGAGTATCTTTGGTAATCTCGACAGAATTTTTCCTTCGCCTTATTACCATTATGGCTCCATGGGTAAGACGATGACTTTTAAGTAAGGTTAAAAATAAAATTTTCAGTTTGACAACAAAAAATATATAAAGAAAATATTGGTGTTCGTGAAATAAAAATGATACAATCCCAACATAACATTTTTTTAACCGAACTGTCACTGCTGCCTAAATGGCATTTGCAGATACCACGGGTTAGAGATGGCAGGGGGCAGCGGGCGCTTAACGTAAACCATATTTTAAAATAGCGAAGCCCGAGCCCGAGTGCTTCCGGGAGAATCTCGGTACAGGCTATACTATTATTTTACCGGATTGAGAAGCTGTCGTGCTGTTGGATCGCTTCGGAGGACACACCGTGCAGTAAATAGGACTCAAGTTTCCTCACGATCTGGGTTTGGACTCGTCGATAATAACCGCTTAGCGTTCCGACATAAGGGCGTCTGAGAGGATCGAACCTCGGTTTGGTCGGTTGCTATCGCCTCGCTAATATCACTGCTACCACTTCAAAAAGCGTTAGCGCTGGGAACTCCAGTAACGCTTCTGTCTAGCATGATCGGGGCTCGGCGCCCTCTGTGATATACGATACGACTTCTTTTTCGACGAGACCGGTTGGTTATTGAAAGGCGACGATGACAATGGGCGGTGTACGTGGCTTATCGTTGCATTGCGTTGGTTGCTAGTAAGCAGTAGGCTTGGCTAGTCGTTGTGTCGCCCTGAAACTCGAGCACGCGTCTTGGTCTCAAGACGGTGTGGCGTTTGATTGCACCGGGTGTTATTGTGTTGTAGGTGTCGGCATTTACAATCAGAGGATTTGTGTGTGGCGCGACATAGTCAAAGTAGTGAATTGATGCCCGTTTTAGAAACTGGGGATTGGCTTGGCGTGGCTGTTCTATGTCAACGTGCAGGTCTTCACTGCGCACGTACCGCGGCGCGCCCGTTGCCCTACGCATGAAGCTGTTCGACACGACCCGGAGTCTGAACGATGCGCGGATTTGCCTGCGCGAAGCACGGGCCTGCGTATGCGAGGACGTGTCTGATTATAGCTTTAACTTTATAGCAGGTTTATTTTTGATTGCGTGATGAAAAAATCACTAATATTGCTTAATTTTTTAATTTCTTATCTTCGCAAAATAACTCGGACGTGTTTGATCAGGTCAAGCAGTGGTGCTTTTACTGCACTCAATTGCGTATGCAATTTTTTTTCAATTATTTGGAATTATTATTGATTATAGTTTTTTTAATAATTTTCTGATCTCGTCTGATGTCACCGGTCAGAACGAGCCCCATGCACGCGTGCCCATGAAGCCGCTGCTGACCAGAGTTCTGGCTTAGACTCACAGACCCAAAATCGGCTCGAAGAGAATAGCTCTCCGTTAGAAACGAACTTCCAAAACCAGCTCTTAATAAGTTCAACACATACAGTGTGAAATAATAACAGTGCTGTATACAGTTTTTAAATAAGAATGTTTGTTTCTGTAAATTCATGTCTGCATTTGACCCTTTTGACTGCCGCATTGAATTGTTACGCTCCAAGCACGCGGCGCCAACATCCCCGCCGCAAGGCGCACGACGCTGACATTGAAACTATGTCGATACGACTTCTATACCAGCTTTGCTTCTGCAATAACAGTGTGCAGCAACTTTGTGATGTAATTTTAGTAGCATAGATAAATAAAACAAAAACTCCATAAGTTATAAAAATATGTAATAAGTTAATAGTTATTTATAGCGGTTTTTCTGGCCGCATAACAAGCGGCGCGAGCCAGGGCGCTGGCGACATTCGCTAGTTTCTGTTCATTTTATTTATTAAAGAATATCCTTTTTTTGTTCAACTTTCTCTCGGGGAGTGGATCAGCATCCAATTGTAAAAGCGTAAGCAGACGATCAAAGGCATAACTGCAGGCCCCAGTGCGCATGGTGTGGCGACGTGCTGTGCAGCAAGCACGGCCAGCCGCGCGCGCGTGCTCGTCCCGCGTCACTGCTGGCTCAGTGCCGGTGGTGTGGCGGCGTGCTGTGCAGCAAGCACGGCCAGCCGCGCGCGCGTGCTCGTCCCGCGTCACTGCAGGCCCATTGCCGGTGGTGTAGCGGCGTGCTGTGCAGCAAGCACGGCCAGCCGCGCGCGCGTGCTCGTCCCGCGTCACTGCAGGCCCATTGCCGGTGGTGTGGCGGCGTGCTGTGCAGCAAGCACGGCCAGCCGCGCGCGCGTGCTCGTCCCGCGTCACTGCAGGCTCAGTTGCCGGTGGTGTGGCGGCGTGCTGTGCAGCAAGCACGGCCAGCCGCGCGCGGGCTCGTCCCGCGTCACTGCTGGCTCAGTGCCGGTGGTGTGGCGGCGTGCTGTGCAGCAAGCACGGCCAGCCGCGCGCGCGTGCTCGTCCCGCGTCACTGCAGGCCCATTGCCGGTGGTGTGGCGGCGTGCTGTGCAGCAAGCACGGCCAGCCGCGCGCGCGTGCTCGTCCCGCGTCACTGCAGGCCCATTGCCGGTGGTGTGGCGGCGTGCTGTGCAGCAAGCACGGCAGCCGCGCGCGCGTGCTCGTCCCGCGTCACTGCAGGCCCATTGCCGGTGGTGTGGCGGCGTGCTGTGCAGCAAGCACGGCCAGCCGCGCGCGCGTGCTCGTCCCGCGTCACTGCAGGCTCAGTTGCCGGTGGTGTGGCGGCGTGCTGTGCAGCAAGCACGGCCAGCCGCGCGCGCGTGCTCGTCCCGCGTCACTGCAGGCCCATTGCCGGTGGTGTGGCGGCGTGCTGTGCAGCAAGCACGGCCAGCCGCGCGCGCGTGCTCGTCCCGCGTCACTGCAGGCTCAGTTGCCGGTGGTGTGGCGGCGTGCTGTGCAGCAAGCACGGCCAGCCGCGCGCGCGTGCTCGTCCCGCGTCACTGCAGGCTCAGTTGCCGGTGGTGTGGCGGCGTGCTGTGCAGCAAGCACGGCCAGCCGCGCGCGTGTGCTCGTCCCGCGTCACTGCTGGCTCAGTTGCCGGTGGTGTGGCGGCGTGCTGTGCAGCAAGCACGGCCAGCCGCGCGCGCGTGCTCGTCCCGCGTCACTGCAGGCCCATTGCCGGTGGTGTGGCGGCGTGCTGTGCAGCAAGCACGGCCAGCCGCGCGCGCGTGCTCGTCCCGCGTCACTGCAGGCTCAGTTGCCGGTGGTGTGGCGGCGTGCTGTGCAGCAAGCACGGCCAGCCGCGCGCGCGTGCTCGTCCCGCGTCACTGCAGGCTCAGTTGCCGGTGGTGTGGCGGCGTGCTGTGCAGCAAGCACGGCCAGCCGCGCGCGCGTGCTCGTCCCGCGTCACTGCTGGCTCAGTGCCGGTGGTGTGGCGGCGTGCTGTGCAGCAAGCATGGCCAGCCGCGCGCGCGTGCTCGTCCCGCGTCACTGCAGGCCCATTTCCGGTGGTGTGGCGGCGTGCTGTGCAGCAAGCACGGCCAGCCGCGCGCGCGTGCTCGTCCCGCGTCACTGCTGGCTCAGTGCCGGTGGTGTGGCGGCGTGCTGTGCAGCAAGCACGGCCAGCCGCGCGCGCGTGCTCGTCCCGCGTCACTGCAGGCCCATTGCCGGTGGTGTGGCGGCGTGCTGTGCAGCAAGCACGGCCAGCCGCGCGCGTGTGCTCGTCCCGCGTCACTGCAGGCCCATTGCCGGTGGTGTGGCGGCGTGCTGTGCAGCAAGCACGGCCAGCCGCGCGCGCGTGCTCGTCCCGCGTCACTGCAGGCCCAGTGCCGGTGGTGTGGCGGCGTGCTGTGCAGCAAGCACGGCCAGCCGCGCGCGCGTGCTTGTCCCGCGTCACTGCAGGCCCCAGTGCGCGTGGTGCGGCGGTGTGTTGTGCAACAGGCACGGCCAGTCGCGAAGGCGCCGTGCGCGCGTGTACACGTCCCGCGCAGTGCCGCGCGTGATGTCAGTGGCGCACGCCGCGCCGGCCAGCGCTGCGCCCACCCACGCCGTGCAGTTGTCGTGCGCCGGCGCGCTGTGGAACATGAACTGCACGCCGCGCAGCCGCTCCCTGCCGCACCAATCACCGGACACTTAGTGAGACACCGCGGTACCACGCTGCCGCGCACCATCACATCGTATTTAACAAATTGACTGGTGGTTATTGTGGTGGCGAGTATATTGTTTAAAAAAAGTTGCCGCGAGGGCCACATGCAAGTGTAACGCACCCGTAGGGCGGCTGCGTGGCCAGGTGGCGCAGCTCGTCGGCGAGGCGTGCTTTGAGGCCGGGCAGCGCCGCAGCCCCGCCAGTCACCAGGATGTTGGCGGCCAGCTCGCGGCGCGCGTCGATCGGGCACTGCTCCGCGCAGAACACACAAAATTACAACAGCAACAGTAAATCATTGCGCGATCTCGTCTATGGTAGGAATGCGAGGGTGCAGCCATCAGCGGCAACGCGCCACGGCAGCTACGGATCTTGAAGGATGTTGCGGTTCAATGCAGTTTTATGCAAATGCAGTTCAGTTACTTCCTTTTCTTGAAAATACAGAGCACACACAAAGTGACTGATATGACACATAATTGACTAAGTCGCTGTATTCTTACACAGCCCTCACCCCAAGAGATGTGTTATGGCGATAAAAGATTGGGAGCTTTCCAATCTGGTGGAAATTGGAATGCAATGACCCAAGTACAGTTTCTGTAAAGGAATTTAAATCAAGTGCCCACAGTGCTTTGCCTCCCGTGGTCAGTGACCTGAAGCAGGCGGTGATGCTCTGAAGATATAACAACTAAAGTACCAGTCAAAGATTGCTGTAGATATTTCGATGTCTCTGTAACATGTTCCCTCCAAAACACAATGTATAAAAACAATGCAATCCTTAGCTCGGGGCGAAGATACAACCGAGTTGAAGAGAGAGGCAACACGCCTGGTCACTGTTTAGTAACAGCAAGCTGTCTATATTCATTATAAGTTTTTAATATAAAATGTTTCTGAAGCCGGTGTTGATGCATGGGATACTGCTCCGGGTAATGACCAGCAACTGCAATATCACCATTATCCAACACATGGTGAATGTCATATAATTGTGAAATCAACAAACACCTAAAATGGCAACAGCCGGAGAAGAGATTAGTATTGGCTGACAACGCGTTACAAACCGTCCAAACCAGTTGATTACTAAAATTACATCTCGCATCAGCAAATCATTTCAAACACAGGCGGCTTATCAACCTGAAGTTGCATGAACCAATGTAGCTGTGTGAAAGGGGTATGGCTTTGCTGGAAGCCAATCTTATATCAGGAGACTGGCCACGGATTATTGGACGTGAAAAAATTGTGAGGTTGTGTGAACACACCTGCAGGATACACTGCAGCACCATGTCGGGCAGTGAGGCCAGCTCGTTGTTGCGCTCGAACAGCAGCTCCGCGGGCAGCACGCGCGCGCGCCGCGACACGCGCACGTCGGCGCCGCGCCGGGACACGCGCGTGGGCCCCGCCCCGCCCGCCGCCTCCGCCCACGCCTGCGCGCGCTCCCGCCCCGCCGCGAAGCACGCGCGCACTGAGCCCGCACCGCATTCAATATATTGTTTGAATATATATTTTTATAATGTAGATTTCTCACTTCCTCATAACACATATACAAGTTATTTAAAATGTTTATGGATTTATATTTTGTAGCGTTACTTATTCCTGACAAATTTCAGCAACTGGAAATAATGGTTTTAAAGGTTTAACCTTTAATGTCTTCTAGGACTTCCTCGGTGAGGTTCAGCTCGGCGCCGTTGTCCTCGCGGAGGATGCGCGCGAGCTCGTCGTGAAGCGCGCGCGCGCCCAGCGGCTGCGACTGCATCGCTTCTATCACCGGACAGCCGTGAACCACTGTTCAGGCGAAGCAAATTTATGACAAGTACATTGCTATAGCGCAATTCAGCAAGCTAAAATCACAAACATTAAAACGTATTTCATTTATTTACATATTATTTATTTGATAAGGGCAACACAAAAACATAAACAATGACAATGTAAAACAATTGAGAATTACACAAGTCAATTATTTTTCCACAAATAAATCATATTATAAAATCAGACTAGAGAACAAAGCTAACTCTGGAAGCTCTGTGTTCGTCTAGAGGAGACTGCATGCAAGTCCTTAAAATATGTCATCTAAGACATTGGATACATTTCCAAGTAGAAAAAAATACCTGCAGTGACCTCCGCGTCGCGCGCGCCCAGCGAGACCACGAGCGCGACAGGCACGCCCAGCGTCATCGCGCTCGCCCGCCCACTGTCCACCCACAGCACGCCTGACACCTGCACACATTATCTCCTCAGTGTATCCTTTTTACTCTCACAGGAATGAAGCTCTGCAACCCCCATACATATTATTGGAATTGCTTTTCTAAACAATCTGTCTTCTACCGCTCGGACACCAAGTCCATTTGAGTTGTTAAGCCATAGATTCTGTTTACTCACCTCATAGTGTATGAAAAGTACTTTAGCAAGAGTCTCTCGGAACATTGTGGGTGTGAGTAGTGACTCCACAACCACCACTTTCCTCTCCTTGGGGTTAACAAGCACATGTCTGTAATAGATATCTAATTTTAAAGTTATGTTGAAAACAATTATTACATATAACATCAGCAATGACAATTTCTCATTGACCACCACCATTGATTGGGAAATTACTGAACATCATATCTCATTAGCACCAAAATGTACTGAAAATGACTTAAATGTTCTTCACACTAGCATGTAATGAATATTTATGTGGTAATAAGTGTGAACATAAACCAATCAATAAGAATTAGGAACCACAGCGCACTGTGGAGCGAGTTACCTACCTGAAGTACAGCAGGTGCAGCATGTGCACGAGATTGTCGTAGAGCTCCTCTTCAGAGCAGTAGTCGTGCACGCGTCGATAGCAGCGCCGCGCTGGGCACCAGTACTGCGAGCGCACGATGCAGCGCGGCGCCGCCTCTCCCGTAAATCCGAACCTGACGGCAGCGCGAGCAGTTAACAAAACTGAACTAATAACTATATATACAAACCAAACTTATAAAATATGCTGTGTAGTGTTCAATACAAGATAAAATAGTACAGTATGTTCATAGATAGATTGATAGATTAGATTGATAGATTAGATAGTTCAATTATTGTATAAAATTAACAGGCCGTGCACACACACAGCAAGTAGGAAGTAACACAGTAGTGAAATAAACATTTCTTGATTCTTGTAATAAATGTTTGTGTATCTTGTTGGTTGTCCTAAATAAATAAAAATAATAATAGTTTGATTAAAGAGTATATACTCTGATGTACTTTATGTGTGACCCTGCCAGTTATAAACCACTGAGACGAGTTATGATTGCAGAATATGCAAGAATTGTGACAACAGCAAATACTAATGTAAAATATAATTTGTTTTTTTTTAAATCAATAAGTATACTGTATACTGTAGCCAAAGTGCAAGTCAATAGCAAAGTAATTGGTACAGTTGATGCTGCACTTTTTCCTAGGCCAACTGATGCAAAATTACAAAAGACACTGCACATTTGTGATATATTGCACAAGCCCAGTAAGAACGACTGCATAAGTCTACTTTAATTATATTCACAACATTATTTTATGCATCTTCTATAAAATGAGATCTTTAACTATTAACTGGGGACGTGCAGTTTGTAATTTTTGTGTTTACCCCTTTCCCCTTGCTCCTTGCGTTTAATGCTCTCAGTAGCTTTAGTTTTAGCACCAAAACATATGTTTATATGAGAGGTTGTGTCGGCGGCCACAAATTAGGTGAATTATTTTACTTTATACTTAACTGCAGTCTGCCGGACCACATGTCCACGTTTCCTGCATAAATAATATAAACTGTGATTTTGTTTAATTTGATTGTTTTATGTTATTTTCATTCAAAATGTCACTGAACATTAAACGAGAAGATGGCCTATGCTCATTTTATATAGAATTCTTGACTTGTGTGGTATAAATGCTCATGTACTACACAATGAGCATCAGAGCAAAAAAATAGAAAGAGGAGTATTCCAAAAAAAAAGTATGATCTTTAGTCGTTCCGCATATGCAAAGACGAGCAATAAAACCAAATATATCAAATGAATTAAAAACGAAAATGAGGAGAGTTTTAGGGCAGATTTGCTCCTAGATGAACCCCCTAGCCAGGAAAGTGATTCAATTAAGGGAAAAACATGTCTTTGTCCACTAAAACTAAAGAGAAAGTCCAATTAAACTTGTATAAGTTATAGGCAGGTCATATGTTTACAGTGTTCCAAACCCTTGTGCAAGGACTGCCAATAATTTTAAACAATTGGACCAATGTCAAAAATTTTGTATTTTAATTTGAGAAGACTTTTATTCATTTTTATATTAGATTATACCTTAGATTTATAGTTTTGATTGTTATTTTTTCTAAAAAGTTTAATTCATTCAAGTTTTTCATCCTAAAATTGATCTCTAGTAAATGTATGCCAAAAAGTGCCTTTAATTGTTAGTGTGCTTTATTTTATTTACAATTAAAGAAAGATTGATTAAAAGACTCGAAATTATTTAATTTCAATATACCTAAAAAGAATAAATACAAAAGTGTACAAATAAAATTAATTAGTTACATAATATTTGGACTTCAGAACATAGCGGTCCGAGAGACTGCACATCCATGGTAGTGTGACAAAAAAATGATGTCCATAGTTAAAGGTTAAGAGAGAAAATTTACCTTTCCCTGAGCTTTATATTTGCAACACAAATATGTGGACAACTGAGTATGGTATTAAAATAACTCTCTGTAATGTTTCTAAAGGATCTTGAAATAAATTTAAGAAGTTTGTCAAACAAATATATTTACTATCCTATGATAGTGTGAATCATTTTTTCATTGATTATAGAGCTTGATAATGAATTGCCCTAACGTATTAAGGACTGAAAGAATTAAAAGTGATCACAAAAAACCTGTCTAGAGTTCGTTGTGGGTTTTTTCAGAACAGGGCGCCTTTGGAACTCTCGTACCTTTAAACTGATGGATTCTAGATTCTGTTTTCGACTCTTCTGACATCCTTTTCATGACGCACCCAAGTGCTTATTTTAAATGATCCTATGTGTATAATAAATAATATGAATAAATTAATATACTTGGTATAATCGCTGCCCAAATCGAGAACGACAGCTTGCTTCTCTTGAATGAGCGCTATGCCCTCATATAGCGCCATGTTCACTTTGAATCTTGACCACTAATTAAGTATTATTACATAGTACCGCATAAAGTTTTCTGAGAAATATAACTAGAAACAAAGTTTGACACCATGAAGCCGAACAGAAACGGACCCCAATGACAAAGATGACGACATTATTGATAGTTGACGTTTGACTTATACGTGTTTCTATTCACGCAAAAGTATAGTTCAAGAATTTTGGACGTACTTACTATTCTTATCTTAATCATGTGTAAATTAAAGAAATAAAAAATAATGAAGGTAGATATGTATAAAATAAAGTATAACATGAAATTGTTAAATATGATGGTTTCTATTTTTAAAAGATTCTATTAAAAAGGACAAATGCTGTAAAGAGGATACAATTTTAACAATTTCTTTAAAACAAATGTCCTTAACGCACGCACGTCAAACATTATAAGTGTAAAATTACAGTTTATATATAAAATGAATGAATGTTTATTAGCTTATATTTTATTTAAATAAAAAGTATCGTTATTGCTACCAGTGTCTGTTTTAAATTTTTCGATTGGACTTGTGATAAATTGAGCAGTTTAAGCTCTAGTGAGACGAATCTAAATGCGTTGCTTGCAAGTCGTAAGGACGTTGCACGTTTCTAAGCTGACCGGAGTCCAAAAATGCACAAATAAAATAGTGCCATCTTTAAAAACAAATGAAGAAATAAAGGGGGAAGAGCCGGACGGCGTCGCGGCACGACGCGCTCGCAGGAGCAACGCGCGCGCGCCCGTCGCTGCGTCCCGGCGCCGCTGCTACGTTGGGTGCGTCGCGAAGCTCCTGGATTCATTTTTTATTAATTATTCCTAAGTTTTATGTGTTCAGTTTTCTAAATCACTTACAGTTATATCTTAGTTTCAATTACCAATTATATGTTTTTCGTTGCAAGTCTTCTTGTAAACTATGGAGTTAATTTAGTTTTGGTGTCTGATAATAAATGTCGAAAAGTTTATCGCCTATGCGTCTACTGTCCAGAGCCTTCGCGTGGGCCGCAGGCGTCGCTCATGCGGGTCACTTTGTCATGTTGTAAGGTTGTGTCTTTGTAGAATATTATTAAAACAATTTTAATTAGAAATCCATTTTTTATTATGAACATGACATTCAAATGCTTAAGATCTAATAGTACATTAGGACTTAAGATGTATAAGGATTCAAATATAAATATAAAAAAACAATAAACCCATTAAAAACAAAGCTTTTAAATAAATAACATAAAATTGACTATTTTTTTTATTTGTCAATTCGTGAAAATGTTTCTGTTCGCTCATAACTTTGAGGAGTACAAAAAAATAAAGATGACGTAACTAAGTACTATTCTTTTATTTTACACAAATTCCGCTAAAATAATATAATACATATTTACAAAAGTAAAAACGAATGAAAACGACACAATAGAAAAGCTTGAGCAGGGCGGCGCCGCCGCCTCCGAATACTTGGCGTACTTACTAACTAGGGCGCGGCGAGCTCGCGAGTGCTCGCGGGCAACCGCCCGGCGCGCGCCCGCACCGGCTCTCCATTCACTAGATTCATTTAAGACAGTCTGTGACCGTGCGGTCAGTTGAAATGAGTTGAAGGTGGGGGCAACTAATTATTGTCACAAATCAAAAACTTATTATTTTTCTTGTCGGAACGAAGTCATGGTTTGGAAACGACCGAATGTGATGCCGGTTAACGAGTGTACAACACTGCGGGGCGCGACCGGAAGCAGATTTCTCGTAAGCAGTCGGGCTCGCTGCGCGCGATTGCTGCGGCTAGTGTGAGGCCACACCGCCCTCGAACCTCGGGCGCACGACGCCGCTGCGCGGTGTGCCCGAGCTTCCAGGGCTGGTCACCCAGCGCCGCGCCCACGCATGCGTGCCTCCGCTGCTCCCTCGGGAGTAGTGTGGTTTGAGAGGAGGAGAGGGCTCAGCAGTCGCGGCGACATACGCGGGCGCGGTGGGCGCCTGCGCGCGTTAAATGATGGAGGTGATGAGTCGCGCCTTGAAGTTTACTATCCGCTCGGACGTTTGCGCGATGCGCAGGATGAGGTCTTGGATGAGATTGGCGATGCCGCGGTTGGCAATGATGAAGAGGCGCGTGATGGGGCCGGGCACGCCCTCCGTCAGGTTGTCGCCTTTGCCCGCCTCTTCGCCCTCCGCCGCCGCGTCGCCGTTGCCGCTGGACGACGAGCCCGCTACCAGCTGCAAGCACACGCCGCCCGTTAGCGCCGTTGGCTGCAGCCACGTTGCGGCTATCGCTACTGACACTAATTACTCTATGCGACTAGATTGTTAAAGCATTCACTGTACGAGTCTAAAGTTTTCTTACGGGTTAGTAGCTAGATGTGCCGAGCGCGACGCTAATTGTTATCTTACTAACATTAAAGTGCACCGCAAACTGTATACAAGAGATTAATCTTTTGCAAGGAGGTAGGGTGATAATCGAGGATAAAAAAGGATCGACGATTGGATAGGTGGGTATCCTCCACGACGCCGCGACGATGCAGCGACAAAGCTAAAGGCTCGGCGTCCAATTCGCCTTCGGCACCAACAACTACTTGTGTGTGGGTGGCACTACGTGTTGCATGTTTGTGCGTGTACTTGTGGGTCGTTGGGGTCCAGGGTGGCGGTATGCGAGGCGGTAAAGCCCACGTTGAGGGAGTCGGTGCCCGCGATCAGACGAAAGGCGGAGCCAGCCGCGCGCGCCATCGCCTCTGCGGGCCGCTGCAACACCACACTTGCTCAGTCGTACACGCACGCTTCGGAGACAAGTTTTCTCCCACGGCTCAGTTCGTAGAGAATAGAACTAACCGATCGTGTATGTGTATGAGTTAGCCCTAAAAATTCATTTGCACCCACTTGGGGGCACCTCGCGTCGGGTCGACACTCGCACAGCGATCGGCTGTCGCTGTCGCATCGCTGCTGAATTAGTTTGATTAGTTTGATTCGGACGTGATAGTTATCCAAATCCGCTTAAAATAGGAAATTAAAAAACTGTAAATGACGGTAAAGACGGAGCCGAACTCGCGGCATCGGCCAAAGTAATTGAACTGTACGTACTCTCACGATGTCAAACAAAAAGTTGCCGGAGCCGCCGCCGGACGCTCCAGCCGAGCCTCCAAAGCTCAGGAATCTGCAAGTGAAGCGCGCATTAGTTTTTTGAACAAACGTGTGGCGTTGTGTAGCCAAAAGAATATTAACCCATGCCGGCTGGCGAAAATAAAAGATTTAGACAACAGCCGGAGTCCCAACTAATGAGGAACAAGAATCATGTATAACATTCTTATGTAATGTTTGTCGTCGGGAGACACAAAATGGAACCTTTTGTTTCTGTTTTCTTCGCTGTCATCGGTGTCGTCTAGCGTGATCTCGTCGATGGAAGCGGAGTTGGTCTGCGCGGCGGTCAGCTGGTCGTCGCCGGCGCCGGCGGCGGCGGGCTGCGCCTGCTGGCCGTCCCCGAAGGCCACGCGCACCTCGGCCTGCTGCGATTCGGCTCCCGACAGAAGGTTGTCCTCGACGATCGCGTTCTGCAACCGATCGCGCTGGTCATTTTGTGTACCGAGCTCGGGTACCGTGATCGGGGATGCGGTGATGGGATGCGGGTGACGATGCGGTGGGTGACGGTGACGGTGACGATGGCGATGTTAGTGGCGCGCGGTCTGCGCGCGCCCGCACTGCCGTCGCCGGGCAGGCTGAGTGTGACCACATGCGACCTCATACCGGCAGGAAGTAGATCGCGCGCCTGCGTCGCGACGCCTGAGTCGTGGTCGTGGCGGGCGCGCTATCGTCGTCGTCGTCATCGTCGTCGTCGTCGTCCTCCAGCACGACGGTGCCGCTGTTCGTCTTTCCCTGGTTGTTTCTATTTCCTCCTAGGAAAAGGCGCAGGAACAGCGGGCCGAACGTCCGCAGCACCACGCTGGTGAGCTGCTGTACCTTCTGTTCGATTATCTAGAACACACGCGCCGCTTAGCACGCCGGCCGCCACATGGGCCCCGTGTACGCATTTCAAACACCTGGCTTCCTTGTGCCACGACCGGTGTGCTGGCACATCGAATACAAGTACAAACATTCAATTATTTATCAAAGGCATACTCCGCCGCGCGGTCATTCGTTACGTCCCGACACCGCGTCCAATGTGCGGCAGTCGAGACTTTGTTTTATCTGAAGTTGCAAGATTTATTAATTAACTGAGCAAGCACGATGAAAGCGACCGTGAGCCGTTCCGTTGTGGCCGACCGTGAAAGTTACCTGTGTGAGCGTGGGGAACAGCTGGCGCAGGATACCGATGGTGCGCTTATTGCGCTCGCTCAGCTCCGAACCCGGCGCGCCCAGGTTTAGCGTAGACAGCGTCTCCTGTCACAGAGAAGTGGAGAGTTACCCACCGTCGACTATAGGCGTCAATTCGCCGTGTCAAAATGATGACTAGCGACGTTTTTATTCATAGTCTGTGCGCAGGGTATTTTTTAAGCTGAATTGCACTGCAGCTCAAGTGGCATTTGCAGATTCCTGAACTTTTTTAAGGTAGAAAACTCGAGAACTTTACAAACTACTACTTCACCTGATATGGGTGATCTCGTGGATTACTTCGGTGAGCAATCCATAGAGTGACTAGGCTCGAGGACAAGCACGAGGATACTTTGACTTGAGTTATCAGTTGTCAATAATATCCGCTCAGCATTTCGAGTCGGAGGTAACCGAGGCGACCTAACCTCGACTTCGTCGGTTGTTACTATCTGACTAACGCTACTGACACTTGGAAAAGTTTCGCTGGAAGAAGGAGTGGCGGTAGATACTCCAACAACGCTTCTATCTGGAGTGACCCTTGTTTTTTAGACGTTGGCGACCTCTTTAACACACGAGCCGACCTCGATTCCGACAAAGCCGGTTGGCTTCCGAACGAATGTAAAATGTTTTGTATAGTGCCTGTTGAGTCTAAACGTGGACCGCATGTCTCGGCTACAGGTCGCGGCGTCTGTGTGTTGAGCGGCAGAATCAAAGTAATGAATCGATGCCAGTTTAAGAACTGGGTGATCGTTGACGATCCTTAATTTACGCACAGGTCTTCACTCTCTGTTTATTTGTACGACTTGGAGACTATGAAAGATACGCGGATCTGAATGCGCGAAGCACGGGCTTGCTTGTGTAGGCGTCTGCTCACAGTTTTATGGAGGGTCACTTTATTTAACGGTGACACTTTACTCCGGGTAATCAGTTTGCCATCTTTTGCCATCGGGACAGCAGTTCTCTATGACTTTGTCTTTTGGTTAATCAATAGTAAATAGTCATAACTGTGGGAACACCACACTCCGCGAGTCTCCCGGGCCAGGTACGCGCACGCGAGCACTGGCGCGGCGCTAATGGCTGCCCTCAATTACCTTGTCCAACCATATTTACATGAACAGACATGCGAAGTAACTTTGCGGTGACCGCCGGCCTCGGTACACTGAATACTTCTACGCGTTCTCTGGTGTCCGTGGGAACGTCAGAGATAAATAGAAAATTGCCGACCAAAACGGATTTAAGGGTTTTTCTACGCAGCTTATAGTAAATACGATCATGCCAACCGCGCCGATGAGCACTCACCTGAGCGCTAGCAGCCGGAGCGATGATCTCAATGATTTCAGGCTTGTCGTCGGCGGCGGGCGCGGGCTGCGGGGCCGGGGCGGGCGCGGGCTCCGGCGCGGGGGCGGCTGCCGTCAGAGCCGCGCAAAGCGCCACTAGGTACAGTGTATTTCTCATTTTGTTCCGTCTCTCTGTTGTGCTTTAGTTCACTTCGTATCTTCCGTTCTTGTATCTGCTTGTCACCTGTAACGGAGATTAAGGGTGTAAAATTGAAACGTGGACGAAATGTCTTCATTTGAAAATATAGCCGACCGTTCATACGGCCCGTGCGGCTGGAGGTGTGACATTGAAATGGGCCGCGACTGCGAGGTGGACGACCTTCGCTCTTTTGGAAAGTGAAATAAATATTGCATAATTTTGTTTAAGATTTACTGCTCCGGTTTCAGAAAATATCGAGGCCGGCATGTGTGCAGGTGCGCAGCGGACGTGACATTGTACTAAGGGGCGAGGGCGGGGGCGGGGGCGGCTGCAGTACCCACCGGGAAAACGTGTTGCCGCGGCGCGCGGAAACTGCTGAGTGCCGGCAATCAGCGCCGTCGCTGCCTTTTACCCGCCGCGCGCCTGACCCGCCCCAGCCCGCGCCGGGTCCGAGCGACGCGCGGCTTACTACTACCCAAAATCGTGGAAAATTTGCTTCTCTTGCGAATAAGTTGACGATAAGAAAAATGAGCCTTCAGTAAATGCGCAAAGCCTTACGCCGCGCGCGGACGAGCAGCTCGTCAAACACGCCATAGTAGAGGATATCAACGGCCGTGCACGCAAGTTGCAGCTCTGCTGTCAACCCCGAGTGTATAGCCTTGTATTGCGCTGAAGTTTTTCGGCGGAGAACAAGGGCATCTCCGTACAGAACTCACATCGCGAAATAATTTTACGGGACGTAACGAGCTGGCAGCTGCGGCCTCTTCGACTGACTTTAGGTGACTCAGCCATCGGCTACTGCTGGCAGCGGCGGCGGCGCTCGCTTACGTCTCAAAGAACTGAGACTCATATTGATAGCTTTAAAACAAAATAAACTTTCCATGACGTGTTCCAGGCGGCCGGTGTTTGTGTAATCGATACGACGTCGAGCCGCCGCAGTCGTTACCGCGGGACATAACGCGGTCGGGCAAGGCCGCAGCGCTCGCACCGCCGACACATTACATTATATTGCACTTTTACTCTGCTAAGTGAACTTTAACTATTAGTTTCATCACCGCGTATAGTTTTTGCCCGCACGAAACCAGTGAGCGGTTGCGGAGCTGTGTTTATCTGCGCTTGCGCAAGTGCCGTGGGGTGCGCCCGATCGAGCCGTCGGGAGAGGAGGCGTCCGCCGCGTCGGAGCGCTCGCGTAGTGCCGATGACGTCACGTCGACAGCGATGCACACCGCAACATCCGCCGCGAGTGCCTCGGAGGTGTCGCAAGCCACACTCCGAAGTCATCGACCAGTCCATAGACCGCCGAAAGCGAATGGTTGGCAACGTTCACTATGCAAGAGATGTAGCAACGGCCCAGTTTTTGTACAAAAATATTAATATGTCCGGCGCTCGCGCAGCCTCGCGGCTGCCGGTGAGAGGTGCTGACGTAAGTCGCGTTGCCCAACCGCGCGCGACCTTACACCGCAGCGGCCACAAACATTTTGTATTCCCGAGTAACCTTTAATTTTTTACTGTCTAAAAGGTGCTAATTGCTGCAGGTGTGATGTGGTCGCGAGTTGTATCGAATTTAATATATAAACAAAGCTGCTTAATGCGCGCGTGATTTAACTGCTCTTCAAAAAAATATCATCACGGAGGGTCGCAGCGAGGCGGCGGTGCTCGCTGCCGTGCGCCTCCGGGCGATGCTTGTCGCCGCCGCGAGCGCTGCGCCGGGGGCGCGTCGCACTCGAGCGCCAGGCAGACGGCGCGCGCCGTGTTCCTACTTCACTTTGGTCGCGTTGCCCCGGCGGCGCGACACAATCGGCAAGGATATGACGCGCTCCCGCTGACTGATTGGAGCGATTTGTTGCAAATAGTTCGCAGCGTGCTGCGCGAGGGCGGCTTGCCACCAGGACTTTATACAACGACTTCCGGGGAATATGGTGGTAATGTTACTTTTTACAGCTTACGCGGGTTAGCTATGAAGATGTCAATGTATTTTTTAAATGTTTTAACTATGAATATTTTCTGCAGATTAAAATAAAGTATGTAAATGAAATTCATCGTCGTTACGGAAAACTATAGTTCGACAGCAGCGGGCCGGCGCGTGCCGTCCGGAGCGCGCCCGGCGCCGCAGCCGCGCGGGCGGACAGTGCGGCCATTGTGAACGGTAGCGCGAGCTTTGCTCACGACTCGCGCTTTTTTATGTTCGAGCCGCACAGAACTGGCCGCTACATCACCAGATGCAATAACAAAATGAAACAATTTTTTTTTAATAACATTTACCGATACGCAAAACATGTCTATGTGTTAACGTATTTATTGTCATGCGATGAACACACGAATGCTGACCACCGCGTCAAGATGGCAGCTTAATGATTCCTCTGCCACGGAGGCGGCTGCTGCGCGGAATGATAAAGCTGGTCCTGTGCGAATTCGGGTCACGACTCGTCTTTTGTGCTGACAGTTTAACGGGCCAACGGCGGCCTGACAACGACGGGGTAAACAGTTTGTTTTGTATTAATTTCTTTCTAGTTACATGGAGGCGACATGCCACACGTTATTTGTGTTTAAGAAAGTCGCCGCAGCAAGTTTAACCGAGGCTTCGAAAAAAAATAACTTGCTTCATGTCAACGCCTGAATAATTAACCGACGTTTTATGTTTGAACAAAATCAATATTATGATAGCAGTTCGCGGTCGGAGCGCGCGATGTGTGGCGGAATTTAGGTTTTTAAACACGTCCCGGTACAGCGGGAGCAGAATAGAGCTGTTACGTTACGGGTCGCGCGGGTCGCGCGGCGCGTTGCACAAGCGGCCTTGCACAACGCCCGCTCGCCGCGCGGCTGCGGTCGCCTCGGAGCCCGCCAGGGGAAGCTCTCAACCTCTACATGCTTCGCTTTCGAACAGCTCGCAAGCGCCGATCATTAGCTGCCGCGAGGTGAGCTGAGCTGCGCTTGATATTATTTTTTTAGGCAGCTCTTAGGAGTGGACTGCGCACGGGGCTGACACGAGCGTGGTCGGGGTGACGCGCGCAGCTGTAACGTACATTCGTCTCTCGTTTGTGATGTTACTTGAAGGTTGCCAAATTTCGTGACAAATGGTATTCCCGTGGTCGGCACTCAGCCCCGGCTCGTACAAGACTGCAATGCGTAGGGATACGGTTGCCGTGTGCGATATTTCTTTACCTCTCGCGGTTCAGAATCATGTTAAACTTGAATCCGTCATATTCTATCTAGATAGTGCTGAGAATACGCGTGAATGTTGTTTGAAGGTTTTGACAGCTTAATAACGGGCGCAACGAGCTTGTGTAAGTATGTGTTAGTGCGTGCGGTTCGGTGTCGGTGTGTGCGCGGGCGCACGCTCACCGACCTACTGCGCCGCTCCTGACTGAAGTTATTGCAAGGAAATTAATTTTGATTTTAGAATCAACGAATTTCAAACAACGCCGAACACGCATTACTATTGATTGCATTTGGCAGTGTCGTCGGCACGGCGGCGCCGGACTGTGCGCGACTTGCGGGCTTTGGGTTGTGCAGTTTTGCTTGCAGCTCTACAGTTTGCCTCAGAGGCAGCACCGCCTGCAGGGTCGCAAGACGCGGGAATGCCTACTAACCTCCAGCGTTGCGCGCACAACCTCGCGCTTTCAGTTTTTTTTTCACCTTGTGCTAAACTGTGTGGACTGAATTGTGCGGTTTTTTGCAAAGATCTTTTTGTGCAACAAAACAATAAATATAATAAGTATACTTTTAGGTCCGGCCAGCCTTCGTCGAACGCGGGTCTTTGCTACTAAAACTAATTTCAACTAGTCCAAAATTATCGTGATTAATAAAATTGAAACAATTAGAAATTTGATGTCGATACGTGTCCTTTGAATACATCTTCGGTCCGTTGCTGGTAATAGTAAACGGCGTCTGAGTGCGAGAGCTGCAGCGATTCAAACAAAATGACACCGTTGCGAACCAGAAACGATGCTTGTAATGTATGACTTGTTTAGCGGTCGTTGGTCGCGAGTGCAACGCTGTGAGACGCAGCACTTGCGCTGCCGTGACAACGGTTGTACACCTCAACAGTGAAGCGATCCTTTTGACAAATGATATCAAGAAAAAAAGAAAGACTAAAGAAAATAGATAGACATTAATCGTGGCGATAAATGAACGGTAAGGATTATAATAACATTAAATAAAACAATAACTATAGCAAAAGAGATATAAAGACAGCTTATTGCATATTTATACGCAAGGTAAGCTCTTGCTTAATAGAATATGTACATTTTGATGACATGTATTTTTTGGACTTTTCATCTACGAGTAAGGTGTCTGGAAGATGGTGTAAACATCCGACATCCCGTCCCATACAAACAACTAAACGCGAAGGACATCGCATGATGATAGAGTCAGTTCCGCCTCAGACTCCGGAGGATTGCTGCTCGTTCTCCTTCACAAATAGACTCACAAAATCGATAAAAAATAAATCTCCGACTACTTGACTTGAGGTAATAACATAATCACAATAAAAACTCTTGGTGCGTTCACTTCTCGTCGGTCGGCTTTGGCACCATTTTTCGTTCGCGTACAATTGCACGAGCAGGGCGCGCTGCGCCGAAAGCAGTGTTTGCTCTCACGTGGCGCCAGTTTTATTTAAAAATGACATTTGTAAGTAGCGCGTTGAGGTCTTTTGTACGCCGCGCAGCGCACTTCGCTTCGAGTTGGCCGCCGGCAACGTCTCCACAGCGATCTGTGCCTTGTGAGGAATAACTCAAGGCAAAGAGCAACTCGCGACGATTTATTTAATGCTTTCCGAAATTATTAGTTATATGCAATAACCTTTTTACACGTTCGTCCGTTTTTACGAAAGCTATTTGACGAGAGGCATCACCGGCGAGTGCAGTAACGGCCTGCGCGACGCGTCGTGCGGTAACACCGGACGCCTCACGCAACCATTCATTCTGACGCATCCGTGTCGCGGCCAAAAGGGACGAGGGCACGAACAGTCTCGCTTGTAAACAAGTAAAAGCCGCGGCGCCTTTTGACATGCCACCGCCATGTTCAGTGTGACGAGGAATTGTGTGATAAATCAAAATTTTAATCTTTGCTATGACAGTAAAGGAAGAGAACGAACGAGGAAACTGATTCACGAAACGTCGCAGCTGCGCGCCCGCGGCCGTGTTGCGCAACGCGCGCCCGAAGTAAAAGTGAACCCGCGGGGCGCTGCTCTGTACGCCGCGCGGGGCGCTGCGCGCGAGACACAAATTGCTGTCTAATGTTATTACATTACATCAGGTTATTATCTTCCGCGGCGAGGTCGTCAGGGAACAAAAGAATTGGCCGAGTGTCACTGCTCGCGGTACGCGATGCGATTAGCTCTACTTCGTGCGATTACGCGTCTGCACGTGATGTCACCGCGCGGCCCTGCTCCCGGATTGTGTCACCGTCTCAATTTAATGTTAGCAATGGCGGCCCCGATACAACATCGCGGCGTCGACCATACGTTTGTCATCACGTGGCGTCACCGCTGCTCGTCGATAGTGAAAGGAAAACACCGGGAGGAAACCGGCAGACCAGGAAGTTAAACTCCGCACGATGCGGACGGTTACGGCTGTGCCTTCCAGCCGAGAGGGGTCTTTTGGGTCAGCAATAAAAACATTATTTGGCTCCATAGCATCGGTTCCGTCGTCCCGAACAAAACTCTTCTTATTAACATTACTTGTCCGCGCCTTGCTGTGCGAGGTTGTAGTCCGCACTCGAGACTGGAGCAATATCTTGGCGGGTGTTTCACTCCACTTTGAAACGAACCGGATTGCATTACGTGCCGGCCATGTGCACTTGCGTTGGACAGCACCGCGGGCGCCGCCACAACTGCCTTGCACTCGCTGGCAGCGATAAAAAATTAATGGAATTAATTGTTGACATCGCAAATTTAATGACTGAAGCAGTTGGCCGGTTCCTATTCCTCTCCTCGCGTATGTCCCGAATTTTTATATTTTTTTACTACTCGATATCTTTTTCATTTTGAAAATTTGCATCACCAAAACGTCTATGTCCTGCATGCAAGCCGGTAGCCCCGGAAATGTTTCTGGAAACATTCCTTTTAAAGTTTTTCCCTTTCAAAGTTATTTTTTTAAAACCCGTTGAATTTAAATGGATAGTATTGAAGTAAGCAAAAACTAAAAAGCCTCTGAGGCCGACCCTCCGAACCGCTCACGTCGGGCTTCGATGAAGGCAGTGCGCCCAAAATTTTTAATTTCTGCCCTTGCAGCCTGTCCTTGCACTGAGTTTGTCTTTCCAGTGCTGACACGACGTCGGCGCGCGGCGAGCGCAGAGCCGGTCGGCAGTTCGGCGACAACGGATCGGCCGAGCTGCCGCCGCCGGCGCGCCGGTGTGGCCCCAGCTTGCTCCGTGACCTCTCGTCATCTCACGTAGCATTCCGGTAATAAAGTCTAAGGCTAAAATTCGCACGTAAAGGTCCCATTAACATTGTAATCCTATGTCCGGAAATATTTAATTTTGTTATTACTATATGACGTATGTTTATATAACCGACTCGTATGACACAGACGACATAAACAATTATGACCACTTGTATACTAATATTGTATTATCCGAGTTGCGCGGGACGTGGGGGCGGAGAGGGGGAGGGGGTGTTATGCAATGTGTTGTTGTCGCGCGCTCGCCCTCCCCCCTCCCCTGCCCCACTGCACCGTTCGCTCCGCAGCCGCCTCGCCGCGTGCCGGACGAAAAGAGCGAGCGGTGAAAGGAGAATATGAGGAAAAATGTTAAACTTGGTGTTTGTCAATCAACGTTCGCTTATCGCGTTAAAACGAACGACATCCGTTGAACGAACACGCGGCGCAGCGCGCGTGCCCCGCGTGTACGCGTGCGTGTGCAAGTGCGCATGCGCTTGCGCAACGCGTGCGACTGTAACGATTCCCACTGAACTCGAAGCGCTTACGTGATCAATGAGTGCAATTTGATCGTCATCGCTTACGCAGGCTCTCCTGCACTCGGCGCGCGTTTACGCGCGCCTCCCGTGTGCTCATGCGATGCGTGCGGGCTGCGTGCGAGCTGCGTGCGGGCTGCGTGCGAGCTGCGTGCGGGCTGCGTGCGGGCTGCGTGCGAGCTGCGTGCGGCTGCGTGCAGGCCGCTAAAAGTCGACCGCATTTTATTGAAAGCGAAACCAACCGAACCACGCCGCGACGCGAGCGCGCGTTACACGTGCATTGCATTACGTAGCTTTTAATTGTTTTCCTGTGTGAATGTTGGTAGCATGTTATTGCGTTTGCGTAAAATTTTAAAATTTGTTTTTTCTTTAGATGTAAACGAATTGAACTTCCTAGAACATCCGGCCACTACCACTCCTGGATGAGCAACAATTTCGCGAAGTGATATATCTAAAATAATGCTCGTTTTGTGCGCGCGCTGGATGGTACGCAAGCGGGTTCCACGAGCGCCTCCACGACTTTATTGGCTTTCACATCTCACCTCGCTACCTGGCACTGCACTGCTACCGCTGTCGACTATCGGTCGAGGAATTTTCCGCGAGCTCAGTACACGCGCGAGGACCTTCTCGCGGGCCGTTCTTAAGCCGAAATAAACAAAAAAGTGAGACAAGGTCGTCGAGCCCCGTGTTCCACTTCCGACGACGTAACGGCGCCCGAGGTGCGAGGTCGGCTCACGTGCGTTATGTAAGGCCGGCCGCCGCGTGTTGCAACGCTCCTTGCGAAAATGTTATGAGCAGCGCCTTAAACTGTTCGCCGCCCGATTAGATGACGACTTTCACCTTCGGAGACTAAAAAACCAAAATGCGGCGCACCGAGAGCGGGTCGCTTACAAACAACGCTGCCCGCCTCAGCTCGTTGTCTAGATAGTTCCTAAGCTTGTTGTCTTCCCGGTTCAAGCTCACATCGGACACGACGGCGAATTGGGCGCGCTAACAATGTCCGCGCGACGCTCCCGACAGTTCAATTTATTTTCAACTTTTTAAATGAATGCGATGTGCAATAGACCGATTTCATTAATTAGAAATCGTCCGCTGCCCCCGCGACATGGGGCAACTGCCGGCCCTGAACGGACTCCATTTGACTTTAAAGATTCAGTCACCGAATTAGAGTGGGCTTATGTACCGTATCAGCCAGGTATTGGCCACGCGGTTAGAAGGCTTTGGGGGAGCTAGCGCGACTAATCGCGCTCATCGGTCTTCGCGGGGACAGCCGAGGCGCGTGTAGTGCTTACGATGTCTAGGATGGAGATGTAACGGTTTGCTGGTATAAGCTAACATGACGCCGATAACCATTCCGTGCTTACGATTGTTGCGCGGGAACAGGCACGGGCCCGACCCAGCGACGGAGCGCCGATAGAAGCGGCGTGTGCAGGAACAAGGCTACAACTGTGTGCTGGCACGGCAAAGGTCACGATCGTGCGTGACGACACATGCAGCACATGGCAGCGCACAGGAAACGCCGTCGCGCACGTTGTTTAGCATCCGCCCGCGTGTGATTAGTGTGAAACGCTGGCGGACAGCGCGCGGGCGCAGGGCGGGCGGCGCGGGGGCGCTGGGCGGGCGGGGCGGCTGTCGCAAGTAGCTTTCCATTAACTGGCTATTGATTAATCGCAACAATCGAATGTCCGCCGGCCTTGGCCTGCGTCGCCGCTTGCCGCGCGAAACTCGAGCCGCTACGCCGTTGCGCGACAATTTGAATGCAATTAATAGATTGCACACGCACTTCCGAGCTTGAATCTCGGTGAAAAGGGACTCGCCAAAATACTGACATGTTTTAATTAATTATCTTTATGGATATCCTGAGGTCAGCGAGTTCAATATTCGCAGTCTTGACCCCTGGATCGCGCGGCCTTCACCACCTCAAGTGGATAACGCGCGTGTGTCGGCGAGCACGCCCGCTCGCTGGGGGCGACGCGGGCGCGTGCGCCGCGGCTGAGCGATGCTGGCACAGGGCTACGAGAACCGACCTTGGACTCCATTTCCCCGGATGCACTTTCGCTGCGGTGCGCGGCGTGACGCAACGCGCGGGTGTTACAAGTGTACAAGTGTGAGGCGGTACGTACCGGTGCTGCGGCGCTGCGGAGAGTGTGGGCGCGGCGCGGCGCGAGCGGTCGGAGCGGGCGCACGGAGCGGAATGGCGCCGCGGACGTCGCGCGCCGCGGGCCTGCCGCGCCGCCGCGCCGCCCCGCCGTGCCGTTCGCCCCGCGCGCCGCCCGGACCTTCACCCCGTGCTGGACCAAATCGCACACGAACCGATTAATTGACAATTTACCTGATTCAAACAACGTTTTCATATTGTCTCCGGCAAGCGCTGCCCGATCGTAGGACGGCACTGCTAAAGTAATATTGGCCACGAACTACAACATAACACCACAGAACGATGCTGCCCTGTGAAGCACAATCTTTTTGCTGCTGCTCTACATGTGACGCGCGTAGCCGGGATACGTGACTCAACTTGCAATGCGACCGACTAGCATTGCGGATTCGTCGGGGGTGCACGAAGAAGGAGCTGGAGGGCATTTATTTGGCAAAAATATGACTCATTGCGGAACCGATGCCACCTGATAATGAAGATGTACAAAACTCATTTACTCGTTAATCACGCCGTTGGTTTCAAGCGCCTGCCTGTTTTGCTGAGCGACGGGTCGGGGGGACAGGTCCGGCTGTGTGAAGGCGCTCGACACTGCGCGCCCCTTCTGCGCCGAGGTTTCGGCCGTTGCGAGTACAACATGTCCGGCTCTTGCCCTCACAAAACCAAACATGTGAAAGAACTTCTTCTAATTAAAGGGAACGGGCGCTTTGGACACGAAGCTCAGAGAGAGTCGCACGCACCGCCAACTAACATGAATGAAAACCTAATTAACTAATTCTGGCGGCGGCGGTGCCACCCGCGCAGCGTACGTTCAAGCTGTACGTTTCGCTTAAAAATGTAATTTTGTATTGATCATTATCATCGCAGGATGGTTTTATGAGTAAAATATGTCCTCAGCGACCTGTTTCAGGGCCGTAGAGCAGCGCCTTGACATCGCTAACGAAAGATCACAGCATCCCGGAAGACGACGGGCGACTCTCGTGTGCACGCAAGACGAGCCCCCTAAAAGCTTTACCGCCACAGAACAACCGATGTGACGGAGACCAGGAATGACCAGGAAAGGAAGGATCTACTCGTGACCTTCCCGTCGCAGCAGAACGTGCGCGCCGATACCGACTACGAATCGAGAGAACTACGGAGAGTATTCTCTGCAATTCCCGAGTCACCTAGATTGGATGCGGGCAATGCGCCGACGTCACCGCAACAGATCGATGTAGCGCAGCGAGAGCTTCGGGGTGGCGAGCATGTCATGCCTGTGACCAGCCGGACGACATTCTGATAACGCTGAATGTGATCATCGGAGAGATTTTGATGAAATAAAATCCATATAGCCACGCTTTCACCAATCGTGAGTAGTGTTAGTCAAATAAAAACGTGATTGCATGTCATATGCAAGCTGAATAGATACTTGCACTGGATTTGTATAGACTTCAGCTGTGCGTTGTGTGCCTTGGCACTGTACGGCCCGGCCCGCGCGGGGCAGCGGCGGCCGGTCCAGTTGCCGGTCGCGGACATGTCAGGTGAAAAATGCCTTCACTGCCCGTACGCGCGCCACTAGCGCAAGTCAGCAAGCAAATCAGTGTGGATCACGGACGCAGTAGGGGTGCGGGTCGCAAGGCAAGGTCGCGGGTTGCGGGTCAAAGGCGCGGGTCAGGGGCGCGGGGCATGGCTGGTGACAAGTCGCAGGCGCGTGCGACGCTAATTGCAATCAATAAAACTAATGTTTCGGCGTTTCTCTGAACGCCTTGGCTTAGTTTTACCCGACGGTCACTTAAAAACGATAATTCAGATTCGACACAGAGCAGCTGTACGCGACGCTTGCGCAAGCGGGTGCTTTACGCGTTTACTGTTTGTTTCGTTTGTGTCGAGCGCAATAAAGCATAACATTTTCACGTCGTGGCGTATATTTTCCTAGCAGTTCCGTAGTTACATTTTCAAGTTTAATGTAGCACGTGGTTTTATCATCTAACAAGTTCCTAAACGAGATTTTGTTTTCTTAAATCAATGCCTCGGCGCGCACTGACTGCACGGCGCAGTGGGCTCGATTAGGCGTCCTTCATTGCTGCGTGTGCCGCGCGAGGGGCGACGCCAGCCCGCGCGCGTCCGCTCGGGTGCGCGGCGTGCGCGGCGTGCGCGGCGTGCGCGGCGTGCGCTGCGACCTGAATTGAAGGTACGTTTGGTCCCGGTCCCGGCAGCGCGGCTGCCGCTGTTTGTGCTAAGCGTTCACTTTAAAATGTCTGTGGACAACTTAGTTCCCTTTACGCTTTGCCGCTTCGAACACGCGCAATCTGCAAACACCCCAAGGTCAGCAGACTAAGTCATGAAAAATAAAAGATCTTGTAAAGATCGTCGGAAGACGCTGGATGTAGTCAGCTTCCAGCCGGCGCTACAGGGAACCTTATGGGAGAAGCCTGTGTCCAGTAGTAGACCCTCTCCGACTGAATTTATGACAATGGCTGCGCGGACTCGGTAAAAGGTAACATTATCATTATGTTGAGTAATTTCTAGAAGCAGAAATTACACAACGTGGCTTCGCCAGCGCACCGCCCGTCAGACCGTAGTGCTGATCGCCAGCTGCAGCTGTATGCGACGCGGAGAGAACTGAATGCCAGTCTCGATTAGCAGAGAGAATAGAGGAGGAAAGCATCGTCTCACTAATGAGTAAAGAGTTCTGCAAATAGGAAACGGGGAAAAAGCAACAATTAAAATAAAAATAATAAACAAGAGTGTTAAAATAACTGTGAAATTAGAAATGTGAATGAAGTGCGATATAGATAGTAAAAAAACAAATAACAACTAAGAATAATTAAATTTTATAGTGACGTACGAAAGCTAGAGAATGAAGAAATAAAAATAATTAATGTAAAGTTGTAGAACCCCGGAGGGAGGTCGAAAGAAGTGAGGTGATGCAAGGAAACAAAGAAACGTGCAAAAATTATTATGTAAATAAAGAGCCCGTCCACACATGACAGCAGTTGAACTGGACGCCCCAAAACTGGGGCTAAAAAAGTAAAAATAAATAGGACCGCGCGCCGCTCTGTTGCTCCGATTGCTAGTAACAAACACAACCAATGAGTTGCGCTGCGATTACAATGATCCCGGGCTGTGCGCCCGCGCCGCGGCGGCTCGTGTGCCTGACGCGCTCCGAATTATAAGCACTACCTGCCCGTATCGTATGGAGCAACAGACAGCTGCCCGCTGCACCGAGCCGCTGCACCGAGCCGCTGCACCGAGCCGCTGCACCGAGCCGCTGCACCGAGCCGCTGCGAGGGACGATATTGTGCGAAGTAAACGACGTTAGTTGACGACTGCGAGCGGCGGCCGGTGACGAAACTTGCGGTCAGAGTGCGCGGCCGCGCGTGTTGTAACGAGCTTAACGAGCGCCCGGATAATGAGACGCGACGTGTGCCCCCGCACCCCCCGCGCCCGCGCACTCACTAGCCAGCTAATTAGTGTCGTGGCATCGCTTTGCGTGAAACTATCGACATGCAACCAACTCAAAGACGGTGCCCATAATAAAATAATGTTGAATTTGAGATACGTTCAGTAAAGAAGCCGCTGCAGCTTGCTGCTCGTTGCGGGTGCGGCGGAGTGCAGCAGAGCTGCGTACGGGAGCCGCCGCCCAGCGCCAGCTCGCGGTGCGCTCTGAACAGAGCTTGCGTTGCGGGGCTGCGTCCTCGATGGCCGGTGCGCAGCGCCTGCTGGCTGGCATCAGCGATCACGCCTACTACGAATACAATGTACCCCTCGCGAAAAAGCGGTCGAAAATCGCGAGGCCAATTCGTTTGTTAAATAATGGTTTAGAATGAAATTGCAATAAAATATAAAATACACGAATGTTTTATTGAAAAGTTCAAACGCTGGAGGCAATTTTAAAACAATTCAAAATTTTCGAAAAACAGACAGCTGATCTTGACGGCCTCATGTTAAGGTCTGCCATCGATTAACATTTATGACATCAAAGCCAGCCTGGCCCAGTGCAGGCTTTACTCTCTCATCTGCAGCTTCTGTAAACTCTACCTCTGCAGTAAACTATATCTCTGTAAAATTAGCGTAAAACATGTTTTCTCCTAAGCGAGTACAGTTTTCGGTCACCCATCCAACAGTACACTAAGACCCTTTCAATCCAGGGTGAAGAGGAATTATCATTTCAGCCCTAGGGCGCCCACAGCTGGACATAATCAGTGGACAGCTTTGCACTGTGCGCCATTTCGCTATCACATCTAAATATAGAGCGCTATAATATTTCACAGTCATAAATTGAAAGGTTGAGCTATATCTACGTAAGTAAAGTAACATAACATTCGTATTTTAGTGAATTAGTAAATCTCTTGTCTGCGTTTTGTACTCAATGAATATTTTGGTAAACGGATTTCAAATCAATTTTTATATCCAGACACACAACATTCTCTAAAGTCGTTGTAGAGTCCATATCTTTGACTAAATTGTTCTTTGAGTACAATTTTTGGGTCAAACGAATGCGATCCATGCGCATCCAGCAGTTTTGTTTATGCTTGTTACCATCGCGATACCACTTTTATTTTAACTAGGTGCAACAAGTAGTCTGTGAGGTAGTACTTCCTACATTTCGCTGCGATAGTAATTTTCTATAAAAATATTTTATGGCGGATGACCATCGAAACCTTTATAATAATAATTTAATTAATAGAGTGCAACGAGTGACTCCTGCACGTAATATTTTCGGGTGTCATCGAGGTGGGATTAGTTAGGTTCCTGCAGTTCGCGCCCTCTCTCCGTGCGTTTGCTAATAAACTGTTTATTATCCGCGGGAACGTCCGCTTACGATGCCCTGGCCGCGGGTCGGCAATAAAATGGCTAAAATTGCCGCAGATAAGCTCTCGCAACACACCCACGAGGCAACTCCGGCTAAGCGGAGGCACCGGCGTGTGCGGTGCCGCCGCGCACGCGCCGCGCGGGTATCTGCGCGTGCGCGCTTTTGAAACAGTATTTTTTTCCCAGAGCACTCGAACGTGCAAGGACTCCATAACACACGCATTATGCTAATCCAAGGCGGGGGGGAGGCGCGGGTTGCGGCGCGGGGGGTGACGCTCGGCCGCTCCAAATGGTCAGCGTTGTGCAACCGGCGCGCGCTGCTGTTTTACATTTCCTTATCAAATTATGTACGACGGGCACCTATCACTTTTGGCATCCGCCCGGGCGCGCGCTCACATGCGGACCGCTGCATCGCGCACTCCCCGACGGCGATGAGCTGGGCGGGGTTCGTTGGCTCCTGTCCCTTGTTGCTACTGGTCGGTGGACGCCCCGTGGCCGCTGAGAGCCGTATACTGACTCAAAAAGTCTACAACTGATAACAGCAGGATTTAAGATTTTGCCTGAGTTTTCCAAAAAATATTAATACAAAAATATTTCTCCTTTATTAAAATTAGAGGGAAATATTATTTAATCATATGAAATCGTTTAAATGTTAGAGAGCGCGCGAGACGCCGTCACGTTGAAACATATTGTTGCTCAACTTGTCTCACTGTTTTCAAATGACTTTTTTGTCGATGCCTTGAAGAACAAACAGGAAGCGGGCTCCGCGTTGCGCAGGCGGCTCGACCCCCGTGCTCGGCTAATTAATGCCGCGCTGCCCCGGAAAAGTTTCGCAAGGCGCGGCCCCGGGGGCTAGCGCTCGTTGTTTTGAGGTCGAACTTTTACATGAATTAACATAAGCTATTAATTTTTATTTCGTTATTGCGCGGCCGCGCGGGCAATTGTGGTACGCTTGTGGAAATTTTTGTTCCCGTGCACACCCACGCCTCGCGTTAGGAGCACCGTGTCAGAATGCACCCGCGTCCAGCGCGCGCGCCCCGGCGACGGGCCACAAGCGGCGGGACGCGCTCACGTCAGCTCCGGCCTTCGGGACCGGACGCAGCTCGAGATCATATCTATTATCGAGTTCACTAATTCAAATTCTTGGAAATGAAAAACATTCATGTCATCTTTTTTTTTAATGTAATCACATACACATACATGCTTCTTGAAGGCAATATTATGTATTAAAATGTTAAAGAAAACATGTTTCGGAATGCGGGGCGCAGCTCACCGCTGTCGGTTCAATCAGCTGTAACGCGTCGCAAGTTAAAATATATTTTAGTATACGTACATAGAATGGAAGCAGATGAATAATTGGTCATGTTTGGTTAGTGCAAACTGACACAACATTTTGTACGTCGAGGCGGGCTGCATTCTGTGCAGGCCCGGGGCGGTGCAGACGGCGCGTTGATGTCTTTTGTACCGGCGCAGTACCCTAGTATTGCTGCACGCAGTGCGGTAGGCTTCCTCAATTACATAACTATAATTTAATTGATAATGATATAGGCCATCTCGCATACTTCGATATTCGGTAAGGAGTGATCACGCGAATGCAATATGCTGTCGACCACCGAGAGTATGGGTTCCTCAAAAGGAACACACGCGAGTTTTAAGCTTACTACACTGGCCTGCATGTACCCTCCCAAAAGTTGCCGCGACGCGCTGCTGACTGCCTAAAACCGTTTTGCAAGAATTATCATTCATTTTAAATTAAAGAACTTAAACATTTACAGTGAGCAAGAGTGTAGCAGCATGCGACGGCAAGCGTCAGCTCGCGAGCCGTCGCCGCGCGTATGCGCTAGTCAAAACCGACTCCCACGGTCTCGGAGGTGGATGATCCATTAATGTCTTGACACGTGTGATTCGTTAATCTGTATTTTTATTGATAAAGAGGTGGGTTTGTGTTGAAGTGTAAACGGGTGCCGTTGACTGTTTGATGAGAACAGGACCGCGCGGAGTGCCGCGGCGCCGGGCGTGACCTTTCCGCTGCCCGCTCGGGCTTATGCAACGCGCGGCGCACACGTAACGCGCGCCGCTCGCCCGAGCGCCGCGCGTCTCTGTGCGGTTCCACTTCTGTGTGTCTGGCAGTGACGCAAGTGTTACCCCGTTGCGGATGCATCACCGCGTCACATCGGCTAACCTTATCCCGCTTCCCAGTATAAAATGTTATCTTCGCCTTTAACCGCGTGCTGTCTACAGTCGATTTTCGCGTGGCTTTACAGAACTGACGGACCTCTTTTAATTTAAAATTACGCAACAAATAAAACGTGCAAATAAGTTTCCTAATTTAAGTACGCTACATGATTTGTATTCTACGAAAACACTTATAATCTTCATTAGCGATGAATCATAAAAGTATTTAACTAATCGACGAGCCCATTACGAAACAAAGTGTCCGGCGACGCTCCGACTTCTGGGCGCCTCTCCGGCAGCACCCGCCGCCGTGCTTCCCGCAGGAGCCGCGGCAGCCTGCTGCATCATAGAATGTCGTTTCGCACCTTCCGTGAAATGCGCGGCTATTTTTGTGGCTGATACAAGTTATCTATATGCTATAAAATGTGACCCAGTTTGCAACAAAAAACATTTTTCGTCTTTCGTGAGAAAACTGACAAGTATATCATAGGCTCTTGATATTAGTACTGGGCCGTTCACCACCTTTCGATGGTCCTTCTCGGTACCGTGCAACCCTCGGAGGATTACGTGACGCACTGATGGTATTCGACTCCGCTAAACTTGACTCTGTTGGCGCGGACATCAGACCGCATCTGGCAAGACCACGTCTTGTTGCAGACCAACTCGGCCTCTTCTTTTTTTTTCAAGTCTTGTTCTCAAAAACCTGTAACTAACGGATCACTGATATATAATTAAACTGATCGGGAATTTTGTGTACATCTCTGCCGAACAGTATCCAAAAAATGCGACTTGACCCACTAGCGCGGCTGTTCGCGATCTGTTCGAATATTTTTTTGAGACTTTACCGACGCCTCGACGTCCGCCCGCCCGAAGTCCGCCCGAAACATTTTGAATGAGGTAATTGCAGACAGCAAAAGTGATTTAGCCTTAGCTTAACATATTCAATCTTGGCGATTACGAGCGCAGAGCTAGCGGGTCACGGACGCGCCGGCGCAGCGCGGGCCCCCACCCGGCGGCGGCGCGGCGGCCGGCGCGGCGCGCTCGGCACAGTGCTCGCCCCGTCGCCATGGCCGCCGCACGCCCGCTCGCGCTCCCGCTCGCCGCGCTGCTCGCCGCGCTGTTCGTCGCGCTGCTCGCGCCCGCCGCCGCCGCCGCGCCGCGCGCGCGCCGCCAGCTCGCCGACGACGACGCGCTGCAGCCGCTCGATGTGAGTCCGCAGCCATGCGCCGCTTCCTTCTTCTTTTCGTGCTTTAAATTTTACTCTGAGAATGTCCCTGCGCTGTGCAATCGAGGACAACCGCGGGATCGCCCCCGGGTACTTCGGTTGTGAGCCGTGGAGGTGGTTCGAATACTTTGCTGCCATTTTGCTTATAACAAATTATTTTCAAAATTTATTTTTAAATTTGCGCCCGAGAAATAAGACAGATGTGTCGAACAATCGGCGCACTCTGCCGCTCCCCGCCGCCCCGCCGCCCCGCCGCCCCGCCGCCCCGCTGCGCCGCCGGCCGGGGATGCGCAGCGCGGTGCTTTCACCGCAGCGAACCCTGCGCCCATTGCCTAACACGGTTAGATAACACGCCCCGCCCCGCGCCCCGCGACCCGCGCCGTCCCCTGGACGCAGTATTTTTGTCGGAGCTAGTTTACATAAAAACAATATCGCACAAGCACTATTGCGGTAATTACCGCGCCCAGTTATGTGAATGCACAGTAATTTGTCTAATAATCAGTAACGAGCCGGCCTTGAGCCAGTTAGGAGCGTCGCAAACGAGTGAAGGGAGGTTGACCTCTAACTCGCTGCCGTGTACACCATTACGCTGTACATCATAATTACGAACACAAATTTTAATAATTACACCCATAACGAGATAATGATCACGACACTAAATGGGAGAGAAAATTTTATTTGGAGTTCGGGAGTTGTTATTACATTTTACGAATATACTTCGCAAAGGTCTTCACCGGCAGATTCAAATTAAAGCATACGTGTAACAAAGTCCGGTGGTCTTCTATCTCCTATTTGCGCACCGGCGAGGTGTGACCCCCTTCCTCGTGAGTGTTGCGCCGTCGTTGCCCAACGCGTTTGTTCTGCTTTTTGTCCGCTAGCGCTTGAATCCTTCCGCGGCTTATTTCTCACCTTAGTTCTGCGAACCGGCTGTGGGAACAGTCGCACCCCAGATAACTGAGAGTCATTTAGTAAGTAATCAACAGTTTGCCATTGTTGCGCCCGCGCTGCCGCAAACAGAATGGAGCGGCAGCGCCGAGGAGATGCTCTTCTTGTTTTTCATCTGTCTGTCAATTCACCCGCGAGCGCAATCGATCGTCGGTCACTTTGGTGCGTACTCGCACTCGGCGAATAAAAGTACCAACTCTGCGGAAAATTGATGGCGAGCAAAACGAGTTCAAAAGGAATTCTTCACGATGACCTCCTCTCGTGCGAGCTCTCGCGCTCGGGGGGCGGTCACCTTGACTGTTGTTATTTAAGCCCGGACGCACAAATTATGAGACGAAGCGTAGCGCGTCTCCGGTCGCGCCGACTTCACTTGCATAACAACAAGACGCTGCGGTTGCCGTTCCCCAGCGGGCCGACCTGCAGCGGGCGCCCGTCATTTGCATTCGTTTTGTCCACGTTCCCCTTACGATTTCTTGTACAGACGTGTAAATAGCCAGTAATGTTGGCGGTAGTCGCGGTTGGTCAACGCTTGCGCCGCCCGCGCTGCTCCGCAGGAACATAGCTCGCCCACTAAGGAGGTTAATCGAGCGACTTTAATACGCACGGCCCGCGCGGCCTCTGCCGCTCGGTGTTGTAACCGCTCAATCGATCTGCAGCGTCGGCGGCGACGCGAGCAGACGCGCGGCGCGAGCGACTGCAGTTCAACTGTTTTAACGAAACAATCTCAATTACAAACAACGGCCTTAAAAACTTAGAATCAAAGAGAATTTCTTTTAACACAAAATCTAAAATTTCTGTTTATTTGTTTTAAATAAAATTTTAAAAGATTGTTTAAATGTACCGTGTCAAAATTTCCAACATGATTTTTGGTTTGTACATGATAACAATTTGTTATTAAACTGAGTGAAGACAGTTGTAATCTAGACACTGCGCGGACAATAAAAACATAAACAAGAAGTTCTGCAAATACCAAAAACATACACATCGAAGAAGACCCAGAGAACAGAAATACAAAAAATACGGGGTAAACAACGTTACACGTCATAAAGAAAGACAAAAAGTTTCACAGAGTAACAATTTGTGATAGATGGCTGTCAGAACTGCAACCGTGATGAAGCAAGGACGTCTTAAGGAAGGACAAATGTTGTAGTAAAAGCTATGGAGCCTTGCATGTAGATACTGGTGCACTATGGAGGTAGAGGAAACAGTAGAGCAGATTGCAACATTATTACATAACAAACAATTCTCGTTTCACAAAAATTATTCCGGAGTCTGTAATGGAAGGAGCGGAGGATACTGAATGAAGATAGCAGCACTAAATCTTGCAGAGCTAGAGATCAATAAAGAAGGTTTGCTGCGCGGGAGGGGGGGCGGGAGTGGTAATTAACATTATTTACTAAAATAATTTATTTAAGTGCTGCACTCTTAGTCGAGTAACAGACGTCATGTCAATGCAAAGTCGTTGTCGTAAAAGTTTGGAACTCCGCGAACAGCGCGAACACGTATTTGAATATTTTAAAGGAAACGTTTTGAGAACAATTAACAATAAATTCCGTTTCGCTAACCGCGGAATAGTAAGATACTTCTGCTTGGTCTTTCCGTTTCTTCACGTTCGTATGGCATTATCTACCATAAGCATATGATACTTAACAGCTCAATACAACTCATACACGGCGATATTAGATGGTCCAATGATCTCGGGCGCGTGAAGGCAAACCGCGCGTAGCGTGCGGCGCGCGGCGCGTCCCTGTGCGTGCCCGTGCGTGCCCGTGCGCTGCAATAAGTCCATTGCACGCAACAAACAGCACCGCCTTTATTTTGTGCACTTGAAAACCCTTCGCAGTTTCCGAGCGCTTTATCACGAGCCTAGCGCCGCATCCGCTAGGAGCAAGGTGGTGGTTTGTCGTAGTGGTGTCAGGTTGGGTACGGTGGAGGTGTGGGTCGGGCGCCGTAGTGACTGCGCCTTGTTGTGTGCAGGGCGCGGCCGGCGACGAGCAGACGCGTGAGAAACGCAAGCTGGAGGGCGTGACGCAGGCCAAGTTCGGTATCAAGAACGCCGTGCTCGGCTTCGTGTTCGGGGTGAGTAGCCGCCCGGGGAGAGGACGCAGTGGGAAGCGCCTCCGCCCGCGATAAAGCAACGTGTCTGTTTTAGAAAATCAACTCTTTGATCGACGCAAAGACGCGCTTCGTGGATACTCTCGACCGCCAGAACATCGAGCTCAACAAGCAGTACGGCATCGAGCCGCCGTCGCCCGGCGGGCTGAGCTCGCTGACCGGTGTGGTCACGCAGGTCATCGGCCCCAAACTGCAGTTCCTCGGGCCCAAGCTGCAGGCCGTGACCGGCCTGCTGGGCGGGCTCTCTGGTGGCTCGTCGGCGCAAGGTGGGGGCTCGGGCGGCTCCGGGGGCTCCGGGCTGGGCTCCATCCTGTCGCTTGTGACTTCGCTGTCGGGATCCTCGTCCGGCGGAGGAGGAGGCGCCACCTCCGGCGTGGAAACGGTCGATTCCTCCGAAGAAGAATCTTGAATATGTCTCTTCTATGTTAAAACTCGTTCCCGCTCGAGTGCATCGCGACTCCCTCGCCCGCGGCCATCGCGGTGCAGTCGATCGACTCCTCCTGCGCCCCCTTCCCTCCCCTCCCCCTCTCCCGCACGCAGCTGCCGCCTGTACAGTCCGCGGCTTGGCGCCGACCGTGCATGCCCCTACTTTATATTTATGTGTAAATAGACATAGGTGAGAGTCGCCGATAATTAAATACTTTTGTATTAAGCTCGTTGTTTTGTCTGCACGTGCACCCCACCACCCACGTAGTGCATGTTTGTATTTAACAAAGTTGGTATTTGCACGTTGTATACCTAACGTTACCTTCCGATTGCTGCACCGAAAGAAATGAGAGCGGAAAGAGGAGCGCACGTCGTAGTGTTTGACTTCGTACCTGAAAAAAGAAAACTAGGTTTTCTCACTTGTCCTTCTCTAGTCACTCATTGTGATTCTAGTCCGCATGCCCACCGGCATGAGCAAACTTTATCACTAATTGTTGCATTTGGTGAAATTTCTTGTTATCTGTACATACCGTTGTATTTATTATACATACCTGAGCCTGTTCAGTCGTCGCGCCGAGGGCCGGCGTGCCGCGAGCACGAGCACGGCCGCTGCACCCCGCTGTTTGTTATGAGTATGTTAGTTGTAGTTACACTGTATGAGTATGACGCGGCGCTGCAGTCCCGCTCTACGCCGTAGCGCTACGTCGAAACACTTACGAACGTCCGCGCCCGCACGCACACACACGCACATCGCGCGGTCTTGACCTTTCGTATTTATTTACGTCCGAACTCCCGCAAGCGTCCCGCCGATCCCAGCCGCGAGTGCCGCTGTACAAAGAGGAAAGACGTGAATATGGGAACAGGTGTGCTCTAGCACACTAGTGCTCGCAGTAAACGTATCTACATCCAAAAGATGAATACGTGTTTCTTTTAAATAAATCCCCAATCTACCGTCTTCATCATACTTTCATATCAAAACATTCACATTATCTAGTACTGATATAGTGGACGCCACTGGTGTAGGATCGGGTAGAATTACGCGCGACAATAGGTCGCCCGCGCGGGCGCGACGCTCGCTCGAGCTCCACAGCGCACACACCGCGACTCACACTCACCTAACTCCTCCGGCGCGACTTCCGACCATAACGCGGAGCGGAGCGGGGCAGAGCGGGGCAGAGCGGAGCGGAGCGGGGCGGGGCGCGACGCTGCGTGCGCGTGCTGAGCGTGTGGTGTGCGCAGAGTGGCACCGCGTGGCGCCGCCGCAGCCCGCGCAGCCCGCAGGCGCCCGCCGACGACATCCCGACGTTCGACCGGAACAAGGTCAGCCTGGACTTCCCGGGCAGCTTGTTTGGGCCGTCCGTGTCGCTCCTCATCAGGACTACTAAGGTCATCGGCGACGTGGTGCAGGTGCGTACCCATTGCGCATTGCGGGTCAACCGCTGACTTGAACTTTCAGAAAAAAAATTAATAAAATTCTCAACTCTTGGGCGGGCAGCTGCGCTGTAATACATTACAGAGCACTGTCATGTGATGTCTCTAAATTGTCTTATAATACATTTTAGAAGTTTTAATGAACATATTATATTTTTTACAAAATTTGTAAGAAAATTTTAGTATAGTGAGGACTATTATTAAGTCATAATGAAGCTTGGAAAATAAGGACACTACAGCATTACTAACAATACCGTTGTTGTAATAGTGACAGTAAATATCCGTCTAAGTTTGTTACAGGCTCTTCCAGACCGAGGCGCGTTTAAAACCCTCATAGTTTTTAGTTTAAGGAAGCCGTTATAGGTGACCAGACATTGTTATTACGGCGAACACACGTGGTCGCTGCAAATAGTTCTATGTCCATAATTATATGAATAAATGAATAACAACTGTAGGGAAGTTCGTTGACGAACGCACTGCCCGCTGTGTAGTAACTGCGGCCGTGCGGCGCTCTGTTGCAGAACTCGGCGGTGCGCTACCAGAGCTTCCTGCGACTCTTTCGGCCTCTGTTCCGCGGGCCCTTCGAGATTAAGGGACTTGACCCACCTACCACTACCACCACCACCACCACCACGACAACCACTACAACAACATCTACCACAACCACCAGCGAGCCGCCGGTCAATGACAACGAAGTGCGCCGCTGAACGCGCCGCGCCGCACGGGTGCTCCTGTCGCTGAGCGGCTCTTCGGCTGTGTGGGCTGGTTCCCGTCGTCCACCGCAGAAATTTTTTTTAGTAAATTAGTGGGAATTCATAGTTGTGTTTGTGTTTTATAACTAAATATTTAAATGATAATATTTTGAGGCAGTTCGTCGCGCGGAGAGCCACGCTTACTCGGACATCTCGCAATGTTGGTGCTCGCCCCGCGCCAAAAAATGAATACAGTTGAAATTCATTTTTACAAACGGTACTAAATTAAGAGCGGTTGAACGAACACGCGAAACCTTGTTCCCCTTCGTGACGCCCGCGGCCGGCTCGCCTCCGTACTGTTGCAGGCGAGATCGGGCCCGCCCGGAAGGAGTGCCACCGATATCACTGCTTTCTTCTGTTCACAGTTGTTTATTAAAACAAATCTTGCCGTCAACCACATGACCGACGACTTAGTAGATTAAGCCATTAAGAGTAAACTTGCGGTCGCCGCGAAAGCCTACATTGCACGCGGTGCCTAGAGTGTATCAAATAAATAATTGAAATGTCCGAAGTTTTATTTATATTCAATATCATATGATTATTATGTCATACGAGCGACAGGCGGCGGCGGTGCGGCGGCGGTGCGGCGGCGATGCGGCGGAGATACGGCGTGAAAACAAATTGTGATTAGTAAAGCGCCTACGACGCGTAGTACTGTAACGTTTAAATAACAGTAGACGCAGCAGGAGCATGTGACGCGATGGTGACGAAATCTATCGATAATTTACTTGGAACAGATTTAGAAAATACTAAACAAACTTTATTGTTTATTGCGTTTGATTGTATCAGATCAAAATTCGGCGTGTCCTGAATTTTTTGCTTAGGAGCGTGATTATTTGAAACTCTTATTAGTTGTCTCCCTTGCCAGCCATCGGCTCGCACCAGCTCCCCTCCACCGCCTCCAGACCCACATGCGCCTTCATCCATTTGAACCTAATTGTTTTCCCCGAACTCTCCTGGTCTTGTGCTCAAATATAAGAAGATTCTATGAACCTCTTATTATATTAGAAGAGTGTAGTTATCGCCTAAAGTAAATAAAACCCAGGAAAATATTATTCAATGTTGCAAAAAATACGCAACCGCTCCGTATGCAGGATCGACTTGGACATCCTGTTGTTTAGAGATCACTTGAACTGTTAAACATATTTATTGTTACATTACTTAGTTAAATTTGCACAATGGTTAATAAGACGCCTGTAAACACGATAACGCAATTACACGCGAGCGCTAGATCGTGCCTGCGCCTGCGCGGCGAAAATGTTTCTGTTTTAAGCGCGAGCCTTTCCAAAATATTAAACTAAGTCGCAGATGGCCGACACCGCGTTGCATAGTTCCGCGTTACTGTTATCCCCCGTGAAACGAGACTGCGTCGAATAAGGTTTGGGCAGAGGCCGATGACTTTTTGTAACGAAATGTTAGGGATCAAGGAAAATGTTATCATTGAAATTGCAGAACAAACACACAGATTGTGGAGATGTTTCGCTTACGCGCACTTTCACTGTCGTTGCTTCCTTCCTCCGCCATCTCAACCGCACTCTCTCTCGGGCACGGTACCTCGTAACATTGCATGGTTAATCTGTAATAATTAGTTGCAGGTTGTGTGAATGTAGTGTAAATATTTAGTTGTTGTTTTATTCTTGCGTGTAAAGTCAATAAATGTGTTTGTTTACTCCATCGTCCCGCGCGTTTCTTTTCGGAGTTAACCCCGCGGGTCACGCCACAATCCACTCAATGTCAGCGTGAAATGCGCCTCTGTGGAAAGAGAACGAATGCACAATAAGTTCTTCATATGAAAACAAATAAACAATTAAGTTACGTTACAACTACGATTATCAAACATTGGAAACTTTTTTTATTATTATAAAACACAAAGGTCTTTTCCTTGAATGACCAAATATTTTTAATTTTTGAAGCGATTTTAGGTTAATGATTATTTGAGTTCACTAATAATACGATTAGAATATCGTCAAGTATGTTCAGCCAAAAGCAATTTTAAATGTGTTTTATTTGTCATACATTTCACACTTTACCTGATTTCCATCTATAAATTATCTATAAATTTCATAGACATTCTATACATTGGCTAGGCTACGAATAACAGACACTTATTTGCTTATCAGCTGATTAATGTAGTAATGGGTGTTATTGTATATATAAACCTTTCTATTGAATCACTTTATTTATTAAAAAAAACCGCATCAAAATCCGTTGCTTAGTTTTAAAGATCTAAGCATACATAGGGACAGACGGCGGAAAGCGACTTTGGTTTTTATGTGATAAGCTATTTAAAAATAAACAATCCACGCGCCATCTAACCTAACTATTGTAATAACTAACATAACACTAACTATTGTTTGGTATTAAATGTAATAAAACTAAAGACATTGGAATAAGCCTCATAAAACATAATTAAATATTATCTGTAGAGAGACAATAAAATTTAACACAAAGAAGGTAGGCAACAAGCTTATAAATAAGTAATTTATGTAAATTTAACAAATATTTTGTAGGTAGTATCCTCTGAAAGTATTATTTTTATCATGCTATTGAATATTGATCTGACTGGTTTTTTGAGAAAATTTTGACTTAAAGAAGTGTTTACATCATATGTACTAAATCTATATAAATTATATATACTTACATACATTACCCTTAATGTGTACGAACATTATTACTCAAAGAATAATCTAATAAAATGTCCAGTAATCACAGAAAAATTAAGAAAAATTCTAAAACGGGTTTGTATTTATTTCAACAACAAATAAATATTTTATGACAAGACAAAAAATTATCCTAGAAACACACGAACACTGTAATGGCCAAAACATTACAAAAAATAAATAATCAATAACCATATGGCAAAAACTAAAATATTACTTTTGTTTGAAGTACAGATACTAACGATATGACAAAAAGAAAAATTGTGTTTTTATATTAATTACTAAATTCAACAGATTTTAAAAGTATCCTCGATGTCTACAAATTGTAGCAGTCAAAGTAGCAGCAAAATTAATTAATTGATAATAATATACAATATGAATACTATAAAATACTTAGTTTAGTTTACTATAAATATATTTCACATGTATAAAAGTACATAAGCTTTGTCCTAAATATTAGTAATAATGATTACACGCTGAATCCGTAAATCTTTACCAAGTTTATCCTAACTTATACACTATTGGACCACCATTAGTTATATTATTTTATTATAGCAAAAATAAGATACTGGGAAATATTTTTCTTCAGCCATCTGCACCAAAATTTACTTGTTAATTTAGTAAACACATAAGTTAATTTTAATATTTTGTTATTTACATGCACAAAACTAATGCACAATTAATGAGCAGAGACGACTTTACTTATTTTCACAATTATTATTGTTTAGTGGAGACCTATTGGATGTGTCTTAATACTATTTACAGTTATTAGTATCGTTTCAGCAGAAGGACAGCCAGGCGCAATCATAGCCAAATTCACACGAGATGTTTGAACATCGCGCTGAGTTACAATGTCTTTGCACTGGCTACGATGTCGTTGGCGTATCGCTGGTTAGTCACGATTCTATAAAATGTAAGTAATTTTTGGTACCATAGTCTTAACACACATATTCTAAAATATTTCAAATCGTTCGTTTATACACAAAACATTACAGTACATACAATATATAACACAAAAAATTACGCGGCTATCGAACGTCACAGACAATTCCACTGTCGCTTGTCTGTGATCCGCATATTTGTTAACGAACGTGCGTTTGCTGCGGGGACTCCCCGCACCGCGCCGGGTTTTGTTGTTTTTGACAAAATATAAGCATACCAAGTGGCCGTGTGGTTGTTAGAACATTTCTTGTGTATTTAGTGCCGTAAAAATTAGAGACTTTTTCCTTAACTCATAATTAAAAGTCATCTTTATAACAAAACATTTCTTTGCAATAATTTTGTAAAATGTAAAGATCGGAACGTTTTTACGTGCGGTGAATAAAGATCGGCGGCGAGAGAGTGTTTCGTTTTGTGCACGAGTTAAAGTTACGAAATATTATTAAACATGTGTAAAAGTGATGACTTGTGCAGACGAGATAATAGAATAAGTGGGTACTAAAAGTTTTATATAATTAAAGTGTTGGTGGCTATTGTTTTAATATATTTTTTATTGTAACCTGATCAAATAGTTTTGGTAAGTGTTTTTAAAGTTGATATTATATGCCACAGACATTAGCGTCCGCGCTTTTGTTTTTACTTTTTATTTATATTGTTAACTAAGTTGCCCTGTGCGTACCTACTCACCTGCCAAAAGTATACACACTCGCCAGATTAAGACAAAATAAAATAATCAAGCGACATACATAATAGTGTAAAAAATATCCTCGTGTTACATATTTCATCTTTACTTTAATTCGATCGGTCATATTTAGTATCCACCCGAGCTGTTAAAAAGCAATCAAAAGAAAAACATTATGTATCTGCACAACCTGACCTCACAGACATTGACAAATTTCAAAGTCACAGATTTCGGCGGCCATTGTGTAAAGATGCTTACAATAACCAAGATCCATAGGTGATGACCCGGGAACAAAAAATAAGAAGCAAATTCTGTAGCCGAGTGTTAATAAAACCGTGCTTGTGTTTAAAAACTATGATGTTACAATATATTTTGACGTCATATTTATACAACTTTGACGACCGTGTTATCAAATGTTTTTTGTTTCTACTAAAGTTTTGCTTCTACTAGCTTTTACTAAATATTCTTAACCGACTGTAACCGTACTCCTGCCCAAAAGAAAACTCCGTTTACTAGATTGCGCAGCAAAACTAAAACTTTTATTTTAATTTTAATTTAAACTCATAAATGTGTTCTTATATGAGGCACGTTATGTAATATTTGAAACCTTATTAAAGCTATGCATCATGATAAATTAATCTTTTTGCTTTTACTTGGTTATATACATAACTATGCCATTTTTATTTTCCGATAAAGGATTTTAAACCTTTCAGGCGGGCAGGGAGGCGGGCAGGCGGGCAGGCAGGCGGGCAGGCAGGCAGGCGGGCAGGCAGGTATGTAGTTATAAAACGCGAACGCCCTATGGGCGCGTTTTATTAACATTTTGTTTCTTCTGGAAAAATACCTTATTTCACGAGTTGAAGGTTTAGAAGCGGCCAGCCAGTGCAGAATCGGTAGTTTTTGAACGATCACGCCCTATTGACGCGTTTTTTTAACATTTTGTTTCTACCAGAAGTGTACCCCATTTCACGAGTTGAACGTTTAGAAGCGGCCAGCCAGTGCAGAGGCGGCAGTTATAAAACGCTTACGCCCTTTTGACGCGTTTTTTTGACATTTGGCTTTAACTCGAAATAAACGTCATTTCACGAGTTGAACGTACGGATGCGGCCAGCCAGTGCAGGGGTGGCAGTTATAAAACGCGAGCGCCCTGTGGGCGCGTTTTATTAACATTTTGTTTCTTCTGGAAAAATAACTTATTTCACGAGTTGACGTTTAGAAGCGGCCAGCCAGTGCAGAGGCGACAATTACGAGGGCCAAACTGAAAGTTTTTAGAACTGGCAACTTAAAAGCATTATATTAAAAAAATAAGTTTAAATTTTGAAAATAGAACTCTTTACCAATAATATTGAGTATACATTTCATTCATTTGTCATTTGTTTTACGATTTGGCGGCAAATTGAAAATTGTCTGTGCACGTCAGAATGAATTTAAGCCGAGAAAATTTTTCTTAGTTAGTTAGAAATATTTTCTTTCTTGAATAATAAATAATTATTATAAGTTTAATATTTGATTTATATAAATTATGATTAACTTTATAATTTTGAATATTAATCCTCGGTGTATATAAATGCATTTTAGTGTATATTTTGGATTCTAATTCAAGAACAAGATAATAATTTTATTTTATTGTATCAATTAAAATTCGTTGAATTCGTAAAAGGATCTTTACGACTTTGTTCGGCAATTTTTCCTAACTAAAATTTTTTGATGTCAGTTTATAAATGTCATTTCTTTTGAAAAGTTTGTGTGATTACTTTGAAGTGATATATCAATATTTTTTTAAATCTAAAACCACTATTTGATTGACATAAAGCGTGCGTGCGTGGGTACGTAGCAAGCTTTTTAAAATAATAGAAGGTGCGAGGGCAGAATGGGAAAACTTATACTAAAACCAACGTATTTTTGCGAGAAAGTTGAGGGGCAAACTGACATGCGCTCCGCGTTACAATCGTACCGGGACTGGATTCCGCGCCGGCGCAGCCGCTGCACTGCGTGAGCGGGGGTTGCGCGGGCGCGGCGGGCCGTGACCTACATAGCCGGCCGGCAAGCATATGTCGCAGCTAGACTGCTAAAATAAATGTTGCGTACAATGTCAGTTTGACCCTAGAATATTTATTTATTGAATACATATATGCAATTATAAGTAGATACAATTGAAATTAATTTAGGTGTTTAGGTTTATGTAAATAAAATCTTTTTTATTAAAATAAATGTAAATAAAAATTTTGACAAATAACAATTTAAATAAAGTGACTAGTGGTAGTGAGATCACTACATCAGCCCCCCCTTGAGACCGTCAAGGGCGATAATAGTTAGGAAACCTTACTTTTCGTCCAGATCGCGTAGTGTGAGTATTTTTCTCAGGATCTGGTGAGCTCTGGTTTCCTGAGCGTGTCACATGTGTTTTTGTATCGTGTTTGCGTGTGTCATGTGATTGTGTCTGTGTTGTAAGAGTGGAATTAGTTGAATGTGTTGCTGTGTGTGTTGTGTGTTTAGTAGGTGTGCATGGAGTGGTGTCTGTGTCACGTAGTATGTAAGCGGGCTTAACTCGGTCTACCGATACTGTGACTTTTTTACCATTGATCAGGATAGCGAAAACTTTATCGTCACGCTGAAGCACCTCGTACGGTCCGGTATACGCGGGTTTTAAGGTACCGCCGACAGTACAGTCACGCAAGAATACGTGACTGCAAGTGGCTAACTCCTTGAAAACGAACGTCGGACGCGTACCACTATGGCGAGCTGCAGGTGAAGGCTTCAAGCTCTGAATTATACTCCGTAGTCTTGACGTAAACTCCATCAAGTCTAGGGTATAGTCGGCCTTTGAGTCAAAAAATTCACCTGGCAGGCGTAGTGGTTCGCCATATACTAGCTCGGCTGAAGTAGCGTGCAGGTCTTCCTTGTAGGCACTTCGAACACCCAACAAAACAAGCGGGAGAGATTCTACCCAATTCCCATCACCGTGACAGACTATGGCAGACTTCAACTGTCGATGGAATCTTTCCACGAGACCATTGCAGGCCGGATGATAGGCTGTGGTGCGGCGGTGGTTGAATCCAGAAATGCGTGAAAGATTCTTAAATAACGCGGATTCAAACTGCTTGCCACGATCGGTAACTATGTCAGCAGGACAACCAAATCGGGATATCCAGCCACTGAGTAGGGCTCGTGCCACTGTCTCGGCTGAAATATCTGCCAAAGGAATTGCCTCAGGCCAACGCGTAAAGCGGTCGATGGCGGTGAGACAATACCTAAAACCTTGTGACAGAGGCAATGGTCCTACCAGGTCGATATGGACGAACTTGAAACGAGCTGCAGGAAGTTTGAAGGTGCCAACGGGAGCGCTTGTGTGGCGTGTAATTTTCGAACGCTGACACGCTAAACACGTTCGCACCCAGCTCCTGCAATCTTTTTTTACCTCTGGCCACACGTAACGCTCGGAGACTAGTTTGGCTGTTGCATTAGTCCCGGGGTGACTGAGAGAATGGAGGCTCTCAAATACCCGTCTCCGTAGGATCTTGGGGACGAAGGGCCGTACCACGTTGGTACTGACGTCGCAGAACAGCTCCGTGTTGCAGCCTGGAACCTTAAGTTTTTTCAGGCACAGTGACGTGGAGCCTTCTGCGAATTGAGTGAGCTCTGGATCGGAGTGCTGAGCGACTGCCAGCTGCTCCGGATCTACTGGCTGGGAAATTTCTGCAACTCGCGAGAGGGTATCAGCCACCACATTGTCTTTACCGGATATGTGCTGTATATCGGTGGTAAACTGCGCGATCAGATCCAGGTGCCGGAACTGTCTGGGCGAGCAGTTTTCTTTCCTATTGTGAAAAGCATAAATCAGCGGCTTATGGTCTGTATAGACCGTGAAGACTCGGGCCTCGAGCATGTGGCGAAAGTATTTTATACTTTCATATACGGCGAGCAGCTCTCGGTCGTAGGGCGAGTATTTTTGCTGAGAAGAACTCAGCCCACGAGAGAAAAATGCTAGTGGCTCCCACGACCTATCGTTCCTCGACTGCTGCTGCAAGACGGCGCCAATAGCCTTATCGGACGCGTCGGTGACAAGCGCTAATCTAGCGTCACAGCTGGGATGAGCCAGCAAGGCGGCCTGACATAGGCCTTCTTTACATGTCTCAAAAGCCTCGAGCGACTGTCCAGTGATATCAACAGGATGTGAGCCTTTCACTGATCCTGTGAGAAGCGCGTTGAGAGGAGCTTGTTGTGAAGCTGCACTTGGGATGAACCTTCTGTAAAAGTTTACCATCCCGAGGAACCTACGAAGTTCTTTCACTGTTTTAGGGACAGGGAAAACCTTGATCGCCTCAACCTTCGCCGGCAGCGGTGTGGTACCTTTACCTGAAATGCGATAGCCCAAAAAAGTGACTTCCGGCGCGCCAAACACACATTTGGCCGTATTGACGACCATGCCGTACTGCTTCAGCCTAGCGAAAAGTTGTCGCAAGTGATCTTCGTGCGTCTTCTGGTCCCTAGAAAATACAAGAAAATCGTCTAGGTAAGCGTAGGTGAAATCCAGGCCCCGTAGCATCTCATCGACGAAGCGCTGAAACGTCTGTCCGGCATTACGAAGTCCGAACGTCATATAAGGAAATTCGTACAGACCGAACGGCGTCGTGATGGCTGTCTTCGCGATGTCATCCGGATGCACGGGGATCTGGTTGTAGGCTTTTACCAGGTCAATGGTAGAAAAGATTGTGCAACCTGACAAACAATGGGAAAAGTCGTGTATGTGTTTGATGGGGTACCTGTCGGGTACAGTTCGGGCATTCAGCATGCGGTAATCCCCACAAGGACGCCACCCGTTGTCTTTCTTGGGGGCTAGGTGGAGGGGTGAAGCCCATGCAGACTCTGAAGGACGGCAGGTACCGTTCTGCAACATCGCCTCAAACTCCGACTTGGCAATCTTAAGTTTATCAGGCGCAAGCCTGCGTGGTGTGCAAGAGACCGGTGGCCCAGGTGTAGTGCGGATGTGGTGAACTGTGTTGTGAGTCAGTGTGCGATGAACGCCGTGTGGACGAGTGACTTCAGGGAATTTGGCAAGTATGTCGTGATACACCGAGTGACCAGATACCACCTTCACCGAAGAAATACTCTCGTTAGTATTCGCGAGTGACGCTACAGTCGCGAGCGTTGTGACGCCGTCGATGAGTCGCTGGTTTCGTACATCTACCATAATATTGTAGTGTGAAAGGAAATCAACGCCTATTATCGCCCTCGTAACGTCAGCTACAATAAAATTCCACGAAAAGTCACGGCGCAAGCCTAAATTAAGCACTAAGTTGTAAAAACCGTAAGTGTGAATAATTGAGCCATTCGCTGCACACAACTCGAAATTTGTTTTTGAGCGATATTGTTTTAAATATTTACGGGGAAACACACACAAGTCACTTCCTGTATCGACTAGTAACTGTAGTTTAGTTCGTTTATCCGTGACGAATAGGCGACCGGTAGTCGAGCAGTCGTCGGCCGCCATCACCGACTGCCTTTTGCGTTTCCCGTAAAATTGCAGGGCTTGACACACTTATTTGCTGAGTCCGCGAACTTGCTATGGTACCAACAGATTGGGAACTTTCTATAGTTTGAGTGAGACCTAGTGGATGATGCTGATGAACGACCTCGACGTTTTGAGAAATTCCGATTTTTTGACTTTGACCGCGACATACGGTCGACTTTTTCCGTCAATGCTTGTATTTGTCGGGTCAATGCGGCTATCTCACTAGATCCACCAGAAGACGTACCCGAAATTCCTGCGACCGGAGAGGTCAGTGACACCGCATCTAGTACCTGATCTGCGAGCTCGGCGACTTCATCCAGCGTCATTTTGGCCTGAGACGCGATGATGGGCTGCACACTGCTAGGCAGACGACTGGCCCAGAGGGTTCTGAGCAGATCATCCGGTACACCAGAACCGGCCAGGCTCTTTAACCGACGCAGGAACTGTGATGGCTTGCTGTCACCTAGCTCTTCATGGTGAAGCAATTGCTGTACCTGTCGCTCCCGAGACGCAGACAACCGCTTGATTAGTTCATTTTTCAGTGTTTCGTATTTATTCGTCGCGGCCGGGCCCTCAACAATATCTTCGACGATTTCCGCATACTGCGGTTCCAGCTGTGAGACTGCATGATGATACTTTGTTGCATCGGACGTTATATTGGCTAAAACAAACTGGCTCTCCAACGTCGCAAACCACAGTTTTGGCTTTGCCGCGTAGAACGGCGGTACTTTTACCGCGACGCGATTCAGCACGTGTTCATCCGATCCTTTGTTCTCGTTCTCCTCATTCGCCATTTTGTTCCAAAGGTGGTCACCACTAAAGCGTGCGTGCGTGGGTACGTAGCAAGCTTTTTAAAATAATAGAAGGTGCGAGGGCAGAATGGGAAAACTTATACTAAAACCAACGTATTTTTGCGAGAAAGTTGAGGGGCAAACTGACATGCGCTCCGCGTCACAATCGTACCGGGACTGGATTCCGCGCCGGCGCAGCCGCTGCACTGCGTGAGCGGGGGTTGCGCGGGCGCGGCGGGCCGTGACCTACATAGCCGGCCGGCAAGCATATGTCGCAGCTAGACTGCTAAAATAAATGTTGCGTACAATGTCAGTTTGACCCTAGAATATTTATTTATTGAATACATATATGCAATTATAAGTAGATACAATTGAAATTAATTTAGGTGTTTAGGTTTATGTAAATAAAATCTTTTTTATTAAAATAAATGTAAATAAAAATTTTGACAAATAACAATTTAAATAAAGTGACTAGTGGTAGTGAGATCACTACAGACATATAATAGAAAGGGCGGAAAACTGGAGATCGCCCCGGGCGGCAAAAGTTCTAGGTACGCCACTGGTTGTGGTGGACATATTTCTCTAGCCATAGCTATCTTCATAGTAGTAGGTAGGTAGTAGGTAGGTAGGTAGGTAGGTAGGTAGGTAGGTAGGTAGGTAGGTAGGTAGGTAGGTAGGTAGGTAGGTAGGTAGGTAGGTAGGTAGGTAGGTAGGTAGGTAGGTAGGTAGGTAGGTAGGTAGGTAGGTAGGTAGGTAGGTAGGTAGGTAGGTAGGTAGGTAGGTAGGTAGGTAGGTAGGTAGGTAGGTAGGTAGGTAGGTAGGTAGGTAGGTAGGTAGGTAGGTAGGTAGGTAGGTAGGTAGGTAGGTAGGTAGGTAGGTAGGTAGGTAGGTAGGTAGGTAGGTAGGTAGGTAGGTAGGTAGGTAGGTAGGTAGGTAGGTAGGTAGGTAGGTAGGTAGGTAGGTAGGTAGGTAGGTAGGTAGGTAGGTAGGTAGGTAGGTAGGTAGGTAGGTAGGTAGGTAGGTAGGTAGGTAGGTAGGTAGGTAGGTAGGTAGGTAGGTAGGTAGGTAGGTAGGTAGGTAGGTAGGTAGGTAGGTAGGTAGGTAGGTAGGTAGGTAGGTAGGTAGGTAGGTAGGTAGGTAGGTAGGTAGGTAGGTAGGTAGGTAGGTAGGTAGGTAGGTAGGTAGGTAGGTAGGTAGGTAGGTAGGTAGGTAGGTAGGTAGGTAGTAGGTAGGTAGGTAGGTAGGTAGGTAGGTAGGTAGGTAGGTAGGTAGGTAGGTAGGTAGGTAGGTAGGTAGGTAGGTAGGTAGGTAGGTAGGTAGGTAGTAGGTAGGTAGGTAGGTAGGTAGGTAGGTAGGTAGGTAGGTAGGTAGGTAGGTAGGTAGGTAGTAGGTAGGTAGGTAGGTAGGTAGGTAGGTAGGTAGGTAGGTAGGTAGGTAGGTAGGTAGGTAGGTAGGTAGGTAGGTAGGTAGGTAGGTAGGTAGGTAGGTAGGTAGGTAGGTAGGTAGGTAGGTAGGTAGGTAGGTAGGTAGGTAGGTAGGTAGGTAGGTAGGTAGGTAGGTAGTAGGTAGGTAGGTAGGTAGGTAGGTAGGTAGGTAGGTAGGTAGGTAGGTAGGTAGGTAGGTAGGTAGGTAGGTAGGTAGGTAGGTAGGTAGGTAGGTAGGTAGGTAGGTAGGTAGGTAGGTAGGTAGGTAGTAGGTAGGTAGGTAGGTAGGTAGGTAGGTAGGTAGGTAGGTAGGTAGGTAGGTAGTAGGTAGGTAGGTAGGTAGGTAGGTAGGTAGGTAGGTAGGTAGGTAGGTAGGTAGGTAGGTAGGTAGGTAGGTAGGTAGGTAGGTAGGTAGGGTAGGTAGGTAGGTAGGTAGGTAGGTAGGTAGGTAGGTAGGTAGGTAGGTAGGTAGGTAGGTAGGTAGGTAGGTAGGTAGGTAGGTAGGTAGGTAGGTAGGTAGGTAGGTAGGTAGGTAGGTAGGTAGGTAGGTAGGTAGGTAGGTAGGTAGGTAGGTAGGTAGGTAGGTAGGTAGGTAGGTAGTAGGTAGGTAGGTAGGTAGGTAGGTAGGTAGGTAGGTAGGTAGGTAGGTAGGTAGGTAGGTAGGTAGGTAGGTAGGTAGGTAGGTAGGTAGGTAGGTAGGTAGGTTGGTAGGTAGGTAGGTAGGTAGGTAGGTAGGTAGGTAGGTAGGTAGGTAGGTAGGTAGGTAGGTAGGTAGGTAGGTAGGTAGGTGGTAGGTAGGTAGGTAGGTAGGTAGGTAGGTAGGTAGGTAGGTAGGTAGGTAGGTAGGTAGGTAGGTAGGTAGGTAGGTAGGTAGGTAGGTAGGTAGGTAGGTAGGTAGGTAGGTAGGTAGGTAGGTAGGTAGGTAGGTAGGTAGGTAGGTAGGTAGGTAGGTAGGTAGGTAGGTAGGTAGGTAGGTAGGTAGGTAGGTAGGTAGGTAGGTAGGTAGGTAGGTAGGTAGGTAGGTAGGTAGGTAGGTAGGTAGGTAGGTAGGTAGGTAGGTAGGTAGGTAGGTAGGTAGGTAGGTAGGTAGGTGGTAGGTAGTAGGTAGGTAGGTAGGTAGGTAGGTGGTAGGTAGGTAGGTAGGTAGGTAGGTAGGTAGGTAGGTAGGTAGGTAGGTAGGTAGGTAGGTAGGTGGTAGGTAGGTAGGTAGGTAGGTAGGTAGGTAGGTAGGTAGGTAGGTAGGTAGGTAGGTAGGTAGGTAGGTAGGTAGGTAGGTAGGTAGGTAGGTAGGTAGGTAGGTAGGTAGGTAGGTAGGTAGGTAGGTAGGTAGGTAGGTAGGTAGGTAGGTAGGTAGGTAGGTAGGTAGGTAGTAGGTAGGTAGGTAGGTAGGTAGGTAGGTAGGTAGGTAGGTAGGTAGGTAGGTAGGTAGGTAGGTAGGTAGGTAGGTAGGTAGGTAGGTAGGTAGGTAGGTAGGTAGGTAGGTAGGTAGGTAGGTAGGTAGGTAGGTAGGTAGGTAGGTAGGTAGGTAGGTAGGTAGGTAGGTAGGTAGGTAGGTAGGTAGGTAGGTAGGTAGGTAGGTAGGTAGGTAGGTAGGTAGGTAGGTAGGTAGGTAGGTAGGTTAGGTAGGTAGGTAGGTAGGTAGGTAGGTAGGTAGGTAGGTAGGTAGGTAGGTAGGTAGGTAGGTAGGTAGGTAGGTAGGTAGGTAGGTAGGTGGTAGGTAGGGTAGGTAGGTAGGTAGGTAGGTAGGTAGGTAGGTAGGTAGGTGGTAGGTAGGTGTAGGTAGGTAGGTAGGTAGGTAGGTAGGTAGGTAGGTAGGTAGGTAGGTAGGTAGGTAGGTAGGTAGGTAGGTAGGTAGGTAGGTAGGTAGGTAGGTAGGTGGTAGGTAGGTAGGTAGGTGGTAGGTAGGTAGGTAGGTAGGTAGGTAGGTAGGTAGGTAGGTAGGTAGGTAGGTAGGTAGGTAGGTAGGTAGGTAGGTAGGTAGGTAGGTAGGTAGGTAGGTAGGTAGGTAGGTGGTAGGTAGGTAGGTAGGTAGGTAGGTAGGTAGGTAGGTAGGTAGGTAGGTAGGTAGGTAGGTAGGTAGGTAGGTAGGTAGGTA